>NC_047093.1:76112307-76737307 GCF_902459505.1 Geotrypetes seraphini
TGCTATACATTTTTTATTTATGAGAATAGCTACTCCTGCTTTTTTTCCAATAGCCGGTGCAAAAAAACATTTGGACACCCAACCCCCTATTAGTTTATTAAATTCAATACCTGACAAGTGCGTCTCTTGTATGAAATAAATATCAGCGTTTTGCTTATGAAGAAAATCTAGTATTTTCTTTCGTTTGATTGGATGGTTAAGACCATTGACATTAAGAGAATAAATTTTAAGAGCCATCTAATTTAATAAGTAATATTTGAAGTAGAAATCTATAATAAGTTTTGATCAGACATCCACACGTTTAATATTTATTCCTTTATTTATTATTAAACCCTTACTTTTATGATTTTCTTTAATTAATTTCATCCCCCTTTTCCTACCCCTCTCCCCTCCCTCCCCATTTAGCAAAAGTAGTGCATACTTGGCCTCACGCATATCAAGATCAGCCATAACACACTCCAAGAAGACCATATAGCTTTCCAAATTCAATTTAAGTCACTAAATATTAAAATAATATTAAAATGTAAATAATTCATATATTATATATCTATGAATTAAGTCAGTTTCATATACATTTCTTAGGATATTTTAAAATTCTATATTCAATACCATTAAATCATTAATATCTTTTTTTTTTTTTTTATTATTGATATATTTATATCTCCTCTTTTCTGTTAAATTTAGATTGAACATTTTAAAAAAACAAATAAATAAATATAGTATTTATCTTTAATTGTAGCCTAAAAAGCTTTTTTTTTTTTCCCCCATCTTATATTTTATCATAGTAATATCATTAATATGGGAACATAATGATATAGGAACAATAGTTTCATAAGTAAAGAATCTCCTCCCCCAGGAGAGATCACCACTAAAATCACACACCAGTCAAATACATCGTTTTTTCACTTATTTGTCTCTCTCTTCCTCTCTTCTCATTTTTATTTTCTTCTCTTTCCTTGTCTTCTTTCTTCTTCTTTTCCTAAGGAGAATGGATTGAATAGTTCTTTACGATCTTCCAATGTTCTTGTAATCCAATTTCTGATTTCTTTTTCTTCTTTTTTCTTCTTATATTTTATGTTATACGTTCGTATTGTGTTTCCGGTATGTAAAAAAATCCATTTCCTGTGTTCCTCACGCAGAGACCTTCGGGATTGTAAGTTTTTTAAGACATTTTGAAGAGAGAAGAGGAAAAACAATTCAAACAAGCATATATATATGTCCGGTGTGCGACTCCGCAGCAGTCCCCCCATAGGAAAAGAAAAACCTCATCTGAAAAACCACTTTCCTCAATTTTTTTTTTATAATACCTCTGATATTCCCATCAATCTATTCTGTCCGTAATCAAATTTCAAAACAGGCTTTTAGTTATATTATCTTTTCTATATTAAAATCATCTAAATTTTTGTTAACTTTCTTTCTTTTCATATTGTATATTATATTTATAATTATTTCCTGTTAAACTTACAAATATATAATTGCATTAAACCATTTAATATCTTCATTTGCATTATAGAATGTCTATTACATTCTAGTTCTATTGTAAGAGAGACGTTGAAAAGAATATATTTGAAGCTAATTTAAAACATTCTAAATCGTTGCATTTTGAAATATAGTAAATTTCTTCTTTAAAGTTATTTTTTCTCTATATAATTAATATATGATGATATAATATAATATATTTTCCAACAGTTCTAACTAATAAGTTAAAGACATATTATTCAAAATTAGGATGACATAGGTACTTCTTGAGTTTGAATAAATTTCTCTAGTTTCTCAGCATCATCAAATGTAAAAGTTTTATTTCCGATGGTAACCTTCATGTTTGCGGGATACATTAAACCAAACTTTGCACCCAACTCTCTTAGTTTTGGCCTCAATTCCAACAACTTTTTCCTTTTTTATCGCTGTGTTTTTAGCAAAATCAGGAACAAAGTGGATATAAGCATCTTGATATTTAAGATCTTTATTTTGCTTTGCTAGTTGAAGTATTTCTAAGACCTGTTGGTGGCGCAATAGTTTGAATATAAATGGTCTTGGTCCATGTTGATTTTCTCCTCTCTTCATAGGCACTCTATGTGCTCTTTCTACCTCTATGGGATATTTTGTTTTTATCGGAAGTAGTTTGGGTAACAGATTTTCAATAAAGACTACCGGATTTCCCTTTTCTGCTCCTTCCGGTAGTCCAATCAAACGGACATTACTTCTTCTTTCTCGATTAGAGTAATCTTCAATCTCTTTAGTAAGTATTTCTATTTTTTTTCTATCCGTTCGACTGTAACCTGCTTCTTCTTCTACAAACATCATTCTTTCTTCTAGATTATTTGACTTTAATTCCAGGAGATCCATTTTTTTGTTTAGCGTTGAAACGTCCTCCGATATATTCGTAACTTTTTTTGTTAAAACTGATAGCATTTCCTTTATTTCCTTCAGTTCTTTTATTACTTCTATATCTGTCATTTTTGAACCTGTCTCCTGTTCCGGTTTTGCTCTTTTACTGCTACCAGACAACGCAAAGTCATTCTTGTTTTGTTTTCCTGTTGCCATCCTTTTATCTTATCTTCTTTATTTAATCCAAGCTTTTTTCTTATTTTTTTTAAATTCTTTTAGACTTTTTGCAGACTTTCAAGGTCTTTTTCTTCGGAGCTCACTTAGTGGCCGACCTTTCTCATGCATGTCCAAGCACGCCCCTCAATTTGATTGATTTTTAAATTGTGTCTAGAGCAGCGCTAGGCTCTGTTATTTCTAGACTGTCCTTTTACTTTTAGGTAATGAAAACTGTAGTTTAGTAAAATTTAAACAAACAGCAAGAGGTCAATGTTAAGAAAAGAATGTATCTATACTATCTAGAATGTTGTGGAGATCAATGAGGAGAATGTTTTACATTTGTGTTGGCTAAACTTGTTTTCTGTTGCAAGACATAGGATTCTGTACTGAAGCTATTGTTCTCCTTTAGTCGCTCATATCTTTTAACTCCTCACTTTTACCATGGAGAATAGCTCCCTTTTCAGTTTTTCCTTCTGAAAGTAAACTGAGAAGGTGTGTTCTGATCTGCTCTGCTTCTTTTTATTATTTTTGGGTATTTTTGTCCGTCGTTTCTTTTTTCTGTGGGGCTTTAGTGCCTGGTGATCCCCTTCTTGGGGTTACTCGGGTGGGAAAAGGATGCAGACCAGTAAGGATGGACTGCTGCTCACAGGCTAATCTCTTGGAGAACCTGTGGATCTAGCCTGCTTTATTATCCATCAAAAGCTATGGGTCCATTCCCCTAGGAGCTTGCTCGCCTGCTGATTTATCAGAAGCTTGAGCGCAGGCTGTGGAGCCCCTGAGTAACAACCCTTTAGGTATCAGGGAGCCGGCTATGTATTATTTCCTCCCCCCCAATGATTCACGTGAATTTTCAGGGGTTAGAATCCTAACAGAGTCCTTAAGACTTCCAGTGGTGAATTTGTTTCCAGCAGTTTCTGAGACAGAAATCCTTTCCCTGCAAGCAGGCTGGTATAAGCTGACAGACAGCACCAGAGAAGCTACAGTGAATACTTCCATTATTCCCTATGGGGAAAATCGGGGGGGGGGGGGGGGAGATCAGAGAAAGGTAGGTCCAAGGGTTTATGGGGTTAGGGTTAGGTTCTCCTACCTCTAAAACTCCTTTCTTTGTGTTTCAGGAAAGCTACCATGGGCTGTTTTGGGCGCAATTTTACTAGTGGCGACCATCTTGGATTTTTATCAATCTTTTGTTCAAAAGCTTCCATCTGCCTTAAAACCTCTCATTTTGACCAGGGTTACCTGTAATGAATTCCTCAGGTCAATCTGTCCTTGTTTCATGCCCTTTTTGCACAGTTGTCGGCAGAAGAGTGGCTGTGTTCCATGTGGCATGGGAGGAAGGGGCAGGAGCTTTGGTCTCCTTAGTTTTCCAGGGTGAGAAAATCCCAAGAAGCCTGGTGAATATGGAAGAGATCTGCTCAAAAGCTGCATGTAATGAGGGTGCGAAACGCAAGTGCGTGGAGGCAGCAGAGGTCCAACAATCCCAGTTGGGTCTTTAGGACCACTTGTTCAGGGTTTTTCAGACTTTGTCAGTCTCTTGTGGAGAGCCTATTTGATGGGCCAGGGGAGCGCTGTGTTGCCTTTGAGCGTTGTCTTTTCAAGTCTGCAACTGTTTCACATGTCATTTCAGACACACTCTGTGAGTTGAAGTTTGACCCTGAACAGCCCTCCATATCCCAGTGTTTCGTTATGAGCAGTGCAAATGCATAGACTACCTTCTTTCTGGCGCATTTGGACATCATCTTGTTAGGCACTGATCAATGGGAATCCCCAGAAGGCTCCCAAAAGTTGGTATCCTATGGCTCCAGAATTCCAACAGCTGTTTTCGTAGTCAAAGGTGGATTCCATAGTAGGTCAAGTGACCAAGCATACCTCCCTTTTTATTGAGGGAGGGGTAATGCTGAAGGACACACAGGATTGCAAAGTGTACATGGTCCTTAAGATAGTTTGAATTGCTTGCTTTGAGTATCAAAGTGGATGCCTTTGTGGCTCTTGAGTGCTTGGGCCTATCATACCAGGATGTGGTACAGTCCTATGGAGCTGAAGGACGTCTGTCCCCATTTGATTATGGAAGGAGTGGATTATGTGGCAAAAGCTCTTTATAATATTATCAGAATCATAAGCAAGGTATCTGTGTAAGAACATAAGAAGTTGCCTCCGCTGAGGCAGACCAGAGGTCCATCTTGCCCAGCAGTCCGCACCCGCGGTGGCCCATCAGGCCTAATTGCCTGAACAGTGTCCCTGACTAATTTTGTAACTGCCTCTAATCCTATCCCTATAACCTACCTCTACTCCTATCTGTTTCTATCTGACGGATGCTCTGAATTAAATAGTGAGTGGGCTATTTAGCCTCCAAGGGTACTCTGAGCAGATTACAATTCAAGGGGCTGATGCTTTATGGCAAAGGTTTGGATGACCTCATGCCAGCAAGGCGGATCGCCATCCTAAATCTCTTCCAGCTAGCAGAATTTGACATTCCACTGGGGCAGCAGGGGCACTTTTTGTTCCTCTTGGAGATCCCACCATTTCTCCTCTGGTGCCTCTTCTGAGGTCATTCTAAGGGTCCAGCCAGAGATTTGGCAACTACAGATGCCAGCAATCTTCGGGGTCGCACAGCCACCAAAAAACCACAATGTTGCCAGGTTGATTGCCACACCTCCTCACATTGGCAGGAGACTGTCTGCTTTCTGGAGGGCATGGGAACAGATCTTATCAGACTGCTGGGTATTGGACATTATATGAGAGGATCACAAGATCGAGTTTTCTCGTCGTCCTCCAGATCTGTTCCTTGACTCCCCCACTGGACAGCCAGAAAAGGAGGCCAGAGTCTGAGCAACTGTACAACTCTTGGATATGCATGCCATAGAACCAGTTCCCAAAGAATAAACAGGCTCCAGCAGATACTCCTCTTACTTCATAGTGACCAAGAAAGGCACAGAAGACTTGAGGCCTCTACTGGATCTGAAGTCCATAAATGCAGCACAGAGTTCCACGCTTCTGCATGAAGATGGTTCAGTCAGTCATTGTTGTGGTGGCTCTGGAAAAATTTCTATCCTCACTGGATTTAACGGAGGCATATCTTCACATTCCCATTTTTCCGGATCACAGAAAATATGAGATTCCATGTTCTCCAGAGACACTTCTTCCAGTTTGTGGCACTGCCTTTCAGATTGGCCATGGTCCCACACACCTTTACCAAGGTGACGGCAGTTGCTCAGGTTCACCTATACCTGGATGATTGGCTAATCAGCGGTAGGTATGCACAGAAAAATTACAAGGTTTCAGGAATTTTTGATTTGGTCACCTCACACAAGCTTGTTATGGTAAGGGGATTGTGAAACTTCTTAATATAGAGAAACATAATATTAGGTACACAGTTGTCCATTTTTTTAGGTATACAGCATATGAGAGAAGTTTTTGAGGATCAATGATTGAAATCTAGAACTTATAAGTCTGACATTACTTTATTACTCTTAAGTCGATTTCTGAGCAGGTTTCTGAGATCCTTTTTCTTCTCTCTTTACACTTACTATAATTGATAGAAGCTGTTTTATTTGTTGAGTGATTGTGTGCTAATCAGAGCCCTCTCAAGACAGGAAGATGAACACGCAAAGCAGCAGGTGGAGAATCCACTCCAGGATTCCCTTCTCTCCAGGTGGTCCCTGCAGCGGCATTCTCTACAGATGCAGCTCCCCTGGTCATGGGAGGCAAGGAACAGCTTACATTGATGGCTGTAGGGGGGATGCCTTATCAAAGGGCATGCCCCTCAGAATCATGTCATGGGTGACACAATTGATGCCAACCAGAGGGGCTGGAGGCCCATTGGAACACAAGTGGGTCCATAAATCGTTTAGAACTGAAAGCCATTTGTTTAGCATTGAAAACATTGGAAACTTTACTGAAAAGAAAGGGGGTCAGAGTATTCTCCAACAATGCCAATGTGGTAGCTAATTTGAATAGACAGGGAGGCATCAGAAGCACCCTAATTGCACCTGGAGGCACAGATACTGTTCAAGTGGGCAGAAGAACACTTATAGGCACTCTCGGTAGCCCATATGGCAGGAATAGAGAATGTCTGGATCAACTTTTAATTAGCCAGACTCTGGATCCGGTGGAGTGGTCCTTTCCCAGAGAGCATTCAGCCCCATTATGCAGCACTGGGAAAGATCGGAAATGGATCTTGTGGCCTCAGCCAAACTGGGAAACCACAGTGCTGGACATTCTGGTTCAGACCTGGCCCATAGAGAGTCTACTCTGTGTTCCCACCGTTGGCTAGATCAGCCACAGAGTTGCAAGCCACCAGGGTCTGGCAATACTGGTAGCTCTGGACTGGTCTCATCGGCCTTGGTATGCGAATCTGCTGCAACTGCAAAGAGGCAGGTGTCTTAAGCTGCTGGTTCATCTGGGGCTCAGTCATGGTCCAGTTCCAATGGAGAATCCAGAGCATTTTGGTCTTACGGCATGGTTCTTTAGCGCACAGTCCTAACTCATAAGGGTTTCTCGGAGATAGTCGTTGCGACTCTTCTTAGAGCAAAGAAGCCTTTGTGTTTGGTCTATGCTAAGACCTGGAAGGCTTTCCAGCTATGGTGTGCCAAAGAACAGGTGAAATCTTGTCAGGCACTAATTCTAGTGATTCTGGCATTTTTGCAAGCCAGACTAGAAAAAGATGTAGTGGTTATATCTCTCAAAGTAGAGGTGGCAGGCCTCTTGTGCCTTTGGGCTTGGGGAGGTAATCCGTTGCTGCTGCCTCATCCACTTGATTCTTCTTAAAGAGGGCATTCAGATTGTGTTCTCCATTGCGTCGGCCTTTCCTGTCATGGGACTTAATATCATTCTGAAAGGCTCCTCTCGGTCCCTGTACGAGCCTCTGCAAGGCGTGTTCCTTTTGGACCTTACGGTCAAAACGGTATTTCTGGTGTCCATAGTCTTAGTGAGGGAAATATAGGAATTATAGGTGCTCTCCTGCAAAGAACCTTTCTCGGGTTTATAGAGCTGGTGTTTCATTGTAAATGGTACCTTCCTTTCTACTGAAGATGGTCTCAGCTTTTCATGTCATGCAAGAGATTTGTTTGCCTGCTTTTCACCCTATAGATTCAACTAAACATAACAGGATTTTGCAGAAACTGGATGTGTAAAAAGTTCTACCTTCACTACCTGGAAAGGACCAATGATTCACATATCTCTCTTGCCATCTTTTTGTGCTGACCAGCCAATCAAGATGACAGGCTTTGATTGCCAGATGGAATCGCATGGCAATTTCTTCATATAATGTCTGTGGAAAACAGCCACCTATCGCTGTTGCATTTGGCATTTAACTAGAAATACTGCTGCTGTTTCTTGGGTGGAGTCCTGGACTGTTTTACCTGATGAAATCTGTAGATCAGCTACTTGGTCTACTCGCCATAACTTTTACAAGGTTTTACAGAGTGGATGTGGTGGCCATAGAGGATGCTGCATTTGGGTCCTCAGTGCTGCGGTTAGGTTCATTTGGCCCTCCCTAGATATCTGGTACATCAGCTTCAGTACAGAATCCTATCTCTTTGCAACAGAATGGAACATTAGGTTTTTACCTTGGTAATCTTTCTGTTATAAGACATAGGATTCTGTATGGCCTGCCCAGTGTAGACTTATGAGTCGCCTGTTTACTGCATCGGACATTGTTGGGGTCCATCATGGGAGTTCTTCTCCTGTCATGAGTATGAAAAAAAAACAAAACCCACAACAGGAGTATGAATAACACTTTTTTCCTTGAATCTTAGGGTTTTTATGCAATAGTGCTAGTTGCACATAGCAGATTGGTTCCTGGATACTCCTAAGATGCAAGTTTGTTTGAATTCTTGTTGTTTTGTCATGAATTACAGAGCAGAACAGAAATTTAGTTTGTCTCCAGGGAAGTTCCCCATGCTCCTCCTCCTTTTCTTGTGTTTCAGTGGAGTTTGATTGCTTTGGGACTAACTGAACAGGGAGCTATACTCCACTGGTGAAGAGGGAGGAGTTGAAAGATACATGTGACATTGTTCTACAAAATTCACGACTAAAGGAGGACAAGAGCTTCAGTACAGAATCCTATCTCTTATAACAGAAAAAAGATTACCAAGGTAAGAACCTAATTTTCCATTTTTTTTTTTTTTTTTAGTTAGAGTTTAATCAGTTAATGAATGTTTATTTCCTAGTTTACAAATATATTTAACGTTTCAAATGTTACCGTTTTCTTTCCATCAACAGGTCAGGTAGCTACAAATACAAGAGGGGAACCACAGGTATCCTGAAAGAAAAAATTATCCCTCTTGAAGTTGTGGAAGAAACAGTTCAAACAATGGATACTTCTTAAGATTTCCTTGCATAGGGTTGTTTTGTTTTTTTTAAATATGTAGAAGGCTTTGTTGTTAAGTAGCTCCAGGTCCAAAAATAAACGTTTCCTTCAAATCATTGTGTCTGCCTTTACTGTACATGTTGATTTTCTTGTGGAATGTTACTCTTCACAGCTAAGTGCAAATAAAAAAAAATGTAAAGCTAAAGCAAATCAGGCAATCCCAAATTCTAGCATGTGGAGATTTTTGGAAATTTCTAAGAGCCAGTTTGTCATTTAAAATAAGGGTCATGGATTTGACACACCTCTTCTGTGGTACAACCAAAGTGGTTTACATTTATTATTTATAGGTAGAGTGCGAGTCTAATACAGACAAAACATAATTTTTTAAATGTGGGATAGTAGAGGATTAAGTGACTTGCCCAAGATTACAAGGAGCCACACACAGTGGGAAGTGATCCCACTGCACTAGGCTAATGTAAGTATTTCAAGGGACATAAGGCCGTTCTGGTCATACTCCTGCCTAATTTTTTCAATGCTGGGTGTGAGCCAGAAGACTGAAGATTTTATTTATTTATAATATTTAAGTGCCATCGACTCATGTTCAAGTCCTAGCGACTTGATGAGCATAAAGTTTTCGTGGCAGCATACAGAAGCAGATTGCCAGGTCTTTCTTCTACGCAGTATAAATTTGATGTTGTCACCAGTGTGGCATCAAGTGCGATCTTCTGCCTCCAACACTGCCCATCTGTTGCTGTTCAGATGGTGGTACATTGTTAGTCTGCCATCTCCACTGAAACCTGTCCGCCTTGGCAGGCCCTGCTAGTAGTGAAACTGACTGTATAGTTTTCAGCTTCCCTGTGGCATGGCAAGCCCATCCATATACCATGACCATGTACCATATTTATTTCTCACATAATCCAAAATCTTTACGTTACAAAATAACACACACAGTTACAACAAACATACAGTATTACACACTCTTACATATAACTATTCCACCCACTGCTCAAAACCTTTGAAACAAACTTGCCTTCAATTGCTTACGAAACTGCACAAGTGAAGATGCTTGACAAATTAAGTCTGGCAAAGCATTCCTCAACTGTGGTCCTACAACCTGAAATATTCAACCTCATTGAAACCATATGCATCTGGTACCACTAGCACTTTTTGAGCCTGTGAAAGCAAACTTTCTTACAGGGAGTATAAGTAACCACAAGATTGCACGCAACAGTGGGTAGATCATGGTGTACTACCCTGTACACCAACATCAAAAGTTTAAACTAGAAGCTAATGTAACTCAGCTAACAGTGGGTGCCACAGAATGTTGGGCTACCTGCAATGCCTTTAATGACTTCTGAAGGAGTCCACAAAATAATACATTGCAATAATCCAAATGCGACAATACAAAACAATCCATCAAATTTATTTTAGAGATCAGACTATGGAACCTCAACACCAACCATGTCTTACAGCCATAAGCTGGTTATGAAATGACAATGAAGAATCCAGTAACACATCTAGGCTTTTGACCACCGTAAGTCTGTAAGATTTGACAAACCAGGTTAACACTGAGCCAAAGATACCAAAAGGAACACGAACGGTCAAACAAAACTGCATGATTAACAGTATCGAACATGGCTGCGACAAAAATAGTTTCCTTTTATCAAAACCAGTCCAAATGGTGTCGGAGAAAACCATAGTTCTGTACTATACTTTGGATGAAAGCCAAACTGAAAATTGACCAGACAGCTATGTACAGATACAAACTCCTAATTGAGGAAGCACTACTTTCTCCATAACTTTAGAAAAAAACATAAGATTGGAGATAGATGTCAGAAAGGTGCAGCATTTTCAACCTTAGTGTGAGCCTTTTAGTAAAGGTCTGCAGCTCACTTCAACAAATCAGGAGCAATACCAGAGACAAGGGAACGAAGAATAAGTAATGCCATAGATGGTGCAATTGTATCCTTCATAGTTTTCAAAACTACTGGTGCATACATTAAGGGGACAGTTTAACAATCGACAGTTGATTATTCAAATCAGTAGCCTAACAACATCTGCAGAAACTTGCGCAAACTGTAACCTGAGTTCAGCCAAATCCTCCCATATCTTACGCTCATATTTAGGAAATCAGTGCAAAACACCTCTGACTTTGAATTTAAAAAAAAAAAAAAGCAAACTGCTCGCAAGAGGGAAAAAGAATCCTATTCCCCAAAGGGGGTAACCCAAAAATTATGAACAACTCCCTTGACCAAGAAGGTGCTGCAGCAATTTTAGTGTTATAATTCTTCTTCACACTTAATACCAACTGTTTATAATCATCTCAAGCTGCTAAATATGCCTCCTGCATATACTCATCAGGATATATCCTTCACTGTTGTTCATTTTTATGGAGACCATGTTTGCTCTGCCTCACTTCTTCTGAATCCCAAGGACAACACACCATCTATCACTATAAACTCTTTGCAAAGGAGCAATCTTCTCCAAAGTTGACTCTAATGAAGAGTGCCATTTTTTGTCTATTTTCAACTAATTCTCTTTCTAGTGTCTGCTGTCCATTTTTTTCTCATAGTAACATACATAGTAACACAGTAGATGACGGCAGAATGGTCCATCTAGTCTGCCCAACCTGATTCAATCTAAACATTTTTGTTTTCTTCTTCTTCTTCTTCTTCTCCTTAGCCATTTCTGGGCAAAAATCCAAAGCTCTGCCTGGTACTGTTCTTTGGTTCCAGCTGCTGAAGTCTCTGTCAAAGCTCACTCCAGTCCATCTACACCAGGGGTCTCAAAGTCCCTCCTTGAGGGCCGCAATCCAGTTGGGTTTTCAGGATTTCCCCAATGAATATGGATGAGATCTATGTGTATGCACTGCTTTCAATGCATATTCATTGGGGAAATCCTGAAAACCCAACTGGATTGCGGCCCTCAAGGAGGGACTTTGAGATCTCTGATCTACACCCTCCCAGCCATTGAGGCCCTCCCCAGCCCATCCTCCCCCAAACGGCCATATACAGACACAGACCTTGCAAGTCTGCCCAGTACTTAGTTCTTCAATATTTGCTATTATTTTCTGATTCTAGATCCTCTGTGTTCATCCCATGCTTTTTTGAACTGGCCCGAAACTTCCTCCTCAACGTTAGAATTGACGTCGGGTGACGAGAATTGGTCAGCCCTGCGCTGGGGAAGATAAGCAGGGAGAGGTAAGACCTTGGCGCTGGCCTGCTCCCCAATGGTGGTGGCTTGAGGGAGGGCAGAGAGAAATAAAGAAAGAAAGGGGGGGGGGGACAGGGAGACAGAAAAAAAGAAAGAAAGGGGGCACAGAGAGAGAGAAAGAAAGAAAGGGGGCAGGGTGAAAGAAATAAAAAGTTAGGGGATGGAAGGAGACAGATGCCAGGCCAGGGGAAAGGAAGGAAGGAAGGAGGGAGAGAAAGGAAAGAAAGAGATGTCAGACCATGGAAATAGGGACAGAAGAAGAGAGAGATAGAAGGGAAGGTAAGACATGGAAACGTAGATTTTGAAAAGAAAGCAGAAAAATTGAATATTAAGTTAATGCCAAAGATGGATGAAAGGCAGAAAGTGAAGATGGAGAGAAAAACAGTCAAAGGACAAGAAGGCCCTGGAAACAGTTAAAAGCACATAAAAATAAAGTCATCAGCCAACAAAGAGGGAAAATGATTGTATTTTCAATATAGTGATTGAAATGTGTCAGTTTTGAGAAAGGAAAGATATTAAACTTTAAATGTGAGGGCTGCAGAAAAAATAGTTAATGACAATTATGTATAAGATAAAACTCTTTATAGTTCTTTAACTGTTAAAGGAAAGATTTATAAACTATAAAGAGTTTTACCTTATGCAAAATTGTCATTTCTTTAATAAGACATTAACTATTTTTTCTGCGGCCCTCCAAGAACCTACAAATCCAAAATGTGGCTCCACTAAGAGTTTGAGACCACTGCTCTAGCGTATACATATTCAGAGCTTCCAGTCTCTCCTCATACGTCTTTTGTAGCAAACCTCATCATTTTCATCGCCCTCCTTTGCTTCAAGTCTTTTTGTGTCATTTGCCAGATACGGTGTCCAAAACTGAACACAATACTCCCAAGTGGGGCCTCACCAACGACCTGTACAGGGGCATCAACACCTTCATTCTACTGGTTATGCCTCTTTATACAGCCCAGCATCCTTCTGGCAACAGCCACCTTTAGATTTTCGGACACTATCACCCCAAGGTCCCTCTCCCCATCCGTGCATATCAGCTCTCCTCTCCCAACATATACGGCTCCTTCCGACTATTAATTCCTAAATGCATTACTCTGCATTTCTTTGCATTGAATTTTAGTTGCCAGATTTAAGACTATTTCTCTTTTGTAGATCCTTTTTCATGTTTTCCACTCTCTTGGTGTTTACTTTGTTACAAATCTTGGTATCATCCACAAAATGGCAAACTTTTCCTTCTAATCCTTCAGCAATGTCACTCACAATCATATTGAACAGGATCAGCCCCAGCACCGAACCCTGAGGGACTCGATTACTCACCTTTCCTTCCTCTGAGCGACTTCCATTAACCACCACCCTCTGGTGTCTATCCGTCAACCAGTTTCTAATCCAGTTCTCCACTTTAGGTCCTAACTTCAGCCCTTCAAGTTTGTTCAAGAGCCTCCTATGAGGAACCATGTCAAAGGGTTTGCTGAAATCGTAAGTAAATTACATCTAGCATAATGTCCTCGATCCAGTTCTCTGGTCATCCAATCAAAAAATTCAATCAGGATCGTTTGGCACGATTTACCTTTAGTAAAGCCATGTTGCCTCAGATCATGTAACCCATTAGTTTCTAGGGAGTTCACTATTTTTTCTTTCAGCAAACTTCCATTATTTTTCCAACAACCGTAGTGAGGCTTACTGGCTTGTAGTTTCCCACTTCATCCCCGTGACCACTTTTGTGAATAGGGACCACGTTGTCAAAACTCGGACCGTGTTGGGTCCTGCATCCCTAGCGGACTAGGTCCTTTAAGGCTTTTATGTGGATTACTTTACTTTTATGTGGATGATTTTAGCGTACCTTTGGAACTTTGACATTTTCAAATAAAGTCCATTAAGGAACATCGTCATTCCACAGCGTTTCTTTTGGTTTCTTCTGGATTTTCTTTTCTGTGAATATTTTGGGGTCATTTTTGGGGGAAAGGGGAAGAGACAAAAGGGGGAAGGATACTGGATGGAATTGGGTTGGAGGGAAAGAAAGGGGGCAGATGCTGATGGAAGTGGGGGGAAGGGAGACAAAGAGTGAAATGCCAGACCGTGGGGTTGTGGGAGAAGGCAGAAAAAAAATGTATTTATTTATTTTTGCTTTAGGGGAGATGCATTGCTGTTTCTGTGGTGTTGTATTGTATGCAGAGTCCAGCTTCTTGGTGGTTCAATTTAACCTTTGTCTACATATTTCCACGGCCGGTGCTTAAAAACTGCTCAGAATTATATGAGAGTTTGAGCTGTTACGACCATGGCTAAAAACCACACTACAGTTTTGTAAAAAGGGGAGGGGTTATTTATGATTACATATTCCATACTAGGCGAAGGTGTGTTCTGTGTGTTCCAAAGATACGGTTTTCTGTTAGGATTGACTGTGCAGGATTGATCTGTGCTAGTCTGTCTTGTTTAGTTTTACAATGGGTGTATTGATGTGTATTGCTCATTGCAGTATGTAAGATGCTGCCTTTTCCTAGGTACATTCTTGTGTGATGTGTGGATTGTTACTAAAAATCATGTTTTTCATACAGATGGGAGGGGGGTGTATCAAACGATAGGCCCCGGGTGTCACATAGGCTAGGTATACTACTATTCCAGCTCAAGGATTAACTGTGAATTCAAATTCTGATTTGTCCCTCTTTGTACTGTTTTTAAGTATTATATATGTGGATATATTGTAAACTGCCTAGGAACTAGATGGTATAGAAATTTTAAAAATAAATAAATATATGCTGACATGTAGCAGCACTGGCTCTCTCAAAGCACAAGGCTCTAGTAGCCACCTCAACTCCCCACAGCAGATAGCACAATCAGAATTCCTGACCGATGACCATTTTGAATATCGGCTAGTATTGGACATTAACTTAGCATTTGTTTTAAAAAATAAAATAAGGACTAAAATAATTACATGTCCAGTTTGAGAATACTTTTTACTTTGTAATAAAAAAAATAGTAGTTAAGAGGTTATATTTTATTATTTTTTGAGGTTTATTTTGGATAAGACTTTCTACTTTTAAAAAAGTACTGGCTTCAAAAGCAACAACCCCATGCTCGGTGAGAGCAATTTTTTTTTTTTTTTTAATCTTTATTAATTTTTCAAACTGACCAAAAAGTGCATACAAATAAGCATACAGATATAAACAATTAACAGCACTTATAATTGCATAAATATAAAAAACAAAATACCTTTCACCCTCTCCCCTCCCTACCTTACCCCCATATCTGGATGTGTGTGTGGAAAAAGGAAAAAATCCAAGAATTAAGGATCGTATCAATTAACAATCTACAATTTAACAAATGTTTCCAACGGACCCCAGACTTCTTTGAACTTTTTATTATTTCCCATCCGTTCCACATACATTCTTTCATACCTGTAGTATAAGCACAGTGTTTCCCACCAAAAGGAAAGATTTAACCTGTCATAATTTTTCCAATTCCTGGTTATCATCTGCATAGCAACACCCATCATAATTAAAAGAAGTCTGCTTTTATGTTTGTCAACTGGATTCTTCGGTCTCAATAATGTTCCAAATAAAACCACCTCATATGTCAATGGCATAGGAACATCAAGTATCATAACAATCTTTCCCCATATCGATTTCCAGAAATTGAGTATCAAGTGACAATAAAACAACATGATTCAGTGTCCCTTTTTCAAGATGACAATGCCAGCATCTATTAGACTTTGAACTATCCAACTTTTGCAAACGAACTGGGGTCCAAAAATTCTATATAACAAAAAAACCCAAGTTTGTCTCATAGATGTGGACACTGTACATCTCATCCTCCAAGTCCAAATCTATGGCCATTGAGCTGCTTTACTTCAATGCTCCAAATATCTTTTAAGCTTGTTGTAGGTTTATTAGCCAAATATTCAGATATTAGTTTGTACCACTTAGCGGCCTGCTGCCCTTGAAAATCTGTCTGGAAGTACAGGCCTGGCAAGCAATACTGATTTTTTTAAATTGCGCCATTCAGGGAACCATTTCTGAATGGCCTGTTTCAACTGCAACCACTTAAATCCTTGAAACTTTGATATGCCAAATGATTGTTGCAATTATAATAAATAAACTCCAAGATACAAATCAGCGAGTCTAAAATCCTCTGGAAACAGTGGTTGTAGGCAGGCATATGTACTCTAGATCAGTGTTTTTCAACCTTTTTTGGGCAAAGGCACACTTGTTTCATGAAAAAAATCACGAGGCACACCACCATTAGAAAATGTTAAAAAATTTAACTCTGTGCCTATATTGACTATATATAAAGTAATTCTCTTGAATAGGAATCAAATAAACACAAAGAAAGTATTTTATAATGCTGCCACCGCCAACAACACCGTTGGCGGCGGTGGCACTCAAGTGGCTAAAGAGCCGCAGTTTGCCGGCCTAGGGACAACACTGGAGGGTGGCCAGCTGTGCACCCCCTTGGGACGTAAACCCGGGGTGGGGCAGACCGCCCCCCCACCCTGGTATGCCACTATCTATACCTCACTCCCTCCCTATGACCAAAAATTCTCCTTTCTTCTATTCCCCGTGTACACAACCATCTCTTTCCCTCCCTTCCTCTCTCCAAAGTCCATGCCTTCTGTGTCCAAACACTCATTCCCTCCCTTCCTCTCTCCCAAGTCCATTTCTTCTGTGTCCAAAAACGCATTCCCTCCCCCACCTCAGCATCTCTTTCCCTCCCTTCCTCTCTCCCAAGTCCATTTCTTCTGTGTCTAAAAACGCATTCCCTCCCCCACCTCAGCATCTCTTTCCCTCCCTTCCTCTCTTCCAAGTCCATTTCTTCTGTGTCCAAAAACGCATTCCCTCCCCACCTCAGCATCTCTTTCCCTCCCTTCCTCTCTCCCAAGTCCATTTCTTCTGTGTCCAAAAACGCATTCCCTCCCCCACCTCAGCATCTCTTTCCCTCCCTTCCTCTCTCCCAAGTCCATGCCTTCTGTGTCCAAAAACCCTTTCCCTCCCTTCCTCTCTCCCAAGTTCATGCCTTGTGTCCAAAACGCACTCCCTCCCCCCTTTTGTGTTCCGTGTTTGCCTCCCAGCCCATCTTTGCAACTTTCTCAGCAAAACGAAGCTCAAGCCGCAAGGCTTGTCTTCTGCTTCCTGCCTGCCCTGCCGCGCACAAATAGCCGAAAGGAAGTATTCTCCGACGTCAGCGCTGACGTCGGAGGGCAGGCTTTGCTTAAGCCCTCCCTCCGACGTCAGCGCTGACATCGGGGAACGCTTGCGATCGGCTATATGTTAGCTGCAGGGCAGGCAGGAACAGAAGACGAGCCTCGCGGCTCAAGATGTATTGAACTCCGCGGGTCCCCCGTCCAGCTCTCTCCTGTCCACGTGGGGCGGACCGCCCCTCTCCCTAGACTGGTGGTACTGCCCTGATGGCGGCCCTGACCGTACGGCACACCAGGCAACATCTCGCGGCACACTAGTGTGCCGCGGAACAGCGGTTGAAAAACACTGCTCTAGATCAGTGATTCCCAACCCTGTCCTGGAGGAACACCAGGCCAATCGGGTTTTCAGGCTAGCCCTAATGAATATGCATGAGAGAGATTTGCATATGATGGAAGTGATAGGCATGCAAATTTGCTTCATGCATATTCATTAGGGCTAGCCTGAAAACCCAATTGGCCTGGTGTTCCTCCAGGACAGGGTTGGGAACCACTGCTCTAGATGATATGATTTCAAATGGGAAAATGGTGAGAGCCATGTTTTAAACACATCCAAGGTACAAATAAATGTACAGTTGCTGGGCCTCTTTCAGTTGAAAGGAAGCTCTGGAACAAGGAGCCATAACATGAAAGTGAAAAGAGTAGAATTTGGAGCAGTCCATGAAAATATTTTACAGAAAGTACTGAGAATCTGAGGGAGAGGAAAAGATGTGTTTAAATCATCTTTATTAAAGGTAAAAATCAAAGGTTCAATACAAACATTTGACTTTTCAGTTTACATAAACATATGAAAGTCTACAAGGTAATGAACCAAATATAGGCAAGCTCTTCTTTACCCCCATCCCAAAGATAGATCACTGAAAATTAAGTATTCTGCTTCGCGCTGCTGTGGTTAATGAGAGCCAAAAAGTTCCCAAATAATAGAAAAGTTCCACCCACCCAAAGAGTTAAGATCTTCAACATCACATATCTCCATAGTAAGAAGGTAAATCATTTTGAGATAGATTCACTAAGGACACTGATCGTATCTCAACCACTTTGCAACCCTGGCCCGATTCACTAACCTTACTCCCTATCTGATCCGTGTATGCAAATGTAGGAAGGCAGCGATTCACCCCCCCCCCAAAAAAAAAAATCAGGAACACTGGGCGGGCCGATCAAAAAACAAGTGACTGCTGAGGACCAGTCGCTCACATCCCTGCCGACTCTCCTGCTCACACTAATGACTACTGCAAGAACAGCTGCTTGACTGATCGCTGCCATCGGGGGCTCCAAGGAGGAGGAGCAGGAAGGGGGATCACTGGTGTCTGAGTCAGCAAAGGGGAAGAGGCTGCTGCCACTAGGGATCGCCCTTCCTTGCAGTGCAAGCCTGTGGTTTTAAGCCGTGGGTTTAAAGCAGGACTGCACTACGGCGTGTTCTGTTCCAGAACACGCCACAGCGCAGCCCCGTGTTAAACCCGCGGGTTAGCAAGTAAAAGCCCAAAAATTGCAAAAAAAAAAAAGCAAGTTACATTCCCCCCCTTCAGCCCCATTGTGTGCACGACAAACATTACTCCTCATCCCACACCTGGGAAATTCTGAGCACCGGATGAGGCTGAAGATCTTCCTCTTTCTCACTTATCCGTGCTAGAGGCGGACCCTTCCACTCTTCTTGCCCCACAGACAAACACATGCGCAGACCATCTATAGGGAAAGAAGATGGTCTGTGCATGTGTCTGGATCGCTCAGCAGCGATCCATGCAGTCACTGGGGTGTGCCTCCGATCGCCTCCATTTGCATGAAGAGGGTTGGTGAATTGGTTGCCTGGGAAGCGGATTGGATCGCTAAGGTAAGTATAGTGAATCTAGCCCTTTGTATTTGCCTCAGGTATAATCCATTTCAGTAGTATTTTGAAACCCAACAACCCTGCTCTCTGCAGAAAGCCTGTAATTCAGAGAGGAAAAGATGTAGGGCTCAATAGGTGGTATGGAAGGGCAGACTAGACAGACTATATAGACCACTATTTCCAGAGTTTAGTTTAAAGATGTAACTAAACAAATTTAGAAAGCAAGTTTACAGGTTTTAGTTGTTTTTTTAATGTTTTTACTAAAGCCTGGATATAATACCGGCAGTCATAACACATGACCGCAGAAAATAAGACACAGAAGCAAGTTGTGAGCCTAGGTGGTCACATTTAAACCTCCCCTCCCCCTCTTTCCTTGCATACATACAAGCAAGCAAAACTGTTTTTTGCCAAAGCAGAACTCTTTCAGAACACACAAGTCCAAACCGTCAGACGCAGACAGTAGTTCACAGGTTGCTGTGAAAACTATATGTAATGCTGATCCTCTACAACCTCTCTCTTAGAACCAGGCTTACTGAGGGTTAGGCACTAGGCCAGCATTCCTCCCCTCAAGGGTCACTCGTGGAGTCAGATCGATAGGCTTAAAAGCGATAAATCCCCGGGACCGGATGGCATCCATCCGAGGGTCATCAAGGAACTGAAAGGGACTATAGCTGAACTGCTTCAACTAATAGCCAATCTGTCGAGCAAATCAGGAAAGGTTCCGGAAGACTGGAAGGTGGCGAATGTTACACCGATTTTCAAAAAAGGTTCGAGGGGAGTCTGACCTCGGTACCGGGAAAGATGGTAGAGGACCGCATCATTGATCACCTTGACGGACACGGTCTGATGACGGTTTCAGCAAAGGCAGATCTTGTTTGATGAACTTGCTGCACTTCTTCGAGGGAGTAAACAGGCAGACAGACAAGGGCGACCCAATCTTGAAGGACTATAAAGTTTCTCCAGATGTAACTTCTAATTATCGTCCTATCGCAAATATTCCTTTCATAGCCAAACTTACAGAGAGACTAGTTTTTGAACAACTTTCGGATTTCATAGAAACAACCAATGTACTCCACCCTCATCAAACTGGTTTCCGTAAATACTATAGTACAGAATATACCTTGAATGGTCTAATCAACAACATTCACTACTTTTTAGACCATCATAAATCGGTTATCCTAATCTCCCTAGATTTAACAGCTGCTTTCGACACCATAGATCATAACCTTTTATTAGATCGTCTAAACTCTATTGGTGTCAAAGACCAAGTTTTAGAGTGGTTTTCCTCTTTTCTTACAAATCGATCCACTGTCATCAGCTTTAATAATAATATTTCTAAAAGTTATTCCACAAATTATGGAATTCCACAAGGTTCAATACTCTCACCCCTCCTCTTCAATATATTTCTCTCTCCACTTTTAAACTTAGCACAGTCTTTAGGTTTTACCACTTTTGCTTATGCTGATGACATACAACTAATTCATCCTTTGGATCCTGAAAATTTAGACCATATAACAAATATAAACAATAAACTTCTTTCAATAAAAAACTGGCTTTTCTCAAACAAATTAGCTTTAAACCTTCAAAAAACAAAAACAATGTTGTTTACTTGGAAAAATGATATTAAATTAACTGCTCCAATTTCTATTAATAACGCCGTATTAGACCTGGTTACTACCATAAAAATTTTAGGCATTTTGATTGATGATAAACTTACATACCATAACCACATTAGTAATACTGTTAAAACATGTTTTTACAAATTGCGTCTCATTCGTTCGCTTTCCAAATTCCTTCAGCCTGAATCCTTAAATATTCTGGTTCATTCTTTAATAATCTCTAAATTGGACTACTGTAATTCCCTTTTCATTAATATTACACTAAAGGAAAAAAAAAGACTACAACTAATTCAGAATACAGCTGTCAAATTAATCTATAATGCAAAAAAATATGATCATGTTACTCCCCTTCTTATCAGATCTCATTGGTTACCGGTTACACACCGTATTACGTTTAAACTTTTATTCTTAGTTTTTAAAACCATCACTTTCAACGAGCCACAATTCATTAATAGATGGTTAATCCCGTATAACACGACTCGTTCACTTCGTTCATCTTCTTCCAACCTTTTGTCGGTCCCCTCGCTGAAGGTGATTGGAACTAGGCGTAACGACATGTTCTCTGTCATTGCCCCTCAGTCTTGGAATCTCTTACCGCAACACATTAGGGAATTAAAAGATTTATCCATTTTTAAAAAAACACTAAAAACATTTCTCTTTAAAGATGCATACGATTTTTAATAGTTTATCATGCTTTTTTATTTATCTATAAATTTATTTCCCCTTCCTATTTGTTTTTCCCTTTGTTGTTACTCTTCCTTTCCTATCCAATTATTGTAATTTCTTCCCTATTTATCCTCACAATTCAAGTATGT
Organism: Geotrypetes seraphini; assembly: GCF_902459505.1. Classification (NCBI taxonomy): domain Eukaryota; kingdom Metazoa; phylum Chordata; class Amphibia; order Gymnophiona; family Dermophiidae; genus Geotrypetes; species Geotrypetes seraphini. Next base: position 76,133,825 of record NC_047093.1, read on the forward strand.
CTCGCAGGGCTTGGTGCTTGGATCCGTGCTCTTCATCTGTATAAACGATCTGGACATTGGTACGATGAGTGAGGTGATTAAATTTGCGGACGATACGAAGTTATTCAGAGTAGTGAAGACACAGGGGGATTGCGAAGATCTGCAACATGACATAATCAAGCTCGAGACATGGACATCAACATGGCAAATGAGGTTCAACGTGGATAAGTGTAAAGTGATGCATGTTGGTAACAAAAATCTCATGCACGGATACAGGATGTCCGGGGCGGTACTTGGAGAGACCTCCCAGGAAAGAGACTTGAGAGTCTGATTGACAAGTCGATAAAGCCGTCTGCACAATGCGCAGCAGTGGCAAAAGGGCGAACAGAATGCTAGGAATGATAAAGAAGCGGATCACAAACAGATTGGAGAAGTTTATCATGCCGCTGTACTGGGTCATGGTGCGCCCTCATCTGGAGTACTGCATCCAGCACTAGTCACCACGGTACTACTCAAAAGGGTCCAAAGAAGAGCGACTAAAATGGTTAAGGGGCTGGAGGAGTTGCCGTACAGTGAGAGATTTGAGAAACTGGGCCTCTTCTCCCTTGAAAAGAGAAGACTGAGAGGGGACATGATCGAAACATTCAAAATACTGAAGAGAATAGACTTAGCAGATAAAGACAGATTGTTCACCTTCTCCAAGGTAGGGAGAACGAGAGGGCACTCTCTAAAGTTGAAAGGGGATAGATTCCGTGCAAACGTAAGGAAGTTCTTCTCCACCCAGAGATTCAAGACAAAGTTGGACAAGTTCCTGCTAAACTGGAATGTACGCAGATGAGGTTGGATTCATTTAGAGCACTGGTCTTTGACCTGGGGGCCGCCGCATGAGCGGACTGCTGGGCACGATGAACCACTGGTCTGACCCAGCAGTGGCAATTCTTATCTTCTTATGTTCTTATGATCTCTTAAGAAAGGAATAGGCTGTCAAAACAAGTGCAAGATATCTGACATCACTGAAAACCTCCCACCAAGGGGAGGAGTTAAGGGAGAGTCTCAAAGGTTGCAGTGCCATGGCCAGCTCTAGAACATACCCAGGACCACTAGACCAGATGCCTTCTGACTTCCAACCAGCTGAAACTCAGAAGCAGGTTGAGAGCCTAGATGGTCACCTTCAAACCGTCCTCCCCCTTTTCCTTGCACACATACAAGCAAGCCAAACTGTTTTTTTACCATAGCAGAATTCTTTCAGAACACACAAGTCCAAACCATCAGTTGACAGAGCCAAACAACTACTACTCTCCCTTTGCAACGTTAAAGATTTCTTGTAGACAGTTTAGGACACACGGGTGATGGGTCCTATAATAACCAAGTTTAGGTGAAAGCAACTCTGAATCAGAGGAAGGTTATACAAATGCAGCAGATGGCTGCTTTCATCTTGAATTACCTGTGTAAATGATATAAACTACATTATCTTTTGAGCCATCTCAGCACAAAAATGTTTCTGGAATCAGAAGTACCAGCTAATCAGTGGCCTGATTATATGAATCTCTCTCCCTAATCTCCTTTCTGTACCTTACCTAAGGGCTCCTTTTACTAAGCTGCACTAGCGGTTTTAGCGCGTGCAACACACTAACGCCTCCATAGAGCTGGCGTTAGTATTTTCTGCATAGTGTGGTGGCTAGCACAGCTTAGTAAAAGGAGCCCTAAGTTTTACTCTGGACTTTTCATGTTAATGTTAAATTTTCTTATATGCTTGTGCTTTGCTGGTATGATGATCTTGATAAAAATGAAAAGTTATTATAATTTGCATTTTTATACCCTAATCAAATTAATTTCTCTGCCTGAAGGTATGGTGCTTACATAACCTTGGGGTAATATTTCAAACTAAAATGCCCATAGAAAGTTTTGCTGAGAAATTTGTTTTTCAGATACCGTTTAATTTAGAACATGACTTGTGCCTATGCCAGAATACTTTACAATAAAATATTCTTTTCTACAAGAAAAAAACACCTAGATCCTGCCAATGGAATTTTTAGATGAACAGACAGTTCAGGCATTCATTCACATATTCATTATTTAAAATAGATTTCTTACCATAGAAGAAAGAAGTTACCGTATTTGTCGCTCCATAAGATGCACCGCACCATAAGATGCACCCCAGATTTAGAGGAGGAAAACAAGAAAAAAATAATTCTGAACCAAATTCTCCCTGCAGGCTCTGCACCCAACCCCACACTCCTTGCAAAGCTTTGCACCCTGCCTCCCTCCCTGTCAGGCTCTGTACCCTGTCCCCCCTCTGGTGGTCTAGTGGTAGTCCAGGGCAGACTAGGGACAGGGCATGCAGGCAGGCCTCCCCCTCCCAGGCAGGCAAGCAGTACTCACCCCTCTAAGGCAGCTCCCCCAGGCAGGCAGGCATCCCCCTCCCAGGAAAGCAAGTAGGCCTCCCCCTCCCAGGCAGGCTTCCCCCTCCCAGGCAGTCCCCCCGGCAAGCAAGCAGGCTTCTCTTTCCCAGGCAAGCAAGCAGGCCTCCCCCCTCTAAGGCAGCTCCCCCAGGCAGGCATCCCCCTCCCAGGAAAGCAAGTAGGCCTCCCCCTCCCAGGCAGTCCCCCCGGCAAGCAAGCAGGCTTCTCTTTCCCAGGCAAGCAAGCAGGCCTCCCCCTTCCCAGGCAGCTCCCCCAGGCAGGCAGGCCTACTCCTCCCTGGCAGCCCCCCCCCCCCCCCAGGCAAGCAAGCAGGCCCAGCTTCTCCCTGCTCCCTATGTTTAATTCGGCAGGCAGGCCCCCCTCCCCCTGTTACCTTTTTTTTTTTCATTATGTCGCCTTCCCTTGCTAGACGCAGCTGCCTGCCTGGTCTCGGCAAGCAGTGATGGCTGACGTGGCTCGAGTCCTCTTCTTTTCCCTTGCAGTAGAGCAGCACACAGGGCTGCCTGCCTGGTCCCTTTTGGGGGGTGGAAAAAGTGTGTCTTATGGAGCGAAAAATACGGTATACCAACAGCTGAGCAAAAAAGCTGTAGTGAAAAAGTCCTATATAGTAAGGACCAATGCTATGTTCCTCACAATATTTTATAATACTAAGACAGGGAAATTAAAAGCAAAATATCCAAAGTGAATACAGAACATTAAATTTTTTAAATCAAAACTTAAAAGATGTTCGTTTTAAGGGTAGGATAGGTTGTTTAGCACATGAAATTTTGGAGCAAAATCTCTATTTGCGAGAATGTTAACCATAAAACACATTGATTACTGAAACATACATTTATTTCACTCAAAAAGCATTTATTTATGTTCACTAACAGGGAATTTACTTTTCCAGCATATAACTAATTCCATTGCATTAAACAATAATGTAAAATGGAAGCACTTGAACGTGAATCCATAGGTATGGTAAGATTTGGTTTCCTAAGAAGTGAATACATTTTCTTTGATATAATGAAACAAATCATTGATTCAATGAATGATATGCAGCTGTTAAATTTTGAATAAACTTGACTCCATTTCTTTAACCAACGTTGTTTCCTTCAAAGGTCATGGAGCATTGCAATGACGTTCACATTCATAAATATAGATTTCACAGTCAAACATGCAAAGGCTTATTCTTACTTAGAAATAAAAAGTACGGCTGGTAAACTTTAGGTCTCATGTTAAGTGAAAAGTACGAGGGATGACTGAAAAATAACGAGACTGCCTCTGTTTTTCTTGCCAAGAAGTAGACATGGCAATGCTGTGCTGGTTCTTGTGAAACTCATACATAGACGTTTCTGAACCTGCACTTGGACCGCTGTAGTCTTCATTGTTGGATCACAGTGAGAGGAAGAACTTTGGACGTTTTGTCATGGCAGAGGAGGAAGACGCGTTTGTGCGAGTATGCCAGAGATGCGTAATTGAATGCTGTATAAACTTGGAATGAGCACTAATGAAACTCTTGAAATGTTATAGCAGGTATATGGTGGTGAAACAATTAGCTGTGCTACAGTATTTTGGTGGAGGAAGAAATTCAAAGAGGGTAACAGGCGAGTGACTGATGAAGTGCATTCTGGGAGGCCATCCACCATGATTAGATGTCAACATTGCCAAAGCCATAGAGATGTTGCAAAATAACAAAACAAGATATTATTCAGCTATGTCTTCCAGGGTTATTCCTCACGATCAGCATAACAAGCCCTCAGACACTCTCATTACTATTTTTCTATCTTTTTTTATAGATCCTCAGTTGGCTCTTTTAAGGCTTATATTGATATATGAGCCACATTCGTCATTGGATCAATTTTCAGATTTCTCCATTATCTTATTCTATACCATACTTTCTTTTTTAATTTATATTTGCACTTTATATTAAATGCCACTTATCTGTTTAGGCATAATGCAAGGAGCACCTCTCCCAACACAATCACATTTCATTTATACTTCCTCAGGGTCGAGGCTACTCCAGCGCCCCATTACACCAGCTTCCTTTTCGTTATATAATGGTTTTCAATGTCACTCCACAGTGCTTATTAGTAAGTGTTGGTTAGTTTGACCAAAATGACAAGGCACATGTGCTGAAGAAACAGTGTTTTTTTTTGCTCCAAGACAATGCCCGGCCATATATTGTTATTGTTGCATTGGCAACACTGACTGAAATTAACGGGACAGCACTTGAACACCCTCCATAGACCCTGGACTTAGCGCCCTGTAATTTCGGGGCATTCCCAACACTGAAAAAAAAAACTGTGTGAAAAGACACAGACTAAAAGTGATGTTGCAAAAACAATCGACTGCATGTCTTTGAAATGCTGCAAAAATGTATTGCATGTGAAGGACACTACTTTGGAAAAAAAAAAAGTTCAGATCCTTTGGAGTCATCTGTTTCTGAATTTAAAAAAAAAAAAAAGAAAGTCATTACTTTTCAGTCAGCCCTCATATTTTCAAAAGGGTTAGAAAATTAGTTTTCTGAGATACCTGAAACACTTAACTGCATAATTTCACTTAAAAGTGTTACTGAGGTAAACAACCTAATATTTATTTACAAGTGTACTTAAAAAAAACTTTCAAAGGCGATATACTTTGAATACACTTCTGTTTGAAGCCGCTGGCTTCCCAATATCAGTAAACCAAGTTAGATAGTGCTTCAGTAGCTTTACTAAAAATTTAATTACAAAAGAAACATCTTAAATCTACTTTTTGTCCTCTGTTTGCAAGGAAGAAAGCAGGAAATAAACCCAAATGGCTTGGTCGGTTCTAAAATATAAGAGCCAAAATATGAAGGATGTTACAAATTACAACGCAGCTCAAGATTAACCAATAGTGGACAAATTAAAATCTACTGAAAACACTTAATATAAACATGATCAGTGATATCACTGTAGCAGTCAGTTTAATTATTTCCACATTGCAATTACATTATAAGGAGTGACTTCATTTATTTTCATGAGGTACCCTTATTAATGTGGTCTGCTACAAGATCTGTAACAGTAACTTGCTAACTGCAAAAATTCACTTGGAGCATGGCCATTACAAGGGATCTGCAGCAACAACAGGTACAGCAGAAAAAAAACAACCACATGTATGAGTCTTCATGGGACCTATTTCTTCTGAGAGAAACAATTCAAGTAAGACTAAACCGTGATGACTTTTCCTTTTGGCATTCTCCGATGATTCAAGTGCTGGAGGTCCAAACATGCATCTGTTTTGCTATTTGATGGACATAACCAATATCTGGTCTCTGATCTGGATCAGGATATATACACATGCTGACCAGTTCACGCAGCTATTGGAAAGAGGGAGAAAAACAGGAATACATTTCAGAATAGCTAGTTAGTACTCATTCCTAGAAAGTTATAAAAACACTTCACAGAAAACATTAAGGGGTCCTTTTACGAAGGCGCGTTAGCCGTTTTAGCACGTGCGTGTGCTAAAATAGCTAGTGAGCCTTAGTAAAAGGACCCCTAAAAGAATGCCCTGTATAAAATGACTTGTATTATATACAATGCAGAACTCTATTTAGTGTTCAAAATCAAATCACCTAGGTTGCATATAATTTGAACACTATATAAATCAAATGATGTACTTTATTTTCTAAACAAAGAACCCCGGGTGTCAAATCAATTGAAAAACACCATTTTGGGGTTTAAGGGTACTATCATTGGCCCAAACCCTCTGTTCATATTGATATTTATAAATATTTGTTTTCTTTTTCTTACTTTTACTGTTCCTATTCTAAATTTTTTTTTAAAATTATATCTTCTTTATTTTTGAAAAATAAGCAACCACATTCAAAATCAACCAACTTCAGAGAAATGCAAAAAAACCCAAAATGATGTCTTTCAATTGATTTGGCACCTGGGGTTCTTTGAGGTCTTTTTTTTCCTCTGTTTAGACAACAAAGTACATCATTTGATTTATTTTGTATTACCATTTTTCCCCATGTATAAGCCGCGGCTTATACAGACAAACCTGCCTATGGGGTGCGGCTTGCTTAAATGGGGCGGCCTATTGAAAGACATGAAAATTTTTTTAAATCACATACCTTTTAAAATCCCCTCTCCCCCAATACCATAGTAAATGACGGCAGATAAAGACCCCAGTGGTCCATCCAGTCTGCCCAACCATACATGCTTTGCTGACTGCCTGTACAGGCAATTGCCGTCAGGGATGACATGAAAGCGGTATTTGTTTCTCTCCCGCAGATATTTATCCTTCTTCTCTACCTCAGAACTCAGTTGTGTCCTCTCACTTTTCTGGAAAGCGGCGGCCAGTGAAGGGGATGCACTGTTTACAAACAAGGCGGAGTGCCTGGGGTGCATGGCAACACAAGCCTGTGCACCCGATGCGCATGCCTGAGCCCAGATGCGGTGGCCAGAGAAAATCAGAAGGTGCGTGTGTCTCTCGGCTTCAAGGAAGCCAATGAAGGGATCTTTTACTTTTCTTTCTGGGAAGGAAAAGAAGGGGGTGCACTATTTACAAACAAGGCGGAGTGTCTGGGGTGTATGGCAACACAAGCCTGTGCACCCGAAGCGCATGCCTGAGCCCAGATCACGGGTTGCAGAAGGCTCCTGACCGCAGTCTATGCTCGGCAATGACGATCCCCCACATGGCACTGGCAAGCAGGTCTACCGCTCTGGTGAATCTTATTGCCACCTCAGGCGCTCTGCTCCTCCCTGTCCTGTACGTTTCCTCTCTGATCCCCAGGTGTGTGTACACTCCACACTTTCCCACTCTCAGATCTCAACCCGGGCCACTGTTTTTTTGTTTTTTTTATCTGCACACTGAAGGATGACTCTGGGATGACGTCATTTGCGGGGAGGAGCCAGCAAGCCAAAAAAAACCTGAATATTTAAAACCAAGAACGCTGAAACTGCGAAAATGGAGGGAGAAGTGTAGTTTGTGTTGCAAGTGAAGAATGTTTGTATCACCAACACATGGTGTCCTTTGGAGAAGGTGTGGCTAGGAAGGACCTTAGTAACCCTGGAGGTGTGCAGAGGAAGATCCTGATCTTTAAGTACTCTGGTCCATTTCCTTTAAGGACCTTCAAGATCTAAGGTTTAAATTTAGCCTTTGTGATACTACCAGCAACTGTGAGCAAAACAGATTTGTTAGATAACTTATTATATTATTGATTTCCAGTTGCAGAACACTGTCACCAGTTCCAATCAGAAAAGACTCTCTCAGTGCTTCCTGGACGTCCACTTTGTGGTTGTTTAAGGTTGAAGAACATAATACTGTATTAAGATCTGGATTGGAATTAGCAAAATAATAGCATGTATCATTTGTTTTTATTGGATGGATGTTCACATCAGACAAATTTGGGCTAATCAACAGATTACAAAATCTCATATGCAAGCAAAAAAAAAACAAAACCCCAAAACATCAGAAATTTTAAGCTATCCAAAGAGCAAAGAGTACATCTCTCTCCTTTCAGTCACTTACTTTTTCAGAATAATGTTCAGTTGGAAGAGGAGGGTAGTCACATTGTTCTATCTTTTGGCACAGAGAAAAGAGATTCATCTTATCTCCATAGAAAGGACTCTGAAGAGCTGCCATCTGCAAAAGCAAAATATATTTTAACATGGCAAGGTATTTTAAGAGTTCCCTTATACCTATGCTTCTAAAACTTAATTCAGGTTTTTTCCACAGCTAGCTGCAATTTTAGGATAGCTACAGTGGACACACACTTCTCCCTCCGAATCTGCGGCTTCAGTACTCGTGGATTCGGTTATTTGTGATTTTTTTTTTAATTGATTTTAATTTTTTGGGTTATTATTAAGCCCTCAGACTCCCCGGAACCTTACCTGATGGTCTAGGGGAGTGGTTCCCAACCCAGTCCTGGAGGACCACCAGGCCAATCGGGTTTTCAGGCTAGCCCTAGTGAATATGCATGAGAGAGATTTGCATTTAATGGAAGTGACAGGCATGCAAATCTGCTCCATGCATATTCATTAGGGCTAGTCTGAAAACCCGATTGGCCCGGTGGTCCTCCAGGACAGGGTTGGGAACCACTGGTTTAGGGGGCTTTCGGGGCAGGAGCGCTCTTCCTATGCTCCTGCCCCGTGCAGATCACTCATAGGAAATGGCTGCAGTACATAAACAAACTGGGCAAGTACATAAAATACAGATGAAATACAACAGATCGGAATAAAAGAAACTTAACAATAATGAGTGGAATGCATGTACAATATAATGTGGATAAAATACATTAAGAAATAAAGAGAAAACTGATAAAATACCAGCTTAACAGGCAAAAGAAATGCATATAATATGAATAAAATATCAGCTGAATCTAAACTAATTAACAGTTTAAAAAAGAATGCAGTTAAAAAACTAACCTAACCAGCAAAGTTGATGCATGTAATACAGATAAAAATACATCAAATAGAACTAAAAAGACTTGTTAAAAAATAGCAGTGTGTTAAGATACCAACCTATCAAAAAGTTGTGTCTAACAATTTTCTAAAATCAAAATAGGAAGAGACCTCTAGAATGATTTTTCCAAGCCATGAATTCAGTTTAGTGGCTTGAAATGAGAGGGTTCTCTCGAGGAACTTCTAGCTCATGACATGCAATAAAATATATAGTTTTAAAACTCCATAAGTACTGTGTTCAACAAAAGATTAGGTTCTTACCTCGATAATATTGTTTCTCTTAATATACACAGGAGTCCATACTTTAGCTGTTTCCCCACTAACCACGAATCTGCAGAAGGGTGTCACTTTAAGATCTTTCATTCCTCCCCTTCTGCAGTGGAGAACAGCTTCCTCTTTAGTTGGTACCAAAGCAATCAAACTCCACTGAAACATCCACCTTACAGTATCCTTAAGTATCATTCCACCCTCACCAGGAAGGGAGATATACTTGGTTACTTGTGCTAGTGCGGACTCCACCTTAGGTTGTACAAACAGCTAAGTCCGTAGCCATAGGATAGAGCCTATACATACCTGTGGCCACCTTTACAGAGCCTTCAGTCAACTACCATTGGTCAGTGATTAAGGAGGTGATCTCTAGATGAGCAGGAAAAAAGGTTGTGCATTAGTGCCACACCGCGCCTGGTAATAAAAAAAAGCCTAACGTGGCTTCGTAAAAAGGGGGCCTATATTGTGATTCATTTCACTATAAATAATTTTCTCTGTCATGAATCAGCAATATAGGTTTGTATCGTTACAAATATACATGGGGAACTATAATTAGATATGGGACAACCTTTCTGATCCTAGTTAGATAACTTATTATGAGTAGCAGAATACACGATAGCTCTGCAAAAGGTTGCTGGATTTATATCTATCAACTTTATGATTTATTTAGGACTTGTGTTTTGGGAAAAATGTTGTTTCTAACACTTCTTATATTTTCTAAATTTGACTGGCTTATAGAATCAGCAAAGGGGGGGAGAGGGCAGAATTGCATCAGAGACCTAAAGAAAGAGGTGGTGGTGACTCCCTGGGCCTGGCAAGGGAGAAGCCCAGAAAACTAGACTGAGGAAGATAATATGTCAAAGACAAAATAAAACGCAATACAGATACATGTATATAGACTATATTTAGTTAAATAGGCCAAACTCCTTAGGAAGTATGTAAATATTGTGTACTTAGCTGCAATAATAAACCTAATATTAGATGTGAATATAGGTAGGATGATTGATTTGGTATGAACATATACATATAAGTAGGACAATCGATGTGCCTGTAACATAAGTAGGATGATTGATTATGCCATAGTTATGCCGGTATTAATAACTCTGTATTGTAACACCTCGCAGAAGCTCTTTGTAACTCTGTATTATAACACCTTTTACAGAAGCTCATGCAAACCGCTCAGAATTACATCCGTCATTAGTAGCGGTATCAAAGCTAACAATAAACAATACTTCTGCTCAACCCAGGCACAGGGAAATCTGCAGCATCCTGTCTAGACCAATGAAAAGATGGCAGCAGCAGCATCATACCTAGGCCAAGAAGAAGCTGATGGCATCCCATTTGGACTTGTGTGGCACGAAAAGGCACTGTCTGGGAGACAGATGGAATCTATATCATTTCACTCAGGTGGAGAAACAGGCTGTTGCATTTTCTAGTGTATGCAACAGATTAGAAGAGGAATTGGCTTATAAGCAGGCCAGTCTGATAGGTAAAAAAAAAATAACAAGAGCAGAGGGAGTAAACAGCACTAGCAAAAACAATGTCAGCCAAAAGTAGGATGAAAGTGCTGCTTTCAGCTTATTTTTAGTTGGCGTCTTTGTTTCTGTGGGGTTTAAAAAAAAAATAAAAAATTATATAAAGAAACAAAAGTAAGCAGAAGTGAAAGCTAAGATCGTAGGATTAGAAAATTATCTGCATTAATAAAGTGGATCTGAGCAGCATTTTTATAAACCATATAAAAAAATATAACTGTGCCTTTCAAAGATAAAGCATTACAAATGAAATGTTTGTATGGTAAGATTCTAATGTTAATGTTTGATGGATAACCCCACCAGCAATGACTTCCAGAGCACTGTTCTAATCCTTAATAAATACAGTATAGACAAACTAGGTTCATCAAAGTATTATTTTTTAATTTACCTCTTTGTGCAAAAAAATACAATAAAATACCCCTACATACATATAGGTTCTTGACAGTGCCATAACATCAACACCATCCCCAAACCTGCCAACACTGTCTACTTTTATTATTGGTCTCCAGATAAAATCACGACTGCAAATCTAATTTACATACGAAAAAAAATCAATAGCGCTAACAAGGTTTTTCTTAAAACGGAGAGTCATGAGCTGTAAAGAAACTCTATAAGCAGGAGACGTGTCGCCTCAGCATGCAGCCTCTGCCATGGTTACTTATTAATCCATAATGTGATTCTAGCACATGTTGTCATTCTTTTCACCATCACATTGTGCACCTAACAACGGACTAATATCCTAATGAGACACAATTAAATAAGAGTTGATACTACCCGTTCTGTTTAGAAAATCTTTTTTTTTTTTTTAAGCTATTCTGCTCTGAACTGTACAAATTATCAAGATTTTTACGTCGGCCTCAGCTGAAGGTGATGCTTTCTCTGCAACTTAAATAAGGTTCTATTTTGATAATTGTTTTGACTTTTCAACCTGAGGTTAATATCAGCTCATTACAATACACTGAAAACTGATCAAATGATACTGATGCATTTTTGCAAACACGTAATCTCTCAAGAGTGGTTGGAAATAATACAAGCAAAAAGTTATTTGTTATATTTTGGGCTTCTGTGGTTAGGTGTTTTATTTTCTAAATAATTAAGGGTTCTTTAAGGTACAATCAATGTTTATTAGTGTTTTTGTGCCAGAAATACTATTATTGCTGGGTAGTTTTTCTGGTGGAATCAAATTTGTGTCACTTAGGAATAATCTGCACAGTAGTGCTGCCCAATTCAGGGAAAAAAAATTAGATTCGATTCAGCCTATTGAATTAGTTTTTCGATTCGATTTTCCTGCCCAATTGGGTGTTTTTTTCAAACATCCTGGTGGGTTTATTTTATAGCTTCTTTACCCCCTTTGGCTTCTCCTAATCACACTTGCGCTATGGTGTAAACAAAATAAAGAAACAAAAAGGGCTTTTCCTCTCTCTGTTAAATCCTAGCTCACGTTTGCGGTCTAACACTAGCTCTGGCAGGATACATTTTTCAAATCTAACATATTGTAATCACAAAACAGAAAATAAAATTATTTTTTTCTACCTTTTGTTGTCTGGTCAATATTCAAATCTTGTTGGTCCCAGACTCTGGTTGTCTTCTGATAACTTGTTTGCCAGGGACTCCTTCTTTCTCCATGCTAACCATCCATCTGCCATCTCTGTCCTCCCCTTCCGTTTCCCTTCCCTTCCCTCCCCTGAAGGTCTGGCATTTTTCCTTTTTTTCATCTCCATCCACAGATTCACCTTTTCTCAACTACCCTTTCATCCAGCATCTCTCCCTCCTTCCCCACCACCCCAGGGTCCACCATCTCTTCCTTTCTCTCTCCTCCTATCCAGTATCTCTATCCCCCTCCACACCATCCCTTGTGTCCAACTTCTCTCCCTTTCTGTTCCTTCCCTCCCTAAATCCCATTGTCCATCATCCTCTCCTCTATTTTTATACCCATTATTTCTTCCCCTCCCCAAAGTCCTGCATATGTACTTCTACACCAGGGCCCCCCTCCCCTGAAGGTCTGTCCCCCCTGAAGGCCTGTGCCACCATCCCTGAAGGCCTGTCCCCCTTTGAAGGCCTGTCTCCCCCTCTTAAAGGCCTGTCCCCCCTTAAAGACCTGCATCCCACCCCTGAAGGCCTGCCTGTCCCCCTTGAAGGCCTGTCCCACTCCTTGAAGGCCTGTCTCCCCCTTGAAGGCTTGTCCTCCCCCCTTTAAAGGCCTGCATCCCACCCCTGAAGGCCTGCCTGCCTGTCCCCCCTGAAGGCCTGTCCAACCCCCCACCCAAAAGGACTACTCCACCCCCCCTGGAAGGCCTGCGTGTTCCCCCTGGCATCTGGCTTCCTCCCTGGCCTCCCCGCACCATTTAACTTGTAGGAGCAGCCCTCAGACAAGATCGCGGTGCTAGCGATCTTTGCAAACTGCTTCGGCACTGTTTCCTCTGCCGCAGTCCCGCCCCTCCTCTAACATCAGAGGCAGGGTCGCGGCGGAGGAAACAGCTCTGACGCAGTTTGTAAAGATCGCTAGCACCGCAATCTTCTCTGCAGGCTGCTCCTCAAAGGTAAATGGTGCGGGGAGGCCAAGGGGGGAAGCCGGACGTCAGGGGGCGGAACTGGACGCCAGGGGGGGAAGCCGGACAGCAGCACTTCCTGACTGACCCTCCGCCCTCCCCCTCTAAAGCAGGTGCGGCAGCGGCTGGCCAGCATGAGCAGCGCTGCCGCTCCTGCTTTAGGAGGTGAGGGGAGAGGGTCAGCCGAATCGGAAAGCTGATTTTTTTGTTTTAAATTGATTCAAATCGATTCACCTGAAGTGAATAGGTGAACCGATTCGAATCGTGAATTGGGCAGCTCTACTGCACAAAACAGACAGAAAAACTGAGAGGTTGATAAACCAAGAACGATTACTAGGGAAAGTGGTATTGTTCAAGTGCTTATCCAGGAAACACCTTTTTGTAAAAATTTATTTTGGCCATCAGTATTTATTGGTTTATTTATTTAATTTATTTGTAGCCCACTCTATCCACAGTTCTAGGAGAGTAACAAATGTATATATAATAATCTTCCAAAATAGACGAATATAGTGGCAGCAACAACATAAAACACATTGATGGTTCAAACCTAAAATCAGAAATTAAGGGGGAGGATTCATCAAGGTGTGGTAAAGGTTTACTCTTTACTGCACACTGTCACATGGGATTCAGCAACTTGCAGAATCCAATCTTACAGGAATAATGCAGCACACTATCTTCATATTCAAATACTTATATTCTATGAGATCAGTAGTACAAACTACAGTATAACAAAGGGGGTAATTCATCAAATGGCATTAGGGTTGTAAGTCATGTTTATTGACCCTTAATGCAACTTAAACAGCCCTAATGCTGCTGTTCTAAAATAGGCCTATATTCACTAAACTCACCGATCTGATCCGTGGGCGATCCGTGGCCGGGCAACCAATTTACTACAAGTCCTTATGTAAATTGATGTGATTGGAGGCACACGCCACACCAACCCCATGGATTGCTGTAGAGCGACCCAGACGCACATGTGCCGAAGAGCCCGGGCAGGGAATAGGAGCACATGAGGTGCTGGAGGCATGCAATAAGCCAGGGCAGGATCCAAGCACCAAGTGACAGGCTGGCTGAGCCCTGCTCTGCTCCTCAGACTCGATGGAGTCAGTCAAAGCGCCTTGCACCGCAGACATTTTTATTAAAGCCGCACAGATACGAAAGCGGCCTAGACAAGGCACAGAAATCATTTCTCACAAGTCCCAGCTGTCTCCTTAACACATAGCAGAACACAGCGTAGTTCATTCCCGCTTTAAACTCGCGGGTTAAAAAAACACAGGCTGGCAGAGAGGCAGGGCAGCAGAGAGTAGGGCGCTTTTTGCACAAGGGAGATGTCTGATGGTTTCAGGTGCTGCAGGGCTGGAATTTCAGTGCGGCAGAGAGCAGGATAGTCGGCAAGGACGTGAGCGACTGGTCCTCAGCAGTTGCTTCTTTTTGGTTCAGTAAGCCCAGCTGGTGTTCCTTCAAAACTGAATCTAGGCCATTGTGCTGTGATATCTAAGTCACTATGTGTTAAGGAGTAATGAGATGCAAAATATGCAAATATACCTTTTGCATCTCATTACTATGGAAATCTAAAGCGCCTTGCACAAGTCATGTTAGGAGCCAAAAACCAGGATAAAATAACCCCAGCTTTTTTTGGAGTTATTTTACCATCTTGGATCAATGAGCCATGCAAAGCTGCAACCTGATGCTCCTGGGCTGTGGTGCTGAGTCTTTCCCCTCCAGACCCAACCCTCCCCCCCACCACCACACAGTGGTTACCTAACATATCATTGGTAGACTGGGGGGGGGGGGGGTTCCAGAGTTCTTCAACTGGGAGAGATGCCCAATTGCTCATGGCCATTTTGGTGCCAGCCTCAAAGTAGTGCCCCTACCACTAGGAGTCATAAGGAAATTAATCATGTGAGACTGAAGCTAGGGGTGCCATTTTGATGTCAGCCCCGGAGTGGCCAGAAACAAGTGGACATCACACCTGGCTGAAGACTTTGGACCCCAGAGGACCCTCTCCCTAGATTCCCTGGACCACCACTAGGGGAGGTGGTGGGCCTGGGGGGAGGGTTGTACCTCAAAAGGGATGGGACTCTGTGCCGCACCCAGGAGCATTGAGCTGCAGCTTTGCATGGCCTGATGCTTCTGAGCCACAGGAGTAATGCTGCATTAGGGCTGTTTAAGTTGCGTTAAGGGTCAATAAACATGACTTACAGCCCTAATGCCACTTGATGAATTACTCCCTTTGTTATACTGTAGTTTGTACTACAGATCTCATAGAATATAAGTATCTGAATATGAAGATAGAGTGTGACGCATTATTTCTGTAAGATGTAGAACATGGGTGCCCAAAAGGTTGATTGCGATTGACCAGTAGATTATGAAGGCAATGCGAATCGATCACATTGTCTTCGCATTCTACCTGCTTGCTGATGCAGAAGCACCAAGCAAACCAGCCTTCCCCACCCGACGTCAATTCTGACGTCAGAGAGAAAGTTCCAGGCCAGCCAATCACTGCCTGGCTGGCCCGGAACTTCCTCTCTGACGTTAAAATTGATGTCGGGAGTGAAGGCTGGTCGGCCTGGCGCTTCTGGGTCGGGAAGCAGGGAGAGCTTGGGGCGGCGGTGGTTTGGGAGCCTGTTCCCCAAAGGCGGCGGCAATGGCTTAGGGGAGGGCAGGGAGAAAGAAAGAAAGGGGTTAGGCAGGGAGACAGAAAGAGGGGGGGTCAGGGAGACAGAAAGAAAGAAGGGAAACAGAAAAAAAAGAAAGAAAGAGGGGACAGGGAGACAGAAAGAAAGATAGGGGGCATGGAGACAGAAAGAAAGAAAGGGGGCAGGGAGACAGAAAGACAAATCGAAAGAAAGAAGGGGGCAGGGAGAAAGAAAGAGGAGGGGGCAGGGAGAGTGGAAGAAAAAGTTGGTGGAGTGAATGAGGTCTGGAAGCATACAGCAGGCTGAAAGAAGGGAAGAAATATTGGATGCACAGTCAGAAGAAGAAAGTGCAACCAGAGACTCATGAAATCACCAGACAACAAAGCTTAACAAATGTGTCCGTTTTGAGAATTTATATCTGCTGTCTATATTTTGTACTATGGCCTCCTTTTACTAAACCCCAATAGCGTTTTTAGCACAGGGAGCCTATGAGCGTCAAGAGCAGCGTGGGGCATTCAGCACAGCTCCCTGCGCTAAAAACCGCTATTGCGGTTTAGTAAAAAACAAGGGGGTATATTTGTCTATTTTTCTATAGTTGTTACTGAGGTGACATTGCATAGAGTCATCTGCCTTGACCTCTTTGAAAACCTCCTGGAATATAAATGATAATTAATATTTTCTCTGCGTACAGTGTGCTTTGTGGTTTTTTATTATTATTTTATTGTTGGTAGATCATTTTGACTTGGTCATTTTAAAAGTAGCTCACAAAAAGTGTGAGCACTCCTGATATAGAATATAAGTATTTGAATATGAAGATACAGTTAACGTGTGAATTCTCAACATACAAAGCACAAGAAATGTTCTTGAATGTAGAAGCAAAGCCTATGGATATGACACGGCTGCAATGTACAGTGTACGTACCTGCCCATCCTAAAATGGTCGTCTCTGCAATGGCCCATCTGCTGTTGTAGTTGATCCTCTTTCCAAACACAGAACCAACTTTGTGTGAGGACCGGGAAGCAGAAATTGTAAAACTTAGCTATCACACTAAGGCTTACTGCCCTCATTTATTTTGGCCTCAGGTAGTTGATGTGGGGGAAGGATCTGGCTATACTTCTATTTCTGTAGCATAGATGGAGCCTCCTCCATAAAAATATACAGCAACAAAAAGTCTGGTGAATCCTCAGTGGGTATATTCTTCAAATTAAATGATGATCATGGTTGCGATAATATTTTTGAATGGTGACTCACTGGTCTACAACAGATAGGAACAGAACTGCAGAATCTACTGCCACTGGAATTAAGGAAAAAGCTTCTCCTTCTTTAAAGACTTGGTTATTTGAAAGCTGTTATAAATCGTAAAGCTTATTGTATATTTGGATATCCTGCTTTGAAGGTATTAATTGAAGTTGTTACTGGAATGTGATAGAATGGAGACGTAATTATGGTTACAATTATGGTTCACAGCCAAATAATTCCAGCAGTATAGTGGATTTAAAAAAAAAGTTATAATCTGCATTGAGCTACCACTTAAGTGGAATATACAATATCCAATCCTATTTTACCTTTATGGAAGTCAAATTGGAAATTCTTATACCCTGTTACACGCCCCTGAGGCCTTACATCGATACTGCCACGCTCTACAATATATTCTTCCGCAAGAACGTCTGGAAATGGATGTGTACCTATTTTAATTTATCACCTACTAGCTCCCCATTGTTAACTATCAGGGCTAATCCTCTATTTAAGCCTGGTGTGGAATCTTTCCATTTTGCTTCATGGATGTCGCGTGGACTGATATATCTTCATCAGGTCCTTACCCGTATGGGCAGCTTGCGTACTTAACAGTTGGTACAGCAATACAGACTTAAAGCTAATAATATTTTGCCATATCTTCAACTCAGACACTGTGGCAACTTTAACCGTGACTGTATGGAATGTCCTGAAAGAAGCTTTTTGTTTAGAGGTGCAGTTTCTGATCCCACTCCGCTTTCACCATAAATTCTTATTGGAATCATCACGCAGCATTGACTTTGTTTCCTTGGGGGAGCAGTGGTCTGTGGATCTGGACACACCAATCTCGGCTACTCAGTTATAAGCTCCCCTTAAAGCCTCATCATAACGCTGGATTTTTGTTTCTCTGTTTGAACTGAAATATAAGTTGATACTGTGCTTGTACATCTCTCCATCCAGAACTCACCAAGCAAAGTTGCGCCTGGATTCTTGTTGTCCCAAATGCCATCGGGTAAATGCGACCTTGGGCCACATGTTTTATACTTGCCCAAAGATCCAGCATTTTTAGAAGTACTTACATGCACATATCTCTACCCCATGGAAGACTAAATGCACTCCCTATATCCTAGGCTTCTCTTCTCACTCTCTGTATTGACACATCCAATCCCTTCCAGCCTGAGGCGTTTCATACGACATGCTCTCTTGTTTGCCAGGAAATTAATACTGCTCCACTGGCTGGATTCTGCTCCCCACACTGTTTCTGAATGGTGTGCATTGATGCTTCACCAACTAAAGATGGAAAGTATGGACATTACTGATAAGGACTCTGTAAAGGGCCTCCAGTTTCAGACGGTCTGGGAGCCCTTTTGTTCTTCATTAACAGCTTATGTTCGTAGTAATGTTCTGAATATCTAATTGAGTGTTCTTATTTATTCTCGGGTATGGTTGCCCCCTCTCTCTTGCCTCCTTGGGTAGATGGTTGGTTGGTTGGTTGGTAGGATGTTTTGGACTGCTAATACAATTTGTTCAAACAGATTACTGTACTGTTCTGTTGCTTGTTTTGCTCTGTTTGATCAATAAAAGATATTTGAAATAAAATACCCAAACTAAATTTATGGATAGCATATGAGATGTCGAGTAAAGCCTTAGGTCATGATAATACATCATCACAGATTCTAGCATATGCCCTGGGGTCCATCCTTAGGCATCTTGTTAGAAAATATTGACAAATCATCACCCTGTGCTGTGTTACTCGTAATCTGTTGATTATGTCACTGCAGGCTGCACTCGTGCATTTCAAAGAAATGTTTCTGTTTCCAAGATTGCATCATTCATGCATGATTTTTAAAGGGAGAAAAAGGCAGGAGTAGTTTGATGAAAATTGAGCAGCTGGCCATGTTGAAAGGTTTTCTTTAGATTACTTCAAAATCTAGCTACATTTCCATAAAGAAGCTAATTATTCAGAACAGAAGATTCAACAAGTGGCTAGAGAAGCACTGACAGGTGTGCATCCCATTTTTGCAAAATTGTACTAACAGTACATGCCTCTATTTTGCACAGTTCAAAAGTATGGAAGAGATTATGCACTGGTGTCTTTGCTACACAGAACTGAATAATTTTCTGGGTTGTGCTACTTTCCCCCCCAACACTGAAAAAAGGAAGGAAAAAAAACCCAAGCCCAAGAATTGAAAGGCAAGAAAGAGATGTAAAGAGGCTGTGCTTGTGTGTGAGTGAAATTGAAAAACACAGCCTCTCTATGTCTCTCACACATTTTTGGAAATTTATGCTCAGTGTAATGACACCTTTAAAACATTTGTTTACTCCATGAAGTACACTTTTCTAATTTTCCCTCCCCATCCCCATGTTGTAAAATTAATATTTGGGCTAGCTGAACTGTGCAAAACAGAGAGATGCACCACCATCATCTCCACAGGTTTGCATTTGCTGTCTTCCTGCTGCTAACTCTTTCCAAACTTGTTCCTAAAGATGACTACTGTCCATTCTCTACTTTTATCATCTTACCATTTTGTCTTCTACTTTCAACTAGTGCTTCCCGATTTCCTATTCAAATCGATTCACCGATTCACTTTGGGTGAATCGATTCAAATTGATTTGATTTTTAAAAAACGGTGACTGACCTTCCTCCCCATGCCTTCCTAAAGCAGGAGCGGCAGCGCTGCCTCTTGCTGGCCTGCTGCTGCCGCTCCTGCTTTAGGGGGCGAGGGGGAAGGATTAATCAGGAAGAGCTGCAAAAATGCTGGTTCTACCTTGTTCCGTTATGTGGGCTCTTTCCTGCACCCTCCTACTTGCCCCAGGCCTCCCACTTGAACCGCAGCCTGCAGAGGATTGCCGGTGCTCCACGCAATCCTTGTAGGCTGCCACTGTCCTCAGAAGCACGTTCCCTCTGATGCGGTCCCGCCCCTCCTCTGACGTCAAGGGAAGGATTGCGTCACAGAGAACATGCTTCTGAGGACTGTGGCAGCCTACAAGGATTGCATAGAGCATCAGCGATCCTCTCTGCAGGCTGCAGTAAGAGTGGGAGGCCCGGGAGAAGCCGGAGGACCTGCAAAGAAGGTTGGCAGGGGAGGGGGGCCCTGGTCTAGAAGTACCCGGAGAGGGGGAAAGGGAAAAAGGGGTACTGCTGGACAGGGGGTGCAGAGAAGGGGTACTGCTGGACAGGGGGAGCAGGGGAGAAGGGGTACTGCTGGACAGGGGGGAGGTAAAAGGAAGGGAGAAGAGGTGCTGCTGGACCTGGCAGAAAGGGAGGGAAAGGAAAGGTTACACACTGGAGGGGAGGATGAGATGGTGCATGGGGAAAGAGCAAGTTGGATTGGGGGTGCGTAGGAGGGTTTCCACTCGAGGGAAGAGGCAAGGACAGAGAGAGAAAGCATGCAGGAGGCAGAAAGTATTGGACTCATAGAAAGGGTGAGATGGATGGGGAGGCAGAAAGGAGGGAAGTAGAAGTGTTACACTGGGGAAGGAGGGAGAGATGCTGGATGAAAGGGTAGTTGAGAAAAGGAGAGATGGTGAATATGGGGATGGTGGGGACCATCAGCTGCTTGGATGGAGATAAAAAAAGTGAAGATGCCAGACCTCCGGAGGAGGGAAGGGAAACAGAAGGTGAGGATAGAGATGGAAGATGGATGGATAACATGGAGAAAGAAGGAGGCCCTGGCAAGCGAGTTAGCAGAAGACAACCAGACCAACAAGATTTGACTAATGACCAGACAACAAAAAGTAGAAAAAATAATTTTATTTTCTGTTTTGTGATTACAATATGTCAGGTTGGAAATGTGAGCTAGGATTTAACAGAGAAAGGAAAAGTCTTTTTTTGTTTACACCAAAGCGCCAGTGTGAGTAGGAGAGGGCAAAGTGGGTGAAGAGGCTATAAAATAAACCCACCAGGATGTTTGAAAAAAAAAAAAAAAAAAAAATCGATTCAATAGGCTGAATCGAATGGAAATTTTTTTCCTGAATCGGGCAGCACTACTCTCAACCCTACTCATGAGCATTATTTTCTTTCATTTCAGTCATCTCCAGTCTCCCTGAAAGCATTTCCTCCTCTTCACTGTTATCATGCCTACTCCACTCTTTGTTTCAACCTCCTAATAAATACCTCTTCTCTCACTGACTGGCTTTCCTTCTTTCTCATTTTTGGGAACTTTCACGTTCATGTCAACAACACCTTTGATACATCAAAGTTTCTCACTGTAACCTCCTCCTCAGCCTGTCAGCTATGCTCCACTTTCCCTACTCACCAGCATAGCCACTTCCTTGATCGTCTATTTCTCCAACTGCTCACTCTCAAACTTTTCCACTTCAGTTCTTCCCCTATCTGACCATCATCTGAAAACATTCACATTCTACCACAGTCTCCCACCATCTCTTCCAAATACTATTAATATATCTAGAAGTCTGTTAGAGGCAATATCTTCTATAGCATAACAATCTCCTTTGTTTGGTCACCCTCACTCTTCCCATTTCCCATCCTGTAAGGTGTATCAAAGCTCAGCACCGACTGACCTCTAGAATCCACTACCTATGTTTCTATGCTCTCTGCAAAGATCCTTTAACTAAACCCCACTGCAAATCCTTTAGCTATCAGATTGCCAAAACTTGGAACTCACTCCCCATAAAGTTCAGAACTAGGTTCCAAAAAGATCTGAAAACATGGTTTTTTTCAGAACTGCCATAAAAGATCTCAAGAAATCTAAAATTATGCACCGCAGTCTAGCTCTGTCACTATAAATCTACTCAGTACAAGGACAATGCAATGCAATCTACAACCTACTGCCTAAGAACTCTCATCAGTTAACCCACAGTTGCCTTGTTGCAAGCAGTTGAACAGCATTGCAGGCTTTATCCTGACTATCTCTAGAAGACATTGAATAAATGCGTCTGTATTATTTAATCTAATATAATAAAATGGTAGGACGCGCATGCGCACTAAAAAAATCGTGTTCCCTGGTCCCGTTGCGGAAACACGAGTGCGCATGCGCGCCTACGTCACCACAGCCTGCTCTCCACCTCGCACCGCTACAGGCCCCACACTCGCAACTCACACATCCGCTGCAGCCTAGCAACTCCGATCACAACCTTCCCCCCTCAACCGCCTAGGAGCTGCGGCGGGGGCTTTCAGAACAGAATATGATTACCATGTTTCTTTAGGCAGCCCCGGTTGTTTACTTGGATTCAATGTCAGCATTAGGGTTCGCCGGCCGCCAGCGTGAGAGCCGGGTGAGGAAGGCCGCCGCAGCCTTGCCGCTAGGTAGAGGGACAACAATTGCGCTTATGCTCAAGCCGCCGCCACGACTCCTCTCGAACCGCACCAGGATCGAGAGAGGAGCTGCGGCGGGGGCTTGAGCATAAGTGCCATTGTTGTCCCCCTACCTAGCCGCGAGGCTGCGGCGGCCTTCCTCACCCGGCTCACATTGAATCCAAGTAAACAACCGGGGCTGCCTAAAGAAATGCCCGCCAAACAATTCCTGCCGTTGCCGAAATTTGCCCCACCGTTCCTTCCCTTCCTCCATCAGGTCAGTTCAGCTCCGTCTATGTTAAAAGCAGCTGCTTTGAAATTGGAGCCCTGCCGCCACCGTAACACGTTCCCTCTGCCGCGGTCCTATATGTCAGAGAAGGGGCGGGACCAAGGCAGAGGGGAACGTGCTACGGCAGTGGCAGGCCTCCGATTTCGACGCGGCTCCTTTTAATATTGGTGGATTCACTGCACCTGATGGAGGGAGGGAAGGAAAGGTGGTTGGGCGCTGTTGAGCCCCTCTTTGCCCTCAGACCCTCTCCTAACTGCTCCCTCCTGTCTCAGACCACTGGGGGGAGGTGCCTGTCTTCAGCTGCAGGGATGGAGGGAGGGAAGAAGAAAGAAGGGGCCCTGGCAAGCGAGTTATCAAAAGCCAACCATAGCCTGGGACCCCTACATGATATGAATAATGTCCAGACAACAAAAGGTAAGAAAAATAATTTTATTTTCTGTTTTGTGATTACAATATGTCAGATTTGAAATGTGTTTTGAGGGAGGCTGCCGCTGCGGCTTTGGACAGAGGGGTACCATTTTCGTGGGAGCCAGCTTTCGGAGAGGCTTGGGACGCGGGGACGGATGCGGGATGGGCTGCCACTGCGAAGGGCTTTGGTGGGGGAGCCAGCCAGACCGCGAGTGTGGGGACGTTGTAAGCACGGATTGGTCAAGGAGCCGCCGCTTCCGAGGCTTTGAAATTGCTCTCCCACCGTCACTCCCTCCCGCCCCGGCTCTGCCTCTGCCCCTGCCCAGGTTCAAAAGCAGGAGAGGCGGTCATCTAGTACCCGTTAATCTAACGGGCTTAAACACTAGTGTGTCTATATTATTTAATGTTATTGAATTTGCCTGTATTATTTAATGTGATTTTGTTCCTCACTTAGATTTGTGAATAAATAATTTGAAATAAAATACATAAATAAATGCTTGAGTGTTTGGAACACCATTGATAGATGACCACTGCTTGCCCTGTATCGGTAGTATGGAATATTGCTACTCCTTGGGTTTTGGCCAGGTACTAGTGGCCTGGATTGGCCACCGTGAGAATGGGCTACTGGGCTTGATGGACCATTGGCCTGACCCAGTAAGGCTATTCTTATGTTCTTATGATTATACCAAAATGTACATGTTTAGCTCTTAGCAAAGTATGTTAAATTTCTGTCATTTTCCACAATAAAGTGCAGATATTGAAGATTCATTTAATAAAATACTGCTAGATAGTTTGCATAAAATGTCTTTTATTATCCTTATCTGATGACAGGAGATTATTTTTCTATTCTTTTGTGGCTCTAACACTGTATTAGTGGGGTCCTAAGAAATCCGACCCCACTTGTTATAATAAGCATATTGGAGTCTCTGTAGTGTTATTTTTGTACTGATGTATTGTTTTTTTTCAATAAAACAGACTTGTCAAAATGTCTTTTTATCAATGTATCATTGCTGAGTGTGAAAACCTAAAAGTTATAGCTATAAAACAAAGAAATTTGCTCCATTATGCAAAAATAATAGCACATTTTAAGAAAAACAGAGCTTTATGTAACCACTAGCTTTGAGGGACATAAGAATAGCCTTACTGGGTCAGACCAATGGTCCATCTAGCCCCAGTATCCCGTCTTCATGGTGGCCAATCCAGGTCACAAATACCTGGCAAAAACCCAAACAGTAGCAACATTCCATGCTGCCAATTCAAAGCAAGTAGTGGCTTCCTCCATGTCTGTCTCAATAACTTTTCTTCCAGGAACTTGTCAAAACCTTTTTCAAAACCAGCTACATTAACTGCTCTTACTACATCCTCTAGTAATGCATTCCAGAGTTTAACTATTCTCTGAGTGAAAAAAATATTTCCTCCTATTGGTTTTAAAAGTATCTCCCAGTAACTTTATCAAGTGTCTCCTAGTCTTTGCAATATTTGATGGAGTTAAAAAAAATAAATAAATAAATAAAAATTGATCCATTCTACACTACTCAGGATTTTGTAGACTTTAGTCATATCTCCCCTCAGCCATCTCTTTTCCAAGCTGAAGAATCTTTAGTCTCTCTTAATACAAGAGGAGTTCCATCCTCTTTATCATATTGGTCACTCTTCTTTGAACCTTTATTAGTTCCGCTATATCTTTTTGAGAAAAGATGACCAGAATTGAATGCAATACTCAAGGTGAGGTCATACCATGGAACGATAACAGAGGCATTATAACATTCTTAGACTTGTTTATCCAGGATGGGCTTAAAATTTTTTTAAATTATTATTTTCTGATCATTCACAATCAAATTCATGGGAAAAACTTCAATTTGCACAGGCTTTCAAAGATGCAACATGTTTTGCCTAGTCTTTGTATGTATGTACATTTGCATGTAATAACTGTCATAGATGGAACATACTTTGCCGTGTGTGTGTGACCAGCTTAGAACTCTGATATGCAAGGATTTGGCAGGATATAAAATGACACATAACATCACATCATATCTCTGGCCCTATTTTAATCATTTCCATAAGTGAAACTTCCTAGCCTCTTATTTGTCCTTTTGGTCTTGTATAGATTATAAGCTCTGTTGAGCAAGGATTGCCTCGTGTGTTAGTATACAGCACTATGGAAAACTAGTAATTTTACAGAAATAAGCAGTAACAGTAGTATATTTAATTATTGTACAAAATCAGAATGTACATTGTCAGCACTCCGAAAGCACTTGTGTGTTTGTATGGCACAAATAGGCAAGCGTTGTGGGTGATCCTTTATGTACCTGAGAAATTGAGGTTGCGAGAGTGCTTGAACTTGTCTCTGATGGAAATACCATCACTTAGATGGATATGTCAGAAAGGACATGCAGTGTGCATGCGTTGTTTCATGACACACCCCATCACCTCACAGGAAAAACACTTATTTGGATTGAGATGCAAGATCACTAACTTGCTACTTCCAAAACTGTCAACTCATATACTTGACCCAATGCCCAGAATATGCATAGATTTGAAAGTTACACGGATGGAAATGAGCATAGACCTAAATCATCCCAGCACTCCTTTAAAGAAGTTGTAAAAATTCAGTTGATTATTTGCAGATGTTTAGGCATTTAAGCATCTCAGGAATTCTAAGCAATTGAAGCCACACTGCTGTGAAAATGTGGCTAATGCTTTTTTTTTTCCTGCATGTAAAGTACATTTTACATGCAGCATACTATTCAGTTTCACAATCTCATGATGTTGAAACTACGAGGAGAAAGAAAATTGGTTTTGTCAGTTTGGGAAGTTTACATACAAATGCCTCCTTCCGGAGCGTGCAGTTTTGTGTTTAATTCTGTACATTTATAACTGGATTTTAGTTTTCTTATCTTCTTAAATGATTTTCTTCATTCTTCGGTTCATACTTTCTTGATTTAGTTACCTCAAGTCTATCCTCTGGTACCCTACCAAAAATATGGAAGGAAGCTATTATTCATCCTTTAATTAAAGACCAAAAATCAAGTACTTCAGATTTCTCCAATTATCAACCAATTTCTAACATCCCATTCTAGCAAAGCTCACTGAGAAAGTAGTCTCTCAAATTTCAGATTTATTGAGAAAACCAATGTGTTTCACCCAAACCAAACTGGATTTCATAGACATCATTCAAAAGAACTTTCTCTAATAGGTTTGACTATAAATATCATACATCACCTGGACCATCAGAAATCCGTTTTACTCATCTCCCTTGACTTATCCTCAGCTTTTGACACAATAGATCATCACCTATTACTGCATCGGCTAATGGAAATGGGCATGGTTTTCCTCTTACTTTAAAGATCGGGCATCAGTCTTCTTTAACGGTTCAACCTCAGATACCATTCTGATCGATTTTGGCATTCCACAGGGTTCTATTCTCTCCCCACTACTATTTAACATTTTTTTCGCTCCACTGATAACACTTGGCCAGTCCATCGGCTTTACCGTGTTTGCCGATGCGGATGATATACAGTTAATACATCCAATCGATTTGGGCAACCCAACAGATATATCCATCATCAATCAAAAATTAATGAAAATCAATAAATGGTTGAGCTCCAACATGTTGTTGCTTAACACCAGTAAATCTAGATCAATGATATTTCCTATCAAGGATGGGCTAACCTTGTCCTGTCCGACTGAACTAGAATCTACCCCAATTCAAACAGTGCAGTCTATTAAATTACTAGGAGTAATTTTTGATGGAAAACTATCATACCACGAACAGATTGGATCAATTGTTCAGAAATGCTTCTGCCGTTTGTGGATGATATGGTCACTTGCCAAACTGTCAGACCCCCCATCTCTTAACACTCTTACTCACTCTTTAGTAATCTCATGTATCGATTACTGTAACACCTTATATAAAGGAATAACCAAAAAATAAGGTAGACACCTGCAAATTATTCAGAATTCTTCCATTAAAATTATAACCAATAAGAGAAAACTTTATCATGTTACTCCTTTATTGATTGACGCCTACTGGCTCCCAGTTGAACATCGCATTACGTACAAAATTATGTTACTGACCTACAAAGTTTGAGCCTCAGGTCAGCCTGATTTCATCAATAGACTCTTAATTCCACATTCCTCTCAACATTGTCTCAGGTCTATTAACCAAAATTTGCTCTCTGTACCTTCTCTAAAACACATTAACACCATGCAAATTAACATTTTCTCTGTGACTGCTCCTACTTTGTGGAACTCGGCTCCAAATTACTTAAGAGAAAATACATCACTCCCCACCAAATCTGAAAACATTCCTGTTCAAAGACGCCTTTGACTTATGATCTTGTAAGGACGCTGCTATTACTCTTTTGCCAGCCTCAAGTCTCCTGTTTCCTTTGTTCTTTCCCTCCCCCTCCTTACTTTTTAAAATTGTAGTTCTTCCCTTTTTTCCTTTTTAGTCCATGATTTTGTATTTATTTATAAAGCATATGCTTGGTTTAAAAAAAAAAATGATTTTCTCTGTTTCCCCTTTTGTTTTAATATGTAAACCGCCTTGAAGCCTGATTTGGCAGGATATCAAATTTTTAATAAACTTGTATATGAATATAACCTCCTAATTCCCCCTTTTGATATGGAACCATGGGCTGAGGGAGGGATGGATGGATGGTTAGTGGGGAGGGGAGGATGGGGAAGGGTTGGGAGGCTTTCCTGTTTAAGATTCTTACTTTTTTAAATTGTTGCTAATTGTTCTGATATTCTCTTTCTTCAATGTGGATTTTGTGTATTATCTTGAATAAAAAAGTTAAACATTAAAAAAAAAATTGTTTGGCTGAATATGCACATTGGCATTCCTGGAAATGTAGTTTAGGAAGATTTACAAAAACCACTCTATCTTATGAACAATGGCCCTTCTGAAACTGGAAACGCTGCAGTGTAAGATAAGTAGAGTTTTTTTCTGACTTATGATAGTGGTTTTTGTGCCCCTGCCTTTGAATGCTTTTGAGTAAGAGGAGAGTGACTTACGAGTGAGGTCTTTTTTCCTCTACTTACTAGAATATCAGAAGGGCCATTGTTCACAAGATAGAGTGGTTTTTGTAATAATTGGGATTTACAACATAGTGGTTTTGTTTCTAGAAACGGTTTAGGAACATTTGCAATGTGCATATATATTTCAGAGATACTTTTACACCTATGGAAAAAGTGTAAATTTGTGTGGGAGATTTGTGCACTAGTAGGGCAGGTTTTCAATGACAATTTTATGAAGACACCTGGATGCCCATGTTGTCTTTATAGAATAGATACTTTTGCCACTTTTAACATAGAATAGGTATTATTCTACTTTTAACATAAGTATTCCTATATTCCAAAGAGCTTAATTTGAGCAATGGTGAAACTAATACACTTACCCCAGGCTACATCAAGAACTGACAAAAAATTAAATGGGTGTTTTAAGTTTCACACAAGAATATCAACAAACTACAATATATAACTCTACTCTTTTCCAATGCACAGGGAGAAATAATGAAACCACACACAATCTGTGTTCTTATATAAAAATGGAGAAAAAGACCTCAGTTCAAGCCAATAATGGCTAAGGCACCCTTGAAACTTAGTTAAAAAATGTTGTCTAAACAGCATTTTTTTTACACTGAGCTTGGGCGCCTACTGGTGCTTAAAAAATAGTGCTGTTTAGAGAATCTGGGCCCGAGTGTTCATGTGCAGAAATATTTATTGGAAAAAGTTATACACACATACAAACAGAATGACAGCAGATACAGGCCATATGACCTATCCAGTCTGCTCATCCATATCATCTGCTATCTCTTCCTCCCGGTAAGAGATTCCACATGCCTGTACCATGTCCTTGTCTCCACCTCCACTGGGAGGTCATTCCATTCATCCACCACTCTTTTCATGAAGAAGTATTTCCTTAGATTACTTTTGAGTAAATCCCTCTTCAACTTCATCTTAAACCCTCTCATTTCAGAGCTTCCTTTCAGTTGAAGGAGATCTCCTTCCTGTGCTTTTATGCCATGGAGATATTTAAATGTTTCAATCATATCTCCATTCTAGTTATTTGGAGTCAGTCCAGAGGGTGGCTACAAAAATGGTCAGTGGTCTTATCTGAGGTGGTGACCATCCATCAATCCTGTCCATCCAGATTTGCCAGCAGTTGCACAATTCTGAGACCCTTTTGAATTCCAGTTAGTGACTGGTCATCCTGAAACTCATATATAGCTAAAGGTGTTAGAACTACTCTGGAATCTCACCCAGACTGCTTATATCTCTTTAAGGCTTACAACTTTTAATTCATTGCCCCAGCTGGGACAACCTATTGGGTGGACTGGAATTCCTAGTCCTCAATCAATAAGGCTCCATTCTAGCACGCAGCAAGCCCATGCTATCCTCAGCTATCAGACTTATTTCAAGCAAGTGTATATTTAATCATCAGCCTTAACTTGAGACAGAATAGAAAAACAACAAAAAGGTCAAGGTTATAAGCCTTTCTCATCTGCTATTTCTCTCATAGCTCCCAAGCTCTAATTTTCTCCCCAGCACTACATCACCCACTGGCAGGTAAGTCAGAAAGGATTTCCTCCAATCATAAGAAAAGCCTTTCTGGGTCAGACCAATGGTCCATCAAGCCCAGTAGCCCGTTCTCATGGTGGCCAATCCAGGTCACTAGTACCTGGTCAAAACCCAAGGAGTACCAATATTCCATGCTACTGATCCAGGGCAAGCAGTGGCTTCCCCCATGTCTTTCTTAATAACAGATTATGGACTTTTCCTCCAGGAATTTCTCCAAACCTTTCTTAAAACTAGCTACACTATCTGCTCTTACCACAACCTTTGATAACACGTTCCAGAGCTTAACTATTCTCTGAGTGAAAAAACACAAGCACAATTTTCCAGGTAAATTTCAAACAAATGTTCCAAAGATCAAAACTGGTTTTTGCCTTGTAGAGTTTGGCTGCCACAGTCCAGTCTAGAGCACATCCTCCTTCAATCTCCCAAGTACAAGAGATCCTGCCTTCCCTTCTTATAGGGTCCTTGACTCATCTATCTTTAAAAAAGGGATCAAGAGGTGGCCCGGGAAACTCCAGACCGGTGAGTCTGACCTCGGTTCCGGGGAAAATGGAGGAAGCACTGATAAAAGAAAACATCAATGAACATTTTGAAAGAAACGAACTTCTGATAACCAGTCAACATGGTTTCTGCAAGGGGAGATCGTGCTTAACGAACTTATTGCAATTCTTCGAAGGAATTAACAGACGGATGGTCAAAGGGGACCCCGTAGACATCATATATCTAGATTTCCAAAAAAGCCTTTGACAAGGTGCCCCATGAACGCCTACTCCGGAAACTGAAGAACCATGGGGTAGAAGGAGACGTACATAGATGGATCAGAAACTGGTTGGTGGGTAGGAATCAGAGGATAGGAGTGA
This sequence comes from Geotrypetes seraphini, assembly GCF_902459505.1. Lineage (NCBI taxonomy): Eukaryota > Metazoa > Chordata > Amphibia > Gymnophiona > Dermophiidae > Geotrypetes > Geotrypetes seraphini. Next base: position 76,164,256 of record NC_047093.1, read on the forward strand.
ATGGCCACTACTTGGACTGGAGGAGGGTCATGAATGGGGTCCCGCAGGGCTCGGTGCTCGGGCCGCTGCTATTTAATATATTCATAAATGATCTAGAAACAGGGATGAAGTGCGAAATAATAAGATTTGCAGACGACACCAAACTATTTAGTGGAGCTCGGACTAAAGAGGACTGCAAAGAATTGCAAAGGGACTTGAACAAATTAGGGGAATGGGCGACGAGATGGCAGATGAAGTTCAACGTTGAGAAATGTAAAGTATTACATGTGGGAAACAGAAACCCGAGGTACAACTATACGAAGGGAGGGATGTTATTAAATGAGAGTACCCAAGAAAGGGACTTGGGGGTAATGGTGGACATGACAATGAAGCCGACGGCACAGTGCGCAGCGGCCGCTAAGAAGGCAAACAGAATTCTAGGCATAATCAAGAAGGATATTACAACCAGAAGAAAAGAAGTTATCCTGCCATTGTATTGGGCGATGGTGCATCCACATCTGGAGTACTGCGTCCAATATTGGTCGCCGTACCTTAAGAAGGACATGGCATTACTCGAGAGGGTTCAGAGGAGAGTGACGCATCTGATAAAGGGGATGGAAAACCTTCCATATGCTGAGAGATTGGAGAAACTGGGTCTCTTTTCCCTGAAGAAGAGGAGACTTAGAAGGGATATGATAGAGACTTATAAGATCATGAAGGGCATAGAGAGATTAGAGAGGGACAGATTCTTCAAACTTTCGAATAATAAAAGAACAAGAGGGCATTCAGAAAAGTTGAAAGGGGACAGATTCAAAACGAATGCTAGGAAGTTCTTCTTTACCCAATGTGTGGTGGACACCTGGAATGCGCTTCCAGAGAGCGTAATAGGGCAGAGTATGGTACTGGGGTTCAAGAAAGGATTGGACAATTTCCTGCTGGTCAAGGGGATAGAGGGGTATAGTTAGAGGATTACTGCACAGGTCCTGGACCTGTTGGAACAACGCATGAGCGGACTGCTGGGCACGACTGACCTCAGGTCTGACCCAGCAGAGGCATTGCTTATGGTCTTATGATTCTTCCTTCTCTAATTGCCCTGGTAACCTTTTCCACCCAGCTCCCTCTGCTGGAGTTTTAATTTTATTCTTCTCACTGCCTCCTTCATGGCTGAATCTATGGGTTCTGGTTTTGCTGCTGTTTTTTCTTTTCCTCTGTCCTGATGCTCTGGTGACAGGAGGTATTCCCTGTCACAATATAGTAGTAGTTCTCCTTTAAACTTGAGTTTTATGATGGGCAATAATTCTCTTGATAGCATATAAGAAAATATTCTATAAAAATAAATATGCATGTCAAAGTCTTCAAGTTGATTTTGTCAGTCATTCTGAAGTGTATCTATCTCTTTTTAAAGAACATATGGGAAAATTTGGAAGACAGATTTTTCTTAAAACAAAAATACAGTCTACAAATGTGATCATCTTTTCAATTGGTTCCAATTTTCACAAAACAAACTGCAATCAAAATCAAACTATGTCTGAATAAATCTACAGACTACTAAATAACTCTGGAAAATATTTTTTTTTTCTCATTGACCTTCCTGCTCCAATCTTCTTTTTTTCTTTAAATATTTCAAAAAGGAAAAAAAATACAGAAATAGATCAGCAACCACATATCCAAATGTCCTGGACTAGTTTACACACCAAGAGAGTGTACTGCTTGGTTAAGCATGTATTTACTGTAATTGTAATAGATGAGGATTTGAAGGGAAGGGGTGAGGAAGGAGTAATTTAGAAATCTAAAACTGCTTGCCGAGAGACTGGACTGTCACAGCCTTGGATCATGTGTCACTACATAGGACAAACAAATGAGAAACAGGGCTTATCAGTTGATTTATTAAGCACAAATCTTCCAGTCTGTAACTAAGGGCTCCTTTTACAAAGGTGCGTTAGGGCCTTAACGCACAGAATAGCTAAAATGCCCCGTGCGCTAGCCGCTACCGCCTCCTCTTGAGCAGGCGGTAGCTTTTCGGCTAGCGTGTGCTATAGTACGCGCTAATCCGGTGCGTGCGCTAAAAACGTTAGCGCACCTTTGTAAAAGGAGCCCTAAATGCTACACTTAACTCTTTGTAACAAGAGTGGAAACTTAATTTATAGGGTAAAGATCTTTTCAAACTGGTAGACTCTTGTGTTCTCAGACAAGTTGGCCATTAGGAATTACTGGTCTTTAATCAATCTGGCCTCCATCGTTTCTGTTTTTTTCAAAGTGAGAATGGGGAAAAAGATTTATTAGGCAAAGAAAGTTATAACTGCTACAAAACAGATGTTCACTAAAGTTTGGCGAATGTTTATAAATAACCGTTTTATCCAGCCAGATATAATCCTAATTTGCATATGATGTTATACGGTCTGGATATATGTAAAACTAATACATCTCATGCTTCAACATCTCATGCTTCAAAAAGACGCCTCAGCCCCACCACTCCTCCGCTGTAATAATTTATACTGCGGGAAGCATACCCTGGTGCCTCATCATTGGCTGTCCATTTGTTTTATTTTTTTCATTTGCTATTATTGTTAAAGTATTTTTTTAGAATAAATAACTTAAATGAATCTCTTCGTGTCTTCAATATTATAGTATAAATTTTAAAAGTATAATGACTACTTATCTCAGCCAAACCTGGGAGTCAGACCCGACATGTTTCACACATGTAGCACAGAATTCATATTATATGGATACTGTGCCCAGGTCAGTGAAATGGGAATGGAACTTTTACAGATCTGTGGTATAAGGTTTATCAGCCAAAGGGGGAACCCCCCCCCCAAACTTTACCAATTTTCAAGGTCTACTGTGATCCCATTGACTCTTTTCTCTGAGGGAATCCTGAGACTGAATCACGAGTAGAAGTTTAACTCCTCCTCCCCCAAGAAAAACCCAACAATTGCGTACACCAAGCTATTTTTAGAAAATAATTATTTTTGTGTTGTCTGCTGACTGATGAAGTACACCTGTTGTGACACCTTTGTACTTTGTAAAACATTATACAATAGAGCAGTGTTCTTCAACCGCCGGTCCGCGGACTAGTGTAGGTCCGCAGAAAATACCTGTCGGTCCGCGCAGGGCCGGTGAGATCGACGCGGTTAAATTTCCTGCCGACTGCGGTGGTGTTAGCGGAAGGCTGCTGTTTCACCCAGCCTCAGGCGATCAAGGCAGGCTGCCGACGTCGGGGCTTTCCCTCTGTGAGTCTCGCCTATGCGGAAACAGGAAGTTGAAACAAAATAGGCGGGACTCAGAGAGGGAAGGTCCCGACGTTGGCAGTCTGTCTTGATCACCGCAGGGAAGGTGCAGGTGGAAGGGAGAGAGCTGCAGGTACAGGTGCAAGTGGAAGGGAGATGGTCAACGTGCGCGGGGCCAGCGTGTGGATTGGAGCCATCAGTAGCGTCTGGGCTGAGAGTCCGCCCACCTGCGGGATGCGTGCATGTACCCAACAGCTGAGAGGGTGCCTCTAGGTGCAGCGGGTTGAGCCCATGCGGCTGTGGGGTCGTGCCATGTTCACTGGCTGCCACCGGGTTGTTGACAGCATCCACGGGTAAGCGAGTGGTGCAGCGCTGACCCTGAACTTTCCTGTCTGTGGGCAACTCACTCATGGACACTCAACGGCAGGGCGGCGGGTAGGGGCAGGGCCTGCAGTGCAATGCTATTTGTGCCAGCTTGGGGGTGGCGCGAATGTGCAGGGAACGCGGCAGCAAGATTATGGGGAGCCTTCAACAGTAGCTGTCTCTCCTCCCAGCAGCAATAATTCACTTCGGCAACTTCCTCTTTCCTCAGAGGTGGCAACGGACCCAAGGCTGCCTAAGCAAATTGCTGCTGCAGGCAAGTACTGAGAGCTGCTGGAAGGGGAGGAAGCCACTGTTGGAGGCTGGGAAGCTGCTGGATAAAGGGAGAGCTGCTACTGGACCTAGAGGGAGGTAGAAGGAGAGATGCTGCTGGGAGGGGAGGAGGGAAAGGGATGGGAAGAGAGTTACTGTTGGATAGGGGGAGGAGGGAAGGGATAAGGAAAAAAGGAAGGAAACAGCTGGCAGGGAAGGGAAGGGGGTCAGGGGTCAGGGTGGAATGGAGATATAAGAGAGGGAAAGGGGAGAGACAAAGGAATGAGAAAGTAGAGAGAGATTGATGCTGGAAAAGGGGGTCAGCAGAGAAATGAGAGGGGGATAAAGATGCTAGAGCTGGTATAAGAGAGATAAAAATGAAGCAAGCAGTGAAGCTGGAATGAATGATGTAAAAAGGAGAGAGCAGGCACAGGCTGGATGGAAAGGGGTGAGGGGCATAGAAAAAGTCAGATACATATGGAAGGGGGAGAGGGTAGACGTGGATGGAACAGGCAGATGCTGGATTGAAGAAACAGGGCAGACGCTGGAAGGAAAAGAGTGAAAAGAAGATGAAAGCAGAAACCAGAGACAACAAAAGGTAGAAAAAAATCATTTTATTTCTATTTTGTCATTCGAATATATCAGATTTGAAATATATATCCTGATAGAGACATAACTATGGACTGCAAAGCCCAGGCAGTGATTCTTTAGCTTCCATCTGGCTTAGGGCTCTTTCTGACCAGGAGGCACTCCCCTAACACTATTCCTGTCATGTGTGACTGCAGTATTCTGTTAGCATGTTATTTCTGTTTAGCGCTCTGTAATAATTTGGCTTGTTCAGTTTTCTTGATAGTAGAGGGGATATATGTGAAGGGGAGGGGAGACAGGGGTTTTGTTGGTCCTTGCTCTGTATATTTGTATTTATAAAATGACAATTGTACAGAATATTTTCTTTTTATATGTTAATAAAATACGTTCAATATAAGATCATAACTGAGGCTTGTGCGGATGGGATCAGATGGTTTGCGGGGACCAAGCTCGCGGAGACGGGAATGTTTTTTTAAAATTTCAGTCTTAGTAATTTGCCGGTCCACAAAATAATTCTTTTATTTCTGCCGGTCCACGGGTATAAAAAGGTTGAAGAACTGGTTGACTAAGAGTGCTGTGTTAGAAACCCTGTCTAACACAGATCTCAATTCCCCCCTCCTTCCCTCCCCAAGCACCAGTGTGGCAGTGGTCCTGAGTGGCAAAGCCCCCATTCCCTTCCTCCCTCAAGCCCCAAAGCAGAAGGCGGCAGCAGTCCTGAGCTACGAATCCCCTCCCTCCCTTACCCAAAGAAGCAACAGGCAGCAGGAGGCAGCGCTCAAAATAGGCTGCTCACAGCCAGCCCTGGCAGGACCTTTCCTCTGACCTGTTACAGTAACTAACTGTGCTTTATCCTAGGACAAGCATGCAGCATATTCTCACATGTGGACTCCCTAGCTTAACTGAAAACGGGATGGAAGGAGAGTTGGTCTTCAAGAAGCAAATAAGTTTTGAAGTACTGCTTGGCAGAATCTTCTATCTTGTATGGAAAATGTTTCCAGACAATAATGAGATGAGAAGATATGAATTGAGGACCAAGTAGCTGTTTTGCATATATCAACAATGGGAGTAGATCTGAGAAAAACTACTGAAGTTGCCATGGCTTGGACTTTGTGTGTGGTTACATAGTGACTTCGTCGAGAAGGACTCCAGTACCGGTGTTGGTATCGATCCAATGATGAAGAAGATGGGGATAGATGTCTTGAATGCCTCAAGGAGGATTTATGTTGAGGATTTGGTACTGATTGACCTCGATGTTCTCTGAGGATTGGCTTTATCAGGAGGAAATGCGCTATGCTCAGGCTGGGCTGGTACCGAGGGAGACTAACTGCACTGGTGCCACTTGTGTTTGTAAAATCAAAGCAAGCTCTCAGTGTAACAGCTCCTTTAACTGGTCCTGTATGGACTGCACCATTACTATTTGTTGCATAGGTACTTCACGTGCTACAGGATGTTGGGGTGATGGTGACCCTGATGAGGAGGTGTCATGATAGATGACACTGCATGCATCAATGGGGAACGATGGTGTCGGTGTTTGCAATGCATCGATTGAGGGCTCGATATTCCAGATGCCTGTGACGCTTACTGGGAAGGTGACTTTTTAGGCAGATTACCCGATGCCGGTATTGACTAAGATGTTGATAGAGGCGACGATGCTGGTACATAAAAAGAACATAAGAATTGCCACTGCTGAGTCAGACCAGTGGTCCTTCATGCCCAGCAGTCCGCTCACGCGGCGGCCCTCTGGTCTAAGACCAGCACCCTAACTGAGACTAGCCCTACCAGCGCACGTTCTTGTTCAACAGAAACTTGTCTAACTTTGTCTTGAATCCTTGGAGGGTGTTTTCCCCTACAACAGCCTCTGGAAGGGCATTCCAGCTTTCTACCACTCTCTGGGTGAAGAAGAACTTCCTTACGTTTGTACGGAATCTATCCCCTTTCAACTTTAGAGAGTGCCCTCTTGTTCTCCCTACCTTGGAGAGGGTGAACAACCTGTCCTTGTCTACTAAGTCTATCCCCTTCAATACCTTGAATGTTTCGATCATGTCCCCTCTCAATCTCCTCTGTTTGAGAGAGAAGAGGCCCAGTTTCTCTAATCTTTCGCTGTATGGCAGCTCCTCCAGCCCCTTAACCATCTTAGTCGCTCTTCTCTGGACCCTTTCGAGTAGTACCGTGTCCTTCTTCAGGTACGGCGACCAGTGCTGGACGTAGTACTCCAGTTGAGGGCGTACCATGGCCCGGTACAGCGGCATGATAACCTTCTCTGATCTGTTCATGATCCCCTTCTTTATCATTCCTAGCATTCTGTTTGCCCTTTTTGCTGCCGCCACACATTGTGTGGACGACTTCATCGACTTGTCAATCAGAACTCCCAAGTCCCTTTCCTGGGAGGTCTCTCCAAGTACCACCCCGGACATCCTGTATTCGTGCATGAGATTTTTGTTGCCGACATGCATCACTTTACACTGCTGGTAATGTCTTCTGTTCCGGTGATATGGAAGTCACAGGTGTCCCGAATAATTTTTGTTGCTGAATGAGACAAGTGTTGAGAGACTGTTTCTGCAGTGTTGAACAACGGGTAAAGGAGTCCATCCGATGCTCAGGCGCAAGACACTGGAGACACCACTTATGTGGGTTAATAATGGAAATGGGCTGGTTGCACCGAGTGCACTTTTTGAACCCTGCTGGTTTGTACATGAGAGGGAATACAGCAGCTGCAAAGTCAAACAGCTCAATGGTTGCCATTAAGGCGAAGAATGAACTAGGCCGAACTGAAGCAGAAAAAAGAAAATTTTAGAAAAATAAAAAAATCAGAGCTTGATGGAAAAAACACACCATATGAAGGGCAGTAGAGCCAAGTTATGAAGATAAAAATCAAATAATAAAACCTAAAGGAAGCGGAAAAAAAAAACAAAACCCCACGCCGGAATGCTAGAAATTGCTTGGACGAAGTTCAACTAGAATTTTTTTTGCTCCATGGAGTAAGAAGAACTGAGGTACCATGAGCTGATTTCGGGCGAGAAGGCACATGCACATGCTCGGTGCAGACAGTGGGGAAGCTTCCTCAAAGCTTAAAGTGACACTACACTTTTCATTGTCCATACCTGGCTCCGTGGATGATGTCACCCACATGTGAGATTACGCAGCCTGCTTGTGCTAGGATCTACTGTACTCTGAAAGTAACATATCTTTTTGCAACTGTCTTTTAATCAACATGCAGCAAGATTTAAAATCAGTGCACTTTACAATGAGATGATCACAGATGCGGCTACATATATGTTGCTTAACTATAAGTCTTGCATTGGGTTGGGTTACTTTAATTTCCAAATGGTAATATGCCTTCCCTTGTTTCGTCAAATGTCAGACATCTTTCTTGTGTTATCTAAACATGTACATTATTTACTTTTTGCACACAGGACAGCAATATATAAAATATACCCACACAAAACATTTAAAATTTATAAAGCCTTATGTTTTTCATTTTACAAAGCTTTCTCTTCAAGATTGTTGCAAGGCATATAAAGTTGTCACGATAACATGTTGAATAGTAAGAAGTAGTGCAGCATACATCATCTATCTGTGCTTAATTAAATTATAATTTGTGTGGCAAGATCTTATTTTTCATGTGATGTTACAGTAACTTACCTCATACAGTAAACAGCCCAAGGACCAGATATCAGATTTAAAGTTGTAGCCATTTTCATGTATTCTTTCTGGGGACATGTAATATGGTGTTCCCACTGAAACAAAACCAATATATATATGTGTATATATATATATTTTTTTTAAAACACATTTTTATTTCTAATGCACACAGTACTCAATGCAATAAAAGCAAAAGACTTAAAAACATGTTTGTCAAAATGCATCTATAGTAGTACCATGTGCTTCTCTCATGAAAAAGCAAAGTTTAAGAAGACCCCTTATCTCATTCATAAGCAAGATCAAAGTACCCAAAAAGCTTATGAACAAATGTATAATTGTTTTTTTCCTCTACTAGAGCGAGATGCAGGGAATAAGCCTCTTCTCCACTCACTGACTAGAATGTATTTATTTATTTCAGAACACTTGATATTCAACCCAACATATAAAGTAGCAGTCTGGGAGTTAGATAGCAAGAATTTTTACTACTGAAATCTGACTCATCTAGCAGCACAACAAATTTATTTTGTCTTGATGCTATAGCATGGGCTGTGTGAATGGTGCGGCCACACAGGACAAGCTTAAATTTCATCTAACCCTGTTTGGCAACATATTTTTTTTCTGAAAATCATCCAACTGTACGTCCAGCCGTCTGATCACCCAGACCGCTAAGTCGTCCCTCTTTATATCCCATTTTCATCCAAAAATTCGTCCAAGTCACAAATGCCTAGATAAAGACCTTTGGGGCACTGGAGGGGGCCATAAAAGTGATGGACTGGACACCCAGACATGGCATCAGAGTAGTGGGGTACCCTACAGGGCACTGCTGTGAACTTCCCAAAAAGGGTCCCACATAAACATCTCACTACAGCTCCCTTATAGAGGTCATGGTGAGCCCCCAAAACACCTTACGCGCCTGGGCCAATCCGGCCCTAGGATCCTGTGGGTTGGGGAGGGGCGGGCCTGCCTCATTTGGATGAAGGCGGGCCTGCTGGCCAGACGGTGTGAGGACCCATCTGGCCAAATTGTGGGTAAGCCCAAGAGGGGGGTTCTGGGGTGGGGGGTTTCGTTGGGGGGGTCTTGGGAGGGGGGGTTGGGGCATTTTGATGGGGGGTTGTTGGGGGAGTTCTGGCAGGAGGGGTTGGGCAGGAGGGGTTGGGCATCCTCCTGCTGCAATTATCGGGGGTAGGGTGGTGGGTTCTACTGGCAGGAAGAGTTGAGCACTTTCTTGCTGGCGATCGTTGGTTCTGTGGGCAGGAGGGGTTGGGCACCCTCCTGCCGCGATCGTCAGGGGGAGGGAGAGGGGAGACTGGCAGCCGTAGCTGCTATACTAATCGCGGCAGGGAGATTCCTTGCCGTGATAAAGTATAGCGGCCGCATCTACTTACCATGTAGGCCAGAATTTTGCTGGCCTACATATTAAGTGTCTCCCGCTCTACTAGGGAGACGCATAGGGCCGCCTAGGTTCGCCTAGCCTTAGGCGAGCTTAGGCGGATTTGCGGGCCTCCCTAGGCTCTCAGAGGTGCCTTCAATATAGGCAGCCTGCCTGGGGAGCATTTTTTTTTAGAAAACGTGCCTCCTGATTGGCTGATTAGACAGCTGTAGGACGCCTACAGGTGCCTACAATCGGATGAACTTTGCAGAATTGGGGCCTTACTTTATTTAAAAAAAATTATCTTCATAAGTATACATTAGAATAGATGACATATATGTCACGTATGCAATATTATGTGTCACGTCAAGTATGCGATGACATATGTCGTGTCAATGTTAAGAGTGTCTGTGTGCGTAAGGATACAACCACCCAGACAAGCATCATTCTTTGATGTGATTGTTTCTTGAAAACTTTACTTTTATTTTTTATGCAGTACCGTATTTTCACGCATATAACGCGCGCGTTATACGCGTTTTTACCTACCGCGCATACCCCTCGCGCGTTATATGCGTGAGCGCGGTATACAAAAGTTTTAAAACATAGTTCCCACCCCGCCCGACGCCCGATTCACCCCCCCAGCAGGACCACTCGCACCCCCACCCCGAACGACCGCTCGCACGCGCTCCCACCCGCACCCGCATCCACGATCGGAGCAAGAGGGAGCCCAAGCCCTCTTGCCCGGCCGACTCCCCGACGTCCGATACATCCCCCCCCCCCGGCAGGACCACTCGCACCCCCACCCCGAACGACCGCTCGCACGCGCTCCCACCCGCACCCGCATCCACGATCGGAGCAAGAGGGAGCCCAAGCCCTCTTGCCCGGCCGACTCCCCGACGTCCGATACATCCCCCCCCCCCCGGCAGGACCACTCGCACCCCCACCCCGAACGACCGCTCGCACGCGCTCCCACCCGCACCCGCATCCACGATCGGAGCAAGAGGGAGCCCAAGCCCTCTTGCCCGGCCGACTCCCCGACGTCCGATACATCCCCCCCCCCGGCAGGACCACTCGCACCCCCACCCCGAAGGACCGCCGACTTCCCGACAATATCGGGCCAGAAGGGAGCCCAAACCCTCCTGGCCACGGCGACCCCCTAACCCCACCCCGCACTACATTACGGGCAGGAGGGATCCCAGGCCCTCCTGCCCTCGACGCAAACCCCCCTCCCCCCCAACGACCGTCCCCCCCCAAGAACCTCCGACCGCCCCCCAGCCGACCCGCGATCCCCCTGGCGACCCCCACGACCCCCCCACCCCCCTTCCCCGTACCTTTGGTAGTTGGCCGGACAGACGGGAGCCAAACCCGCCTGTCCGGCAGGCAGCCAACGAAGGAATGAGGCCGGATTGGCCCATCCATCCTAAAGCTCCGCCTACTGGTGGGGCCTAAGGCGCGTGGGCCAATCAGAATAGGCCCTGGAGCCTTAGGTCCCACCTGGGGGCGCGGCCTGAGGCACATGGGCCCAACCCGACCATGTGCCTCAGGCCGCGCCCCCAGGTGGGACCTAAGGCTCCAGGGCCTATTCTGATTGGCCCACGCACCTTAGGCCCCACCAGTAGGCGGAGCTTTAGGATGGATGGGCCAATCCGGCCTCATTCCTTCGTTGGCTGCCTGCCGGACAGGCGGGTTTGGCTCCCGTCTGTCCGGCCAACTACCAAAGGTACGGGGAAGGGGGGTGGGGGGGTCGTGGGGGTCGCCAGGGGGGTCGCGGGTCGGCTGGGGGGGCGGTCGGAGGTTCTTGGGGGGGGGCGGTCGTTGGGGGGGAGGGGGGTTTGCGTCGAGGGCAGGAGGGCCTGGGATCCCTCCTGCCCGTAATGTAGTGCGGGGTGGGGTTAGGGGGTCGCCGTGGCCAGGAGGGTTTGGGCTCCCTTCTGGCCCAACTACCAAAGGTACGGGGAAGGGGGGTGGGGGGGTCGTGGGGGTCGCCAGGGTGGTCGCGGGTCGGCTGGGGGGGCGGTCGTTGGGGGGGGGGGGGTTTGCGTCGAGGGCAGGAGGGCCTGGGATCCCTCCTGCCCGTAATGTAGTGCGGGGTGGGGTTAGGGGGTCGCCGTGGCCAGGAGGATTTGGGCTCCCTCCTGGCCCGATATTGTTGGGGAATCGGCGGTCCTTCGGGGGGGAGGGATGTATCGGACGTCGGGGGGGGGGGGGGCATCAGGCTTTCAGGATGGGGACAGACCTTCAAGGGGGGGCAGTGCACGGAAGTCAGGGGGGGTGAACGGAGAGTCGGGACAGCGCACGGAAAGTCAGGGCGGGCGAAAGGAGCGTCGGGCAGCATGCGCGGTATACCCGTGAGCGCGGTATACCAAAGTTTTTGTACATATCAGCGTGATTTCTGCGTGCTATACCCGTGTGCGTGTTTTATACGGGTGCGCGTTATTTGCGTGAAAATACGGTAGTTATCCTAACTTGAGCAATAAAACAATCAAGGCTTTCTTTTCTTATCTTTGCGAACTTGGATTTTCAGCTCTGACAGAAATTAAATTTTAAAAAAAAGAGAACGATCTCAGATGGTAAACAATAAAATGCATGTTTGCTTGTCAACTATGGAGATGCGTTTTGAGTTAATTTGCACTCAAAAACAAGCACATCCATCGCATTAATTAGCAATTCTATTCTATCTACTCTAGTTTAACCTTTGTTACAGTTACCCATACATAGCTTAAAGAACCTTAAATAACTCTTAAATTAAATTTTTTGTTGGTTTTGCAATTTTATTAATTTCAATTATGTGCTGTGAAAAACATTTGCTCTGTTTAGTGTGCTGGAGCTAAAAAAAATAAAAGTTTGAGATACACTGCTCTAGAAGGTTCTGCAATGCAGTGAATTAGTGTCTAATGGACTGTACCTCAAAGTACATTTTCATTGGGATTGCACTGGCCATTTCTGTGCATGATGCTAAGTTGGACATGAGGAAAGCACAGCTGGAAAAATGGCAGCCTTAGTACTTTAGGCCTGTAATGACTGCAATACCAATTTCATTCACATCTAAGGGTACTTTATAATACAAAGCTGTACATTTCATACACTTGCAGCACGCATTGCATTTTTATCTGAACAAAACCCCCCTCAAATTTATAAATATGTTTTCTTCTCGACATGTTACTTCAACCTCTTCAAACAATGTAGATTGCCTTTTGTTGCCATTCGCTGTAAACTGGCTTTTCACTAAACCTTCAACTTCAACTCCTATTGGAACTAGGCTTTAAATTTTTTGGTCTGGATCAAAAGTACTGGTAAATATAACACATTTATCTGTACTTTAGATCCAGACCCAAAAATATATATAAGCATAAAGGCTCGGATTCTCTAAGTGGAGCTGTTGCCAGCGGCCATCTTAAAAACGTCCGATTGTGTGTCATTCATGCGACAGTGCCATTTACAGAATTGCGCCTCCAGCAAAGGTATGTGCTGGAAATGTAGGCCAGGGTTTTCAAGGCCTACATTTCTGGTGCCTACTTTTGATGTAAATTGCACCTACATAGGCACTTAATACAACTTCCAGCATCAGCCATGCCCTACAGTGGCATTAAGTACCATAAAGCTCCTACATAGGTGTGATTCTGGTGCTGCTTTTATAGGTGCCAGTACGCACTAGAAAATCATTTTAAAAATCTTTTAAATGGCGTTTTTCACTTAACTTAAGCGGCGGTAGGGTGCCTGCCACCACCGAATTTAAGGCGCCATTTATGGGCGAAAATTATAAATTTATCCTATGTTATAATATTTTAAGTTTTTATTTTGAAGCTGGAGTCAGAATCAGTACATTTTTACTGATTCCACCTAAAATGCTTCCAACTCAAACTCTCACTCCACAGCCCTGTTAAGATTCTGTACAGAAACCAGATCTTGATTTGGTGTTAAAGTTCATTTCAAAGAAGTAGAAAAATGGGGGGGGGGGGGGTCAATAGAATATTTTCTCAGGTTTACTTGCATGCAATTATCTCTGGTTTTGAAATTAATTTATTTCAACTTGAAGGGCTATAAAAAAAAAAAAAAAATCCTAAATGTCTTTTTGACTCTTCAGGTTAATGAAATCCATCAGCCTAGGAAAGGACATTTCCAGAAGCTATTTATGTAAATAACTTTCTATTTTCTCTGAGTCAGATGGCTGAAAATTTCTTGCCCCTTACCTGGGCCAAGATGTACCTTTCTTCATATAGTTTCAAGTTCAAGTTTTATTAAAATTTGTTATACCGCGGTTTACGAAGATAAAACACATACAAAATACATAAAATACAAAATCAAATGAACAGAGTACAATATATATGAACAGGGTGTATATATATATATATATATATATATATATATATATATATATAACAATACACCTACATGACAGAAACAATAGGGAAGAGGAAAGAACTACAATATATAAAGAAAAAGGAGGTAAAAGGGAGGAACATAAGGACCAACAGTCGTTCAGGATAAAGTGCATCAAGAAACGATTAAAACGTCCTAAAAAGAACGATTATAGTCCAAAGGCATCCTGGAATAAAAATGTTTTTAAGCTGATCTTATTTAAAGAAATCTCCTTTCTTAGGTGGTTTAATACTTGCCATCCTTTTAGTACATAACAGACATTTCCAAGTCATGTTCAAGACATATATAAGTACTCTCCTATCTCAAAAACAGATCTGGTGAGAAATAAATGGGTATTCCCAAGTTTATTTTCCTTCTTCTAGTTTAGAAAAGTCTCAGGGGTGCAAAGATGCAGTATTTCTTCCACCCCTAGCCATAAAGCACAGAGAGAGTTTGACAAGCTTGATATCAGGGAGTCGAGAGTTGTCAGTCCATTGTCACAGCCTCAGGCTTACTTACTTTACTTACTTAAAATATTTCCCACCAAGCAGGCTGGGTCCATTTCTGCTTAAAGCTCAAAAGGTTTACAGGTCACTGTTTCCTATTTCAAGCCTAGAGGCACACCTCACCTTATGGGATTCTGGACTGTCACAGTGACTATCCATGAAATAATCACAAAAAATAGGTTTGCATGTAGAAAAAAAGAAACATAGATATATGAAGGCAGATAAAGGCCAAATGGCCCATCCAGTCTTCCCATCCACTATCTCCTCTTCCCCCTAGGAGATCCCACATGCCTGTCCCTCACTTTCTTGAACTCAGACACAGTCTTTGTCTCCACTATTCCACACATCTACCACCCTTTCTGTAAAAATATATTTCCTTAGATTACTCCTGAGCCCATAACCTCTTAACTTCATCCTAAGCCCTCTCATTCCGGGGCTTCCTTTCAATGCTATGTAGGTATTTAAATGTCTCATAAATATCTTCCCTCTCCCACCTTTCCTCCAAAGTATACATATTAAGATCTTTAAGTCTGTCGCTATTGTGACAGGGAAGAGCCTGTCAGCAGTTTAAACCCAGCTTTAAACCCTGCCTTGCAAAGGCTGGCCCCTATTCCTAAACCCAGGAAGCGGCCTAATAATCCTGTACCTATCACCAAGAGCCAACAGGCAGGGCAAGGCAGAGAGAGAAGGGCAGAAACCATAACATCTGGTTTAGGGCACTATAATCCCTTTTATAATACCTTGGGCAAATCTCCAACAAAACCTCTAGTAAAGAAAACCAGCACAGGCATGGTTAATGAGAGGGGTGTGGCTGGCAAGCAGGACGAACCCAGAGGCAGAGTGAGATTAAGCTTGCAGCATAAAATGAGCACAGGTGGAAACACTCGGGAGAAGATTGGAGAGAACACTCGGGAGAAGACTGGAGGGAGGAATGCAGGGGAGAGACATGCCGTACTAAGCAGGAAAGAGCCTGCTAAGAGTTCTCTGTCCCAGACCCTAGCTAAAGCACAGCTGGTCTTACAACCCTCCCGAGCTAACAGACTTCTGACTCCTAAGCAGAAGTGCAGGGGAGTAGAAAGACCTCCAGGGCAGGGCTGGCCGTTAGCTGTCCCTGAAGGGAGTTCTTACCCTGCCTCAGAAAGCGGAGATTCCCTAATGGAATTAGAGGGAGAGCTATCTGAAAGCAGTGAGATGGAGTGCAGTCTCGCAGTATGGGATCTCCTGGAGAATCACAGTTAACAAAGTATGAATGGGGGAGGGGAATGAAAGTGAATGTATCTTTGTGTAGCGTTCTTTCTCCTGTAGCAGAACTGTGAGCATGTGTGAATGAATCCCTTAGAGCCTGAGAGGGAGGCCATGTAGATAAAGGGAAGGAGGTGAGAACCTTTAATTAACTTCCCCGAGAAGTGTAACGGAACTCAGAGACCTGACATTGCGTAACCCTGAAGCAGGGAACTTTCGGGAGGGGACTTACACCAGTCATAAAAGGTTGGGTTATATAAAGTTCCCTAGCCCTACCCAGGAGCATAGGGTAGTGGGGGGCATTGGACTTCGGGTGGGTTAGGTCACAGAGCTTCCTGAAGTATTTCCAAACAAAAGGAGCAAAATTAAGGAGAAAACGTTTTGGTTTATTTTTGGCTTTTCTGCCTGGGTAGCAGGCTGGACTGTGTTGTAAGGAAGAAACCTTGTGAATATATGATTTGTTTTAAGTCTCCTCAGACCAGAGGGACTACTGGAACCCTAGTGCGGTGAGCTAGGAGTAATAAAGATAAAAGCTGAACTTTACCAAGAACGCAGTCTCCACTAATTATTCTACTGCTTATCCAGTGGGAGTCCTCCTGGGAGCGCTCCGTCCTTACGCCTGGGGCGGGAGCCGGGTTGCCAGCGCTAGGCTTACCCCCGGCCCCGCCACACTATATATCTTATGATGAAGACCACCAACAATTTTAGTAGTCTTCTGGACCAACTGCAGAGTCTTATACAGAGGCATCAATACCTCCTTTATCTTACTGGCCATACCTCTCCCTATGCACCCTAGCATCCTTCTAGCTTTCGCCATCACCTTTTCAACTTGTTTGGCCACCTTAAGATCATCATATACTATCACACCCAAGTCCCATTCCTCTTTCGTGCACAAAAGTTCTTCACCCCCTAAACTATATTATTCTCTCGGGTTTTGCTGCCCAAAGCATGACCTTGCATTTGTTAGCTGTCAAATTTCAGTCCATTCATCAAGATTCGCTAGGTCCTTCCTCATGTTATTCACACCATCAGGGGTGTCTACTCTATTGCAGAATTTGGTATCATCCACAAAGAGGCAAATCCTACCTGACAGCCCTTCAGCAAAATTACTTACAAAAATGTTAACAAGAACAGGTCCAAGAACTGAACCTTGACCACTACCCTCTGTTGCCTTCCACTCAACCAGTTCCTGACCCGGTCCGGTAGTTCCCTACTTCTTCCTTACTTCCATATTAATGGAGAGGGACCATATTCACCTTTCTCCAGTCCTCCGGTACCACTCTCGATTCTAGAGAAGCACTGAAAAGATCAGCCAGCAGAGCCACCAGAACTTCCCTAAGTTCCTTCAGAAAGCAACTGGAAGAGGAACCTAACAATATCAAACACGTATTAATGAAAGAAAACCTCAAAGCTCCAAAGATGCCCTACTGCAAAAGCAAATTAATTGCACCTTTTAACATGAAGACCTAATCCTTTCTTAGGTTTCAATAAAATGAGGGAAAAAAGGCACAGAGGCAAAAACTCCCCATAGGGGAAAAATGGTCTGTGTCCAAAAAACTCACTCAATTAATATCATCATTATAGGTTATAATAAACAGCTTCTAATTTATAAAAGTTCTCTAAAACATGCCATATCAGTTCAAATAAGCATAGAAAACAATTCAAAAAATGTCAATTCTTAGAATATTCCACTTAGCTTGAAGGCAGGTTTCCGAGAGTCACTATAATTCAAAGAATCCTCCATGATATTCAACAGTTTTTCTAAATCCACTCGGTCCTGTCAACAGCCATGGCACAGTTGGTATATCTAAGCCATGGCTTTTGACAGGACTGAGGGGATATTGAGTGCCTTTTTTGGACAAAGATGATTTTCTCACCATGGAAATTTTTGCCGCTGTGCCTTTTTTTCTCATACTGTTGAAATCTATGATAGGATCAGGTCTCCATGTTAGAAGGTGCAATTAATCTGTTTTTGCAGTTGGGCATCTGTGGAGCTTTGAGGTTTGCTTTCATTAATTCACATTTGAAATTGCTAGCTTCCCCTTTCATTTTCTTTGTACATGCAAACCTATTTTTTGTGATTTTTTGATTTAGTGGGTTTGTCCCTATACTGTATTTTGTACACTTGGATATTCATGAAATAAGACATGTTTGCATGCATTGGAGACTCAGGGCTCCTTTTAAGCAGGCGGCAGTTTTTCGGCTAGTGTGCGCTATAGCATGCGCTAATCTTGTGCGTGCGCTAAAAACGCTAGCGCACCTTCGTAAAAGGGGCTCCCAATGTATTCAAACCTCTCTCATGCATATTATGGATATCCTGAAACCAGACTGGTCAGTTATGTCATCTTAACACTGATGGGCGGTGCTGTTCTAGATATTTTGCACAAACAGCATATCTGAAAAGGGTCTAGGATATATTTAAAGTAATTGTTATAATGACTATAAAGGATCCGACATACAGACGATGACCCTGGACCATTCAAATCATATTTTTCTACTTCATACAAAGCCTTCCTGGAATTAACTACTTACCTCCATGATCTGAAGTCTCACCCTTTCCATTATGCATGTATCAATAACTGATTCTTTCAGTTACAATTTCAGAAACAACAATCTGTCTCCTGGCCCTAACCAGAGAAGATTTTAGAAAATACCCAGTCACCTATGAACAAGATATTATATTTCTGTTCCTCTGTTGTCTCAAAACACTGACACAAGACTTTCCATTACCTCACTAATTCAAAACAGAAAAGAGTTTTAACTAATTTTATTTGAATAGAAATTGATTAAAGAACACTAAGAAAGATTATTTCTGCTTTGAATTCCCCAAGATCTAAGAATGCATTTTCCATGGCTTTGGAAAGTATACCACACAGCGTTTCAAAAGAGAGCAAATCATCTTTGCTTGAAACCAACCAAAGAGAAAGGCCCTAGGCATGTCACAGATCTTGAGTACTAAGGCTGCCATTTTTCCAGCTGTGCAATACTGCACCATGCAGCAGAAGTTAATGGCTAGTACAATCGCATTTAAAATAGCAATTTAAATCTGCTACATGGTGGAATCACAAATGCAAAACTATGGCACTTCCCTTGCAGAAAAATATACACAGTAGAGGTCAAATTTTAACATACATTTTCCAATACATTACATTTTAAAACACTATCCCTTGATAGAGAGCATATGACTCATTTGCAAAATGCAAAACAGAGCAGTACTATAACAAGACTAATAAAATTCAATGCACTTAAAATCCCTAACTGTACAAATACAATCCATGAACACTACATGTACCTATTAGTTGCATTATACTGGATTTATCACAGCTTCTCACTTATACACATTTATTTCAGCACAGCTCTGTGCCAGTTCTTTAAACACAAAGATGAATTTTAGGTATATATTTAACTCCAGCATGAACATTTTGTAATATAAATGTATTAGAAGCATGCAGAATACCAGCACCTAGAGGAAAAGACCAAGCTTTTAATTGAATTTATTCTACTCATATCCCTGCCTCTCTTTCACATACTGCAGAGTCAGCCATCAAACCACAATATAAATTCCCAGCATAAGAACATTCCAATAAAACACCTTGACTTGGATTCCAGTAATAGGCCCCTGCATGCAAGTGAGACCAGAAGCCTGTTATTAGTCAAGAAGCATTTATAATGAACTATGGAATCTGACATAACCAAATACAACAGAATACTATCCAAGCATACTTTGCAGAAAACATCCCCGGCTGGGTGCTCTTATAAAATCATTACATCTAGCATATTGTGATATGCAAGGTATGCCTGCTAGGACTGTTCCTAGTACAAAGCTTATTTTCAGAGCAGATAGTGCCCAAGCTGCTCCTTTAAAACCTCAGGGTAACTTTTTGCCTGTTTTTTCTCCTGTATCCAGCAGAGGGAGTCCTTGTGCCAAACTGCCGGTTTCCCTTCCCCCACTTAGTCAGGGAAGGAGAAACAGGATATCCGGCACACCTGAGCGTTTGGGGCGTGGTTCCCAACTGCTAAACCTAAGGTTGGCTTGGCTGGAAGGGGAGAAGGAAAGCTGGAGGGAGACTAAGCAGTCGCAAAGCTCAGGTCTGGGAGCTTTGCCAAGCTGTTCAGTTCCTGAATCTATGGAACTGGTGGAGGCTGGAGCAGAGCCACCTGCAGGCCCTTTGGAAGAGTTCCAGGCTATGGAACTAGATTTGGAGCCAGAGCCACCCACAGAGTTACCTTCCAGTGAGCTGCCTATGGAAGTCAGCTAATTCAAGGCAAGTGTCCATAACCTTATTTGTGGATTACAATTATCCAGGTTTTCCTGGTGGGACTATTTTTGTACAGTTGAGACTGTTTGTATTCAAGGTGGGGGGGGGGGGGGGGGGGGGGGTTAGCCCCACGTTTAATGTGGAGGGATAGAGGGCCATATTTTGGCAAAGTTCCATCGCGTGGAGCACCCCACCTTGTCCAGCACTACTGCGGCTGGGAGGAATCAGTGCTGGAAGCACTGGTTCAGACACAAGTCTTTTTGGAAGAAAAGAAGGACTTATACTGAACTTTATATTTGTTATACAGAGAAACTTGATGGCGCGGGACTCTGAGTAACAGAAAAGGACCCTTTTGTAGTGGAAATTGAAGGTTTCTGATTTTGGGGGTTTTTTCTTTTCAGTTTTTGCTGTTTTTTTCTTTTTGAGACTCTCTAGTTGGAGAAATAGTGCACAGCTGTAGGACTAATAAGTTTGCCTCATCTGAAGGTACAATAACTTTCCTATTGACGGTCATTACTTGACAAAGTTTATTTTCTGATTTCTTTGTTTTGTGGACTGTTTGAAGCAATTGTTTTGTTTTTGATACTGCAAATGAAATCCAGTCCAGATTTTGATTTTTTACTTTCTTGATTGCAGTGTGGTTTCTTTTTGGCTAATCCTGACTTATCTTTCCTTGTGTTGCAAGCCACAGCACACAAGAGCCAAAAAATCCATGTCCCAGCGGCTCGGGACCCATTGCCCTGACCCCGCTGGTGACAATATTCATTTCTTTTCTTATTTGTGCACAGTTGAACTGGAAAGTGAACAGATGCAATCCAAGACAGATTCACTCAAATGCATTTTTACTCCCTGGAGATCAAAAAAATAAAAATTTTGTTGCAGTTTGGAAAGAGATACTAGGATACACCAACAAATCCATGCAGGACAATGGCGCTCAGACATATGCACCTCAGCAACTGTGTGCATGGACAAGTGCATACATGAGAATTGCGGCCTGTCGGATTTGTCGGTGTACCATCTGGAAGGCCCTGATTTGCTCAGACTCCTCAAGCCCCGTCCCTTGGGCAGTTATAGAATTGTACTCCGTGGAGAATTAACATGGAAATACAATGGATGTCTCTTATCTGCACATCCGATTGGCTGTTATCACAGTAGAGTTTCAGCTGATAAGGGTATGTAAATAATTAGTTAGATGCCGCAGCCATCTTTGAATGAAGATTTAGTCGGGATGGTGCGTGGTAATACTGAAGAGGTAAGAATGCTAAGCTAAGCTAATAAGATTTTTTATTAAACTTAGTATGGAATTTTCATCTGCCTGTTTGCTCGTTACTGCAGGGGGCTGTTCTTGATAAAGCTTGACAGCGAAACATGTCGACCATGGCAGTATAAATAATTTACAGAGGCTATATTAGGATTACTTTTATAATAGTGACATTCAGCTGTTAGTGGCAAGTGACTCTTGGAATGTCGTTGCACAGTCAACCTTAAATCATAAATTAACTCAAATAAATCAGTGGTTAGATAACAATAAGTTAACAGTGAATCCTAGTAAATATGAGGCTCTTTGGATCTCTAGGCCAGCGACACCACCCCCTTTTGAATCCAAAATACATACCGTACATACTCGAATATAAACCAGGATTTTTGGGGCAAAAAATTGGCTCAAAAATGGGGGTCACAGTTTATATTCGGGTCAATGCTCCCTCCCAGAATTTTTTTTAAGGTTGCCGCCACTGCAAGGCTCTGCCCCTCTTCTCCTCCCTGCCCTATCATACCTCTGCTGATCCGTGGTGGAGATGCAGCAGGCAGGAGCAAGCTTTTCAAAATCCTGCCCCACTGCTAACTGGCTGTGCGATTGAATTTCCTCATCTGAGCGGCTTGAGCAGCAGCGCGATTTGGCGCTGCTTCTTGGCGCTCAGTGGCTTCCTTGCTGGCTCCCATGGCTGGCTCTCTCCAAGTAGCGTGGTTTTTATTTTAGCGCCAGCTGTGGCGGTAACAGCTCTGATGCTCATAGAATTCCTATGAGCACTAGAGCTGTTAGCACTGCGGTCAGCGCTAAAAACAGTATTACGGTTTTGTAAAAGGGAGTGTTAACATGTGCCATATTGCAATTGTTGTGCACACCAATTTAATATCATTTTTTTTTTTAAGGCGATATATCAAATAAAGCAAATAAGTGAAAATAAAAACTAAATCCCATCAGCATGTTTGTGTAATCAGTGGCGTACCTAGGGTATGTGGCACCCGGGGCCCATCATTTTTTGACACCCCTCCATGTAAAAAAATATTTTTTCTAATGACCATGAAACGGAATAAATGGTCAGAATAGAAACAGGCAGTGAAAATTTTCTTATATTCCAAACATAACATAACATAAATTATGTCTGAATTGTCATGACATCAGAAGTACATATGGAGTAGTTGCAGGTGATGCTTGGGACAGTTCTGATTGTGTTAGTTCGGTTTTATGTGTTTTTTGAATAGAAGGGTTTTTATTTCTTTTTTGAAGGTTTTGTAGTTTGTGGTCGATGTCAATTGGTTGTAGGGTTGGGGGTCGAGTGTTGCAGCTCGAATGGCTAGGAGGTTGTCGAACAGTTTTTTTCTTTTGACGTTTTTGGTTGGAGGGTGTGTGAATGGTGCGTGAGTTCTCCTATGTCTGTTTGAAGTGGATTGAATTATTTAGCTGAAGAAATTAGTTACCCCCTCATCCCACACACATTAATTCTCTTCCATTTTTGTTCCCATTATAAAAAACACTGATAAGTTCCCAGAAAAAAAATACATTAAAATAAGAAGTGAAAACAAAGGCCCCTACAGATGAGAACATAACATAAGAATAGCCTAACTGGGTCAGACCAATGGTCCAGTAGCCCATTCTCATGGTAGCCAATCCAGGATACTAATACCTGGTCAAAACCCAAAGAGTAGCAACATTCCATGCTACCGATCCAGGGCAAGCAGACACTTCCCCCATGTCTTAATAACAGATTATGGACTTTTCCTCCAGGAATTTGTCCAAATCTTTCTTAAAACCAGCTACACTATCTGCTTTTACCATAACTTCTGGCCACTTCATTTTTAAGTTTAGATCTTTCCTTTCAAACAGAGACCTTGCTAGATGTCAAATACAGCACAAGGTAACTTCACATGGACTTAGCTGTGCAGGAAATGTGAATCTCCTCATACACCCACCATATAGTGCAAAAATGTGCAAAGGTCTGTTTTTTTCTTTCGATCACTACATAGCCTAATGCCACACAAGCAGCGCTGTTACAAACATATTCTGTAGGTCAATGCTAAGGATAACAAAGTTTCCTTCCTTGGACCAGAAGGAGATACTGATAAACCACTGGAAGAGATCCCAACACAACACCCAAAGACCCACTCAGTGTGTGAACCAGTTGAGTGGAGTGGACTAACTGGGGGGTGGAAATGGGCCCGGAGTTTGCTCAGCAGAATTTCCCAGACCACCTCTTCCTCTCAATACATTGACACGCTGCCACCACCACCACTAGAAACACCTCACTGGGTAGGCCAGCTATGCTATAAACTTTATAAAACACATTATTATATTTTCTTATAAAGCACATATTTTAACTGAACTCTCTGACATCCTCAGCCTTTCCATTCACAAAAATAGAAGGAAGAAAAGTTCCCATTTCCTGCTGTTTCATGTCCCCGGCCTATACAATTTTTTTTTCTGCAGACCCTTCAAAAGTCTGACCAAATCCTCGTTTCACTTGCATTATAAAGTACTGAGGATGCCATCTCTCCCCAATCCCAGGTCCTAAAATCTAAGACAGTAGCGCAAACTAATGCTACCAGATTCAGGAAAAAAAATTTCGATTCGATTCAGCCTATTGAATTGGTTTTTCAATTCGATTTTCCTGCCCAGTTGGGTGATTTTTTTCAAAACTCCTGGTGGGTTTTATAGCTTTTTCACCCCCTTTGGCTTCTCCTAACCACACTGGCGCTGTGGTGTAAATAAAATAAAGAAACAAAAAGGACTTTTCCTCTCTCTGTTAAATCCTAGCTCACGTTTGCAGTCCAACACCAGCTCTGTCAGGATACACATTTCAAATCTGACATATTATAATCACAAAACAGAAAATAAAATTAATTTTTCTACCTTTTGTTGTCTGGTTATATTTCAAATCTTGTTGGTCCAAGGCTCTGGTTTTCTTCTGATAACTTGCTTGCCAGGGTCTCCTTCTTTCTGTGTGCTAACCATCCATCTGCCAACTCTGTCCTCCCTTTCAATTTCCCTTCCCTCCCCAGGAAATCTGGTATCTTTCCTTTTTTTCATCTCCCTCCACAGATCCACCTTTTCTTAACTACCCTTTCATCCGGCATCTCTCCCTCCTTCCCCACCACCCCAGAGTCCACCATCTCTCCCTTTCTTTTCCCAATTACCCTCCTATCCAGTATCTCTATCCCTCCTCCACACCATCCCTTGTGTCCAATTTCTCTCCCTTTCAGTTCGTTCCCTCCCTAAATCCCATGGTCCATCATTTCTCTCCCTCTCCTCTATTTTCAGACCCATTATTTCTTCATCCCCCCCCCAAAGTTTGGCATATGCACGTCTCTTTGAACACCCCCTTCCCTCCGTGTACTTCTAAATCAGGGTTCCCCCCAAAGGCCTGTCCCCCCTTAAAGGTCTGCCTGTCCCCCCTTAAAGGTCTGCCTGTCCCCCCTTGTAGGCCTGTCCCCCCACCTTGAAGACCTGCCTGCCTGTCCCCCCCCTTGTAGGCCTGTCCCACCCCCTTGTAGGCCTGTCCCCCCCCTTGTAGGCCTGTCCCCCCCTTGAAGGCCTGCCTGCCTGTCCCCCCCTTGAAGGCCTGTCTCCCCCTTGAAGGCCTGTCTCCCCCTTGAAGGCCTGCACCCCCCCTGAAGGCCTGTCCCACCCCCTTGTAGGCCTGCCCACCCCCTTGTAGACCTGTTCCCCCTTGAAGGCCTGCCTGCCCCCCCCCTTGAAGGCCTGTCCCTCCCCTTTGAAGGTCTGCACCCCCCCCCGAAGGCCTGTCCCCCCCTTGAAGGCCTGCCTGCCTGTCACCCCCCTCCCCCTTGAATGCCTGCCTGCCTGCCCACCCGCCCCACCCCAAAGGACCGCTCGCCCCCCTGGCCTCCCCGCACCACCTATGAAGCAGCACTACCTATGCTCCCGGCCTTGCCGTTCAGTCCCCACCACCACCACCACCCCCGAAGGACCGCTCGCCCCACTGACCTTCCTGCACCACCTATGAAGCAGCCGCAGCAGGATCGCGACGTCAGCTATCCCTGCGCTGCTTGGGCGCTGCTTCCTGTGCCGCGTTCCCGCCCCTCCTCTGATGTCAGAGGAGGGGCGGGACCGCGGCGCAGGAAGCAGCGCCCAAGCAGCTCAGGGATAGCTGACCTCGCGATCCTGCTGCTTGCTGCTTCACAGGTGGTGCAGGAAGGTCAGTGGGGCGAGCGGTCCTTCGGGGGTGTGGGGGGACTAAACGGCAAGGCCGGGAGCACCCCTTCAGGGCTGGCACCCAGGGCGGACCGCCCCTCCCGCCCCCCCCTTGGTACGCCACTGTGTGTAATGATCTTGACTGCTGAGCTTAATTATTAAGCTCTTGTGTGTATGTGGGGGGGGGGGGAGAATGCAAGCTAGGAGTATGAAAATTAATTGAGAGGATTATAAGGGTGATAGTTCACCCAGGGTACCCCCAACCCTTGCACTGGCTGTCATCCTGAAAAATCATCCTAAATATTTACACTTTCATACACTTTCTAAATCTTTCAAACATTGTTAAATTCTCAAACATATAAATAATTAAAGAATTTAGAAAACACAATGATCACTCGTTGGCTATATATACACGAGATGTGTATAAATACTAGCAGAATAATGCTGAGTTCATAAAACCAGGGAAGAAGATAATACAGCTGCTGTGACCATAAATCTTGATGTGTCAGATTTCTCTGCACCAGTGGTGGCCTCTAGCTTCCAGTGCTCTTGAAATCAGGTGTTCTGGGTCACTGCCTGACAAGCTCACAACAAACAGTGTAGGAGGTTGGAAGTTACAACTCTTCCTTCAAAGCTATGTGGATCTGTTTAGTACTGTACAGTAGATTTCATTTCATTCATAATGGTTGTTTCACGTAATACCTGGAAACAACCTTCAATCAAACCAGTGACGGGGCTTATAATTTAGATAATAAAATCTGCAGTCTTCATTTGAATTTTGCATCTTGGATTTTTCCATTATATTAAGTAGAAATAGTCAGTACTCTTGCATTCTCCAAGCTCTCGCTTGCATATTTACCTATCATTACAGTAACTATCAGCAAATCGAGAAGATAGTCTTATGTTCAAAAGATGAGACATTAATCTTTAAGGCCAGGATTTTCAAAAACCTGCGTTAAAAAGCGACGGTTTGCCAATGCAGCTGTTTTGATAGCGAATCTAAAAAAGTGAGACATTCTCAAAAAAATCACGCATGCAAATGAGGTTGTCGGACAGCAGCGAAGATTCGCTAAATTTGCAAGTGCCCATCACTGGTGATAGCGATGGACACATGTATAGAAAAAACACGTCAAGGAAAAAAACAAAAACACAACAGCGGCAGTTTAGCCTGTACGCAGTTTAGCGACAGATTATCAAAATGGATCATCTCTGTCTTTAGCGAGGTTTCTAGCAGTCTCCGACACTGACAGAGCCTCAGGCCGCTCCCCGGTGCATCCCCAGTGGAGACAGGGGAGGGGGGGTCACTTCCAAGTGAGTGAGAGGGGGCATCTCTCCTGCTGTGACCATCCCCACCCCCCACCCCCGCCCGCAGCAGGAGAGATGCCCCCTCTCCCTCACTTGGAAGTGACCCCCTCCCCTATCTCCACTGGGGATGCACCGGGGAGCGGCCTGAGGCTCTAATTGGTCCAAGTTGTTTAAGGCCCCTCCCATGGCTTCCTTCCCGCTATACCTCTGGACTACCAGGGATTCCAGTGCAGAGGAAGTATGATGGGCAGGGCAGGGAGGGGCAACAAGGTGGCGAGCCTGGGAGGGAGGGAGAGAAGGGGGCTCTGTGCAGTGCCTGGCAGGGAGGGGGCTGGGTGCAGAGCCTGACAGGGGATGGAGGGATGGGGGCTGGGTGCAGAGCCTGACAGGGGAGGGAGGGGGCGGTGGGTGCAGATCCTGGCAGGGCAGGGCAGTTGAATATTAAGCCACCTGACTTATATTCGAGTCAACCATTGTTATTTTTTTTTACTCCTTTTGGTGGGAAATGGGGGTCTCGACTTATATTTGAGTATATACAGTATATAAAGCAAGCACCACATGAATTGTGAATGATATAAAATAAGTTCAGTAGGAAGGGCAATTTTCAAAAGCAGTTTACTCAGCCCTTATGAGTGGGTTTCAACAATGCAGATAATTTTTACTTACATTCACACTAGGCATTCCAGGGGTGATCACATTGTAAGAAGGAAAATTTATGTAAATACCTTTTCAAATCTATACACGACAATCGTTAGACACATGATGACATTAGTGCATTCGGGCATCAATCTCACTTATTCCTATTGTGACAGTCAAATTAAAAAAAATAAACCCTGCTCCACTTCAAAAAAGTCAATGGTACTCTCTCCCACTCTGTACATAAGAGTCAAGAAGCTTCCCACATCACCAGCAGAAAAGCCATTACATTTGGAGGGGGGGAGGGGAGACAAGTAAACCCCTGGAATCGTGCTTACAAAATCTGAAGAAATGGCACTTGAAGGTTCCAGTGAGGGTGGAGTACTGACTACTGAGAGTAAGATAGGAATCTGAGGAAAAGTGTTCTTTAATATGGATATTGGGAGAGAGGAAGTATAGCAGGGCTCAAAAAATCCTGGGCACCAGGTTGACAATGTGCCTGATAATGGTACACTGGCACCTGGGGTTTCATACCGCTGAATGTGGTTTTTTCTTCTTCTTCTTCTACTAGATCTCCCAAGTTCTGTATCATAATTCAGCTCTCTACAAACTTGAGTCACACAGTGCAAACTTCCTGCACAGTGGTGGCTTAAGTTTATAGAGAGCTGAAGGACACAACTCTGTGAATATCAAGTTGAGAGCAAAAAGTGACAGGTTCCCAAGTGACTTGGTGAAGGCTGGAGGGTATGAGGGAGATATTACTGGGGACCCAGGCCATGTAATATATGCATCAAAGAAGCATATATTGGGAAGGAAGACTGCTGGTTTACTAGCAGAGTTTTGCAAAGGTATCTTAAGGAACTGATTTATTTTGCCCCCAGACATAGAAAAGAAAACCAATCATAGTAAATCAGGGGGAGATAAAGAACAGTGCCGAAAAATACCAGCTGTCGCAATAAAAACTCAACCAATGCTCAATACTAACAAAATGCATGCAGTTTGTGTTCAGCATTGGATGTCAACGGGGAAAGAACGTTCCTGGCGCATGTCACAAGAGGCTTTTTTTTCATGGACTTCCAACCTGGAGATTGAATTGGTAACTTGCGGAGCAGAAATTGCTTAGCAATGTTCAGGCAGCAGATCTGGTATGGGGAGGTGTGCTGTGCAGCCGTGCTTCCTCCATGAGAGAAGGAATGGATACAATTTCAAACTGATGTGGGGACTGGGGAGCAAACATTTCCAGGCCTTTAACTCAAAGCAAACCAGTCTTGCAATCTAGACCAACAGCTCCAGAGCTGTTGGTAGGTTTTAGGTCAGTAAGACATGGGGTTTTCATGAGCCGTTTATCTGAGCACTGGATAGCGTGGCTAATGGCCTCATTTTAATACTAGTGAACTCCTTTGCATAGGACATTTGGTGGCTGCTTCCGTGCACGGTAAAAGCAGCATTGAAAATCCCTCTGCATTAGGCACAAAACAGTTGGAGCCCTGGGAAAACAGTATGCACTGAAGTGAGGAATTAAAGGATGTATCTATTTCCCAGAAAGACAAGCTTACAGTTTTAAAATTATCAGTGGTGTATGAAGGGCAGCACCATCTTAGAACTGCACAGTTTGGCAGTTGGAGTAGAACAATAGGAGCTAAGTGGTAACATCTAAAAGGTGTGAGCGTCTGACGTAGGGAGTTTGAAAATAGCTCATGCACCTGGGTCTCTGTAGAAACATGACATCAGATAAAGACTGAATGGCCCATCCAGTCTGCCCATCCACAACATACGCTATCTCCTCCTCTCCCTAAGAGATCCCACATGCCTGTCCTATGCTATTTTGAATTCGGATACAGTCTTCATCTCCACCGGGAGAATATTCTACGCATTAACCATCCTTTCTGTAAAGAAGTATTTTCTTACATTACTCCTGAGCCTATCACCTCTTAACTTCATCCTATGCCCTCTCCTTCATTTGAAAAAGACTCACCTCCTTGTACATTAATGCCATGGAGATATTTAAACATCCCTATCATATTCCTTCTCTCCCGTTTTTCTTCCAAAGTATACATATTAAGGTCTCCAAGTCTGCCCCATATGATTTAAGACAAAGACCACTAACCAATTTTATAGCAGCCCTCTGGGCTGACTCCATCATATTTATATCTTTTTGAAGGTGCAGTCTCCAAAATTGCACACAAATGGGGTCTCACCAGAGACTTATACAATGGCATTATCACCTCCTTTTTCCTTCTGGCCATTCCTCCCCTTATGCACCCAATCATCTTCCTGGCTTTAATCATTGCATTTTCTACCTGTTTTGCCACCCTGAGAACATCAGACACAATCACCCCCAAGTCCCCCTCTTATTCTGTGCACAGAAGTACAGAACTTCGCCTCCTCTTTTATACTGTTCTATAATGTTCTCCTGGATTTTAGCAGCCGAAGTGCATGGCCCTGCACTTTTTAGCATTAAATCTTAGTTGCCAATTACCAGACCAGATCCTGCCTCATGTTATACTTCCCTCCAGGGTATCTACCCTATTATAGAGCTTGGCATCATCCACAAAAAGACAAACTTTGCCAGTCAGTCCTTCTGCAATATCACTCACAAAGATGTTAAATAGAGCTGGCCCAAGGACAAATCCCAGTGGCACTCCACTAACATCCTTTTCCTCCTAGCAAACCCCATTTACCACTACCCCTTGTCTCCTTCCACTTAAACAGCTTTTAATCCAGTTTGTCATTTTAGGGCCCATACTGTATGCATTCTGTTTATCAATCGCCTATGCAGCACCGTGTCAAAAGCTTTGCTAAAGTCCAAGTACACTATATCTAGTGCCCCTCCCATAATCAACTATTTTTGTCACCCAGTCAAAGAAATCGATCGTCTGAAAAGACCTGCCTCAGGTCCTGTAGTCCATTCGGTTCTAGAAATCTCACTATCCTCCATTTAAGTGTTTCCATTAGTTTACTCGATAGCCCTAGCAGGAACCCTCAACCGGAGAATTGAATTAAAAGCAATGTCAGTATTCATATTGTAAACCTCCCTGATGACGGACTCAACTGAAACTCAGCTGGAGTTGGAGGCTAATGTTGGTTAAGGAGAGTGGATTTTTTTTAATTCTTGGACTTTGGACACTTTGAACATTGCTTGGGTTAAGCTTTTGGACTGTGATTACAGAAGATGAAAAGGATTCCGATTGGTTCACCACAGAGTTATGTGTGCATTGATATTTTGGAATGAACTTATGAACTACATACTTTGATGAATTCCGAAGACCAATTGATGAATTACATGAACTATATAAATGAAACACAGCCGTAGCTTGGCCCAGCCTTTTCACCTGATTACACTTTGCACTTTATAGTCACTCTTTATTATTTAATGGTTTTAGATATAAAATGAAAGTAAAAATTGTTTTTAAAAATTAAATATTAAATAAATAAAATGAATAATATTATAACATTCTGAGTATAGAACAATCTATTGCTTTGTCACAATTAGAATTATTGCAATTCAGTTTACTGAGGTATTGTAAATAACCTTAAGAGATTACGGCTGATCCAGAATACTACTGCTCATCTGATCTTTGGGAAAACAAAATAAGAACATGTAACACCATTTTTGAGGAAATTATATTGGTTACCTTTCAATTCAAGAACTGAAATTAAATGTGCTTGGTCAATAGTGAGAATCTATCATATTCAATACTGAATTATTCTTGACAAACAAATCAAAGATCTCTTTATGCAAGTATGTTGGCATTTGCTTCCCTTAAAGTAGTTCAATCAAAAAACATCTTTCCCATTCCTTTTCACATCTATTTGGAATGCTCCATCTTTTATATTTAGAAATACATAGATAAAAGTAACAAACATTACCTATCAGTTAATACATCATCAAATAAAAACCTCAAGGTGAGCAATCATCTTAACTTCAACTCCATATAGGGATATTCTGTTAGCTACCTGCATTTAGACCAGGGGTGCCCACACTTTTTTGACTCGCGAGCTACTTTTAAAATGACCAAGTCAAAATGATCTATCAACAATAAAATTTTAAAAAAACACAACACACACTGAACGCATAGAATTGTTAATTATCATTCCTATTCCGGGGTTTTTTCAAAGAGGTCAAAGTAGATGACTCTATGCACTGTCACCTCAGTAACAACCATACATAAATAGACAATTACCCACCCCCTCTCTTTTTACTAAACCACAATAGCATTTTTTAGCGCAGGGAGTTGCGCTGAATGCCCAGCGCTGCTCTCAATGTTCATAGGCTCCCAGCGCTAAAAACCACTATTGCGGTTTAGTAAAAGGGGACCATATTGTAAAATATAGACAGCAGATATAAATTTAGACACATTTTGATCACTAAATTTAAAATAAAATCATTTTTCCTACCTTGTCTGGTGATTTCATGAGTCTCTGGTTGCACTTTCTTCTTCTGACTGTGCATCCAATCTTTCTTTCAGCCTATATGCTTCCTCTCCTCCACACCTCATTCCCTCCCCCAACTTTTTCTTCCTCTCTCCCTGACCTTTCTTTCTTTCTCTCTTCATGCCCCCTTTCTTTTTTTCTATTTCTCTTCTTTCCTTCTGTTTCCCTGCCTGCCCCCTTTCTTTCTTTCTCCCTGCCCTTCCCCAAGCCACTGCCACTGCCGCTGCCATCGGGGAACAGGACCCAAACGCCACCAATGGATAACAGGCCCCAAAGCCGCCGCCGCCCCATGCTCTCTCTGCTTCGGGCTGATCAATCTTCCTCTCCCCGACGTCAATTCTGCCATCTGAGAGGAAGTTCCGCCTAGCCAGACAGCGATTGGCTGGCCCGAACTTCCTCTCCGACGGCAGAATTGACGTCGGGGAGAGGAAGATTGATCGGCCCGATAGATCACCAAGGCAAAGGGAGTCCTGGATGATCGACTCACTTTGCCTTGGTGAGCTACCAGTCAATCGCGATCGACCTATTGGGCACCCCTGATTTAGACGATCAAGAAAGGAAGAATCTCACAAATAGGGAGGTCTTTAACAAACTCTTGAAAGACTTAACATCTATACAAGTTCTCAATGTCCCTTTAATTGAGTTCCAAAGTCTTGGGCCTGCCACCGATATAGCAGCTTTGCTGGTTTTTTTCATAATGTACTTTCTGATTCTTTTCCTTAATCAATCTCATAGTTGTTTCTGAACGTAAATTTTGATTTTGAATTACCTGTAATGCGCCCCAAATAGAGCATTACAGAAGTCAAGCTTGCTAATTACAAGACTTTGGACCACAATCTGAAAGTCTAGTATTGATAACATTGGTCTGATTCTAGATAGAACCTCATTTGCAGAAATGTTCTCTTAATCATATGCTTTATATGATTCTCCATTGACAAATGGCTATCAAGGTAACCCCCCAGTAATCTCATACCTGCTGTAACCTCCAATTTTGTATCTTGTACATCAACATCTTTTATCAGTAACTCTTCATCATTCCCTATAAACATCAATTCTGTTTTCTGAATATTTAAGTTCAGCGCACTCTCATCCATTCATTCCTTTATCTTATCGATGCACTCCATCAATTTTTTTTCAAACATAATCAATCCCTGATTTGGCAGAAAAAAAGATACATATCATCTGCATAAATATGATAATGGACTTCTAGCTCCATCAGAACTTTTCCCAATGATGCAATATACGTACACACTGAACAGCAAGGCTGAGAGTGATCATATAAACCAAGAGTTGTCCTTGAAAGGCAAGATTACCAGGCAGAAACCAAATTCACTAGAAAAGGAGATACTACTTGGAATGGGCAGTGGTAAAAGAAAGCAAGGGAGACCAAAGGCGCGTTGGCTGGATACCATCAAGAATGACACAGGAATGAATGAAGCAATTGAAAGAAGCCATGGAAAACAGGGACTCATGACGAGGACTGGCCTACATAGTATCCAAGGGTCGGATACCACTGCATGGATAATAGTAGTGTGTATATTAATATATTCTGTTCTGTAAACCGGCATCAAGCCCTATTATTTATAGGGATGATGTTGTATAACAAAATGAAAGATTAGATTAGGACTGGGCACTTCAGGGAGGAGGCAGTTTTGAAGACCTGATTTACACATTTTTGCCTTATTCCATGCCTACAGTAAGCCTATGACAAATCACTCCAGGTATTTTAAACCCATATAGAGCAAGTGTCATCAGGCATCTGTACAGTGACTGCTGAAAAGGTGGTTAGTCACAATATTTCTCCAGGAGACTGGCTGCTGGACATGGAATGCCCAAGGCAATTCCATTGTTTCTCTTAGAATGTTTGCCGTATTTCCATGTTTTCAGTAACTGACACTGGGTAATCCAAAATACAACAAACAGTTCTGTATTCTAAACTTATCAAGAAAATAACTGCATTATTTAACAAAAATAACTCGTGACTATCTGATTTAAGCAAGTCCAATACAAATTAAAACTGGAAATTGTTCATCAAGGAAGCCTAAAACTAATGAAAGCTGAAAATTATTTTAATATTCTTCAGATTCTCAAACTGGGTGTTATTTGGGTGGAAGATTTGGGGCAGCCCGTAAAATTCAAATGCAATGATTATGGTACTGAATAAAGTCACTGTGGATTTTACTAGAGGTACGGTAACTCAAAGGACCCGATTTTCAGCAGCAGTGGGAGCCATCTCCAGTCATCGCTGCCCTGCCTCGCCAATGACCTGCATCGAAGCCGACCCCCACCAGAGCTTCGGCTGCCTGCCTCCTACTGGGCCGGGCGTGTGAACGTGCTCCGCCCCCCTCCCCCCCAGTACCTGCTGGGAGCACTTAAATTACAACAACTGAACGGCGCGCTGCCATTCAGCGCACCGGCTAAGGCGAATGGCAAAAGCGCGCCTTTGCAAAGCGACCAAGCGAAGCACAAGAAGCCTCCCAACACCGCCACCTCCCACCCAGCTACCAGACCCTGCCTAACGTGGTCACGGAAGCCTACTGCTGACAACCTACACCAAATGCCCAGGAAGTCTACTGCTGACCACGGGAGCCTACTGTTGGCAACCTACTTCATATGCCCTTCATCCTGCTCGGAAGATACCACCCATAGCTCCGACTTGCCAAGCAGCTATTTGCATGCCCGACTAACTCTAGCACTGGCATGTCTCGATAAGATTCTAATAACTTGCATGTCTCCAGATAATATTCTATAACTTGCATGACTCCTGATAACTAGTTGCATGCCCTAGTTATTCTGGACAACTCGAATACTGACTTGCCTGGATAACTTACTATGTACTTGCTTGACTCCAGTTATCTCTAAGCTACACTAAATTACTGAATGTCTGGTTCCTGAATATTTGGTTACTCTCTTAACTAGTTAATTACAAAATTTGCTGGTCAATTCCAACCAATACTTACAGGGCCAGCCAACTACCTACTCCGCTAATTTCTTTTTACCCTGACCCTACGCGTGGCCATCTTTCTTGCCAGCTCCATTGAGAAATTGGTCAACTAATCCCATCCCCCTATCCTCTTTTCAGCTTGCTCCTCTTCCCATCGATCGGCAGATTACCTAACCCCATTCTCTTTAACTCTTCTTTTAATCACTGGACCAACATGTCCGACCTCACAGGAAAGCTTATAGCCCTCCTCCTACTCTACCTACTCGGCACGAGAAATTGGATCTCCGGAGCCTTAGCATTTGAACCTATCCCAACCTACTTCACATGGGACAGAATCACTGGGCCTGAAAAATCACTTCGCCAACCTCGCATCCTCCCAATCCTCCGACTCCTTTAGACCATCGCACAAAAGAAAACGACTCCTAAAAAACCTACAGCATTCTGAGCCAACAACACCTTCTGAACATCACATTATTTCTGGTGCATACCTGAACATCCGCTCGGTTAGGAACAAAGCTCAACTGATCAAAGACTAGCTAGAAGAATCCCACCTTGACATCCTACTCCTGACCGAAACATGGCTAATATCCGATGAGGACGCTATCATAGGTGACTTACTACCCCCAAATTACAAAATTATTCCTTTATCTAGAAACTCAAACAGGGGAGGTGGTGTAGCAATAATCCTCCGAGATCACTTCCAATTTCAAATTCTTGACTCTAAATCAACCAATGACCTGGAAATTCTCACCTGCAAAATATCCAAAGAAGACTGTATAGATAATCTGATTGTTACAGTATTCTACACCCCCCCTAACGAATGGAACCTAGCAAAAGAAGACCTCTACAAATTCCTCCTCACAAACTCGGTAGCTGGTGCCTACAATCTTCTTGCCGGTGATGTCAATCTACACCTCGAGCAGGAAGAGAATTCCAATGTTGCAAATCTACTTTCCTTCCTCACATCTTTAGGCTTTTCCAAACCACCTTCGAGAAAAACCCACAGAAAAGGTCACCATTTAGACTTGATCACATTTCTTTTCAACGCCCCTACGACCTCCGATATAAACCTTAAAGATGAAGCTTGGACCAACACCTTCTGGTCAGATCACCTTCAATCTAATTTTAAATTACACTGGCTCAAAATGCAAACAAAAAGGCAACCAAAGATCAATCACAAAGAGAAAATGAAATGGACAAGAGGACAACTAAACCCAGTAGAATTTTGGTCACACTATAACTTAATATCCATCCCCAATTTAGACCCAAATTTCATCACAGGATGGAAAAACTTCAGTAACCAGGTCCTAAACAACATTGCCCCATTGAAAGTACATAAGAAAAGACACCGATTATCAGCCAGCTGGTATGATGCCGATCTAACAACATTAAAACGAGAGGTAAGCTAACTAGAAAGAACATGGTGCAAATCGGGAAAAGATAAAGACATACACTTGGCAACTAAAATTTTTTGGGTACATGATCAAAGATAAGCGTTGCAAATATTACTCCCAAACAATCAATTCTCCTTCACTGAACAGCAAAGAACTCTTCAAAATAGTCAATTCCTTATTTGATATCGATTTACATAAACTTTCCCACTCAGACCTCCCACCCTCAGCAGCACACCTAGCCGACTACTTCGCCACAAAAATTTACAATTTGAAAACGTCTCTCACAACTACAAGCACAGACCATCAATCAATCTACCTGCTCTAGCAAATGTAGGCTCAAGTGCTGACATGATCTGGAACCACTTCGAAAACCCAGCCTGGAACCAATTCCTCAAGCTCTATTCCAAATATGCTAAATCCAACTGCCTGCTAGATAACTGCCCACCGATTATCATGAAAACAGCCCCCTCCCCTTTCAAAGCTGAACTTTTCAACTGGGTCTCTCTTTGCCTGACCACCGGCTACTTCCTGCTGGAACTCAGGCACATTCTGGGGACTCCAATCATGAAAACCCCCAAAGAACAAGTCTCTTCGACTGCCAACTACAGATCCATCGCCAATATACCTCTCTTCCTCAAACTAATGGAAGGTCTAGTCAATCTTGACCTCGCGACATACCTTGAGAAGTTTAACATTCTACACGACTCCCAGTCAGGATTTCGCACAAACTACAGTAGAGAAACTGTCTTAGCATCCTTAACCGACCACCTCTTCCATCTGTTTTCTCTGGGAAAAAGCGCACTGGTACTTCAGTTTGACTTAAGCAATGCCTTCGACCTTGTCGACCATGACATTCTGATCAGATGCCTCAACTCTATAGGCATCTCAGGACAAGTACTAACCTGGTTCACTGGCTTCCTAAAAAAATGCACCTACCAGGTCAACAGAGATGGAAGCTTATCCCATTCCTGGTGCAACCCCTGCGGAGTTCCCCAGAGCTCCCCTCTCTCCCCCCTCTCTGTTTAACATCTACATGGCATCTCTGGGACACATGCTTTCCGATTTAAACTTGAAATCATACATACATGCAGATGACACTACAGTTATCATCCCCATAACCTCACTGACACATGAAACTGAACAACTCACCTCCTCTGTTCTCACTATGGTATAACAATGGACTACACAGTTCAAACTAAAATTAAACCCAGAAAAACAAAGCTTTTCCTCGCAAGTCTCAACCATAAACTAACTAATACCTCTCTGAACCTAAATGGGCTAACTTACCCAATCAATTCCACCATTAAAATCCTTGGAGTCATCCTGGACCGATGCTTGACTTTTGAAGACCATACCAACACTCAGGTTAAAAAATGCTTTTGAACCCTCTGGAAACTCCGTACCATCAAGCACTACTTCAACTTCCCCTCCTTTCGATTGCTGGTTCAGTCTCTAATCTTGAGCACCTTGGATTACTGCAATATCATATATTTGGGATCCTTCAAGAAAACCATCAAACGTCTTGAGAATCATTCAAAATACCGCTGTCCGTCTCATTTATGGTCTCAAAAAGTCAGACCATGTTAGCCTGTTCTACAGAAAACTTTACTGGTTGCCAATGGAGGCAAGGGTCATCTTCAAGTTCACATGCCTTTGCTTCAAAACCATAACTGGTTCATCCCCAATTTACCTATCCCATCACTTTGTATTTCCTGGCACCACTCGCACACATAATGCCCATCTATTTGCCTTCCCCTCCCTGAAGGGCTGTGTATACAAGAGATTTCATGAGAGAACACTGTCATACCAAGCTGGCAAATGGAATAATTGTCTGTCTACCCTCATTTCATGTGCACCCTCCTACCAATCCTTCAGGAAATCAGTCAAAACCTATCTCTTTGATAAATTTCTCTGACTCCTTCCTACCCTGCTATATCACTGCATTACCTGCTGTATCTCCGACATATTTCCGGTTATAACTTCAGCTCACTAATGTAATTGAAATTTGTTACCAATGTATTTGACAATATTCTCTGTAACATCACTGTATATGTATAGTCTCTTCCTCTGTAAACCACTCTGAACTGCTTGTGGTATTGCGGTATACAAATAAAAGTTGTTATTATTATTATTAATAACCAAAGTGGACTTTAATAATTGGCAATCCTTATAAGTAATTTTTATTGAAAGCACATGCAGATAAACATGTAACATAGTAAATGATGGCATCCAGTCTGCCAATTAGTTATTCTCATTAAAAATACATGATTAAATTAACTTGTCTCTTTTTTGATATTTCTGGGCCATAGACTAAAGTCCACCTGCTGAAGTTGCCATCTAAGCTCACTCCAGCCTATCCAACCATCCCGTTGTTTGCAGACTACTGTAAAGTCTGGCCAATAACTTCCTTGTATTCCAAGTTAGTGGAGCTCCCATTGATGCCCTCCCCAGCCCATCCTACACCAAATCACCATATATGGGACACAAACTATACAAGTCTGTTCTAACATATCCAAAGTAGCAAAATTTGTCAAGACACGGAGTTGCATTACCATGTTAAAGTATATTAAATCTGGTAACCAACTTTTTAATAACAGCCATTAAATAGATAGAATTCAGTATGAGATTGATCAAAAG
Source organism: Geotrypetes seraphini (assembly GCF_902459505.1). Lineage (NCBI taxonomy): Eukaryota > Metazoa > Chordata > Amphibia > Gymnophiona > Dermophiidae > Geotrypetes > Geotrypetes seraphini. The sequence continues at coordinate 76,202,841 of NC_047093.1, forward strand.
TCTGAGAAAAAAAGGGATACCAATGCATAAAGTCATTAGCTATGTATCAGTCAAAATAACAAGAACTAAAAACTGTCAGTCAAGAAAAGCACCTAACAGTAATCATCTTATACCACCTGAACCTGCTTGGTCAACATAAAACACATGGGAAAAATCGACAGTATGCACCCATTTCCATAGCAGGGATGCCAGATATCTTCAAAAAAGGCAAAGCTGAAACCCTGATCTAATGAGGGAAGAGCATTCATTCTGCATTCCCATGAATGGATAGATTTGATATTTTATGTTAATTTGCATTGGACATTTATTTTTCTAAAGGGAGAGCATGAGCACAGTACAGAGAAAATTTAAAGAATGAAGGACAACATCGACATCCTGTTGAAGCATGAATGAGAATAAAGGAAGCTGCTATATTGTTCATCCTTTTAGAGCTTCTCTGCATGGTATATGATGTGAGCAGTTACAGCACCTCCTTGATCTGTTCCCACACAGTTTTAAGTGGTTACAATCAAATTGGGAACACTAACAAATCTGTTCTTGTTAAAAGAACGTACCAAGGATCTGATTCATCGAGGTCTTGTCCAAGAGAGACAAAATGGAAATAAATGTTCAGTGAGTCAAGCTGGGCATGAACACGAGATTTCATAAATGGTAGAGAGTAAACAAAACGGTTCAATAATGACTAATATAAGAGGGTGTGCCGACTGCCCAACATCATAATACTGGAAAACAAGAAATCTAACTGTATTTTAGATGAAACACAATATATAACTCGAAAATACAACTGTACAGTTTAGAACAAGGGCTCTATACTTCAGTCTTAAGAGACAGCATGGGTTTTTCAGGCCATCTATTATGAATATACAAGATCAATTTTCTTACAATGCAGTACGTTCGGCTCTCTCTCATATGCATATTCAGTGTAGGTATTATGAAAAGTAGACTGGTTGGGTATATTGCAAGGACTGAGTTATGAGCCAGTAAACAAGAGTGTTTATGTAAAGAATACCATTTTTAGTATTATAATAATAATAATAATAATATAACAGTTTATATACCATAGGACTGTGAAGTTCTATGCGGTTTACAATAATTAAAAGATTGAGTGGATTTAACAAAGTTAGAAGCTAGTGATTAACAGCTCAAGGGATCAGTTATTGTAGAATGAGATTGTGCAGGTTAGTTGCCTAAGTACTTTAGGAACAGATATGTTTTTAGGCATTTCCTAAATTCCCCATAAGTAGTAGACGTAAGCAATTCTTCTAGATCTTTACCCCATAGTATCACCTCTGCCCATCAGAATAAATTTATACACTACAGAGGCACGACAAAGGCCTGTAAAACCATGACATACATGGAAAAAAAAAATCACTAGTGAGCTTATATGCTTTTGCTATGGGCTCCTTTTACTAAGGTGTGCTAGCGTTTTTAGCGCACGTAGGAAATTACCACGCGATACGCTTCTAGAACTAACGCCAGCTCAATGCTGGCGTTAAGGATTAGTGCGCGCGCTATTCCACGCGTTAAAGCCCTAGTGCACCTTAGTAAAAGGAGCCCTATGTCTTATAATACAAAGATTATAGGGCAACTAAAGAAGGTATCTGATGGCAGATTTAAAACAAACAAATGAAACATGAATCGGTAACCACCAGTCCCCATGGACAATGATACCCTGAAACCCCAAGTGTATCCGTAATGAATATGCCTGGGATAGAAGCTGCAGATAAGTGAAAACAATGTTTCATAAGAAGCAATTATAGAAGAGACTCTCATATCATCCAGACCGTTCTTACATTTTTTGACACAATTGGCCCAGTAAGCATTGATTACAAATTTGTTTAGTTTCGATCCACTGTTTATTTACAAATCAAGGGTACAGCTATGGTAGCTACGAGTAGAATGACCCTTGATGGGGCCAAGTTATACACTGAAAATTTTGAGGCAGTTTCTAATAAAGTCTCAGGAGCCTTGCTATATTTTATTTTGTAAACATTGTACTGATTATGCTTTTCTGATTTGGTCCAGTACATCTGAAGAATTGTCCAGTTTTGTGTAGCTGAATTCTTGCGATATTAATTTACATTTCTCTTATGTAGCTGCTCAATGTTCTATTGCTTTTTGGGGGAGGATTTGACAATTACATTGATACAGATTCCAAACTTTCTGTTTACAAATTTGAGCACTGGCAGCAACACATGTTTGCGTTTTTCCCTCAATGCCCATTTTAGGCACTGAAGGTAAAACTTACCAATGAGTCAATTCTTACTTTGCTCAACAGATTAGAAGTTCAAGGATGGGGGTTAAGCAGAGAGAGATAAAGAAACATAATTGGACAGGGTGAAAGAAGTTGGACCAGTAGATGAAGGGAGAGAGAGATGCCAGGGACAGGGATGAGAGGTGCTGGACCTTGGAAGAGAGAGCCAGAGACCTGTAGCAAGAGGGCAGAGAAGGGAAGTAATCTTGAACCTAGGGTGCTGGGTGTAGAGGGGAGAGACAGAGAGGAAAGATCTGGAGCAAAGGGGAGGGGGTTAAGCAAACAGAAAGACAAACATTGGACTGGGGGAAGAGATGTGGGACCAGTAGAAATAAGAAGTGAGAGATGCTAGGGAAGTATAGGAATAGGGAACACACTGGACAGGATGGATAAAGGATGCAGAAGAAAGATGGATAGTGGACATCAAGATAGAAGAAATTTCAAAAGGACAGGAGACCCTGGAAAGAGTTAAAAAAAACAAAAACCCAGAGGAGACACACAGGGGATAAAATAATGTCCAGGAAAAAAAGGTAGGGAAAACAGAGTTTTTTTCAAAATTTATTAATTTTAAGTTTTCTGAAATAGAAACATAGAAACATGATAGCAGATAAAGGCCAAATGGCCCATCTAGTCTGCCCATATGCAGTAACCATTATCTCTTCCTCTAAGAGATCCCACATGCCTATCCCATGCTTTCTTGAATTCAGACACAGTCTCTGTCTCTATTAGTTCTTCTGGGAGATTGTTCCATGCATCTACTACCCTTTCTGTAAAAAAGTATTTCCTTAGATAACTCCTGAGCCTATCACCTCTTAACTTCATCCTTTGCCCTCTCATTCCAGAGCTTCCTTTCAAATGAAAGCGACTCAACTCATGCACATTTATGCTATGTAGGTATTTAAATGCCTCTATCATATCTCCCCCCTCTCCCGCTTTTCCACTAAATTATACATATTTTGACAAACCCAGCTGCCGTGCTGGTTTTGCCCCTAGTGCAGGCAATAAGATCTGGTGTAGAAGATCTAGTGAACAGCTTGAGACTGACCTTTCTTGCCCACACTGTAGAACAGTAAGAAACATGATCAGATTGTTTATGAGCAAACAGAAACACAGCCTCTTTACCCTGTCAATACATCATCTAGGTCAGCTAAAGCCAAGGTAGCTGTGCCTTTGAGAATAATGCAGAGCAAACAGGGGAGGCTTGAGCTAACACAGCCTGCTGTGGAACCAAAGCCCATCCCCCTCTACTGGCTGAAGGGGAGTGGCTTTGGTCTGGTTAAAGGCAAGCTGAAGGAAGCAGTAAGGGGAATGGAGAGTGACATGGCAGACGTATTCAAACAGACTGAGGAAAGGCAGGAACCTTGGCCAGACCAGGGAGATTCTGGAGTCTCAGACTGGCTCATGGAAGAGGTAGAAGGAAGAGTTGTGAGTATGCTCCAGAGAGTTACGAGAGCATGGATTTCCAAGAGAATTGTACCAGCACAGAAATCATGCCAGAGCAAATGGAGACCAGCTAAATCAGTGAGTGTTTGTAAAGCAGCTGGTTGTTTCTCCTTAGGCATAGTGTGCTATATGTTTTCCACTGATTTTGAGTTTTGCATTTTTGCCAAACAGTTTGGTTACCTGAGTTTATAAGGACGGCCAATTTCATGCTCTGCTTAGGCAGAAGAGAACTGTGTAAAAGCTGTGTTTTGAATGCCTGCAGTATCCACGGTGTTTGCCATTGCTGATAGTAATTAAGGGGCTCCATTCAGCTGAGCTGCTTACTGATAGTTGCTACAGCTACCTGAGAGCATTGAACAGAGCCTGTCTGTTTCAGTATACCTCTGAGGTATCAGAGAATTACAGAAACTCTACTCCTGCAGTATACATTTCTTATATGCCTTGTATTCTAATATTTTGCTTGATAAAAATAACTGACAAACAGAAGAAGTTTTGGCTTCCTGGAAGCAACTTTAGTTTGAGGGCTGGACAAGAGCTTTATTGTCTAGTGAAGAGAAGTTTTGGTTTTCAAGTTTTCTTTTGGTTGTTATATACTGCAGTCAGAACTTAGGGCTTTGCCCTCATGTGAAGAATTGTTACTATCATTTACTGCAGTATTGGATTGGGGCTGGTTTAAAAGCTCATGATCATCATTTGTGCTGTTTGTTAAATCTATATATTTTATTGTGCCTTTGTTTTGAAGGCTGAATGCCATATGATTTTCCTTATGGTTTTGTATTGATGCTGAGTTGTACTAAGACCATATTCTGTTCATTTATTTTGACCACTGCTTCAAAAATTAAAGCCATTTTGATTTCTGACTTTTTTTGAGTTTGATTTTGTGAATGCAGCAAGTACTTATCTGTACTCCCAGACCCCAGGCAGGCGCCTAGAGTCAGTTAAAAGCCTGAGGATACCCCTGGTAGAAGGGGACACACCAGATCAGAGGATATTGTCACTTTTCCACACCGCTCTGAATGACAATATTGAGATCTTTAAGTCTGTCCCCATATGCCTTATGACGAAGATCACACACCATTTTAGTAGCCTTCCTCTGGACTGACTCCATCCTTTTTATATCTCCAGAATTGTACACAATATTCTAGATGAGGTCTCACCAGAGTCTTTTACAGTGGCATCAATACCTCCTTTTTCCTACTGGCTATACCTCTTCCAATGCAACCTAGCATCCTTCTAGCTTTCACCATTACGTTTTCAACCTGTTTGCTCACCTTAAGATTATCACATGCAATCACATCCAAGTCTCGTTCTTCTGTCATGTACATAAGTTCTTCACCTCTTAAACTGTACTGTTCCATCAGGTTTTTGCATTTCTTAGCATTAAATTTTAGCTGCCAAATTTCAGACCATTCTTCAAGCTTCACTAGGTCTGTGAAAACTGCATGCCTACTCTGTTTCAGATTTTGGTATCATCCGCAAAGAGGCAAATCTTACCAGACAGCCCTTCAGCAATATCACATAAAAATGTTAAAAACAGGCCCAAGAACAGAACCCTGAGGCACACCACTGGTAACATCCCTTTCCTCAGAGTGATCTCCATTAACCCTCTGTCATCTTCCACTCAACCTAGCCCGTCACTTTGGGGCTCATCCCGAGGGCACTCAGTTTATTTATTAGACGTCTGTGTGGAACACTGTCAAATGTTTTGCTAAAATCTAAATACACCACATCTAGCACACTCCCTCTACCCAATTCTCTGGTCACCCAGTCAAAGAAATTGATCAGATCCGTCTGACAAGACCTACCTCTAGTGAATCCATGTTGCCTCTAGTCCTGTAATCTACCAGATTCCAGAAACTTCACCATTCTCTGTTTTAAAAGCATTTCCATTAATTTGCTTACTGGCCTGTAATTCCCTACTTTTTCCTTACATCCACTTTTGTGTAGAGGGACCACATCCACCCTTCTCCAGTCCTCTGGTACCACTCTTTGTTATCTTGTATGTCAGTTTCTATTTCTAGTACTATGACAGTTTTTTAATGTAGGTCTGGAACGTGTTTGCTTTTGCAGGTTGTTGGTTGTTGGTTTTTGTTTTTTTTACTGGAGCTCTGAAGAGGTTCCCTCTGCTCTCTCCCTCAGGTCCCCTCTACTCTGGGGCCCATTCAGTCCTCACTATGCCACTGGTCAAAAAAACAAAAAACCACCTATGTGGCCGCAATCTCTAATGATGTGACTACTAGATCTGTGGTCCCGTCCTCTGACATCAATGTCCTGCTTCTGAAGGGACATGACTGGTATAGTCAGTAGTCACACCCACACAGAGGGAGGGGCTTGCAACTACCTTGTTTTTATTGCCACTTTAGGTCCTGGCAAACTACAAGGGTTGAGGTACAGGGAAAATGAAGATACCAGGTGTATAGAGATGCTAGACACAGGGGGTGACAGGGAGAAAGGGAGATGCCAGATAGAAGAGATGAGTTCACAATATGGCTCTCCTTGATTATTAAATGAAGCTATCACAAATATTTCAATCACCATACTGCTTCAAATGAGTACTAAAATGTTTTGAGTAACTACAGTTGATAATAAGTAAATAGACCAACATTGTTTTAAAACTTGAAAACAAATGTTGGTTTTGAATGTAGCCACTGAAGTCAATTGTGAAGCATATATTGCTAACTAGTATTACAGCTAATTTTAAGTAGACAAAGATTGCTTTGTTGGAGATGCTGAAAACTATTATCTAAAAGTAATATATATGAAGCAGTGTGGAGACAGAAGAGATGAGCAGCTGGATGGAAGAAAGGAGTTCAAGAAGAGAGGGTGGAGAGAGAGAGAGGGTGGAGAGAGAGAGAGGGGGGAGACACTGGATGGAAGGAGGCGTGAGATAGAACTAACCCCCTAACCCCCCCCCAACCTTTATCAGGCTATGCTAGAGTTTTTTTTAGCATAGGCCAGTGAGGTAGTGTTTCTATGCTCATAGGAAGAGGGGGGTGGAGAGAGAGGGGGGGAGACACTGGATGGAAGGAGGCGTGGGACAGAACTAACCCCCCCACCCCCTATCAAGCTACGCTAGAGGTTTTTTTTTAGCACAGGCCACTGAGGTAAGTGTTTCTATACTCATAGGAATTCTATGAGTGTCACAGTATTTACCACACCGGCTCACACTAAAAACCTCTAGTGCAACTTAATAAATGGGGCCCTAAATTAGTATATTTTTCAGTTAGCTTTCAAAGGCCAATACTTTCTTCCTTCAGTTAGGAGACTATGCTATATTTAACTTGCGATGTAGTATTCGGAATGTGTCAGGTTCTGAAATTTAATCTATTTTTATATTTTGCACAGTACAAAGGGACATACATTACTGTTTCTCTAGTGTTTGTATTGTTGCATTGTTGTGCATAGTCTGGCTTCATGAGAGTTCAGTTTAATTTTTGTCTATATATTTCTATTTTTAGTTTTGTAACTACTTATTCTATATTTGATGATGGTCTGAATTCTGCATATGTGGAAGAGACCAGGTATTCTATTAGAATTGAATGTATGTGCAGGATCAATCAATACTTATCTGGTTTATTTAGTTTTCCAATAAATATATTGATATTCTAGTACAAATCGCAACGTTATAGTGCAGCCTCCTGGAAATTAGTGCTATAAAGGTATAGCAGAATTGCTCTATAGTTTCTGAGTGACATTATAGGCCTTTGTACTAGTATAAAATATGCCTGATACTGAATTTTGGTTTTGATTATAGATTCCACCTTTCTCAGTAGTAGCTCAAGGCAAGTTACATTCAGGTATAGCAGATATATCCTGTAACTGGAGGACTTGCAGTTTAACCCTTTATTTGGCATTGTTGCTTAGAAGCAACGTGTGTTTTCTATGGCTCTTATGGGAGATCTGCATCTCCAAATGCCTGTTACTTGGAACTGTTGCTCTCATTCAACATCAAGTTACATAAAGCAGTCGTTTCACCATCTGTCAATTAAAGGGTTAAGTATGTACTTGGGGTAATGGAGTATTAAGTGTCCTGTCCAAAACATCAAGAAGCAGAAGGGATTTGAATCCTGGCTTCTCTGGTTGGAAGCCTGCTGCTCTAACATTAGGTACAGCTAATACAAACGATACTTATTCCAAATATGTTTTATTCCTGCTAGCCTTTAATTTATTGTTGGGTTACCAAAGCGTACATGTTGCATGTTGATGTTATACCCTAAAAATTTCTTAATAACTCAACCAGCTATTAAATATTTAATACAAACAAGTATTATCTGAATCAATTCAATTTTAATCTTATCTCCCACAATTCATTTCATTACAGTACTGTTACAACTTAACAATACTTAATTTATTAATAAATATCAGAATAATTTAGTCAGTGAACCAAATCCCCATCACTCACACTCACTTCCCAACTTCCACACACATACTAGTCATTGTGATTACTTTTATCCAAAACTAGATCTTGGTTAGTTCATGAATTCATTATCCATGATCATCTAGTCATTTTTATTAGTCCATGATCATCTAATTATTTTTATTACTTTTATTATTATTTATTACTTTTACTTTTATTATTTTTATTTGTTAGTTAAAAGTGCTGCTTTATTGTACCAATTGTTGTATTTTTTAATGTACTTTGTGTATGTTTTAAAATGAATAAAGAATTTTAAAAAAAGAAAGAATTTGAGTTATCCAATAGGCAGCTAAAAATTACTGAAGGCCATGGTTTTAGACACAATGAAAAATGTTGAGCCTATGAGTACAGTGTTCCCACGATCATTCACGGTCGGCAGTTCACGGTCCCAGTGATTTGCGGTATTTTACGACCGCCGACCAGGAGAGGACAACTGGAGAGGTAGGAAAGAGCAGCCAGAGCGCCAGCGAGTGTAGGAAGTCACTCGCTGTATTCTCCGACCGCCTCTTCCTGCACTAAAGTCGGGTCTTACCAATCAGGAGCTGCTTTGACATGCAGCTAAGGCCTGACTTTAGTGTAGGAAGAGGCGGTCGGAGTATACAGCGAGTGATTTCCTTCACTTGCCGGCGCTCCGGCTGCTCTCTCCTGCCTTTCCCGCTGCCCTCTCTAGTCTCACCCACGAAAAATCATATTCGTAGTTTTTCAAGATTCACGGGAGTTCCTGGAATGGAAGCCCCGTGAATTTCGGGGGGAGTACTGTACTTCTGAGAGTCTGAGGTAACTCAAGAGTATGCTGTCCAGAGATTAAGAGTGAGGTTCATTCCTGTAACTATTATGAATACACAAAATAACCCATCTGAAAATCTTGTTCTGGAAGATAAGAAACTACTTTGCTGTCATTGTCATCTATTTTGCCTCCCAAATACATCATTTCTACATCTAAAGCCTATGAATTTCTAAGATTCACCCTGGCATAGTATGGGGAAAATACTGAGGGGAAAGGGTATGCTCACTAAAGGAAGGAGGGTAGAAGAAAAAAAAACTGCAGTAGTGAGGGAAAGGGGAGAGTGAAGTATGCAATCCCCTTGATAATTCATGGGTATGTGAGTGGGGGCACCATTTATTTTATTTAAAAAATGTATAGCGCGTCGGACATTTCATCACGCGCTAACCCCCATGGCCGGCTAAAAAACTAACGCCTGCTCAATGCAGGCGTTAGTGGCTAGCGCAGCAGGCGGTTTAACACGCGATATTACATGCGTTAAACCCCTACCGCAGCTTGATAAAAGGACCCCTAAAAAAGTAAAGGAAAGATGCTAAAATAATTTGTGAGCTTATTTGAAATATTTCTATAAATAAAAAATAAAATATGAAAGCAGAATAGAGCTTGCTTTAAAATTCATGGCTGTAAGCAAAAAGTGTCTGCTCATGGCTGTGGCTCCCTTGAAGAAAGTTAATGCTTGCTTTTATTTTTTTTTTTCTTCCTTTGATGGGGTGAAAAAAAAAGAGAAATCAAAAATTCACTTGTTAGACTAAGAGACATTCAGCTATTTTTACTTCGTGTGACCCAACCAGGGTGCTCTGGGCTGAATGTAAAAACATTTTTCTGATCTACTCTTGAAGGAGAAGCACAGACAAAAATGCCCTCTCTACCTTGGTCAGATCACAATGTTTCAAGGGGGAAAGAGGGAGTAAGTAACTGAATTACAAATTGGTGTGATGCCGCAAAGGCTTCATCACACAGGAATAGAGCTGTACCTGAAGAGAGTATGCCAACTTGCCAAAGTACTCCATAAAACCAGTCTCTGCTATTGCCTCCCTCCTGTATGTCAATGTCTTATTTGATGCAAAAATAAACATAAAAACTCACTTGTATACCACAAATACCATTAAGTTCTATGCAGATCACAGAGACTAGTAATACAAATGAATAAACATCCAATATCTAACTTCCGAAAGATTTCGTAAAAAGATGCGTCTTTAAGGCACGTCGAAATTGTTGATACGAGTTTGAAAGTGTGAATATATGAGTCAGATCCCTAGTCCATGAGGCTGCCTGAAAAGACGTCATCAAGGTAGCATCACCCAATTTTCATATAAGTCAAAAACATTTACATTTTTTGTATTTTCTTCAGGGTCTTCAGAAGTGCCAGTAATAGCCAAGTGTTTTCAATGGCTAAAGTACTTTTTCAGCCCTGGCCTCATCATCAGACCCACTTTAATTTTATGTGTATATCACTATTTTTAAAGTGCTCTGTGCTCATTCAAGTTTTCAAAGTATTGTATAAATACTAAAACTTATCTTCTAAGTTTAAACTTATCTTTTGTTTCTTCTAAGTTTAAACTTATCTTTTGTTACATTGCCCGTGTCGGGAAGGGACCTGTCAGTTCTCTGACATGTTTCGCCGAAAGGCTTTATCAAGAAGAGTCCCCACCCCCCCTTGTATTCTGTCCTGCACCATCCCAATCTAGTAACCTCTTCTGAACAAGCTTATGTCTTATTTGAAACATAGATCAGAATGTGCAGATCATCCAGTCCTAACCCAAATACTTCTTCAGGGCACATATAACAAGGTATCTCATCACACAGGATATTTCATAAATACATCAAGTGAGAATAAGAGGAGAAGATGAACAGCTTTTCCATTTTCTTCCCCTTCTCTTATTCTTGTTCACACAACTCTCTCTCCATTGTATTCTCTTACAGTCCCCTTTGCTCCTTTTTCCCAACTTGAGTCTTACTCATTCTCTCAAAACACGAAAGTCCTACTTCTCCCCACAATTACTCACTTTCTGTCATGCTCTATTTCACTTTGAGATACGTAGTGCCAGTTTTCCTATGCCACTTGGCAATCATCGCAAACATAGCTCAGAAGCTAGGGTATAGAATGGCTCAAACTGCCCAAGAGTGAACAGAGTCACAAGTTGTCAGCAAAATACCATGACACATTCAGCATCTCCTCACAACATCAGCAGATTCAGGGACAGGAACATAGCATGTCAAGAACTGGCGGTGGGTCATGCCCAAGTTCACAAAACACCATAGAAGACAACAGCTAAAATTAGAGTAAGAAATCAATCAATTTTCCAAAACTTGCTAGGTGCTAAGTGGAAAGTCAGGCATTCAAAAAGCAACAGGACACACACAAGCAATAGGGGTAGCAGGTTTAAAATCAAGAAAAGAACTTCACAGTAACACCGAGGACGCCACACAGATTCCTACACAAGGAGAAGCCACTTCAGATGACAGACCGGCAAGCGGACAGCAATGGATGCAGCAGACAGAAGCAGGATGTTGAGCTACCCAGTTTTCGGCACCATTTGCCATATGTATGACTACCTCCCCTCTGGGAGGCCGTCCTATTTATGCACTCGATGCAAGGAACTGGAGGGCCTGAAGAAGCAAGTCAAACTCCTGGAGGGCAGAATACTGGAACTAGAAGCATTTCGAACAGTGGACGAGGAGGACAGAGAGGCAGAAAACTTCACGACAGAGGAAACCGTTAAGGAAGAAGTCAGAGAGTTAGAGAAGTTCATTGAACAGGCATACAGGGAGGCCGTGGATAATCACCAACAACAGTGGAGCTGCCAAGATACAACTACAGTGAACGAGGTCCACCTGGAGGACAATCACAAGGAAGACGAGTCCGGTGCAAGCCAACGCCAGGATGAGGGAAGATGGAAGTGCACAGAGGACACAGACCTACGGCTGGAGAGATGGTCATACACCAGGGACACAGACCTGTGGCTAGAGAGGCAAGAGAAGATAGAGAGTACAGCAATCGTCGTGGGGGACTCCATCATCAGATAAGTCGACAGCCACATAGCGGGAGGAAGACAGGATCGGCTGGTGACCTGCCTACCGGGAGCCAAGATAGAAGATATAGTGAGCCGCATCGACAGGATCATTGACAGCATGGAAGAGGAAGATACAGCGGTGGTGATCCACGCGGGGACAAACAACGTGAGCAACAGGAACTACAACAGGGAAGGACCGAAGGACCAGTTCCGGATGCTAGGAGGGAAGCTGAACACCAGACGCCGAGGGTAGTGTTCTCAGAGATCCTGCCGGTACCCAGGGCCGACAAGAAGAGGCAGACAGAGCTGCAAGCAGTCAAAGAATGGATGAGGCGCTGGTGTAAGGAAGAAGGATTCCACTTCATGCGCAACTGGATAACGTTCTGGGGGAAGAGCAAGCTATTCAGGAAGGATGGACTCCACCTCAGCAGAGACAGAACGAGACTACTTGCAAGCAACATCAAGAGAGAAATTGAGAAGTTTTTAAACTAGGAAGAAGGGGAAAGACGACAGTCGACCAAGAGTCGATGGCTCGGGAACTGATATACCCAGAGGATACCGTGCAGGAAGATAGCGGGGAAGACTCACCGGATCAAAGGCAAGACAGAAATTCTGATGGATCGAAAGAGACACAAGAGGGAAGGAAATGCAAGAAAGTAACAGGCCGCAAACTCAAGTGTATGTACATGAACGCAAGGAGCCTAAGGAATAAGATGAGCAATGGTCCGACCACACCTGGAGTACTGTATCCAACACTGGTCTCCTTACCTAAAGAAGGATATAACCCTGCTGGAGAGGGTGCAGAGGGTATGCGAAATTTGAGCTACAAAGAACGCCTCGGAAAACTGAGCTTGTTCACCCTTGAGAAGAGCAGACTGTGAGGGGATATGATAGAGACTTTTAAAATACTAAAAGGTTTCGACAAAATAGAGCAAGAAGCATCGTTATTCACGTTGTCAAATGTGACTCGGACAAGAGGTCATGGACTGAAATTGAGGCCCAGGACAAATGTCAGGAAGTTCTGTTTCACGCAGCGAGTGGTGGACGCTTGGAATGCTCTCCCGGAGGAGGTTGTGAAGGAAACCTCCATTATGGGATTCAAGTGCAAGTTGGATGCACACCTCCTTGCAAATCACATTGAGGGATATGGGTAAATAAGGTCTTCATCAGGGAACACCTAGGTCTCCATCGGGGAATACCTAGATTGGTCTCCGCGTGTGCGGGTCGCCGGACTAGATGGACCAAAGGTCTGATTCGGTGAAGGCATTTCTTATGTTCTTATAAGTGAGCTAGAAGCTATGGTACAAAAGATAACCTTGACATCATCGGCATCACGGAAACATGGTGGAACAAGGAAAACGTCTGGGACACACTGCTACCGGGATACAAGCTATACCGCAGAGACAGAGTAGGTCATAAAGGTGGGGGTATTGCCCTATACGTCAAAGAGGGAATTGAATCTACCGGAGAGAATACACCAGAAACGAAAAATAAGGTAGAGTCTCTATGGATCAAAATTCCGGGAACAAATGGAATGGAAATCAAGATCGGCATCTATTACCGACCCCCAGGGCAGTCCGAAGAAATTGATGGAGAAATGATGGAGCAGATTAAACGCAACTGCAAGGGAGGCAACACAGTTATTGTGGGTGACTTCAATTATCCGGGGATAGATTGGAATCTAGGCACCTCTGGCTGCAGTAGGGAGACCAAGTTCCTGGATGCTGTAGGCGACTGCTTCATGGAACAACTTGTCAAGGAAAATATGAGAAGAAATGCAAATCTGGACTTAATTCTAGGTGGACTACAAGGACTGGTGCAAGGTGTAGAAGTAGAAGGGATGCTAGGAAGTAGTGATCACAATATGATCCCGCTTCAACCTGGACACAGGGGCAAAACATCGATCCAGAACGACGATCAAGGTACTGAACTTCCGAAAAGGGAATTACGAAGGAATGAGACTCATGGTGGGGAAGAAGATTATGAAGAAGATAAGCACTGTAAAAACGCTAGAGCAAGCATGGTCCCTTGTTAAGGACAGCCACCGAGGCGCAAAATCTATATATACCATGTATCAACAAGGGATCCAAGAGGAAAAAGAACAAAGAACCGGCGTGGCTTATTGTAGCGGTGAAGGAAGCGATTAGAGACAAGACGACTTCGTTTAAGGAATGGAAAAGGTCAAAAACGGCCGAAAACTGGAAAAAGCACAAACATCAAAGCAGGTGCCATAAGGCGGTAAGAGGGGCCAAAAGAGACTAGGAGGAAAATATAGCCAAGGAGGCAAAAAACTTCAAGCCGTTTTTTCGATATATTAAGGGGAAACGACCTGCGAAGGAAGCGGTGAGGCCGTTGGATGACCGTGGAATAAAGGGAGTGTTAAAGGAGGACAAAGCCATCACCGACAAACTGAACACATTTTTTGCGTCTGTATTTACCGAAGAGGATATACACAACATACCGGAAGCTGACAGGCTATATGCAGGAAAGGAAGATGGGAAACTGACTGGGTTGACGATCAGTCCAGAAGAGGTATGCAGGCACATTAATAGGCTTAAAAACAATAAATCCCTGGGACCGGATGGCATCCATCTGAGGGTAATCAAAAAACTGAAAGGGGTTATAGCTGAACTGCTTCAACTAATAGCCAATCTTTCGATCAAATCAGGAAGGATTCCGGAAGACTGGAAAGTGGCGAATGTTACGCCTATCTTCAAAAAAGGTTTGAGGGGAGATCCAGGAAACTACAGACTGGTGAAAAGAACTTTACAACATCAATCAGAGCGGAGATATGGTGCCGACACAAATTTGAGTACATGAAATGGAAAACTCAGCCAATTCAGATAAGTACTTTGATTGATGCAAAATTCTTTTCATGATCTTTTCCCATTGACTTTCTTTTTATTGAAGATTGGAGATATGGATTTTGATACGAACTTCTGAATTCCTATATGAACTTTTGATCTCTTGGAACTGATAAATTTAACAATTTTTTATATTATTCATTTATTTATATATTTATGAATTTGATTGCTTCTACACAGCTTTTGGGAATTTTTTGTCATCGATTTTTTTTTGGGGGGGGTTTAACACATTTTTCTTTTTCCCACACTGGATGCACGTTTGCACTTTATACTACTTATTAAATGCTTTTATAAACACAAGGGTATCATGATGTACAGGACAGGGTTTATTTAGACTCTTGAATACATGCCTGGGGATTTCGGTCATTCGTAGGGATAATTGAGACCGTACTGAAACCTCTTTATTTAATGATTAAATTTGTAGTGCAATCGTCTTCCTAGTGTTGGTTTCAAAAAGGAAATCGTACCAATTTTTTGGACTTATAAATTGATGCAACATTTTATTTGGTTGTACATTGTTTGGAGTCTAGTTTGGTTAGGCAATGCATAAATACATGTTTCAATTTTAATGCATAGCATTATCTAAGCAATTAACATTTCAAGAACGTTTATACACAGCATAAACATAAATCATTAAAACAAATTATAAAATCAAAAATTCGTGCTCAAAATTTCATACAGCTTTCTTTCCTTAAGACCTTCCGACAACTGATATAAAATTCCAAACAGTAGCGTGTCTCATTAGATATTGTGCAATGTTTTTGTTGATTATAGATTCTATATATTGCCATTCAATACACATCAATGCAATTTATAGTTTCAAGTAAAAAATGCTTACAGAAAGTAGAATAGAAAATGAAAAAATATCCAAGTACAATATCGAGGGTAGGGTAATAAACGGAAAAAAAACAAAGAGAAATGGAGAAGAGAGTCTAGTAGAACATATGTATATTTTGCCTTGGCTACAGCCAAGGAGGGATCACAAACCCTTCCAAAATACCTGTGAAAAAATTCTGACTTCAAACAAATGAACTTACTTAAAAAAAAAAAAGAAAAGAGGATTTCAACCACAGATACTATTGAGTAGAGTTCAAAGCAGTAGATGAACATATGGCACTGCGTATGTCTGGTAGTGTTATAGAAATAATAGTAGTAGACGACTTTTGGGGGATTAATAATTTAAAAAAATATATCCAGCTGCTATAAATTTAGCAGTTGTAACCGAGACCAGCCCTACCTGCGGAACTGGAACGTACGCAGGTAGTGCTGGTCTCGGTTAGGGCGCTGGTCTTTGACCTAGGGGCCACTGCGGGAACGGACTGCTGGGCACGATAGACCACTGGTCTGACCCAGCAGCGGCAATTCTTATGTTCTTACCCAAGGTCTTTCCCGCCATTATTTCTTTTTTTTCTTTAATTTATTTTTTGAACAAGTCAGCAAAATAATGTTTTTGAGTGCCAGGCTCAGGCACCTGTTTGTTATAACAGCTATTTATTTATTTTTATTTAGTTAAAAGAAATGTTTCCATGTTGCAAATCATACGATTCCAAAATGGCGCAGAAAAAAAACATATGCAGCCTCTTTTACAAAGGTGCGCTAGCGGCTGCGCTAATGGCTCCGAAGCCCATAGAGATTTAAAAGGCTTCGGGGCTGTTGCCGCGCGGCAGCCGCTAACGCGGCAGCCGCTAACGCGGCTTTGTAAAAGAGGCCGATGAAGTTGGATAATATAAAATAAAAATTATATAAAATTATACATAACAGGCCATATTATAGTAAGGCCTAACTACAATATATCAATTCAAACATAAGAGCCTTAAAATTGTTCTAAATTTCAGGAGGTGCTTCTTCATTCATATTCCAATCTATAATTTGTTCTATAGATTAGGAGTCACCAATGGAAAAGATCAAATTTGGATTTCCATCCTTTACAAATCTGCACTGCAGACAGTATCAGCAATTTGATTCTTACATTAATGATCTTGCAGTGGCAATCACCAAATTACCTTCTAAAACTAAGCTAGTGCCTTTTAGTAAAGTTACTGTGGTTTAACTCAGGAAAATACCACATGGTAGCTGCAGAATTAATGTGGCAACTATTGGGGCATTCCCAGCATTTTGATATATAGGTCCCATATTAAAATGTCAAATAGCACATGGTCCCAGCTTGTAGTTAACATAGGACCTCATGGCACCTCTTCAGGAGACAGTAAGTATGCCTACAGTAACTGCGGAAGTGCCAATTAGTGCACTGTATTTACAGTGCACTACCTGCAAAATGCTGGGCAAGCCCACTCTGCCCTTCTCTATGTCTCGCCCCTAACATAAAAAGCACTGAGGACTGAATTCTACATTTTGTGCCTAAAACAACTGGCACTGAAAATAACACCTAAAATAACTCCTAAGCACTATTTTATAAACCACAGGTGTCAAAGTCGGTCCTTGAGGGCCGCAATCCAGTCGGGTTTTCAGGATTTCCCCAATGAATATGCATGAGTGTCCCACACCGCAGGCTGCTAAGCAAGATGGAATCGATGGGGTTAGGAGAGACACTAACTGCATGGGTCAATGATTGGCTGAGTGGCAGACTTCAGAGGGTGGTGGTTAATGGTACCCTCTCTAAAACATCGGAGGTGACCAGTGGAGTGCTGCAGGGCTCGGTCCTGGGTCCACTCCTTTTCAACATATTCATAGGGGATCTGACTCAAGGGCTTCAAGGTAAAATAACACTATTCGCCAATGACGCCAAACTATGTAATATAGTAAGTGAATGCAGTTTACAGAATTATATGGCGCAGGACCTGCTTACATTGGAAAGTTGGTCCTCAACCTGGCAGCTAGGTTTCAATGCTAAGAAATGTAAGGTCATGCACCTCGGAAGCGGAAATCCATGCAGGACGTACTTCTTGAACGGAGAAACTTTAACTAGGACTTCAGCAGAATGAGATTTAGGAATAATCATCAGTGCAGACATGAAAACTGCCAATCAAGTGGAGAAGGCTTCATCTAAGGCAAGGCAGATATTGGGTTGTATCAATAGAAGTTTCGTCAGCCAAAAGCCTGAAGTCATAATGCCGTTGTACAGGGCCATGGTGAGACCTCATCTGGAGTACTGTGTGCAATTCTGGAGGCCACATTACAGTAAAGATGTGCGCAGAATTGAATCGGTTCAACGGACGGCCACCAGGATGATCTCGGGGCTCAAGGGTCTCTCGTACGAAGAGAGACTGAACAAATTGCAGCTCTACACTCTTGAGGAACGTAGGGAGAGGGGAGACATGATCGAAACATTTAAGTACCTCACGGGACGTGTCGAAGTGGAAGATGATATTTTCTTTCTCAAGGGACCCTCGGCCACAAGAGGGCACCCGCTCAAACTCAGGGGCGGAAAATTTCATGGCGACACCAGAAAGTATTTCTTCACAGAGAGAGTGGTTGATCATTGGAACAAGCTTCCAGTGCAGGTGATCGAGGCAGACAGCGTGCCAGACTTTAAGAATAAATGGGATACCCATGTGGGATCCCTACGAGGGTCAAGATAAGGAAATTGGGTCATTAGGGCATAGACAGGGGGTGGGTAAGCAGAGTGGGCAGACTTGATGGGCTGTAGCCCTTTTCTGCTGTCATCTTCTATGTTTCTATGAGATCTATTAGCATAAGAACATAAGAAATGCCTTCACTGGATCAGACCATAGGTCCTTCTAGTCCGGCGACCCGCACACGCGGAGGCTACTTAGGTGTTTCCTGATGAAGACCTTGTTTACTTGTATCCCTCAATGTGATTTGCAAGAAGGTGTGCATCCAACTTGCCTTAAATCCTAGAATGGCGGTCTCCGTCACAACCTCCTACGGGAGAGCATTCCAAGCGTCCACCACTCACTGTGTGAAACAGAACTTCCTGACATTTGTCCTGGGCCTGTTGCCCCTCAGTTTCATGAACCGACATAAGACTCACGGGTCTATAGTTGCCCTGTTCTCCTCTCAATCCTTTTTTGAAGATTGGGATGACATTCACTATCTTCCAGTCGTCTGGTATTCGCCCGGTTCTAATTGACAAATTAGCTAGGGATTGTAATAGCTCTCCGATTTCTACCTTAAGCTCTTTTAGCACTCTCGGGTAAATTCCATCTGGTCCAGGGGATTTGTCACTTCTTAGTTTGTCAATTTGTCCAAATCCACATTCACTGTGGTGAGGCTTTCCTCAATTTCTCCCTTGAATATTCTCCCTGTTTCGGGCATTGATGCAGTGTCCTCCTTGGTAAAGACAGATGCAAAGAAAGAATTTAGCTTGTCTGCAATCTGTTTGTCTTCCTTGATGCACCCTTTTCTTCCTTGGTCGTCGAGAGGGCCCACTGCCTCCTTTCCTGGTTTTTTCCCTTTTATGTATCTAAAAAGTTTTTGGCTTCTTGTGCTATCTTTTCCTCATAGACCTTTTTTGTGTCTCTTACCACCTTGTGACACTTCTTCTGGTCGACCTTGTGACTATTCCAGGCCTCCGTTGTTTGTTCACATTTCCACTTTTTAAACGAGTTCCTCTTTTCCCTTACTGCATCCTTCACCTCTTTAGTTAGCCAAGCTGGTTCTCCTTTGTTCTTATTTTTTTCTTCCTTTGGATATCTGCGGAATGTAGAGAATCTGTGCTTCGGTGATGGTATTTTTTAGTAGGGACCAAGCTTGATCAACCATTTTGATTTCGGCTGTCCTTTTCTTGAGCCGTTTTTTAACCATGGCTCTCATGCTGTCATATTTACCTTTTCTGAAGTTAAAGGTTGTGGTTTGGGTCTTGGTTCATTTCCCTTTCCCGATGCCAATTTTAAAATTGATCATTGTGTGATCGCCCAGCGGGACCATGACTTCTACATCTGTTGTCCTTCCAGTTATGCCATTTAGGATAAAGTCCAAGGTTGCAGTTCCTCTTGTCGGTTCTACCACCATTTGTTCTAGGAAGCAGTCCCCTATCATTTCCAGGAACTTTGTTTCCCTGCTGCAGTTTGAGTTTCCTAGGTTCCAGTTTATCCCCGAAAAGTTGAAGTCTCCCATGATCGTTACATTACCTGTTCTACGTCCATGTTTGATTTCCTCTATCATTTCTATGTCTGTTTCTTCTGTCTGTGCTGGGGGTCGATAGTAGAGGCCAATCTTTGTATCTGCTCCGTTTTGTCTAGGAATCTTTATCCAGAGGGACTCCAGTTTTTCTTTTTCATCCATCTTCCCTTCTCTGATGGACTCTATTCCTTCTTGGACATACAGGGCAATACCTCCTCCTTTTTGCCCTATTCTATCTCTTCTGTATAGTTTGTATCCCTGCAGTACTGTGTCCCATTCATTTTCCTCGTTCCACCATGTTTCTGTTATTCCAATGATATCTAGTTCTTCCAGTCTTGCTAGTGCTTCCAGTTCTCCCATTTTGTTTCTCAAGCTTCTGGCATTCGTGAACATACATTTGAGCTCCCTTTGCGCATTTGTATACATACAATTGAGTTCCCTTTGTGCTACCTTCCTGGACTTTTTAGTCTTCACAACTCTTTTTGTATCTATTTGCGCTCTTTCAATGTCACTTTCCATTTCAACATGTTCTTCTCCTTTATCTGAGCAGTTGCTTGTAGTTTCTTCTTTGGGATTTCCTGATGCCCGGGCCATCGACTGGTTGTCGACTGTCGGCTCTCCCCTGTTCCTTAGTTTAAAGCCTTCTCAATGGTCTTCTTCATGTTTTCAGCCAAGACTCTTGCTCCTTGCTTGGTGAGGTGTAGGCTGTCCTTTCTATAGTATCTGCTTCTTCCCCAGAATGCATACAATGAAAGCAGTGCATGCAAATAGATCTAATTCATATTCATTGGGGAAATCCTGAAAACCTGACTGGATTGTGGCCCTCAAGGACCGACTTTGACACCCCTGCTATAAACCATGCTTACAAATAGGCATGGTTTCATGAATAGCGCTTACATTTGGGGATCATGTCTAACTTTAGGCACAGCTATTTGCGTGAAATAGTACAAATCCTCATGCCTAAACTTAGGAGTGGATGCCCCTTATTCTACAATTACATCAGTAAATGTGAGGAATGCTCCCTGAACAGCCCATGAACCTCCCATATCTGCACCCCTGTTTGGCATCATGCATGAAATTTAAATTAAATCCAATTGATGCTGATAATTGCTTGTTAAGAAGCCTTTTAGTACTAATTAATCCCTTATGTGTACTTGACAACTGTATTGTATTCTTAAATAATCAATATATGTAGAGTCTTTTGCTTTACCATATGCTCAGAGATATGAAGCTCCTGGGAAAACTTGTCCCCATTAAGGAGCTTACCTCGCAATCATATGAGAACACAGTAATTACACCCACATGTCCTTATACCAAAACTTGTAGGGCAAATAAGGTCAAAATTCAAACACTTATCTTGAAAATATTTAAAAAGTCTCAATCTTGTTAGACCAATGGTATCAGAATTTTGAACACTTATCTGTATCTTGCCTTGTTAACATTTATATTTGTATTATATTTGTATTTTATTAAAATCAATAAAAATCTTTCAACTGGAAAGATCTTTAAAGGGTCTCGACACAGACCACGTTTCATTGGTTTCTTCAGAAAACCCAATCCAAAATATAGAGCTCCTTTTATGAAGCCGCGTTAGCGGTTTAAAGTGCGCTAAACTGCCGGCTGCGCTAGTCGCTACCGCCTCCTCTTGAGCAGGCGCAGGGGTTAACACGTGATAAAATGTTGCGTGCGATAAAGCCGCTAACGCGGCTTCATAAAAGGAGCCCATAGTGTGCTTATCCAGATTGAATTTGTAGATTTAATTCAAAGCACCTCAGCCACAAACAATGTTCACTGTATGTTCTATGAAGTGCCCGGTAAGGTCTCTGTCAGAAAATGTTGAATTTCAAAATTTAAATGTTCTTTAATCGCGCATTTCAGCAAAGTGCCATGTGCGTCTTAGCTTTCCTATGTACCATGTCCCTCAATGCTCAAGGAATAGATGAAGATGATGTAGAGTCCTACTTCTGTAAAGAGCACTATGCTCTGAATGCGGTGTTGATGTACTCAGTGCCAATGTCAATGTCTGAATTATAGGAGGCTGGGTGTCAGGTTCCAAATCTCCCGCCAAAAAAGTTGATGCCAACGTGGTACCGAAAAGTTTTTCGAACTGAGATTTTTGGGCTTTCAATATCCTCTTTTGCATATGGAGACCAAGGTCACAGCAAAATGTCCCATTGTTCAGGAGCCAGATATTGGACACACTAATTAAGTGGATCAGAGCCTGAAATTGTCTGGTTCTATCAAGAACATTTTTTAAAGCCACTCAGTATCTTCTTTAACATGAAGGGAAAAATGGTCAGTGCTAAGTCAAATGGCTCAATAGCCTGGGGAGCTCGAGTAATTAGGATGCTGAAAATGGTTGATGCTCCTGGAAGGAAAAAAAAAGGTCTCAGAGTAGCCCAAAGGAGAAAAACCAGAAAGTTGAAAAATAAAAATGAACCATAGTCAGGTAAAATAATGGAACATGATAAAAACAACAAATTATGAGGAAAGCAATGATAAATAAGTATGGGAAGACACAAAAAAGGATAAAAGTTTGATGCACTGAAGACGCAACTTCTCAGCTCCATGGAAAATGAAGAATGGATAGGCCTGCGAGTCAATGTCGGGCAGAAAGGTAACAGCACATGTACGGTATGGGCACTGCCTAAATCTGCAATTACTTTGCACAAATGACTAAGATGCAAGTTGTAAAGACTAAGATGTAAAGAGTAGGGAACCCTGTGGCACCTCTCTCTTTATATTTTGTGCCAATTTAACTTATGACCATGAAAATATGTTCTTTGCATCAGATTCTCTTAGAAAAAAGACCCAAACCATTTTACCTCAATATCCCTAATCTAAATTCTGAAAAGCCTTTGAATTAATAGCATATGAAATTTTACCATAGACTGAAGATACATCTAAAAACAATAGATTTAAAATATTCAAGTCCATCCTTTATGCAGTTCATCAAATAGGATAACATGATCTCTTACCAAGTTGTAAATTAAAACCAAACTTATTATCATGTGGGAGCTGTCTGCTCTTTCAAAAAGCAAAAAAAAACCCAACTTGATACAAGCGATGAATGCCTGATTTTGCTGAGTACTTAGGAGCTAAAATGCAGATGATTGATCAGCAGGTGAGAAGATTTGTGGAGTTTGAGGAAGAAAATGGGCAAATGTGAGTGTATTAGAAGGACAGAATGAGTTTAGAATTTTAAATGAGGGTGAAGTAAAATTGTGAATAGTCTAACACCAACAGATTCACTTTTTGATCGATGTTCATCACTAATATTAAGATTGTTAAATGATGAACTTGTTCCTGCTCTAATAGTTATGCCCAAGTCTAGTGAAATGTGAACGGTGAAACCAATTTTGAAAGGCGAAAAGCTTGATCCAGCTGTTTTGAGTAACTATCACTCAATTTCAGTATTGGCCTTCCTTGGGAAGTTATTGAGGTTGTGTTGGATCAATTGGTCCAGTATGTGGAGTTGGTAGGAGGATTAGATCCATTTCAGTATGGATTTAGGGCAGTATATGGGGTTGAGACATTGCTAGTATCTACAACTGATTAGATTAGAAAAGGAACGAATAAAAATCAGGTTTTTTTGTTTAGTAGTAGATGTCTCTGGAGCTTTTGATTCCATAGATTTGAGTCTACTGTTATCTAAACCAGTGGTTCCCAACCCTGTCCTGGAGGAACACCAGGCCAATTGGGTTTTCAGGCTAGCCCTAATGAATATGCATGAAGCAAATTTGCATGCCTATCACTTCCATCATATGCAAATCTCTCTCATGCATATTCATTAGGGCTAGCCTGAAAACCCGATTGGCCTGGTGTTCCTCCAGGACAGGGTTGGGAATCACTGATCTAACCTACAGATGTTGGGAGTGAAAGGGAAGGTATATGAATTATTTTTTTTTCATATTTGACAGGAAGATCATGGACGGTATTGAGTACGGGTGTAGTTTCTGAACTGATGAAATGTATGGTGCAGTGTTCCACAAGGGTCTGTGTTGTCAGTCCTTCTTTTAAAGGCTATATACACACTTCTGAAACAATCTTCAGAAAAGCAAACTCGGAAGAAAAGAGCATTGGTTTCAAGGTTGGTGGCCGGAATATAAACAACCTGCACTATGCAGATGATACAACACTCATCACCAGCAGCAAAGAAGACATGCTGTATCTACTGAGAAAAGTCAAAGCCGAAAGTCTTAACGGGATTAGAACTTGACATAAACAAAAAAAGATCATGAACACAGAAAATGATGAAGATATTGAGCCTGAAGGCAATAGAATAGAAGTTGTAAAGGATTTCAATACTTTGAATACTTTGTCAAGAACCTTCATTGAAGAGCGACCTAGTATTCAAAGGCAAGGAAATAACACTCCAAATGAAGATCAGACTTGTTCATGCACTCATTTTCTCAGTAGTCAATTATGGACGTGAAAGTTGAACACTAACAGAAACGAGATAGAAAGAAGATCGACTCATTTGAACTTTGGTGCTGGAGAAGGATTTTATGCGTGCTGTGGACCAACAGAACAACTAAGAAATCAATTCTGGAAGAGATAAAACTGGCTATGACACTCAAAGCCCAAATGATGAAGTTATGACTGTCTTATTTTGATCACCCAAAGAAGAAAGAGATCATTTGAAGATCAAAGAAACCAGGCGAAGAAAGAGACCTGCAATCAGATGGCTGGACATGTTGAAAGCAACTATGCTGATGACACTGGAGGACCTTACCAGTCTAGCACATAACTGATCTCTTTTTAGATCTGTAATTCATCAACTTGTTAGGACTCGAGCACAAGTCAATGACACTTAACTATACACACTACTGGCTTTATGCTGATGAAGTACAGTTTTTCTTTCCTGTGTCTGGATGGGGTGAGAGATTTGTTAGGCAGTTGAATGAATGTATGAGTGCAGTTGGTAGATGAATGAGAATAAGTTGGTTTTAAATGTTGCCAAGACAGAAGTAATGATAATAATAATAATGATAATGGAAAGAATGATGATGATGTCTGGCCTACAGATGTGTGATTGAGAAATTGTGTGGTCCCTATGAAAAAAGAGTTGCACTTGTTGGGAGTGATGTTGGATTCCCACTTGACTATGAGTGAGCAAGTAGCACAGATAGTGCAAACATCTTTCTTCAAGTTGCATGTGTTGAAAAGGTTGAAACTATTAGTGTTGCAATGTGATTTTCATACTGTATTGCAAAGTCTAGTACTCCGTAAAATTATTATTGAACTGCATTATATTTGAGAATGGTAAAATGTAAAGTTAAGGCTTTGCAGTTAATCTAGAATGCAGCAGCAAGAGTGTTGACTGGGGTGAATCGAACCCTGCGTATGACCCCAATTTTAAAGGAACTACACTGGCTGCCGGTAAATATAGGTAAGGTGCATTATAAAGTCTTGATGATAATTCACGAGACATTGTATGGACAAGCACCATAGTACTTGCAACATGCCCAATGGATCATTAAGATCAGAAAATCAATGAGATTGATGGTAGATACAGTACATTATGTGACAAGCCAAGCTGCATTCTCAGTAGGAGGCTCAAGCTTGTAGAACTCATTTCCGGGTAGGCTCTGCTTGTGTAAAAATATTGAGCAATTTAGGCGGTTGTTTAAAATCCATTTGTTTGTACACTCCTGGTTTAGTGATAAGAAGAGAGAGGGTTAGAGGATGATATTGAATTTATATCTTTGTCTATTGTCTATTGATGCATTTTGACTTGTAACCCATTTAGGTGTTAAACAGGAACAAAATTTTAAAAATAAATAAAAATAAGCCATGTAAGATAAGAATCAAGAGGACATTTTACACTATAATAACTACAGCTTATTTTAAACTGTTTATAACATATAAATTAAAAAATATAGAAGTTGATATTTGATTATTTGGTATTAATTTAAGACAAGAAACATCACAAGCAAAACTGACAGAATAAGCAAAGTCAATAAATCAAGCTGTAAAGGGACAAAAACAAAGCTAAGAATTGGTATTTTGAGGATGCCATCCACCAATTTTGCTCTCAAAAGGTATGTATATTTACATTTCAATTTTTTTGTCTTTCTAAACCCGTGCTTGAGGAAAAGGAACTATTTCCTTGCCCCAGAGGGTTTACAGTTTAAGGATTAGCTTGTTATTACAGAGTAATGTCATTAGCATACATTATTACTAAATAGGTCACACTGCATGAAATGGAACTTGGAGCAGAGGAGTGGCCTACTACTTTATCATTTCTAAAGTGCTAATAGACGTATGCAGCAATGTTCATTAAACATTCAAGAGACGGTCCCTGTTCAGTAGAGCTTGCAATCTAATCAAGCAGAAAGAATAATGAAAAGCTGTTTTTATTGTAATCCACCATAATGTGTTGCAAATGGTGGAATATTAGGTTAATCAAATATTTGGTTCACTTCACACATTCACTAATTTTTTTTTTTTAAACAAAGATTAGAACTTTTTAACAGAAGCTAGTAAATGTGCATTAATATGAGTATAGGTTTACGTGCATTAAATCAATTTAATGGGCACTAAATTAAGGGCTAATTAATTGAATGTGTGCTAACAAATACACATCCCTACACTTTGACAAAGAGCCCTGCTGCTGAGATGCACTTGTATCTTGAGAGCTGTGTGTGGGCACATTTTTCATTTTCCTTCCATTGCCTTGGCATGTACTGTCACTTAGTTTTTATGTATACGATCCTTCCTGACAAATATGAGCTGCTGCCCCTTAATTCATCTGATGTTCATTCTGTTGCTGGCTCTAATTATGGATCCCTTTTCTGACAGTGAGGCAACCAGGAAGTCATAGCACCTGTCAGACTAGTTGTGGGAACTCTCTAATGCCCTTTACGTGCCAGTCTGATGTTAACAAATACAAAGGAAGGGAAAAAAAGATCTATGAATATATTTGCATGAGCCCAGCCCTGAATTCATAGGTCAGAGCTCTTCAAAATTTCAGTTCAGGCTGGTTGCTAGGGCAACATATTCCTAGTAACTGAGCAGTAAAAGATAGTGGACCTTATTTTCTTTTTAATTATTTTTATTGATTTTTTATAAAACAGCTTATACAAAGTGCAAAATATAACATAACAATAAAATCATCCAAGAAAGCTCTTATGTACTATATATAAATCATGAAGAGAAAAATCCTTTCTATCTATCCCACCCTCCCGTCCTGGACGTGCGTGAGTAGTTGTAATAATTCAAATCCAGTAGATATCAGTAAATATAATATAGGCTAAACTTTAAAGGTGTTTGACAAATGACTCTAATGGACCTCAAATCTCTTTGAACTTCCAGGTTTTACCCGACTGTTCTGCTAGTGGACTTTTTTAAAATTTTACTTACCGTGCCACCATCTACCAATATATACATTTCAAAACAACATCAAAAATCCTAATTTCACTGTATTTCTGCCATGACTAAAGATGTTCTCTTTATCCATATTAACTTAAAATTATTATTTTGAAACCAGCTTTGATTATTAACAAGTACCTATCTCAACATTCAAACACAGTTAGGGCTCCTTTTACTAAGGTGCGCTAGCGTTTTTAGCGCATGCAGGAAATTACCGCACGCTATGCTTCTAGAACTAATGCCAGCTCAATGCTGGCGTTAAGGTCTAGCGCGCGCGGCAATGTAGCGTGCGCTATTCCATGCGTTAAAGCCCTAACGCGGCTTAGTAAAAGGAGCCCTTAGTTTATGGATACCCATAAAGCAAACTCCTCTTCTGTAAATGTAAAATGTTTCTTCAGTACTTAATCGTTTTTAAAACATTCTCTCCTCCCAGCGTAATACAAAATAACATTTTATTTATTCAATTTTCCTATACCGTTCTCCCCGGGGAGTTCAGAACGGTTTACATGCATTTATTCAGGTACTCAAGCAGTTTTCCCTCTCTGTCCCCGTGGGCTCACAATTTATCTAACATACCTGGAGCAATGGGGGGATTAAGTGACTTGTCCAGGGTCACAAGGAGCAAGCGTGGGTTTGAACCTACAACCTCAGGGTGCTGAGGCTGTAGCTTTAACCACTGCACCACAGTGTTGGTATAATTAAAATATTCTGATATGATTGTTCGTGAAACTAAAATTTTAAAATAAAATCAGTGAATAGGCAACCCCTCCCCTGCAAAAAATAAAAGAAAAACAGGTAGCATGAAGGTTAGCTCCTCATCTGTCAAATTTCACACCTTAACCCTTTCAGGACCATAAGGATCGTAGGCCAATTTTTGTGGTTTTGACGACATTTTTATGGTAAAAAGGGCTTGCAGATGCCAAAAAATTGATTTTTTTTGTGAAATATCATTATTTTTTTTAATAAAAATCACACTTCTGGCTTATGGACAGTGTGGCAAGTGAATCTTCTCGTCAATCTGGCAACGACGCTAATGAATGAATGTCGGAACCAGTTTGTTTACATAAAGGCAGTATCCTATGGAATCCGTACATATCAAATTTAGAACTGTAGACTATCCCAATCAAAATTTATAGGATTTTAAAGTTATGGGACAAATATGTCCCTTGGTCCTGAAAGGGTTAATGCACAACCCTGCTATGCAACTTTTTTTTAAGAGGCCAACTGATTTAATGATGAATCAGGTGAGTGGGTAAACAGCCAACAACTGAGCTTGTTCAGTGCTGAGGTTGCATAAACTTCAGGACATTTTATGATGGAGACTAGAACACAATGTGATCTGAATACATGTGGATTTCCTTTCTTCAGCGCATCTTCTGCTGCATCATGGGCACAAGAAATATGTTCTCCCATGGAACAGCGATTCCCCCAACCCATGAGGAGAATTAAAACATGCTACAATAGCTATCGAACCTTCTTTTCTTTTTTGCTATGGTGTTTTCAGTTTGATATTTAATACCAGCTATGATTAGACCACGACAGGAAAGAGAATCATACATAATACTGCACTCATCTGGGTCATTGTTAAGAGTGCAAACTACACATGCATACTGCAGTAGCATGTGAAATACAGATACTACTGAGAGACCTTATGCTGCTGAAAATTTGTTTATGTAATTAAAAGTTTAGGATGCTGAGCCAGCATTCACAGAAGCAGTGGAGGAAAGAGAGAGGGATGGAATCTCAGCCGTTGCACAATAGCAATGGCTACAGCCTGAATCAAGGTATATGCTGCTCCTTGCAGTCACTACAATGCCTAGGAGGTATTCCGAGGTGCAGAAGTCCAGCAACAAAAATATTATGGCCCTGGGGCCCGGTGAAAACTTGCTTCAGCTGGGGTAGAAGCCCACAAAGCCCAAATAAATATATATTTAATCTGTGGCTCTGCAGTTTTTCACATCTTGAACAGATACTAAAAGTACTGACATCATTAAAACAACAAATACAAAGAATAGCACAAGAAGCCGCAGTGCAAAATGGCATGATAATGCCAGAAAGAGAAAAGACAAAATCAGATTTCCTGCCTATATGTTAATTAGTTATAGTTGTTCATGTGTAGCTGAGCAAGTGACTCTCCTACTCTGTAAATGATGTTGTGTTGTCTAGCCTTAAGAGGGAGATATATGATATGATAGTACAGTATAAATTTAGAATGTTGTCTGTCTAGTAGCTCCTACCAAATGAACTCAAACCAGAGTTATCAAGTCTGACCTCTACATGCAGATGTATCCATTCCTTTTCAGAATATTTTGCTTCCCTAGAATCCCCCATTGCTCACCCCACTATGTGGAAGAGATAGACGCTCCTATGGTTCAACATTGTAATACTCACAAGCATGATTTTTTTTTTCAACTACGCTGTTTGGTACTTGATCAGATTCTATTCATCCTAGGGGTGGCAATAGAAGACTTCAACTCCAGCGCAGGGAGCAATTTTGGATTTTTCAGCTCCAGGCTGTGCAACCCCATGGATTAAATACAAGCATCGATTGGTTCTATTTTTACTGAATCCCGTCAGCATTTCTATAGTTAATCATGTCATCATTTTAGTTTTATCTTGTCTGCAGTATTTCTCTACTATGCTCTCTTTTGTGTATCAGCTGTTTTTAGCTCATGTGATTTCAATCATTCTGTTTTGTGAATGAGTTGACATGGTCTGCCCGGATTGGCTGGTTCGTGTTCAGCTGACCTGTCACGTGATCTTTCTCCTGACAGGGCTGGACATGGTTATAAGCCCCACAACAGTGCTTTGAAAGTTGTGGTTGAAAGCAGCAGTTAGGATCTGCGTACTGTAAGTAGTTGAATGAGCTTTTGCTCTTTTTCAACTTTCAGCAGGTGAGCAATTTCATTTCCCTTTTGGATTTGTGTTATAGGATAGCCTAGATTTGGCGCTAAGGCCCTGAAGCAGTGGTTACCGGCCACGAAACGATCGTCAGCCTGGCCTGTTTGTATTCAGTGGTTTTTACCATTACCGTATTTTCAGGCATACAATGAGCGCGTTATACACGATTTTACAAACCGTGCATAACCGTGTGCGTTATACATGTGAGCGCGTTGTACAATTTTTTTTTTTTCATTCCGATCCGGCATCCCCCCTGCGAACCGGCATCCTCCCCCCCGCTCGGTTCACCCCCCTCCCCCACGATCCTACATCCCCCCAGCACCGCAAAACATCTCTTACCCGATTGGGCACCGGCACCAGCATCAATGCACAGGATGTGCCAGTGCCAGTGCCCGAAGATCCTCCCTCGTTGGGCTGGGCTGGGCGGTGTGAGGGAGATCCTCCTTCTTCCTTGTGCCAGGCTGGACTAGGCTTTGAGCATTTGCGCATGCTCAAAGCCTTCTGGTCTCGCTCTCTCCGAGATTCTCAATCTGAGGTCTGTGGACCACAGAGGACCGTCGCTGCCACATCAACGTGCTGGAGCTTCGGGCCATTTACCTCACCGCGGTGGCCTTTCAGCATCTGCTTCACGACCGGGTGGTTCTCGTCCGCACAGACAACCAGGTGGCAATGTACTACGTAAACAAGCAAGGAGGGACGGGGTCTTGGCCCCTCTGCCACGAGGCCTTACGGCTCTGGGAGTGGGCGGTCTCCCAAAACTTCTCCCTTCGAGCGGTTTACATCCAAGGGGAACAAAACTGCCTGGCGGACAGGCTCAGCAGCAAAGTGACTCAATTTAAATGACATGTACCGGATATTGGGGGCGGAGTCTGGAACGTGCCACCGCTGTGCGGCGGCAAAGGAGTCTCGAAAGAAGCAGCTGGAGGCAAAGTAAAAGTAAAGTAAAAAACCAAAAGAAATAGCTTAAACTTCAACTAAATTTAAAACAAGTAAAAACAATTAAAATAGGTTTAAAACAAACTGTTAAGGTACTATTAAAGCAAAGTGCCATGCAAACAGCAGTGAAACTTCCATTCCTCCCTGTTTTTTTGTAGTGATACATGTGTGACACTGGCCTTATTTTCAATTAGAAGTCAAACTGAGGATGATTTGATTATCTTCTCCAATTGGTTTACTCTATCTCTCTGCCCCTTCCCCCAGGTCTGTTAACTACATATCGTTTAGTATTTTGAACTCAGTGCATGACACCCCAGTGAGTATGGTATAATTAAGCTTCAGAGTAGTAAAAACATAGCTGTACAAGCAGTGATGGAGAAAAGGAGATATGATTAGGGTTACCATATTTGTCAAGCCAAAAAAGAGGACACCTGACCCTGGCCCCATCCATGCACCACCTCCATTCCTCCCACAGTGCTCTGCCCTACTCACGCCTCCTACTAGCCTGGCCCTTAACTCTCCCCAGCGCAGTCTCTCTTTCCAGCCCACCACCCAAGCCACCCCGGAGTCAGATTTAGCTCTCACGAGTCTCCCCCGTCCCCAAATCTCTCCTCTGGCGCTGCAATTTCAAAACTTCAGGCAGCTTGCCCTGGAAGTTTTCACTCTGCAGCACTTCCTGTTCCTACTTAGGCAGGACACTAAAGAGCAAAGGCTTCCGGGGCAAGCTGACGGCAGCAGGATCAAGTTGCTAATGCCTGAAGTTCTGAAAGATATTGATGTAATGTCTTAAATGTATTTTAAGCTCATTACTGAAGGCTCATTACGCTGCTTCAGACTTGCCTTCAAAGATCTTTTGTTGCATTTTCAGACAAGACAGAAAAACCCACCACACATTTTAGGTTATTTGCTGTAAATATTCTAAGCCTTTGGAATTTGTTGCTAACAGACACTAACATTAACACTTTCTGTAAAACTATAAAACCTTTTTTTTGTTATTTACTCATATATTCAATAGGTGTTGCTATATTTTATCATTTAAACTTTTTCTGTTTTATTGTGTTAGCCTTGTGAATTGTTAATGATTTTGTAGCTGTTTAGAACTATCACTGATTAGGCAGGATATAATCATTTTAATAAACATATGAGTGCCATTTGTACAGAATTATTTCTTACTGTAGAAAACTGGGAATAATGCAACTGAGGCAAGACAAAGCTTGGAAAACCAAGGAGATGTTTCAATTTCACTTTTTGGATTTCTTTAGACGCATGATCCTCTATTTCCTCTGGTACAGCATTATCTAAATTTGTTCTAATTATGACAATGAGTTTTCCATCTGGAATGACCTATGAATCTTTTCATTTTCCATTCTAGCCCTTCTTCCCTAAGGAGTTGGTCCAGAGAATCCTTCTTAAGGGATCTAAATTAAGAAGCATGGTGACTAAAGGGTCCTTTTACTAAGGCGCCTTAGCTGTTTTAGCACCCTAAATGCTAACGCGTGCTAACTCGTCCATTAAATCCTATGGACGCGTTTGTGCGCGTTATCAGCAAGCACTCATTTTTAGCACGCTCAGTGGGTTTACTCATCCATTATTGTGCTACCAGAAGCATAACTTGGATGAAAAGTCCACAAACCATTATTATCTGTGTAGACTTGAGAAAGCTCCCCGGGTACGGACAAGGGCAGGATCTTCCTTGGGATCACACCAGGGTACTTGTCACCTGGATTTGCCATGGTCAGGATGTTGTTTTTCACAGACCTTTGGTTAGGACCCATATGGCATTTATGTTCTTTTGTCTCTATGTTAGGGGAAAGAGATGAGGATCTTGCACACCGTTTTGAAAATGATTACATATTATGCCCTCTTGATTAGGGAATATCTAAAATTCAGTATAAATGTGAATAACCAGACATACTTGAGACAGGAAGTGGTCTAGTGGTTAGGGAAGTAGACTAAGAGCCAAGGAAGCCTGGGCTCAAATCCTGCTTGTGACTTTAGACAAATCATCTCCTGCAACCTCAGGTACCTATGGATTATTAGCTCTCCAGTGCCAGGACATACTGTATTGTACCTGAATACTTATTACTACTGTACGATGCTGAGTACATCCAGCAGTGCTATAAAATGATCGTCTGTATGTTTTCACCCAGACTGCCAGATGTTTTTGGCTGGATTTGGCACTCTAAATAAGTGTCCTTCTCAAGAACCTAGCATATTTCAGTGGGTAGTTCTAAGTAGCATAACTATTTGTGGTCAACACTGTTTGTTCAGATGTTGCTTCAGGGCTTTCAATATTGCTCCAAGGGTACCATTTCAGTGTTCAAATCTTGATATTTTGTGATATCATCCAACTATGTTTTCAACATGGTTGTCTCCTGTAAGCCCACCAGGACAGACAGGGAAAATGCTTGAGTACCTGATTGTAAAAACCGCTTAGATAACCTTGATAGGCGATAATATAAAATCCTAACAAAACTTGAAAAACATCTAAAATACACACCTGCTTCTTTTTTATCATAATGATATTGAGCATAATGTAAAGCAAGTATTTAAATCAGTCTGAATCCTGAAGTCCCAGAGAATTTTGGTTTGTCCATTTTCTACCACAGTTTCAATTTTATGATTACAGACAAATGATACTTTCAGCAAATATTTCAGTGCATCATGGCCACTACTTAATTGTATCTGTCCTTGTAATTAGTCTTGGCAATCAGTGACTGGTCCACAATCTCTTTGAGGCACTTGCTGTCAATGGATGTTTTATCAAATTTTAACCTTTTCAGTTTTTGTTCCATGCACTTGTTCCTATGCTGCCATGCTAAACGACCTTCAGATTCTCTCTTTAGTGCAGTGGTCTCAAACACGTGGCCCGGGGGCCATATGCAGCCCGCCAAGTACTATTTTGAGGCCCTCGGTATGTTTATCATAATCACAAAAGTAAAATAAAACAGTTTCTTGATCATATGTCTCTTTAGTTATAAATGACAATAAGAACATAAGAACATAAGAACATAAGAACTGCCATCACCGGATCAGACCTTCGGTCCATCAAGTCCGGCGATCCGCACACGCGGAGGCCCCGCCAGGTGTACACCTGGCGTAATTTATAGTCCACCATATCTTTATATGCCTCTCTTAAGGAGATATGCATCTAGTTTGCTCTTGAAGCCTAGGACGGTCGATTCCGCAATAATCTCCTCTGGGAGGGCATTCCAGGTGTCAACCACTCTCTGAGTGAAGCAGAACTTCCTGATATTAGTCCTGAACCTGTCCCCCCTCAGCTTCATTCCATGTCCTCTAGTCCGTGTCAAATTGGACAGTGTAAATAATCTTCTCTGCTCTAGTTTGTCGATTCCTTTCAGTATTTTGAAGGTCTCGATCATATCCCCACGCATTCTCCTTTTCTCAAGGGAGAACAATCCCAGTGTTATAAGTCTATCCTCATATTCCAGTCTCTCCATACCCTTCACCAGTTTTGTTGCTCGTCTCTGCACCCTCTCCAGCAGTTTTATATCCTTCTTTAGGTAGGGAGACCAATGTTGGACGCAGTATTCCAAGTGTGGTCTGACCATTGCCCTATAAAGCGGCATTATAACTTTCTCCGATCTACTCGAGATTCCTTTCTTTATCATGCCCAACATTCTATTTGCCTTCTTTGCCGCTGCCGCGCATTGTGCCGACGGCTTCAGGGTCTTATCTATCAGTACACCCAGGTCCCTTTCTTGTTCACTCTTCCCCAGAGTTGCACCTGACATTGTATACTCGTATTCCTTATTTTTATTGCCTAAATGCATTACCTTGCATTTCTCCACATTGAACTTCATCTGCCATTTCTCCGCCCATGTTTCTAACCGACACAAGTCGCTCTGGAGTTTCTCTCTATCCTCCTGCGATCTGATTGCCCGGCATAGTTTTGTATCGTCTGCAAACTTGATGATCTCACTGGATGTTCCTTCCTCCAGGTCATTGATATAAATATTAAAAAGGATCGGCCCAAGTACCGAGCCCTGGGGTACACCACTAGTCACTTTCTCCCAGTCGGAGAACTTCCCATTTATGCCCACTCTCTGCTTTCGGTTTTCCAGCCATTTGCCTATCCATCTTTGTATATCTCCCTCTATGCCATGGCTTTGTAGTTTCCTGAGAAGTCTTTCGTGTGGAACTTTGTCGAACGCTTTCTGGAAGTCCAAGTATATTATGTCCACAGGCTTCCCACTATCAATTTGCTCGTTTACGGTCTCAAAAAATTGGAGTAAATTCGTCAAACATGATTTCCCTTTCCTGAATCCATGTTGACTGGGTTTCATCAAGTCGTGTGCGTCCAAGTGCCGGACTATGCTATCCTTGATCAGTGCTTCAACCATCTTGCCGGGGACCGACGTAAGACTCACAGGCCTATAGTTGCCCGGTTCCCCTCTCGATCCTTTTTTGAAAATTGGCGTGACGTTCGCTATCCTCCAGTCGTCCGGTATCTGTCCAGTTCTGATTGTCAGGTTTGCAAGTTTGTGCAATAACTCTCCGATTTCAACCTTCAATTCCTTTAAGACTCTCGGGTGAATTCCATCCGGTCCAGGGGATTTGTCACTTTTAAGTTTGTCGATCTGATAGTATATCTGGTCTAAGTCCACTTCAACTGTGGTGAGGCTGTCCTCTATTTCTCCTGGAAACACTTTCTCTGCTTCAGGTATTGTTGAGGTGTCTTCCTTCGTAAAGACAGACGCAAAGAAGGAATTTAGTTTGTCTGCGATTTGTTTATCTTCCTTGATGTACCCTTTTCTTCCCTGGTCGTCCAGGGGTCCCACTGCCTCTTTTGCAGGTTTTTTCCCTTTCACGTATCTAAAGAAGGGCTTGAAGTTTTTGGCCTCCTGGGCTATTTTTTCCTCATAATCCTGTTTGGCATCCCTCACCGCCTTGTGACATTTCTTCTGATCATCTTTATGTTTGTTCCAGGCTTCGGTTGTCTTTATGCATTTCCATTTTTTGAAAGAGTCCTTCTTTTCTTTTATGGCTTCCTTCACCTGTATGGTAAGCCATGCCGGTTCTCTTTTGCTCTTTGTTCTCCGATCTTTGGAAATCCTCGGAATGTAGAGATCTTGTGCTTCTGTGATAGTATTTTTCAGTAGGGACCATGCCTGATCTACCGTTTCAAGTTTGTCCACCATCTTCTCTAGTCGTTTTTCTACCATGGCCCTCATGCGATCGTATTTACCCTTTTTAAAGTTTAAGGTGGTGGTTAAGGTTTTGGCATGTTTCCCTTTCCTGATGTCAAGTTTAAAGTTGATTACATTGTGATCACTCGTTCCCAGTGGAACCACGACTTCCACTTCTGTTATCGGTCCCGTGAGGCCATTTAGGACCAAGTCCAAGGTGGCGTTGCCTCTTGTCGGCTCTTTTACCATTTGTTCCAGGAAGCAATCCCCTAGCACATCCAGGAACTTGGCCTCCTTGCCGCAGTTGGAGGTTGCTAGTTTCCAGTCTATCCCTGGGAAATTGAAGTCTCCCAATACAATTACATTGCCCGTCTTGCATTCTTGTTTGATTTCTTCCATCATTTCTGAGTCAGTTTCCTCCGCCTGTCCTGGGGGACGATAGTAAAGGCCAATTTTCGTATCTGCACCATATTGACCAGGAATTTTGATCCAGAGTGACTCAAGCTTCTCTTTCATTTCTGTTGTAACCATTTCAACAGAATCTATTCCCTCCTTGACATATAGAGCAATACCTCCACCTTTCTGCCCTACTCGATCTCTTCTATACAGTTTGTATCCCTGTAGTACTGTGTCCCATTTGTTTTCTTCATTCCACCATGTTTCTGTTATGCCAATGATATCCAATATGTCATGTCTCGCTATTGTCTCTAGTTCCCCCATTTTGTTACCTAGACTTCTAGCATTCGTATACATACATCTAAATTCCCTTTGTGTTACCTTTTTGGACCTTCTACTCTTGGCCGTCCCTATAGTTTCAAATACGGTATCCTTTACTGCTCCTGTGTTATCACCCTTGTTTGCTGTGTGGTCGTCCTCTCCTGTGTCTGAGTTGTCCCTTCCTGCTTTTTCTCCCTTATTGGCTGTGGGGTCGTCTTCTCTTGTGTAGGAGTAGTAGTCCTTGGCTTCTTCGTCGGGGCATCCTGCTATCCGTGCCATCGACCGGTGGTCGACTGTCGGCTTTCCCCTATCTTTCAGTTTAAAGCCTTCTCGATTGCCTTCTTCATGTTGCCTGCCAAAACTCGTGCTCCTTCCTTGTTGAGGTGTAGTCCGTCCCTTCTGTAGTACAAGCTTCAGATAGAAGATAGAAGAGAATCTAGCAAAGGACATTAAGAAAAGGGATAAATCCTTTTTCAGGTACATCAATGATAGGAAAAGAAACACAAATGGGATAGTACGCCTTAGGAAAGCAGACGGGACTTATGCAGAATCAGATTCCGATAAAGCCGAACTACTAAACGAATACTTCTGCTCAGTCTTTACCTGCGAGGCGCCAGGGTCCGGTCCACAGTTGCAAGCAAGGCATAGCTCAGATGACCCGTTCTGGAATTTCGAGTTTACACCCAGCAGCGTCTACTGCGAACTATCAAGACTCAAAGTGAACAAAGCCATGGGACCGGACAATCTACACCCCAGGGTGCTTAGAGAGCTGTGTGATGTCCTGGCAGAGCCATTGTCTGTGATCTTCAATCTTTCCTTGAAGGCGGGAAAAGTCCCCTTGGACTGGAAAACAGCCAATGTAATCCCACTCCACAAAAAGGGCTGCAGGACAGAGGCTGAGAATTACAGACCGGTGAGTCTCACATCCATAGTGAGTAAACTCATGGAAACACTAATTAAGCATAAATTAGATACAATCCTAGACGAGAAGAATCTACGGGATCCCCGCCAACATGGATTTACCAGAGGCAGGTCCTGCCAATCCAATCTGATTAGTTTCTTTGACTGGATAACAAGGAAACTGGATGTGGGTGAGTCCCTGGACGTCGTTTACTTGGACTTTAGTAAAGCTTTTGATAGCGTTCCGCACCGCAGACTATTGAACAAGATGAAATCAATGGGACTGGGAGAGACGTTAACTACATGGGTCGGTGATTGGCTAAACAGTAGACTTCAGAGAGTGGTGGTAAATGGTGCCCCTTCAAAAACGTCGGAGGTGATCAGTGGAGTGCCTCAGGGCTCGGTCTTGGGCCCGATCCTCTTCAACATATTTGTGGGAGATCTGACTCAGGGGCTTCAGGGTAAAATCACATTATTCGCC
The DNA here is from genome assembly GCF_902459505.1 of Geotrypetes seraphini. Taxonomy (NCBI): domain Eukaryota; kingdom Metazoa; phylum Chordata; class Amphibia; order Gymnophiona; family Dermophiidae; genus Geotrypetes; species Geotrypetes seraphini. The sequence goes on from NC_047093.1 coordinate 76,241,119, forward strand.
GATGACGCCAAACTATGCAACATAGTAAGTGAGAACACTTTACCAGACAGTATGACGCAGGACCTACTTCTATTGGAACATTGGTCCTCGACTTGGCAGCTAAACTTCAATGCTAGAAAATGTAAGGTCATGCACCTCGGCAGCAGGAATCCATGCAAAACTTACACACTAAATGGTGAAACCTTAGTTAGGACCAAGGCGGAACGTGATTTGGGGGTGATCATTAGCGAAGACATGAAGACTGCCAATCAAGTGGAGAAGGCTTCATCAAAGGCAAGACAAATGATGGGATGCATCCGAAGAAGTTTTATCAGCCGGAAGCCCGAAGTTATAATGCCATTGTACAGATCCATGGTGAGGCCTCATCTGGAGTATTGTGTACAATTCTGGAGGCCACATTACCAAAAGGATGTGCTGAGAGTTGAGTCGGTTCAAAGAATGGCCACCAAAATGGTCTCGGGACTCAAAGACCTCCCGTATGAAGAAAGGCTGAATAAATTGCAGCTATATTCACTTGAAGAACGTAGAGAGAGAGGAGACATGATAGAGACGTTTAAATATATCACCGGCCGTATTGAGGTGGAGGATGATATCTTCTTTTTTAAAGGCCCCTCTGCCACAAGAGGCCATCCGCTGAAAATCAGGGGTGGGAAATTTCATGGCGACACCAGGAAGTTCTTCTTCACCGAAAGGGTGGTCGATCGTTGGAATGAACTTCCACCTCAGGTGATTCAGGCCAGCAGCGTGAAGGATTTTAAAAGGAAATGGGATACACATGTGGGATCTCTAGGGGGGTAAATTCAAGGGGGTAGGGTTGTTGGAGTGGGCAGACTTGATGGGCTGTGGCCCTTTTCTGCCGTCATCTTCTATGTTTCTATGTTTCTATGTTTCTATGTTTCTATACTTGCTTTTTCCCCAGAACGCCGTCCAGTTGCGCACGAAGTCGAAGCCTTCTTCTTCGCACCATCGTCTCATCCAGGCGTTGATTACTTGCAATTCCCCTTGTCTCTTTCCATCCGCTCTTGGTACTGGGAGGATCTCAGAGAAGGCCACCCTCACCTCCCTGATCTTCAGTTGTCTTCCGAGTGAGCGGAGCTGGCCCTTCAGCTCTTCCCTGTCATACTTCCGCCCGCTCACATCATTTGTTCCCACGTGGATAAGCACAGCGGTGTCCTCTCCCCCTGCGCCATCTATGATCCTGGAGATCCTGTTGGTCACATCCTTCACTCTTGCTCCAGGCAGACAGGTGACGACTCTGTCCTCTCTTCCTCCTGCGGTGTGGCTGTCCACATGTCGTATAATGGAGTCGCCTACGATGATCCCCATCTTCTTTATTCGGGAGTTCCTTGGGGGGCGTAGGTCCACGTCCTTGGAGTAGGGCCAGTCTTCTTCCTCCAATGATACTCTTGAAATTGTTTCCTGTTCTTTGGGTGGGGGGATGTCTTCCTGTGCTCTCACTATTTCTCCTGGTGTGCGGTTGTCTCCTACCTCGTCTTCGGTTTCTTCTGTGTTTGCATGGGTGTCTTCTCTCCTCACATGGGTTTCTTGAGTACAGTTTTCCAGCCCTGGGATCTCTACGTGGTGCTGATGAGCTTCCTCTATGAACATTTCTAGTTCCTTGACCTCGTTGTTTGGGCTGTACTCCACTAGAATCTTCTCCTGTGCTCGGATTCTGTCTTCGAGTTCCATCACTGTTCCTTCCAATAGTCTTACCTGACATTTCAAGCTATCCATCTCCATGCATCGATTGCAAATGTATGCCTGGATCCCCGAAGGGAGGTAGTCATACATATTGCAGCCGATACAGAAGACCGGAAAGCTCACCTTCTGACTTCCTTGGGCTTCCATTTCTTGCTTCCCTCGTGTGTGCTTGTGTTCCTTGCCTGCTGCTTCCTTATGTTACTTGCCTTGCTGTGTCTTTTGTGTGTGCTGTCTCCGCTCTACCTCACCTTGATTGTATGTGTGGGATTGTTCCCTTGGCGTCTGTCTCTTCCTTACCTTCTGTGTTTGTCGCTTCTTTACCGTTCAGTCCTCCTCGGTGTTCTTGATAGTAGATACTTGATAGTAGATACTCGTCCCTTGCAAGGCCCTTCGCAAAGGCGCTCTCGCTAAGGCGAGCGCCTTTACCGCTCGCCTTCGCCGCGCGCCGAACGGCTGGGCGCCGTTGGCTCCGCCCCCTTTCAAGGGGGAGTTCGGGCTCTGACCTCGCTGACGCTGGGGGTGGGCGGAGCTAACTCTCGCCGCTGCCCCTGCTGTGGATCACTTTTATTCCCTGCCTTTTGCCTCCTGTCTCTCTCCTGAGGTCTTCTTACCTCCTCTCTGCCTTCTGCCTGCTTTTCAGCCGGTGTTCAGGTCAGCGTGTGCTGGGCGCCGTTGGCTCCGCCCCCTTTCAAGGGGGAGTTCGGGCTCTGACCTCGCTGACGCTGGGGGTGGGCGGAGCTAACTCTCGCCGCTGCCCCTGCTGTGGATCACTTTTATTCCCTGCCTTTTGCCTCCTGTCTCTCTCCTGAGGTCTTCTTACCTCCTCTCTGCCTTCTGCCTGCTTTTCAGCCGGTGTTCAGGTCAGCGTGTGCTGGGTGCCGTTGGCTCCGCCCCCTTTCAAGGGGGAGTTCGGGCTCTGACCTCGCTGACGCTGGGGGTGGGCGGAGCTAACTCTCGCCGCTGCCCCTGCTGTGGATCACTTTTATTCCCTGCCTTTTGCCTCCTGTCTCTCTCCTGAGGTCTTCTTACCTCCTCTCTGCCTTCTGCCTGCTTAAGACATAGCCAAAAGGAAAGATTTATAAACTATAGAGTTTTTCCTCATGCAAAATTGTCATTTCTTTAATAAGAAATTAACTATTTATTTCTGAGGCCCTCCAAGTACCTACAAATCCAAAATGTGGCCCTGCAAAGGGTTTGAGTTTGAGACCACTGCTTTAGTGTTATTTTCAAGTTTCAAGTTTATTAGTTTTTTAATATACCGACCATCAACAAATATCTGGCCGGTTAACAATAAAATTTTAAAAAGAGAAACTTTTTCTAGATCAGGGGTCCCCAAAGTCCCTCCTTGAGGGCCGAATCCAGTCAGGTTTTCAGGATTTCCCCAATAAATATGCATGAGATCTATGTGCATGCACTGCTTTCAATTCATATTCATTGGGGAAATCCTGAAAACCAGACTGGATTCGGCCCTCAAGGAGGGACTTTGGGGACCCATGTTCTAGATGCCTAAGTTCCAGAACAGAATAGGCCAGACATGGGCAACTCCAGTCCTCGAGGGCCGGTATCCAATCGGGTTTTTAGGATTTCCCCAATGAATATGCATTGAAAGCATGAATATGCATTGAAAGCAATACAATGTAAACCTAGGCACTACTGTAATCAATTTGAATGAAGAATACTATCATATATCAGTCAGCATCAGCAAGATGTTATCTCACCGATTTGCCAAACTTCATTCTATATTGTTTAACAATTTTTTCAGGTCCTCAGCGGGCCACCACACATTCAAACCATCTCATTGTGCGGGGCTTTATGCTCCCACTCGTCATCGGACCCAGTATACGTTTCACTGTGTATATATTATAAATACTTTTAAGAAATTTTTTTAAATATATGCTAAAAGTACTTAGCTTGTAGATTCAACGCTAATCGGGAGAGTAGAAACACCAATCACCACCATATTTTTAAGAAATTTTTAAAAATATATGCTAAAAGTACTTAGCTTGTAGATTCGACGCTAATCGGGAGGGTAGAAAGGGTGTTTCTACCCTCCCGATTAGCGTCGAATCTACAAGCTAAGTACTTTTAGCATATATTTAAAAAAATTTATTAAAAAAATTTATAATATATACACAGTGAAACGTATACTGGGTCTGATGACGAGTGGGAGCATAAAGCCCCGCACAATGAGATGGTTTGAGTGTGTGGTGGCCCGCTGAGGACCTGAAAAAATTGTTAAACAATATAGAATGAAGTTTGGCAAATCGGTGAGATAACATCTTGAAAGCAGTACATGCATATTCATTAGGGAAATCCTGAAAACCCGATTGAATTCTGGCCCTTGAGGACCGGAGTTGCCCATGTCTGGAATAGGCTCTTAGGGCCGGATTCTGTATAGGACGCCCAGTCTCAGAAGCCACCTAAGCGGCTTTTCAAGATTGCACATGGGCGTCCTATATAGAATCACGTCTGTCCTCATAGACAGATGCCTAAGCCCGCTTAACACAACAATTCTCTAACCGGCATCCATGTCACAGGTGCTTGTTAGAGAATCAGGTTACCACTGAGCTTAGATCCCTTGCTGTGATAAGTTTAGTAGCAACCCTTCCCCCCCCTAAAGACTATCAGCAGTAAGGATGCCCAGTCCCCCCTGCCAGAACACCGGACCCCCCCAGAACAATGCCGCAAAGAACACTGGCAGTAAGGATGCCCAGTCTCTCCTGCCGGACACCCGCCCATGTAAAGTAGCCTAAGGGATCTTGCCCATCAGAATCTTAGGCCACTCCTAGTGTATCCCAGAATGCACTGCAAAAAGGGCCTAAGCACCTGGGCCAATCGGGGCACAAAGCCCCTCCCTGGTGCATCCCACGATACACCAGGAAGAGGCAGTCCCACCATTCGAGTGAAGGCAGGCCAGCTGGCTGGAGGCAGAAAGAATGCCTCCGGCTGGCCATCAGCATAAGGTGTGTGTGGGGGGGGGTGGTTCGAGAGATGGGCGAGGAGGGGTCCGGGAGGGCGGGTCCAGGGGGGTTACTTTACAGGGTGGGGAGGTGTCTGGCAGGAGGGATTTTGCCTCCCTCCTGCTGGAGATGTTTGCTGGGGAGGTTGGGGGTTACGACAGGATTGGGCATCCCTCCTGCCAGCGATGTTCAGGGGGGGTGAGTGGAGGATGTCTGGCAGGAGAGACTGGGTATCCCTCCTGCCAGCGATCTTTGCGGCGATGTTCGGGTGGGGGGGGGGGACCGGCAGGAGGGACTGGGCATCTCTCCTGCCAGTAGTCTTCACGGGGGGGGGGGAGGGTGGAACGGGTTGCCGCAGCCACTAAACTTATCGTGGCAGGGAGATCCCTTGCTGCAATAAGTTCAGTGGCCACGTCTGCTTGAAATGTAGGCCAGCATTTTGGTGGCCTACATTTCAGGTGCCTACCGCAGGCTTAGGGAGGTGCGTAGAGCCACCTAGCCCCGCCTAAGGTCACCTAAGGCCACTTCTGGGTGAAGTCACGTTCACACCTAGCCTTAGGCGAGCTTAGGTGGGCCTATGTGCCTGCCTAGGCTCCCAGAGGCCTGCCTCGGGATTGATTTTTTTTTTAAACATGTGTCCAGATTGGCTGGTTAGGCAGCAGTAAGCTGCCTGCAATCGGGACGCCGTTTATAGAATTTGCCCCTTACTGCCCACTCTCAGGGCCTAATTCTCAAAATGGCGTTCTGATTGTAGGCAGTGGTAGGCATCATACAGTCATCTAATGGACCAATTGGGATGCACGTGTAAAAAAAAAAGAAGAAAATCAAAGCGGCGAACAATGCCTACAATATAGGCATCTGAAGTGCGCCTAGGCACGCCTACGGATGCCTAAGGCTGGCACAGGTATGGCTTATGCCGGACGTGGCCTTAGGTATGGTTTATTGGCCTTTTCCAATGTATGGATCAATGCGGTTTACATTTCTCTCTATTCATGTACTCTTAAGTATTTCCCCTATCTGTCTCGATTCTTCTGTAGGTGCGAGTCAGATACCTTAAATGTAAGTCTGTAAAACACTGGCCTACGTTTAAGGAATCTACAAAAAAAAAAAAATAGATCCGATTCTGGATGTGCACCTACCGGTGACTGACATGCAGGAGGCGCTTACCATACCAGATGCTATTTCCAGAATCAGGCCCCTCAGTGCCCCTAAATGGATGCATCTATTTATACAACTGAATATTCAGATAGCATCAAGCTAGTTTATGTCATTTCATATCATTGAAATGAAAAGTGTCAAGAAAAGTGTGGAATAACTTGTAAGTTTCATGACTCCACATCATTCTCTTCTTGGTTGGGTTGAGAACATTTTGGTGGTCCCTAGTACCTGCACATCCAGCCTCCTAAATTACTGTGGTCTTTCTAAATTATGTTTCGCTACTACAAACCCAATCCAGTCAATACAAATAGTTCATATATAAATATATTCTATGTTCGGGGTGTTAGCTATCAATTGTATATTTACGAACAAAACAAATATTTTTAGAAAGACTTTGCCTGTGCATTCAGAAAGCCGAAAGAAGCATTCAAAGATGGTATTTGATGCCATAAAAAAAAATCCTGGGAAACTGAACAATGAAATGAAAGATAAGCATGTGAAGAATATTTCTAATTCAGTTTATAGGAGGAGAGGTAAGAGAGAAGTAATTTGCAGCAGGGTTTGATGTGCGTTTCCAAAGAGGATTACTTGAATTAAATCAGCTCAGTGTTTTAAAATCCCCCCCCTCCACCGCTATCACTTGACACTGTTTATTCAACCCGCCCCCAACTATCACTTGATAGAGTTTATACAATTTTTTCCTGTTATTATATAAGCTTAAAATACAATCTAGTAATATAAGCAGGGGAAACCCAAATCAAGCAATAGCACCCAGGTTTGGATGCGTTCCACGGCATCCAGCAATTCATCATAATTAGTATGGACTACGTTAAGCATTAATCAAATTGCCTTGTGTTGGTTTTTCATCAAGCCCAAACACTTTAATCTGTATTCACTCTCTATATTTAGATGCCAACATGGCACACAGCATACCCCAGCCCTCTACTTTATTCTTCAATCCTCTTCACCCCCCTTTCTCTTTCCTACCCCATTCCTTCTTTGACAGACAGTACCAGTTTCACAGTTTACAAAGAAACCACTTTGGCCACAGAATGCTCATACAACTTCATATTCATAACTACAGATATTTAGACAATTACATGCTGTGCCTCAACAGGATGCTATTGTATGCTTTTCAAGTTCAATATGGCATCAGCATTCTTGAGGCTAGAGCTGTCTCCTGCTACAGTGTCACCCTGCACATGACTGCACGTAATGACCCCTGTTGACTACATGCAAAAAGCAGACATACCTGTAGCAGGCGTTCTCAGAGGAAAGCAGGGTGATGCCGTCCATGAAACTGGCATGGACACTGCCAAGTGTACTGTCACTTTAAATTCACTGGAGCGTGACACGAGAACTGCCTGCTAACGTTTGGCTAGGAGCCTCAACCCTGATGAAAAACTTTGAAACATGGCATGTTGGTGGAGGCGCTCCCGCAATGCACACTAAGAATAAGTTCTTATACAGCTTCTATTTATTATTGCTAAGTTTGCACAAAGATTGCTACATTTGCACTTTATATATAAGAAAAGCTAAATACAAAAAAAAGGATCCATTGAAGATAATGGCTCATATTATCCTTTCATGACTTTTATCTAAAGGAAAGAGAGTCCTCTGAGGATCCAACACACTTTAGAAAAATATTTATTGTTTACAAGATTGTATTATGAATGTCTATATTTGGATATACTTTAAATCTTTAGGCAGTGCCCATACCGTGCATGTACCAGTGCCTTCCTGCCCAAAGCTAAGAAGACAACTAGGGGAGGTGAAGGGATTATGAGACTATATGCCTGTTGTCCTCAGAGAACATCTGCTACAGGTAAGTATCTCTGCTTTCTCTGAGGTCAAGCAGGCATAATATCTTCACATGAAGGACCCCCAAGCCACTAAGAGCATGTCTCTGGAAAAGGTTAAACATTGAATATATAGGAGCCTGGCAAAACCCTACAGAGTTGGGGGGGGGGGGGGAAGGGGAAGTTGGCTTTAAGTAGAGAATAGATTTTGCAGAACTGCTTGCCTAAATCGACTGTCTCTTTGGAGTTGAGCTCTAAACAGTTGTGAGAAATAAATGCAGATTACTTCAATAGAAGCAGAGCAAAAATGAGCTACCAGAGTAACCATAGCTTGTACATTGTGGGCTAGCCAAGTGGAGGTGATACTTTTAGATACAGCAAATTAGGATCAATGGCGACCAAGAGCTGGAAGGACCCTCTATGAGGTTTAATGTGGTCCAGATAGTATGACAGAGCATGTCTGCAGTCTAAGGTCTGAAGGGCTGTTTCTCCAGAATGAGAATGTGACTTTGGAAAGAAAACAGGCAAAACATGGATTGGTTGAGGTGGAATTCTGAAACTACTTTAGGGAGGAATTTTAGATGTGTTCAAAGGACTACCCTGTCATACAAGGGATTGAATATCATTCATTCAGCATTCAGATGTGAGGGATGAAGAAAACAACTTTCCAGGTGAATAATTTGAAAAAGTAAGATGTAAGCGGCTCAAAGGGAGATTTCATTAACACAGAGAGAATCACGTTAAGATCCCAAGTGATAGGAGGAGGTCTGATGGTTTTGTGTGGAATAGGCCTTTCATGAAACAGGAAACTAAAGGATATGCAGAAAGCAGTTTTCTGTACAAGGGGGATAGAAAGGTAACTGATAGCACCGAGATGAACTCTAACCAAATTGGTTTTTAGACCAGAATTAAAGGTAAAAAAGTTATTTGAGGAAGGATGAAAGCAAACATGAGACGAGCTCCAGAGAATATAATGCATACCAAATGAGAAGCGTATCCACTTGAAGCGATAACAGTGCTGAGTGGAAGGTTTGCTAGATGCATCAATGACAGTGGATACTGCAGTCTGTTCAGTGAAAGAAACCGCACTGATAATGCTAACAAGCAGGAATTGGGATGAAGTAACAATGTCGGAAATGGTTGCAGTTTCCACAGTTTCCCATCAAGAGCTTTAGAAGGAGTGAAAACCAAACCTGGTATGGCCAAAGGGGTGCTATGAGGATCATGGTGCCCCAATCGTAGCGAAGTTTGAGTAGACTTTTCTCTATAAGAGGGAATGGAGAAAATGTGTAGAGAAACTTATTCCTCCAATGAATTAGAAAGGCATCCAACAAAATGCGATTAGGGGCAAAGAGTATGGAACAGAATTGTGGAAGTTTGCTGTTCTCAGGGGATGCAAAGAGGTCTATGTCCAGCATTCCCTATCGAGTGAAAAATCAGATGAAAGATGGTTCTGCTAAGAGACCATTCGTGAGGCTGTTCTCTGCAAACACATTCTGCTTCCCTACCAAGTAACCATCCTGAGAAGTATCCCAAGAGCAGCAGCCCAGAAACTACCTGGACTGATAAAGGATCTCCCAGTTCTTAAATAGGGTATGTTTCATGACCCCATGTAAAGGCACCTTGATACAGTCAGTTGGTGGTGATTCATAGTCAAGAAGCTGAAAAAGCTCAGAGTGAGATTCTTCCTTCATCTCCATTTTAATGGGAAGAGCTTGACCTACTCAAGACTTTGAGAGTAAATTTTTTAGCAAAACCACAGAGAATGAAATATAACATACATCCAGCCATAAATAAAGTTAATAATGATTCTAAGCCAGGGGTCTCAAAGTCCCTCCTTGAGGGCTGCAATCCAGTCGGGTTTTCAGGATTTCCCCAATGAATATGCATGAGATCTATGTGCATGCACTGCTTTCAATGCATATTCATTGGGGAAATCCTGAAAACCCGACCGGATTGCGGCCCTCAAGGAGGGACTTTGAGATCCCTGTTCTAAGCAATGATTTCTTGGCTGAAGTTTCCCAGTAGCCAACATTGTTGGGCAAAGGTCCCCATGACAAAGTAATACTTATTTATTTATTTCTAAAATTTCTTAACCGCCTATAACCAAGCAGTTTACAGCATAAAACATTCACAATGATTCAAAGAGCAACATATAACAATACTTTCAGTATACATATTTAACCCACTAAAAATAGCATGGAACTATAGTAGGATTACATATCATCAATCGTTAATGAATCAAGTTCACAGTTCCTCTTGAAACATCTCCTTTCCACATAGCATCAGAGGAAGGCATCTACATACAACTGAGTTTTTAGCATTCGCTTAAACTGTAATCGATCCGAACAGGTCCTCAGGATGCTAAGGAGGAGATTCCATTGTTTTACTCCTGCTACGGACATCAGGGCTATTCTTGATTTTACAGACAGTAGTCTCCTTCCTCGAAATTAATCTTGCTGTGCCTTCAGACCTTTAGCATCTCCTCGGTTGGTATACCTCCCATACAATTTGAAAATTTAGAGGAACAAAGCCATACAACCACTGATAGAATCTTGAAGCAGATCCTTTGTGCCACTAGGAGCCAGTGCAACTGCTTCAACACCGAAGTAATATGCTCTCTATGTGGGATTTCCGAAATCAACCTTGACGCAGAGTTCATCAATTGCTGCAAGGCTTTACATTTGATCTTCACCAATCCCAGGTAAAGTGCATTACAGTAATTATGGTGCTATGAGTCTGTATTTACAGTTACTATTTGGTCTTCACTTTTGCAATAACAGATGATTAGAATAGGGGTTTCAAAGTCCCTCCTTAAGGGCCGCAATCCAGTCGGGTTTTCAGGATTTCCGCAATGAATATGCATGAGATCTATGTGCATGCACTGCTTTCAATGCATATTCATTGGGGAAATCCTGAAAACCCGACTGGATTGCGGCCCTCAAGGAGGGACTTTGAGATCCCTGATGTAGAAACAACCTCCAACATTAGTCACACTAATTCCACAGTGTGACAATACTGGACAGCCTGTATAGCTCAACTATTAGATTGCAGCTACATGGGTTATTTGAAAATTGCCTTCCTTTGAAGAAAAGCACATGCTGAATAACAAAATGATTTCTGACCTAATAAAACATAAAATCTTACCTAAGGAATGTGCTGCGGTGGTTTTGGAACTAAAGAAGCGACCTAATCCAAGATCTCCCAGTTTTACCACTCCTGTCGCTGTTATAAACACATTTGCTGGTTTAATGTCTGAAAAAAAGGAAGGGTGAAGGAAAAAAAGTTTAAGAGTATCCAAATGCAATCTTTCACAGTGTTTAATACTATTCCATGGAAAGAGAGCCAGAGGTCTTTTCCATACTGAAAAATAAAGAAAATTAATCAAAACTTTCTCTTAGTATAACCTTGTCAAGCAAATTCTTCCAAGCATAGTTTAAAAGTTAAATTTACAATATAGCTTATTTTAAAAATAAACATAATGGGTTTTTATATTTAAAGACATTTTGAAAATTCAGTTATATATTTTGATAGAGTATTATTTTCTTCTGGCTTTTTCCTTAAGTACTATACTACTCACTAGAGAGAGTAGGCAATTTTGGGAAATTCCTGAAAAAAAAAAAAAAATCTATCCGGGCATCTTGTCCCCTGCTGCACAGAGCCAGATAGTTAGGGATCTTGGTACCTATCAAACGCAGAAAGAAAAGACATAGGCCCTCTTTTACTAAGGTGTGCTAACCGATTAGCGTGCGTTAAATGCTAACGTGTGCATGTTAGTCTATGGACACGTTAGCATTTAGTGCGCGCTAATTTGATTAGTGCGCCTTAGTAAAGGAGGGGGATAGTTTCATCTAAGACTGATCAAAAGGCATCAGCACTGGGTGGTGTTAATCCTTAAGAATACAGAGCTGTATTAGATGTTAGAAAACCATCGACATTAAGAATATACCAGTCCCCCCTCAAGGCTGAATATCAATAGTGTCCACCAAGACACACCATCATCAAATTCTTGTTCAATGGCATTGGTTCTCAATCTATACCACTTTGGAGGGCTAAAAGTCTCTATCCAATGAAAGAAAAAGTCTCGGGTCTCTTGGTTGAGCTATTTACTTATGTTCCTCCATCTCCACCCACATCATTGGCAAAAAAATTTGTGTCAATAATGACTTGTTGCCACAAAAGTTATGTTACTGGGACTTAGATTCTTAACAACTTCACTGAAACTGTGTTGAAAAAACTACTGTTTTAATAAGAGTCTTTAATGCAGCCAACGTTTCATGGTATAAAGCCGCTTCTTCAGGACTTATGGATTTCCAACACTGAATACACAGCTTGAACAGTTGTCATACGATCTCTTCAATAAATATGTAGCTCAACCATGAGACCTGAGCCTTTTTCTTTTGTCGGATAGAGACTCTTAACCCTCCAAAGTGGTATTTTTTGTATTTAAATAATTTTATATCTCCACTTCACCATAATTTAGAGAGATTGATCCTCAATCAACAGTGATATAAGCAAGGTGATGGAGGCACCTGCCATCCAGATTCACAAGCACAAGGGTTCACAAGCTTCACAAGAGTTGCTCATGGGAGCAATGTCTCCAAGTGGGATCATTTTGCTTATACCATGACAGTAATGAACCTCACTCTTAAGCCAGGGTGTGTATAGTATGATCGGAGTTTCTCAAATTTACTAGTAAAACTAGCCATAGTACTTGCATAGGTACTAGATAACTTACTTCTGAAGTTCATAAGTTACATGTACACTCAATTTATCCAGGAGTGCTTGAAAATTCTTTTAAATCATTCCTGTGGCACCCAAAAGAATGGAAAATATTTCTGCATCCTTCTGCCACATTTTCTTAGTCTCAGGCTGTATCTCTCCGTACTTGAAGATCTATTCTTTCTACACGATTCAGAGAGTAGTTGCTTGACTCACATCTCTATGATCACTTCTGGTATTTTCTCTTTCACTGTGACTGGATTCCTGTCATTTAACTTATCTGTCACCACAGGTATGTCCCAGGTAATCATAACCCCTTCGTTCTCCATGTGCTTTTCCAGTACAGCAATATTATACTGTTTCCAAAGTTTCCCAATGGATGAGACATGCCACCTTGTTGTACCTTACTGTATAGAGATTTTCTGCAGTCAGAATTTCACAGCCAGCTACAAAATGAGTGACCATTTCCAGCCCTCTCAAAGAACCATTTTTTTTTTCCTAAGCTTGCAATAAACCATCTCATCTGTAATCTGCTGTCCTGGGCTGCAACTATCAATCATTCATCCATAGATTCTAGTTCACTTCTCTTTAACCATTCATATGTCAGATTCTGATCAACAAATGGTTCCACTAGTAACACTTTGTATTTCCCACTATACTTATGCATTTGTCGTCTGTATTTCTCACCATAAAGAGTTTTTTCCCTTTCATAAATTCTGTTACTTCCTTCTCTTTTGGTACCGATGGATTCTCACTCATTCCTTCTACTCGTCAGAACACTTTTCCAAGTTTAATGATAGAAATGGATTCTGGAAGTTTTCTTTCTTATTTCAATACCTTTTGGGCACTTGCATGTGATGATGCTGGTAAGCAAGCTTGGAGCCTATGACAGTAGCTTGATAGGCATAATCTATTTCTATAAGACCCATTCCTCCTTCAGCTCTTGGCACACATCGATTCTTATAAATAACTACCACTACTATTAATCACTTATATAGCACTGAAAGGCGTACGCAGCACTGTACGTTTTGACAGATATAGACAGTCCCTGCTCGGAAGAGCTTACAATGTAACTTGGACAGACAGACATAACATATAGGGTTGGGTGAGCTGAGTTAGGAATTAAAAGCACTCTCAAAGAGGTGGGCATTTAACTGTGCCTTGAACAGTGGCAGAGACGGAGCCCACCGTAGGGATTTGGGCAACTTGTTCCAAGCATACGGCACAGCAAGGCAGACACGATAGAGTCTGGAGTTGGCAGTTGAAGAGAAGGGCACAGATAGGAGAGACTTACCAGCTGAACGGAGCTCATGGGGGGGGGGTGAGGGGGCTCATAGGGGGAGATAAGGGAAGAGAGATAGTAAGGGGCAGCTGAGTGAGTGCATTTATAGGTCAGTAAGAGGAGTTTGAATAAAGCGACTTTAAGACAGGGGTAACATGAGTAAAGCGGCTCTCCCGGAATATGAGCCATGCAGCCGAATTCTGGACGGACTGGAGGGGAGCGAGATGGCTAAGTGGAAAGCCTGAGAGGAGCGAGTTACAGTTTTTCAAGGTCTTTAAGAGGATGGATTACAATCCCAAAGCTGTACGATTATGCAGGAATTGGCAATTGATTAATGGTACTCTTTTTCAACATCAGTGTTAGTCTCAATATTCTTTACTATTTTTTGCTCAAAGTTACCCATTCCTCCACTTCTAGATATTCATATACACCTTCCAGTTCAAGTTCCTTTATCACACAGTCATCATTCAGAGGGACAATTTTGCTCAAAAAAGTATGTAGGGATCATGTCTGCCTTCAAGGGTCGAGTTCAGCTGCTGACACACCTCTAGTGACCCAGGAGGATGTTACCTCTTATCCTACATCCTAAGGGCTCCTTTTATGAAGGTGAGCAGTCCAGGGGGCTTGAACTTACAGATCCGAGAACTACTTTTATTAAAAGTCTACTGACCTCTGTTCAGATTTCTCCACAGAAATTAGTAAGTCTTCATTGAAAGATCTCTCCATCACTTCTTTTTTTCAAGGAAATTACAAAGACCATACTATTTAAGTTGGAGAAGGTGGCACAGTTTATAGCTATATAGTTTATTTACTAAACTAAACTAAACCTTAGGTTTGTATACCGCGCCATCTCCGCAAGCATGGAGCTCGGCACGGTTTACAGAGATTAGGATGGAAAGGGACTCCAATGAAGGGTTATAGGATAGGAACTAAGAGGGTATGGAGGGGCCAGGGTAACAGAGAGGGGGGAGGTATTACGTTTTGGAAAAGAGACAAGTTTTCAGGTGTTTGCGGAAAAGTTGGAGGGAGCTTGAATTTCTAAGCGGGGATGTAAGGTTGTTCCAGAGTTCTGTGGTTCTAAAGGGGAGGGATGTTCCTAGTTTATTTAAAATTTGTTACACTGTTTATCATACTTCTAAGCGTTGTACAGAATATAAAATAGTGGGGGGAAAAAAAGAGGTTTTATAAACTGCTAATACAAATCTATAGAGATAACACATTACAAACATATTGGAGACAAAGAATCTGGTTGTATCATAGTTTATGTGGTAAAGAGAAGGAATTGTAAGTAGATGTTGGGCATGAATGATGAACATCCTCCAATTTCTCAACCCCGACATGGTAGTGCCGATATGTGAAGTCCAACTTATGCTCAGTGCAGTGCTCTAGAACAGTGGTCCCCCAACCCTGTCCTGGAGCACCACAAGTCAGTCGGGTTTTCGGGATAGCCCTAATGAATATGCATGGAGCAAATCTCCTTCATGCATATTCATTAGGGCTATCCTGAAAACCTGACTGGCTGGTGGTCCTCCAGGACAGGGTTGGAGACTACTGCTCTAGAAAGCCCCGAGAGCTTTGTTGACATATATTCAAACTCCGGTTCTTTGAGATGAAATCAACCCACTCATAAGGGCTGATATCCTGCAATCCTCCAAGAATACTCATTACAGATGAGTAGGATGACTATTAAATTCTACACCTCAAGTAATAAACAATAGTAGTAATCATAATTCAGGGGTGGTATCCAGAACTTCCTTGACTAATCTTTCTTGCTTTTAGTTATAAAGACTCCTGCCACAGAACAGGCAAATCTCACTACCTCTAGGGAGAAACACAGCTCAAGGATAAAACACAAATGAGCATTTTATAACTCTTAATACCCCTTGAATTTCATCCACCAAGTTCTACAGGAAATTCCTTAGGTACAGAATAATTTTATTTAGACAGAACCATATCACTCAATTGTTATTCAATTATAAAATGCATGAAAGCTATGAAAAGTGGGTAGGTTAAAGCACAAAACCTAGAACAGTGTTATAGTCAGCTTTTTGGAAATCACAGGAGACAGGAAAGGCTCTTACATCCTCCGATCTCATGCTAAGTATAAAGAACACAGTTTTTCAGAGTTCACTGCATTCACTAGTCTCGGTCCTAACAGCAGATTTGACACGTCTACTGTGGTTAGAGCCACAGCTTCAGTACACTGAGGTTGTGGGTTCAAATCCCACACTGCTCCTTGTGACCCTGGGCAAGCCACTTTAATCTAATCTAATCGAAACCTTAGGTTTGTATACCGCATCATCTCTACATTCGTAAAGCTCGACACGGTTAACAAGAGTTAGGGTAGAAAGGAACTCCAGTGGAGGGAAGAGGCAAAATGAAGAGAAAATTTAGAGGACTAGAATAACCAGAGAGGGAGGAGGAGTTACATTTTTGAGAATAACCAGGTTTTCAGATGTTTGCGGAAGAGTTGGAGGAAGCTCAGATTCCTAAGAGTGGAGGTAAGGTTGTTCCAGAGCTGAGTGATTCTGAAAGGGAGGGAAGAACCTAGTTTTCCTACAAGTGAAACGCCTTTTAGAGAGGGAAAGGAAAGTTTCAGTTTTTGGGTGGATCTGGCAGAATTGGGGTTAGAGGAGTTCCAAGAAAGAGGAATGAAGGGAGGGAGGATACCGTGTAGGATCTTGAAAGTGAGGCAGGCACATTTGAAGTGGACTCTGGAGATAATCGGAAGCCAGTGGAGCTTGGATAAAAGCGGTGAGACGTGGTCGAATTTGCTTTTTGCGAAGATAAGCTTAGCAGCGGTATTCTGAATCTGCTGGAGTCTTTGAAGGTTTTTCTTTGTTAGGCTAAGGTAGATAGAGTTGCAGTAGTCCAGTCTGGAAAGGATGGTGGATTGGACAAAGACAGCAAAGTGTTTTTGATGGAAACAGGATCTCACTTTTCTCAGCATGTGAAGGCTGAAGAAACATTTTTTTACTAGGGAGTTGAGGTGGTCGTTGAAGGAAAGTGTAGAGTCAATGATGACTCCCAGAACTTTACTAGAATAATCAAGATGCAGAGTGGGGCCAGAGGACAGTGGGATGGAGGTGGGCAGTTGGTCCAATTTTGGGCCGAGCCAGAGAAGTTTTGTTTTAGATTCGTTCAGTTTCATCTTTACAGTGTGGGCCCAGGATTGAAGGTTCGATATACATGAGGATATGTTCGCCGAGAGGTTGGTGAGGTTCCTGTCGGTGGAATAGGCAAGTATGAATTCTCACATGCAAGTACGAATTGTCACTGTTGACCAGTTGGTTTCTCATTGTTCATTGATTGTCACTGACCAGTTTCACTGTTCTGTGAGTTAAGTAGGTCTTCCAGCACTCCTGTCTAGACTGTATGTGGAATAGGCAAGTATGAGTTCTCACATGCAAGTACGAATTGTCACTGTTGACCAGTTGGTTTCTCACTGTTCATTGATTGTCATTGACCAGTTTCACTGTTCTGTGAGTATTATTGCTCAGTTAACACAGCACTTTATCAAAAACTTTGTTTCCACAACTCCACCTGCTTCGCCTGATTACCCTGCCCGGCTCGGCCTCCACAGCCAGGCAAGGGATGCACAGAGCGCTAAGGCGCAGGTCCAGTCGGTACATCCTCGGCTAGGGAGTCACCCATATGTGGCTGACTCATCCTGCTTGTCCTAGGAGAAAGTGTAGTTACTTACTTGTAACGTAGGTCCCCTAATGCCCCAGGTACATTAGATAGAGTGTGAGCCTGCCGGGACAGATAGGGAAAAATGCTTGAGTACCTGAATGTACACCACTTAGACTATAAGTGGTATATAAATGCTTAAATAAATAATACAGAACAGCCTGGAAGCCCTGGAACAGACTGGAAGCCCTGAATATGTATACCCTAGAGGAAAGGAGAGACAGGGGAGATATGATACAGACGTTCAAATACTTGAAGGGTATTAACTTAGAACAAAATCTTTTCCAGAGAAAGGAAAATGGTAAAACCAGAGGACATAATTGGAGGTTGAGGGTTGGTAAATTCAGGGGCAATGTTAGGAAATTCTACTTTACGGAGAGGGTAGTGGATACCTGGAATGCGCTCCCGAGAGAGGTTGTGGAGAGTAAAACTGTGACTGAGTTCAAAGAAGCGTGGGATGAACACAGAGGATTTAGAATCAGAAAATAATATTAAATATTGAACTAAGGCCAGTACTGGGCAGACTTGCACGGTCTGTGTCTGTATAGGGCCGTTTGGTGGAGGATGGGCTGGGAGGGTGTAGTAAGTCTTAACAGAGATTTCGGCAGTTGGAACCCAAGCACAGTACCGGGTAAAGCTTTGGATTCTTGCCCAGAAATAGCTAAGAAGAAAAAATGAAAAAATTTATATTGAATCAGGTTGGGCAGACTGGATGACCAATCGGGTCTTTATCTGCCATCATCTACTATGTTAATAATAACTATTTCATACTGAATAGGGAAGGGGGAAGGAAGAAAACCACTTCCAGGGTATTGCAATCAATATGCACATATATTGGTAGAACATCAACTTAATTGTTTTTGAATGCCTGCACTTATTAACTGAAACATTATACTATTCAATGAAGAAAAAGAAAGAAAGAAATTGATTAATAGTACCTCTGTGCATCACCCTGCGGGAATGCATGTGTTCAACTGCGCTGCATAACTGCACAAAGTATTTCCATACTGTTCTTTCTGGGATTAACCGTTTCTGCTTCTTAAAATACTGTTGGAAGTAAACAAACAAAAGCCTGCATGAATAAACAATGTACTGTTTCGCTCCTGGAGTCAGATGCTGTTTCTGTTCAAACAGTGAACATCTTTCATTTTACTGCTAACATTTACTGTAACTCTTTCCTGATCCAGATAAACTCCTTAATTAACCACCACCAGGAAAAACTAAACTTAAATAAGCTTGTCATTTTTTTTGAAATGGGCACAAATAATCAACATTAATTTTAATAATTATCTTGCAATATATTTAGGGCTCCTTTTACGAAGGCATGGTAGCGGTTTAACGTGTATAATAGCGCGCGCTAAACCGCCGGACGTACTAGCCGCTACTGCCTCCTCTTGAGCAGGCAGTAGTTTTTCAGCCAGCGCGGGGGGGTTAGCGTGTGATGAAAAGTCGCGCACATTAAACCCGCTAGCGCGGCTTCGTAAAAGGAGCCCTTAATGTTTCAAAATAAAAACTGGCAGCATTTTTTCCTCCAGGAGAAAATGAGGGGCTAATATTTAACCCATTTATTTAAATAATGGCCGCCATTTTTTTTTTTTTAAACACTGGTCATATGCCAATATTCAGTGGCAGTACACAGATAGTTATCCAGACTAGTCAGGACAATTATTTTGCCTTCCTAACTTGCACAGATAGTTATCTGGGCACCAGTTCTGAATATCAACTGTACCCAGATAAGTTCCAGCTTCATCTTACTGTAGCTCAACCCTCGACCACTCCTGGCATAATCCAGATAGAGCAGGAGTGGCCAGGCATGATATTCAGCATTCCGGAAAAACCTTCTCTTTGACACCTGAACTTAACTTGATCCTCCTGGTACTCCCCTCAAGCTGGTCTGTCAATTTCCCTTATTTCTCCACCTCTTCCCCCTTCTCTCTATTAGTCGCCTTGAGCCTGCATAGGTTATGAGCGACGCACAAATAGAAGATTACATTAGATTAGATAATGTTCTAAACGCCACAATGAAAGTTTACTTCTGTCATACCAAAGATTTGTTCTATGGAAAAAAGGTTTGGAAATACTGTATCAAGATGTGACACGAACATAGGAAAGAAGGAGGCAATTTCTTTCAATGAGACAGGAAACAAGAGCTTTGGGGGCCACTTTCCTATTAGCCTACCCATGTAAACGTGTTGTTAAGTATTTTGGACATCAAATATGTTTTTTTTTTGCCCCAGAACAATTAAAGGCCTTTTTGGAAATGAAGAAAATTGCTTGAATGAATGAAAATAGTGCTAACAGTGTTAGTCTATACATTGTATTTCTTTTTTTATTAAGTTCCTCGTATTATTGTTTGGTCTCTCAAAGTAAATTTTGTGGTCAAAGGAAGTATTTCATTGTTCCTAATTTAAGTTTATACCTAAAAATGTTATTTTTACTGAGTTGCATTAGCAAGAAGTTTTTTTTCTTGTACGAATTGTTACAAAATTATAAATAAAATAATAATAAAAATTAGATAATGTTGCTGAATAATACTGACTGGGCCCAGTAAGCACTAGCTATCTGGGTGCTACTACCCAGATAACCAGCTTTGAATACTGACCCCTGAGGTTTTTTTGTTTTTTTTTAAGGAACACCTTCATTTAAAGTTCATTATTCTCAGAATATATCAGCTTGCAGAATCTTTAGTGCAAAAGTTTCAAGTTTCAAGTTTTATTAGGATTTTATATACCGCCTATCAAGGTTATCTAAGCGGATTTTACAATCAGGTACTCAAGCATTTTCCCTATCTGTCCCGGTGGGCTCACAATCTATCTAATGTACCTGGGGCTATGGAGGATTAAGTGACTTGCCCAGGATCACAAGGAGCAGCGCGGGGTTTGAACCCACAACCCCAGGGTGCTGAAGCTGTAGCTTCAACCACTGCGCCACACATGTAATAAACATGTTTCTTGAATCCTCAATTATCAGACGTCTTGGCTATAAGGAACAGGTACCATCTCTCACATTTATTTTTAGTGTTGCACATGTCTGGTAGTGTTACTCAAATATGTAATAGCTATAGTGAAATGCAGTCTTTAAAAACCAACAAAAAGTAAGTGACCAAAAGGAAGGTTCTTACCTCAATAATCCTCTTTCCTGTAGAACAGAACACAATTCCTTACAGATGGGTTGCCATCCCCCACTGGTGAGTTGCAGAAATGTCAATCACTTTCTTTCTTTTCACACTTTTCTTTTTAGGAGTGTGTGGCGCAGTGGTTGGATCTACAGCCTCAGCACCCTGGGGTTGTGGGTTCAAACCCCGCGCTGCTCCTTGTGACCCTGGGCAAGTCACATAATCCTCCATAGCCCCAGGTACGTTAGATAGATTGTGAGCCCACCGGGACAGAGAGGGAAAATGCTTGAGTACCTGATTGTAAAAACCGCTTAGATATCCTTGATAGGCGGTATATAAAATCCTAATAAACTTGAAACTTGAAACTTTTTAGCTCCTTCTCTTCAACTCCTCTGACTGCGCTCCCCTCTCCTCAGTTTGTTCCAAAGCATGTGATAAGGAGAGGACATAAGAAGGGAATTGGGGAACTCCCCAAGCATATTAAGAGTGATCTGCTCTGCAATAGTAAAAATAAAGGCAATCGACCAGCATAACAAAAAAATAAACTAGGTGGAATGTAACCTAACCACCCGGCATCAACACTTGTACAGCTCTCTGAAAAGAGTATGCCTTAACTGAATCTGGGAATGCTCAACAGACCTCATTTTATTTCTTCTTGCCTTGGAGGCTGCTGGAAGCCAAGCCACTGGATACACATCCCAGACTGAAAAGTAACACAGGCTTTACCAACATCTGACAGGGCATGATATAAGGAATCATGTTCTGCTCTACAGGAAAGAAGCTTATTGAGGTAAGAACCTAATACTTCCTTCCTGTGCAACAGAATATGATTCCTTACAGATGGGACATACCAAAGCAGTCCTGGAATCTATGGTGGGCTAGAAGAGCATGCAGCCAGCACCGAGGAGCCAAAAGCTTCATCCTGCTATGCTGCAACATCTACTCTATAAAACCTGGTAAAGGTATGCAGAGTGGACTAGGTAGTTGCCCTACAAATTTCATCAGGTGGCACTGCCCTAGACTTGCTCAAGCAAAGGCCACCACTCTGGTGGAGTGAGCTTTCAGAGCAACTGACAGTTGTTTGCCACAGCTAATATAAGCTGTAGAAATGGCCATACAAATCCATCTTGAGATAGAGGCCTTGAAAGCTGGCCCTCCCTGAAGGCTAGTGCTGGTCACAACAAACAGGTGATCCAAGAGAAGAAACTTATTGGTCATCTTTAAATAGCGGAGTAGGACTCTCCGAACATCCAACAACTGCAGAATTTTGTCCTATTTCTTCTTCCCCTTGGGCTGAAAGGCTAGAAGGCAAACCTCCTGATTCACAAGAACACTGACATTACTTTGGGCAGAAACAGATATGGTGCGCAACGACACTCCTGCCTTCATGAATCTGAGGAAGGACTTTGTGCAGGACAAAGCCTGAAGCTCCGAAACTCACTGAGGTGACAGCCACAAGGATCCAAGAAGTTCGTCTCCCCACTGGCTAGAGGATGCAAATATAAGAGATACCACCAACAACTTCTATCGTATCAAGCAGCCTTATGGGGCAAAGACTTAGAAAAACTAATTACTCACACAAATGACTATGGAGAATTTAGAAAACATCTAAAAACGTACCTGTTCTCGAAACACCTAGGTAACGAACCAGGACAATAGCCCCCTTCGCAATATCATTCCCAAAACTGAATTTGTAAACTGTTAACCCCCAATCACAAACTATGAATACCCCATTCAATTTATGGAATTTTTCCAATTCTTTGTAAGCCGCATGGCACTTCAAGGCCCTGCAGCATACGAACTGTTGTTATTATCATTAATGTTCCCATTATCAGAAGTACACTGCTATACTCTGTAATTCGCTGTATGTACAGTTTCTCTTTATTGTAAACCGCCTAGAAGTCGCAAGATTGTTGGCGGTATATAAGAATAAAGTTATTATTATTATTATAATGGTTCATATGGAGCCTTCCTAAGGGCTCGCAAAAACAGACTGAGGTTCCAGGTAGGGAACAGCTGCCTCACAGGAAGCTATAACAGTAATGCTCCCTTCAAGAATCTCTCGCCATCCAAATGAGAAGCCAAAGATGACTTGCCTAATCCAGCCCTGAAACAGGAAAGACCGGCTTCCTGAACCTTAAGAGATCCAACCAATAAGCCTTTCTCTAGTCCATCCTGAAGGAATGGCAGGACCACTGAAATAGAAGCCCTAAAAGGGGCTTCCTGATTTTCCTTACATTAGACCTGAAAAACTTTCCACACTTTAGTGTAGGTCGCCACTGTCATTGGCTTCTTAAGACTGTAAGAGAATAGCTGTAATAATCTGCGAATATCCTTTGTACGCTAAAGCTGCGCGCTTAAGAGCCATACCATTAAGACCAGAGTATTCTGGATTGTCTAAAGCAGTGATTCTCAACCCTGTCCTAGGGGACCCCAGCCAGTCGGGTTTTCAATATATCCCTAATGAATATGCATGAGAGAGATTTGCATATAATGGAGGAGACAGGCATGCAAATTTGTCATGTATATTCATTAGGGATTGTCGTACAGTGAGAGATTAGAGAAACTGGGCCTCTTCTCCCTTGAAAAGAGGAGACTGAGAGGGGACATGATCGAAACGTTCAAGATAATGAAGGGAATAGACTTAGTAGATAAAGACAAGTTGTTCATCCTCTCCAAGGTAGAGAGAATGAGAAGGCACTCTCTAAAGTTAAAAGGGGATAGATTCTGTACGAACATAAGGAAGTTTTTATTCACCCAGAGAGTGGTAGAAAACTGGAACGCTCTTCTGGAGTCTGTTTTAGGGGAAAACACCCTCCAGGGATTCAAGACAAAGTTAGACAAGTTCCTGCTGAACCATAACGTACACAGGTAAAGCTAGACTCGATTAAGGCACTGGTCTTTGACCTAAGGTCCGCCGTGTGAGCAGACTGCTGGACACGATGGACCACTAGTCTGCCCCAGCAGTGGCAATTCTTATGTTCCTACCCTCAGGTACTCCAGGGATTGACTCGGCTCCAGGTGGCTCTTCTTGAAATTGACAATTATCCCCCTGATCTTACAAGAGCTGTACCACCTGTGACACTGTTTGGTGACAGTCTAACTTTGATGGAGCTCTGATCAGCCAATCATCCAAGTAGGGATGAACCTGAATACCCAACTTGCACTGGTGCACTGCAGCCACCGTCATCACCTTCGTGAAGGTTCAGGGCGCCATGGTCAAGCCAAAAGGTAGAACAAAGAACTTGAAAAGAGAATCCAGAACATGGAACTGGAGAAATTTCCTGTGTTCCAGGAAAATGGAAATATGTAGGTAAGCCTCTGCCAAATCCAGCAAGGCCCGAAATTCCCCTGGCTCCTTCGAGGAAGTAACTGACCACATACTTTCCATCTAGAAGCAGGGAACTCTCAAAGCTGCATTTACAATTTGAGTCTTTCTTTGGCACGACTCTGCATCTGGTACTGACTATTTTATGCCAATCTGCAGCAGTCTTTGTACAGTTCTTCTGACTCTGCAGCCTTTCTCCAGTCTGCCCAG
Source organism: Geotrypetes seraphini (assembly GCF_902459505.1). Classification (NCBI taxonomy): domain Eukaryota; kingdom Metazoa; phylum Chordata; class Amphibia; order Gymnophiona; family Dermophiidae; genus Geotrypetes; species Geotrypetes seraphini. The sequence goes on from NC_047093.1 coordinate 76,265,084, forward strand.
AGGTTCTCCAGTCTGCCCAGAGGTTCCTGAGGGTGATACACTTCAATCTTATAACCCTCTTGAATGATGTAGAGCATCTATTTGTCTGAAGTAATCTGTTCCCAAGCTTCCTTGAACTCAAAAAGTCTCCTTCCTATGTAAGGGAGGTCAGAGGTAGATATGGTGTCATTGGGACTTTTTAGAACTGGTTGCTGAGAGGGAAGCCAGTCATCTTGACTTGGGAACTGCCAAACCATTGTCTGGACCCTTGCAAGGACCTTTGGGATAAGGATCCTGCAGATCCATAGCGTGGTCTTTGTAGCCACGAAAGGAACCCCAGAAGGAACCTAATCATTACATTACATTACATTTGTGATTTCTATTCCGCCTGTGCCTTGCGGTTCTAAGCGGATTACAGTTAAAAGAGATCAGGACATTACCGAGAGAATTACATTACAACGATTTAAGTAAATTACATGTTGTGGTATAAGATATCTGGATTTATCGATAGAATAACTTGACAGGGTTCAAGTAGTTACAAGGTTCACTGGAGTTCACTCTCTGGCAAAGACTTATGATATCAATCCATCACACTTATCATCAGATCATCAAGTCCCTTCCCAAAGAGCATATGCCCCTTCGAGGGGAGTCTACTCAGCATAGCCTTGGATGCTGAATCTCCCACCCATTGCCTGATCCAGAGCATTCTGCAGATGGAGATGAATAAGCTGATACCTTACTCATCACTCAGAGCATATCATAGATAGCATCCGCCGCCACATAATCCATTCCAGCCAGCACAACCAGAGGTCAAACAAACTCCTCCGAGACGAAGCCTGGCGAAGCATCTTATGGCATACTTGCACCACCAACAATGATGCAGCCACCACCTTAAGGCCCAAGGCCAATGCCTCAAACTGCATCAAGCACCAAGTCCATCCAATGGTCCTGAGAATCCTTCAGGATCACACCCCCTTCACCAGGCAACTTGTGAAGGGGAGGTGAGGTGTTACCTGTACCACCAGAGAATCTACCTTATGTGGTGTAAAAAGCTGCTGAAACTCAGAGTCCATGAAATATAATTTGGCCATTGTCCTGGCTCCTTTTACAGAGCCCATTGATGCATCCCAGTGTTCTGTTATCATACAAATAATCTCTGGTTGAGAAGGGAAACATGTGGATTGAGACTTGGAGATGCTCAACAGAGAATGATGATTAGCCAAAGTTGCGGAGACTCCAATTCCAGCTCCTGCAGGGAGACTAATTACCTCCAACAAATCCACAGTTTTAAACAGCCTGTACACCGTAGTATCCTCTCCGTAGTCTAAGGCTGCCATTGTGACTCAGCTGTCAGTCCCAAACTGAGACCCTGCATCTCTTAAGGAAGAGGCTGACCTGGAGAGGGGAAGAATTGCCACAGACCCCTTGTCGTCTGAATCCCTGATTGATTGGATGTCCAGTTCCTGCAGCTCCCCTGACTGCAAAGGAACCTCTCTCTGAGGAGGAACACACCTCTGAGCTATGATCAGCTGGCATTCAGGCTGAGCAAATGACCCTTTATACTTATTGTAAGCAGCATATATCAAGGTTATAAAATCTGAGTCAAAGACCTGCCATGGATCCTCTGGGGTTCTCAGGTAATGTGCATCACCAATCCTTTCTGGGTCCCTGACAGCAGCACACTTGCGCTTCGCTGGCAATGTGAGATGTAGAAAGGGCTCTAACAGTGTTTTATGAGCCACAACTTATGCCTTTTTTCAAGTCCGAATCTGTGGAAGGACCAGAGAGAGCCAAGCCCATTGCTCCTGCTACCCCCTCCCCCCCCCCCCCCACCTCACATACACCAAAGCACGCGGTACAAGGACACTCCTCAGGCAGCTATCCATCGCAAATCTGGCATGATATAGGGGTCAAATCACCTGAGGAGCTCATTAAACTCGATTATAAGCAAAATTGAAGTGTATGAAGGCAGAGAGAGGGTTTTAAAATAAAACTAGGAAATCTAAGATGGCCACTATGGCAGCATTTTGGCACCAAAAAATGTCCTGGGAAACTAAAATAAGTCAGAAAATTCTCAAAATAGGATTTTTGAGATAAGGGACTCTTAGGACAGCCTTAGGAACCTTCAAAACAGTCAAATTCTAGACCACCCCAATGTCTCCCATAGAGAGTAATACTCACAGAACTTCCATGCATCAGAGCTTTCACTGCAGCTGGAAAATAGAGAAGGATTTCTGCCTCTGACACTCAAGAATGGTTTCCAGCGGCTTGTCTCTTCGGGCTGCCTCTGATTCAGGTTAAGAAACTTGAGACCCCAGACGCAACATGCTCCTTCATGATTCTTGGGAGGGGAAGGCACAGCCAACCAGTGCCAAGTCTCCCAGCCAGTCACAGGGTCAAAACACCCTGCACTCCAGCACCTGAACTCCACAGGAGTGAGCACTGCTCTCAAGGGACTGGTACCTGAGCATCAAGTGTTAGGGCAGACTGTCCAAGCAGATACTTTTTCAGAGGGGTGGCCCTCCTAGCTACAGGCCCAAACGTCTGAATCCTCTCTCAGGCAGAACTGTCCCAGATTACTGGGAACCTCTTAGCACAGGGAAGCCTCAAGAAAAAAATTCTGATTTTAAACCCAAAAATAACAAGTCTAATGCAGAGCACATGAGAAGACACTCAGCTCACTTGCAAAGTTAAAACTGAGGCGAGGGGGGCGCATTGCCAGGGGAGACGAGGAAGAGTAGATGAGAAGAAAATGATTGACATTCTATGCGAGCAACTTGCAGGTGGGGGTTGACAACCCATCTGTAAGGGATCATGTTCAGTTTGCATAGAAGAAAGTCACTTTTTGTAGCAATTCAGAAGTACACTAAGACAACACAATCCATAATTTAAACATTGTTACATTTTTTAATTCTCAATTAATTAATTTAATTTGTTTTATTGATTAATCGATGGGTGGGTGGGTGGGATAAAATGATTGATTTTTAATATCTGTAAGTTAAATGTGCTTTTCTTGACTTGTTATATGTTCTTATACCTGTGTGTTGCACTGTTAATATTTGAAAATTAATAAAGATTTTTAAAAAAAAATAATTCTCAAACAATTTTCCCACAGTGGCCCTAATTCTATAAGTGGTGCCTAGCAGCACTTAGTCAATTACCATGCGGAAGTTAATTTTTTTTAATTGGCTTAAATGGACTGATATTTGAAAATGCCTTTAAAAGCCAATTAAAAAGTGATCAATAAATGATTAACTAAAGTTCCACATGGAAATCAGCACAACGCCTACCTGAAAAGTGGCATGGTTGGGGCAGAGAATAGGCATGGTATGACTTAGGTGTCGAAAGGCGTCTGGTGTTAGGTGCTGGTAAATTAGGCCAGGAAAACATTGACCTAATATAGCTGCACCTAAGTTGAGTTAGGTATCTCTAGGTGCGATTCTATAAAAGATGCCTAGTGGTTGATTGACAACCGCACTGAATGGTGCCTAGGAGTTAGGTGTTGCTAGGTACCATTTATAGAATCAGGTACAACGTCTCTTATACAGTGAAGGCTGTTATGCCAGTATGATAGTGGCATCACCTGATAACCATGGATCTGATTGGTCTGTATTGATTATATCATCATTCGCACAGCATGAACCAATCATGCTCCAATCCCGAAAACCAATGTACTAACCCACCAGAATCTTCATAGGTTAGTGGCCCTACTCATGTGAAAGTATTACCTAGGCAAATAAGCTATTTAAACAAAATTTTGCAAGAATCTGTTCCTGCGAGGCTGAAAGATAACTTCTTGAGGGGAAATTACCCTTTTTCCATGATCCAGTAGAGAGAAACATTTTTCGCATATCAGTTTTCAAAAATTCTTAAGTAATCTACTTCCCATGCTTTTGCATTGTAGCAGCTCATTTATGAATTTGCATAAACATTTGAGCATTTATGAGGAGGACTAGACCAAACCTACAAACTTTCACAGAAGGTGTTTATGTAAAGAAAATACATACACTATGCAATATGCCAAAATTTCAGAGTTATGCATTTTTTTTTTTGCACATTTTTTCATGCAGAGGCCTCATGGTGACTAGGGAAGGCAATGCCAAATCACTATCTGCCAAGAAACCATCACACAAGTGGAGTCCCTCATAAGTCATTTGCATCTTGGTTCTTGCAGGGGACTACTTTTACCTTTTCCATACAAATACATCTTCTGGACAAAATTGCACAATTTAGTACATGGGTGCTCTTGTGAGATAATTTGCACCAGTGTTCTATCCCATCTACTCCTAGGAAAAAGTCACAAAATTGGAAGGATGCCATTTAAAGATACAGCAGTAATATTTTGAAATAACATAGGATAAGTATAACTGCATGTATTGTTTAGCAGCACTGCACAGGACACAAAGGCCCAGATTCTATAAACAGCATCCCAATTGTAGGCGGCCAACTGCTGCCTAACCAGCCAATTGGGATGCACGCTTCCTTAAAAAAAACAAACTAAACCTACCAAGACAGGTCGCCGGAAGTAGCCTTAGGCGGACCTAGGTGGTTGTATGTATCTCCCTAGGCCAGCGGGAGATATGTACAATGTAGGCCAGCAAAATGCCGCGCAATCTAGGTGGGAGATTTCCGGCAGGAGGGATTGGGCATCCCTCCTGTCGTATGATCTATGGGAGGGGGGGTGTTCCGGCAGGAGGGATTGAGCATCCCTCCCCTCATGTGATCTACCAGGGGATGTTCTGGCAGGAGGGATTGGGCATCCCTCCTGCCGCTATTGTTTGGGGAGGGGTGCCAGGTAGGAGGGACTGGGCATTCCTCCTGTCGTGCAATGTTCATGGTGGGGGGTTTCTGACAGGAGGGACTGGGCATCCCTCCTGCCTACAGTCTTCATGAGGGGTGAGTACGGGTTGCTGTTAAACTTATCGCAGCAGGGAGATCTCTTGCTACGATAAGATCAGCAGCAACCTGATTCTCTAACCAGTGTCTGTAACATGGACATCGGTTAGAGAAAAGGGTTATTTTTTTAGGCAGGCTTAAGCGCGATTCTGTATAGGATGCCCATGTGCGATTCTCAAAAGCCACTTAGGCGGCTTCTGAGACCAGGCATCCTAGACAGAATCTGAACCAAAGCGTATTGTTTTTAGTTCTGTATTCTAGAAAATTAAAAGTAATCAATGCTCTAATGCTAGAAGTAACACTTTTACTCTTTTTCCATGGTCTATGAATGTACACATTTGAAAGCTAGGGACAGAGTTCCAATTGTTTTGTGAGGCCAGCTTAAAATATTAAATACTGGTATGCACAACAAAAATCAACACTTTGATCAGCTAGGAGAGGTGAAACACTATATTCCACTGGGTGGGGGTGAGAGAGAGAGGTAAAAGAATCAATATGATAATGAGAAACTGTATCTGCATAAACAGGAACCAAATATTAAGGAGATGCACAGATCAGGAATTAAGTTATTTCATACTATTAGCCCAGTTCTCATTAAGGTATTTAGGAGAGGATATGCCAAGACCAAAAGTGATAATTTTCTAAATGTCATCATGTTCAATAGGATTGAGCTGACATTTAACCGAAAGCCTAAATTCTCAAGTGGGTTGTACATAGTACTCCTGGTTACATCAGCCTTCTAATGCCTCATAAATAATGTAAAAGACAGAAAGACTACCATGTTCCTAATCAGCCTTGAACCTATGGAGTTTTAGTAGGTCCTTTTATCTTTCAACCTACTGTATTTCTTAATACAAAAATGTGTGTGTGTGGTGGGGGAGGTAGAAAAGATTAAGGAGGGAATTCATTAAGCAGCTTTGGGGCCTTAAGTCATATCATTTGGGTCTTAACATGACTTAAATAGCCCTATCGCTGCTTGTCCAAAAATACTGTGACAATATTTAAGTCACAGAAACTTAGAGAGTAAAAGATGTAAAATATGTAATTGCATGTTTTGGGTCTCATTACTATGCAAATACCATAACATGATTTGTGATGATACCCCACAAGTTGTATTAAGGCCCCCAAATCATAATAAAACAGAGCTGGGTCCCCCCTCTGGCCCCAAGTGCCCCTGTTCTCACATTGGTAGTCTGTGGGAAGTCTTCGAGGGGACCCAGGGGTCTTTAGGCATGAGCCATGCCCAGTCCTGTAACTGCTTCAAAATGGTGCATACCGCTAGGGGGTCATATTTCCTTATATGGAAATATGACTTCCTAACAGTAGGTGTGTAAGGTTACTGCTAGGGGTACCATTTTGAAGGTAGTGTAAGATTGTGCAGAAGCAACCCAAGATCCCCTTGACACCCAAAAGACCATTCCCAAACGTAGATCCTGTGGGGGGTAGAAGCAGGGGGGTCTTTAGGCATGAGCCAGGGCAGACCCAGGCTGAAGGGCAGACCCAGTTCTGTCAGCCCAGGAGTATCAAGCTTCAGCTTTGTGGCTCAATGCTCCTGATCCTGCTACTTACGAGGCGGCTCACAAGCATTTTCTCTTGCTCCAGGATTCATTAACCTGCAGTACCAGTATCTTGCAGGTTGCTGAATCCCATGGGGAATCAAGGAAATCAACTTTTACCGCACCTTGATATATTCTCCCTAAGCATTCTAAATGTATAAGATCAACAACTTTTCTTTTGGTTTTCAGACCTAGACCCATATGTTCAAAACTCACTGTGCCTTTAATGATTGATGCTAAACCAGTTTTATCCTGTTTAGCCTCGAAGTATTTCAGCTATCGATGCCCAAAATGGCTAATCGCGGTCTTTTCCATGGTTTGTGGCAGCCTCCGATCATATGTAAATAGATTGCATTATTATTAAAATGAGTACTCTGATCGATGCCCAGATGAAGCACAAAATGAAGCGCCGGTTTTTAACGTTCTGAAATCTCTGACAGGTCTGGAGGTGCCAACAGTGTTTAAAAAAGCGCAAAACAGGAGCCGACAATAAGCTAAATGAACTTTAAAATTTGAAAATTGAGTAAAAGTTTATATTGAGAAGAAATAATTGAGGAAAAGTGTTATATTTAGAGACAGATGAAAATGTGAGTGCTTTTATACCCAGAGATAAGATGGTTCCTGGGCTGTACTACTGAGGTCTTGAAAATCTTGCTATATCGGGCTATATGTTACATTTGATACATTATGGGCTCCTTTCACAAAGCCGCACTAGGGCCTTAACGCGCGAAATAGCGCGCTCTAAATTGCCCCGTGCGCTAACCGCTACTGCCTCCTTTTGAGCAGGCGGTAAATTTTCAGCTAGCGTGCGCTAATCCGGTGGGTGCGTTAAAACCGCTAGTGCACCTTCGTAAAAGAAGCCCTATATGTGGAAGTCTGTATATTAAGTACATATAAATATTTGGCCATAGACTGAGCATTATTGCTGTCATAGACTGCATACTGATACCTGCATTAAAAAGTGGTAGTGCTCATGGGGTAACCATTTAGGGGATTGGAAGGGAAAATCTATTTCCTCTAGTATGTGTACTGTGTAATGATTTTCAAAACAAAATTATGCAGATAATCTCTCTTTCAAAATCTCTGCAAAATGCACGTTAGAAACTTGCCAACATGGTATGCAGCCATGTATGCTCTATAAAAAGTTACCCCTTTAATCTCCTGACAATGCAAACAGATGAAACCACCTTTTCACAGTAAGACCAAGTGGAGATAAAGAAAACACATTTTTTTAAAATAAAAAATCCTGCAGTAAATGATAGTTTTCCAAGATATAAGTTTCACTCTTTCAGTCTTATCCCAGTTTATTTTGGGAGTTTATACCCCTCGATAATTCCTATCAAAGCAGCAGCCATACTCTTGTTTTACTAACAAAATTGTGCAAGCCTTTGAAAGCATGACACAATTACAATTAAAGGGAAAAGGGTTGGGACTTGTATACCACCTTTTGGTGGCAATAGAGAATTAAGTGATTTGCCCAAGGTCGCAGGGAGCAGCACTAGGATCAATCCCATGACCTCAGGGTTCTGAGGCAGCAGCTCTACCACTAGGCCATTCCACGACCTCAGGGTTCTGAGGCAGCAGCTCTACCAATATTCCACTACTCACCTCCTTAAATTACCATTACTTAGCAGAATGGGCATCCTTTGGATAAGAAATCAGTGCAGCATTAAACCTGCTGCTCCTGTTTTGGGGACTTTTTTTATTTTGGCTCACTTTGTTTTGTTCTGCACATTTTGATCAGGAAAATGGTGGATCATGCACAGTAACAAGGACTGCAAAAAGATTAAGGTAGTTAGGATAACCTTGTCAAACACTAGGGCTTTGCATAAGGCAAATTTTGTCAGTTTTTGGTTTGTGGTCACTTAACATTCCCTAAGTGACTTACTGCATGTTAATTCATAGATTAACTATATTAAATTGATTTAGAATGCACCCGGTTTTAAATGAAAAATCTACCTAAAAATGGTGGAAGTGGATGATAAATAGCAATAAATAGAAAACTCCATTTGTTAATATAGAATCACTGTCCACAACGGAAGAAAAAGCCTCAGGTATTATTGCGGCAGAGCAAAATATGCTCAAACCTCCTCCACCCACATCATTGGCAAAAAACGTCCGAAGGAAATGTGCAAAAACCACTACCATATTTTCGCGGATATAACGCACGCGTTATACGCGTTTTTACCTACCGCGCATACCCCCCGCGCGTTATATGCCTGAGCGCGGTATACAAAAGTTTTTAAACATAGTTCCCACCCCGCCCGACGCCCGATTCACCCCCCCAGCAGGACCGCTCGCACCCCCACCCCGAACGACCGCTCGCACGCGCTCCCACCCGCACCCGCATCCACGATCGGAGCAAGAGGGAGCCCAAGCCCTCTTGCCCGGCCGACTCCCCGACGTCCGATACATCCCCCCCTGGCAGGACCACTCGCACCCCCACCCCGAAGGACCGCCGACTTCCCGACAATATCGGGCCAGAAGGGAGCCCAAACCCTCCTGGCCACGGCGACCCCCTAACCCCACCCCGCACTACATTACAGGCAGGAGGGATCCCAGGCCCTCCTGCCCTCGACGCAAACCCCCCTCCCCCCCCAACGACCGCCCCCCCCAAGAACCTCCGACCGCCCCCCCAGCCGACCCGCGACCCCCCTGGCCGACCCCCACGACCCCCCCACCCCCCTTCCCCGTACCTTTGGTAGTTGGCCGGACAGACGGGAGCCAAACCCGCCTGTCCGGCAGGCAGCCAACGAAGGAATGAGGCCGGATTGGCCCATCCATCCTAAAGCTCCGCCTACTGGTGGGGCCTAAGGCGCGTGGGCCAATCAGAATAGGCCCTGGAGCCTTAGGTCCCACCTGGGGGCGCGGCCTGAGGCACATGGTCGTGTTGGGCCCATGTGCCTCAGGCCGCGCCCCCAGGTGGGACCTAAGGCTCCAGGGCCTATTCTGATTGGCCCACGCGCCTTAGGCCCCACCAGTAGGCGGAGCTTTAGGACGGATGGGCCAATCCGGCCTCATTCCTTCGTTGGCTGCCTGCCGGACAGGCGGGTTTGGCTCCCGTCTGTCCGGCCAACTACCAAAGGTACGGGGAAGGGGGGTGGGGGGGTCGTGGGGGTCGGCCAGGGGGGTCGCGGGTCGGCTGGGGGGGCGGTCGGAGGTTCTTGGGGGGGGCGGTCGTTGGGGGGGGAGGGGGGTTTGCGTCGAGGGCAGGAGGGCCTGGGATCCCTCCTGCCCGTAATGTAGTGCGGGGTGGGGTTAGGGGGTCGCCGTGGCCAGGAGGGTTTGGGCTCCCTTCTGGCCCAACTACACAAAGGTACGGGGAAGGCGGGTGGGGGTGTCGTGGGGGTCGGCCAGGGGGGTCGCGGGTCGGCTGGGGGACGGGCGGAGGTTCTTGGGGGGGGGGCGGTCGTTGGGGGGAGGGGGTTTGCGTCGAGGGCAGGAGGGCCTGGGATCCCTCCTGCCCGTAATGTAGTGCGGGGTGGGGTTAGGGGATCGCCGTGGCCAGGAGGGTTTGGGCTCCCTCCTGGCCCGATATTGTTGGGGAGTCGGCGGTCCTTCGGGGTGGGGGTGCGAGTGGTCCTGCCGGGGGGGGGAATGTATCGGACGTCGGGGGGGGCATCAGGCTTTCAGGATGGGGACAGACCTTCAAGGGGGGACAGGACTTCAAGGGGGGACAGTGCACGGAAAGTCAGGGGGGTGAACGGAGAGTCGGGACAGCGCACGGAAAGTCAGGGCAGTGCACGGAAGTCAGGGGGGGGCGAAAGGAGCGTCGGGCATCATGCGCGGTATACCCGTGAGCGCGGTGTACAAAAGTTTTTGTACATATCAGCGTTATTTCTGCGCGCTATACCCGTGTGCGCGTTTTACACGGGTGCGCGTTATATCCGCGAAAATACGGTACTCTATTTTTGCAGGACCTGATTCATTAGCTACTTCTTATCTAATTGTGAAGATGTAAGTGATACAACATATAAGCCAACGTTTCGCGATGTGTAACCGTTTCTTCAGGGCTTTGTCAAAAGTCACTTCCCCACATTTATTGCGCAGCCTGCTTTTTCTTCCATTGTGGATAGTGCTTCTATATTAACAAGTGGAGTTTACAGGAATGACTAGCCGGAGTAGAGAAGCTCTTTCGGAAGCATTGTGTTTGTCAGCTCAAGACCACATTCCCCTGAAGTTCCATATTAGATACCTTCGGGAGAGCTTGGGATCCATTTCTTATGATCATTACGCAGCTCTTTGGTCTAGAGATCTACTTTGTGTGGTTACTGGATTGCAAATTCAGACTGGTCTTAAGCGAATGCATCATATTACAACTCATGTTACTTTGATCGAACTGAACTACAAATTTCTTCTTCGACTTCACCGGTCTCCGGTATACCTTCATAGAGTCAAACTGAGCGCTACTGATACATGTCTTAAGTGCCACCAGCCTCAGGCTTCTTTGGGTCATCAATACTGGACCTGTCCTCAAATTCAAGATTTTTGGACCCAATTACACAGTCATATTACAGCTATGTGGCATCATAGTTATTCTCAAGGCCCCGAGCTGCTTTTCACATTGGATCATCTTTCTACACCATCACCTAAAGGGTTTCGTGCATTTCTGGAGAGGGCCTTCCTGCTGGGAAAAAAATCAATTCTACACTGTTGGATTGTTCCTGAATCGCCAACTTTGTCTCTTTGGCGTACTCTCATGCTTCGGCAGGCATCCATGGAACGCTTGTTTATATACTCTTTGGATTCACCTAGGGGACGCACTTACTGTTCCATTTGGGAGCCATTTTGGCTTACTCTCACGCATAGAGCTCGGAGTAATTTGCTAAACCCATGATATTTCCTTCTCTGGAAGACGGTTGTTTACTTTGTACCTGTGTTTTTGGGATGGGATGGGGGTGGGAGGGAGGGTGATGGGGGGGAAGGGGTGTGTATACTTGTATTGTTAGGTTGGCTCTTTCTTTGCTGATTTTTGTTGAAAAATGAATAAACAAATTTGAACATAACAAGTGGAGTTTTCTATTTATTCCCAGTTTTAAATGCACACTAATGAATGCACACCTCTATAGAAGACAAATATTTTATCAAGCACTTTAACACTACAATGTAACTGCATATAAGAACATAAGCATTGCCATACACCCCAAAGGCACATCAAATCCAGTATCCTGTTGCTAACCGTACCTAATCCAGGTCACAAGTACCCGGCAAGATCCTATTAGAGTAAAAGAGGATTTATGTTGCTCATCCCAGAAATAAGTAGTTCCTGGAGGAAAAGTCCATAAACCATTAAAGCACAGTTGAGAGTAATCATACTGTTGTTTAGGATCCTGTCAGATACTTGTGACCTAGGGCTCCTTTTACTAAGGTGCGCTAGCGTTTTTAGTGCACGCACAAGATTAGTGCGTGCACTAGCCGAAAAATTACCGTCTGCTTAAAAGGAGGCGGTAGTGGCTAGCGCACCTTTGTAAAAAAAAGCCCCTAGTTTTTCCACAGTGGGATACAGGATACTGGGAATAATGGACCTTAGATCTGACCAAGTATGCCGATTCTTATGTTCTTGTGTAACGCAGTTAACTGTGTAAACTCACTTGAATTTGCAGAAATAAAAGTACATTTCTTTTCCAGCTTACTACCGTTAGTGTTGACTCCTGAAAGCTAAACAAGAAATTTATTACGTTAACTCAATAAGGAGGTATCGCATGCATTTTTGGGGTTTCATGTTAACCTCCATTTATAATCCCTGTATGCTACTAAACCCGCTCCTAGTTCCCAGTTTTACCTACTGAACACACTTTCTTCAAGAATTGGGAAGAAATCCCCATGAAAACAACTTACTATAATCCCAAGATTTAGAAAGCCAGTTTTCTTCCATTTTGATCTACTTGCTGACAGAAACCAAATATGTGTAAGTTAACCTTCAGATAATTATGATTTCCCCCCCACTTTTACTAACTCGTAGCGTGGGTTTTAGCGCCGGCAGTGGCGGTAACTGCTCCGACGCTCGTAGAATTCCTATGAGCCTTGGAGCAGTTACCGCCGCTGCTGCACTAAAACCCGCGCTATGCAGTAGTAAAAGAGGGCCTTTATTTCTTGTTTGTTAAATTAGACTCCTTCTAATCAAAGTACTCAGGTAGGGAAAAAAAATAGTTTTCCATATTTCTTACACTGATTATTAATTTAACCTTGGGTGTGCTTTCTCACCCACCCAAGCTAAGAGGGTAGACAAGTGTAGCTAAACAATCATTTAGGCCTTTGATCACTACTTTCTATTACTCAAATTTTGTCATTATCACACTGCAATGAATCTGTATTGTAAGGACAGACATGCGACCTTCATATTAGTAAACAGTGCTTTGTTTAAGCTGTTTCTGGTGTGGTAAATCTGTATAATCTCATCCATCTCTATCTCTCTCATCATCTGTCATCTCTATTGTGCTCAAAGAATGGCTTGAACCTTACCTTAATCATCTGAGAAAGATCGCCTGCATCTGCTAGCTCCAGAACAATGTTCAGTTCATTGTCCTCAATGAAAGAATCCAAATACTTAATTATATTGGGGTGGTTCAATTGCTGCACAGAGAAAACATCAATTAAAAAATAGGACAGTACTTCAGCAATAATGGTGCTAAGATACATCTTCCATTAATATACATTAATGCAAAGGAGTTTATAAAGGTTTGCCAGCAAAACAGCTAAACTAGGCAGTCCTGCGACACTGGCCCAAGCATTCCTGGAGTCTATGCATGGCATGCTTTCTCCCTCCTTTGTCCAACATGCTGCCTCAGGCTTCTACACTTTATGTTCACTCCAAACATTTCTACTTAGTTGTTTTGCAGTGGTACCAAATTTGTTGCAATGAGGAAGCAGTATTTCTGGGTTACTACCATTGCCACAGATGAGGGTGGGAGACCTGCATGATATGCAACCTGATAGGCTGGCTGCAAAGGAAAGTGCTTCAAGAGGGGGCAGCATTATGCCAAAATTTAAAAGGCAGGCACTCCTATCTAGCCCATTTTAGGGAAGGACACTGGTAATTGGTACGGTCATCCATGCATAGTAAATTTCGAATTTTCTGTCTAGTTAGTTTTCTGTGGTGTTTCAACAAGATGTCACCCCCTTTGTGGCAGGATGATCACATTCAATTGATGGGTCGACTGGAGAAGGGAGTCTGAAGAGTCCACAGATCTAACTAAACTAAATCTTAAGCTTATATACCGCATCTTCTCTATAAATATAGAGCTCGACACGGTTTACAAAAATTAAAAGGGACGTACAGTGGGAGTTGGTGGCAGGGGGAAGCAGAAATTTACATTTTTAAAAATAGCCAAGTTTTCAGGTGTCTTCAGAATAGTTGGAAAGAGCCCAGGTTGTGCAGCTGAGCAGGGAAATTATTCCAAAGCTCTGTAGTGTAGTGTGTTTTTTGTGCAATTTTTCAGATATATCATTTGTATTACACTATTTAAGTTTGAAAATTAATAAAGATTTACAAAAAAAAAAAAGTGATTTCCCTAATTTTCTAATGCAGGCATCGCCTTTTAGTGAGGGGAAAAGATAATTTGAACTTTTGGATAGATCTGGTGATTTCAGGTCTTGCAGCATTCCAAGATAGAGGAATTAAAGAGGGAAGAATGCCATGCAGGATCTTGAAAGTTAGGCAGGCACATTTAAAGTACCCAATCCCCTTCCGTTAACTTTTTTAAATTCTGAGGCCCTCCCTCGCTGGACGCGGCCCTCCCTCACTGGATGCGGCTGCCTGCCTGGTTCCCCGAGCATTGACAGCTGATGTGGCTGCCTCCAAGTCCTGGGAAGTGGCGCGGGGCCAGGCTGGCAGCCTTGTGTGCCGCTCTGCCGCAAGGGAAGAGGACTCAGAGGCAGCCGCGTCAGCTGTCAGTGCTCGGGGAACCAGGCAGGCAGCCGTGTCCAGCGAGGGAGGGCGTCAGAATTTTAAAAAGGTAACGGTGGGGGGAGGGAGGCCGGGAGCTGCCCTGCCTAATTAAAAATAGGTACGGGAGAGGGGCAGTAGCCTGCCTGCCAAATTAAAAATAAGGAGGGCGAGGTCAAGCCTGCCTGCCTACGGGGAGGCCTGCAGTGGGGAGGCCTGTCTGCCTGCCTGGGGGGGGGCTACCTGGGAGGGGGGTAGGCCTGCCTGCCCTGTCCCCTGTCCCGGCCTATCACTAGACCACCAGAGGGGGAACAGCGTACAGAGCCTGGCAGGGAGGGGGGACAGGGTGCAGAGTTTGGCAAGGAGTGTGGGGTTGGGTGCAGAGCCTGGCAGGGAGAATTTGGTTCAGAATGTTTTTTTTCTTGTTTTCCTCCTCTAAATCTAGGGTGCGTCTTATGGTCAGGTGTGTCTTATGGAGTGAAAAATACGGTAGACCCTGGAAATTACTGGGAGCCAGTGGAGTTGTAGTAAGACCGAGTTTGCAGTAGTCCAGCCTTGAAAGAATGATTGATTGAACAAGGACAGCAAAACGTTGTTGGTGGAAATAGGATCTCACTTTCCTCAACATATGGAGGCTAAAAAAAGCATTTTTTTACTAGAGATTTAAAATGATCAGTAAATGAAAGTGGTAAGTCTATAATGACGCCCAAAACTTTGCTTGAGAATTCAATCTGCAGTGAATGTCCAGAAGGCAGTGGAATGAACTGATCTAACTTTGGACCAAGCCAAAGTAGTTTTGTTTTGGACTCATTTAGCTTCAATTGTACAGTAAGGGCCCAAGATTGAAGTTTTTGTTATGCATTCTAAAATATTCTTGGTGAGGTTAGTAAAATTTGAATCTATCTCGAGAAGGACAAAGATGTCATTTGCATATGTATACAGTTTTTCAAAGGGGGAGAGATGGAAAAGCTTCAAGGTGGACATATAGATACTGAAAAGAATAGAGGACAGAGGTGATCCCTGCAAGAGTCCGCATAATAGCTTCCAGGGTGATGACCTGGTGCCATTCATATTAACAGAGTATGAGCGAGATCGTAAGAATTTTTAGAACCAGTCTAAGACAGTAGAATTAATACCTATCTCAGAAAGTTGGTAGATCAGTGTTCATAATCTTGGAAGTATCCAAAGTGGAATAGCCTAGCGAGGCAACTGTGAATGGATACCATGTGGAAGACACCCTTGGGATCTAGCCAGGTACTTGCGACTTGGGTTAGCCACTGTTGGAAACAGGATACTGGGATTGATGGACCTTCAGTCTGTCCCAGTATGGCAACTCTTATGTTTTTATGTACATTCTCAACAGAATATACCAAAAATTGAATTTAAAGTGTTGATACTAATCTGACACCTATAAAGCTTGGAAATTCTATCTATTCATCCTTCCAAAAGACCTGCTCAACTCTAGTATCCTCTCTACAGTATTAAGCCTCTAACTAGATTTTAAGACTCCTAATCACTAAGGCCCCATTTTACGAAGCCGTGTTAGGTTTTTTTTATGGCCAGCTGCGGCGGTATTAGTTCCAATGCTCATACGGCCATGGCAGTATTAGCTCTGATGCTCATAGAATTCCTATGAGCGTCAGAGCTAATAATGCTGCATCCAGCGATAAATAGCCTAATGCAATTTCGTAAAAGGGGACCTAAATGAACATTATCTGCCACAAAGACTGATTTGCCATTCATGTGGAAAAGCAAAGAGCAAAGCTCAGAATAATTTGGGCAAAAACATATAAACATCAACATCTTGATTTATTTTAATATTTCCTTAGTAGGCTCTCTTAGCTACTATGGGCCTGATTCTGCATAGGACGCCAGTCTCAGCAGCCATCTAAGCAGCATCTGAGAATCGCACACCGGTGTCATATACAGAATTGCATCTGTCCTAACAGACATGCCTAATCCCGCATAACCTGACCGATTTTATAACTGATGCCCATGTCACAGGCACCAGTTAGAGAATTGCGTTGCCGCTGAGCTGATCGCGGCAAGGCAATCCCCCTGCCACAATCAGCTCAGTGGCTGTGACAGGGAAACCCTGACCCTGCAAACATCCCCGGCAGGAGAAATACCCACTAACCTCCTGTAGGGAACCCCCAAAACAACCCTCGGAAGGAGGGATGCCCACTCCCTCCAGCTGGCAACACCCCCTCTAAATATCCAGGGCAGGAGGGATGTCCACTCCCTCCTGCCAGCACCACCCCTGAACACATGACCCCCCCCCCCCCCAAATCCCCCACCCTGACACCCCTGGTACCTTTCTCAACAAGGTTGGCCAGAGGGACTCCTGCTCCCTCTGGCAGTCAGGTCTACCTCTTCAGAATGGTGGGCCTTCCCCTTCCCAGTGCATTCTGGAATTCACTGGGAGTGGCCTGACTACGATTGGCCAGATCCCTAAGGCCCCTCACCAGGAATCAGGAGCGTTAATAAGCGTCATCTTCAAAGACAGCAACGCGCCTTAACAATGCTTCTGATTCCTAGTGTGGACAGTGATATATTATGAGCAGTTTGATGAGCGTCAATAGCAGCTAAGTACTTTTTATCTTTTTTCTTGGTACTCTGATGCGAGTTCAGCATTTGTAGGCGTCTTTGAAGCTGCTTTTTGAACCATATCTACATTAAGAAGATGCGGGGTGATTCTTCCCTGTAATAACAGTGTTGTTCTTCAATACACTAGTCTTCAGGAGTACAAGTAAACTGTTCAAAATACTGAGGACTATATTGAAGTGGAGTTTTTTCAACCAATGAAGCACAACTGAGGTTTTAATTTGCTTGTTATTGTCTCCTGTGATCTGATCTTGAGTAAATTTTTGGGTGGGAAAACAACAATTAGGGGGAGGATTCCTTATAGAGTATGTTTTGCTTATATTGGTGATTTTTCGTACTCTCCTCTCAATTTGTATGGTAATTGAAATCACCCATTATTATAATGTTGCCATAATTTATCAGCTTTATGAAAACATTTCTTCGTCTGCTCATTATGTCCCAGGGGACGATAGTATAACCCTTACCCTATGGAATTTCTTCCACATTGCTATCTGTGTTGTGCAGAATGTTTATTTTGTTTGATTCAATTGCCTCTTTAACATATAGCACAACCCCCTTCCAATTTGATTTACTCTATCATTTCGATATAATTTCTACCTAGGTAACACAGTGCCCCATTGATTGTCCTCCTTCCACCAGGTCTCTGAGATGCCTATTATATCTACCTCATTATTCAGTGCTATATACTCTAACTCTTTTACTTTATTTTTTAGACTTCTAGCATTTGTATATAGACACTTCAAATTGTTTTTTCCATGTATCTACAGGCTGATGAGAAGATGATAGGAATACATTGACATCTTTACTCTGCTTGCCTGTTAAGCACTCTTGGTTTTCTTTCACCATTTTTGAAACCCCTCTATTGGGACTTCCTAAATGTTCTGATTCAACAGTATCCTTCAAGGATACTCCACAATGAACCATCTGCTCCTGAGCGACTGTCGGTTTTCACCCCATCTTAGTTTTAAAGCCGCTCTAATTTCCTTTTGGTGCCAGCAGCCTGGTTCCATCACGATTAAGGTGGAGTCCATCCTTTCAGAATAGGCTCCCCTGTTTCCAAGAAGGATGACCAGTCTTCCAATTTCCTAAGGTCTTCCTACAATTTTTCCACAGTCCACTTGTGTTTTAACAACTTTAAAGAGTTTAATAGTATCATCTGCAATTCCTGGATTGCATTTGAGAGTATCCATTCCCTTCTCCAGACTAAGGGGAGCATTTGGGTTTATTTGTTAGTTTTTATTTTGCTTTGGATTTATTTTTTTTTAAGGGAAGGAGAAGAAGGCTGCACTTCGATCTGATGGAGCATGGCTCAAGAAAACTTGTAAAAATCAATAAGTTAATCCAATTAAAAGGTACCACCTACAAGTTGTTTTGTTTCTTTAATAGAGATTTACTTATTTCTACATACCCATTTGGACTAACTTGGCAAACCCAGTACTATGCTTTGTTTTGTGATCTGGCAGTTTCTTCTTGCTCCTCTGTACTTTTTGCTTAGGGGGCTGGAATCTGGCACCATGAGCCCTCATTTACAGCCACACAGATATTTTCCCCTGTTCTGTATTTCATTTCAAACAAACAAAAGGAGCAGAAAAAAGTTCCACAAAGTGCCAACAAACAAAACAGAATGCAAAAGTCCAAATCATAAAAACATCCACCAAATCAAGTTGCTCTTTGGAAAAGCAAACACTATTCCAAAGTAGTCACTTTCTTTCAATTCCAAGAAGTTGCTTTTCTCTCGACATGGCTGTATTTCAGCTGGTGAGCCTTCATCAGGAGAAGGAAGCAACTTTGCAAACTTGCTGGTTGAGATGATACCAACTGATGCTTAGAAGACAGCTCTCGCTAGTCAAGATGATATTAACTGACGCTCGGAAGACATCATCTCGACCTGCGAGAACTATCAACTGATACTTAGAAGACAGTTCAAAATATGTGAGCTGCAGTCAATTAAATAGTATTTAATTTTAACTTAATTTAGCCTAGTCACTGCAGTAGCAGATTTCAGCCAGGAACTTTCACCAGGGTTCATTCCAGAACCCTGCAATGATGGGCCCCAAATCTGAATACTAGGAACGTTCTGCCCGTCACTGGTTTTGAACACTGGACCTGCAACTTTCTCAGCTGCAGCCAACTCAGAGTGTGGAGGACCTAAGGTCCCCCCATACTGCAGTGATCACCACTAACAACCAAGACACCAGGCTGCTACACCTCTGTTTCAATTAAATACATTCTCTGAATTGTTTCAAACACGTTTCATCCCTCTAAAACAACTTTGCCATGACCCTGTTTCTGTCACACACCATTAAAACACAGGATATAGGAATTAAAATGATCAAATGGCTCAGAAGTACAATAAATGGCTTCGTTTACAGAAATTTGACATAAATAAATGTTAGAGAATTGCAAAGGCAATCCTTCCATTCACCAGAGCCAACCAGCTCAAAATAAAAATGATCAAAAATTTATTAAAATTAGGTTGAATCACCTCACTTTCCCACTGTCTTTAGGTCATTACACAGGTCTGTCACACTACAGGATTATTGGGCATCGCCTCTTTGCACTCTCTTGCAGCCCATGGTCCTATTGTTATTTTTAAATTGTGTGTTATTCCTGCCTGCCAGGATCACCACATGGGCCTAGATTAGATCAAGCAAACTTACTCTTCACAACCTTTGTTTGGTGAGGTCACTATTGTTCCCTTATCATTTGTGTTGATAACCTATGCATCACTTCCTGCCACAAATACGACTTTCATAAGAAGCAGGTTATATTGTACTAGTCTTTAAGTCCGTTACATTACGGATGCTAGAATAGATGTGTCTGTCTGTCTGTGTTTCTCTCTCTCTCCTTGGCCACTGTCTGTATCCTTCTATCTCCCCCACCCCCCCAAGCAAAGCTGTCTGCCCCAGCACAGCCCTCCAACCAAAGCAGCCCCCCTTTCCCTCTCCCTGACTGTCTCTCCGTGGCCCCCTTCTGTATTCACCCCAGAGCAAAGCTGTTTGCCTCCAGCACAGTCCTCCCTCCAAAGCAGCCCCCTTTCCCTAACTGTCTCTCCATGGTCCCTTCTGTCTTCCCCCCACAGCAAAGCTGTCTGTCCCCAGCACACTTCCCCGCCCCTCCCCCCAAAGCAGCCCCCTTTCCCTCTCCCTGTCTCTCCATGGCCCCTTCTGTCTTCCTGCCAGAGCAAAGCTGTCTGTCCCAAGCACACTTCCCCCCCCCCAAAGCAGCCCCTAGTGTTTAAGCCTGTTACATTAATGGGTGCTAGAGTAATGTCTGTCTGCCTGTGGTTTTTTTTCTTTGTCCCATCCTATGTCCTTAGTATGTCCTTAGTGCCCCCAGTGCCGCCTTCCATGTCCTTAGTGCCCTCAGTGCCTCCTTCCTATATCCTTAGTGCCCTCAGTGCCCCTTCCTATGTCCTTAGTGCCCCCAGTACCTCCTTCCCATGTCCTTAGTGCCCCCAGTGCCCCTTCCTATGTCCTTAATGCCCTCAGTGCCCCTTCCCGTGTCCTTAGTGAACTCAGTGCCCCCAGTGCCCTTTCCTATGTCCTTAGTGCCCCCAGTGCCTCCTTCCATGTTCTTAGTACCCTCAGTGCCTCCTTCCTATATCCTTAGTGCCCTCAGTGCCCCTTCCTATGTCCTTAGTGCCCCCAGTGCCTCCTTCCCATGTCCTTAGTGCCCCCAGTGCCCCTTCCTATGTCCTTAATGCACTCAGTGCCCCCTTCCCATGTCCTTAGTGAACTCAGTGCCCCCAGTGCCCTTTCCTATGTCCTTAGTGCCCCCAGTGCCTCCTTCCAATGCCCCCCTCAATGCCTTTTAGACTTTGTTCCACCCACACCCTCCCCCAAAGCCAGCCTGCCTGCCTCCCATCCCCCTGTGCAGTAGAATCTTTAATTTCTACCCCCCATTCTCTACAGTAGAATTCGGCATTTGCAGCATGTTTCTATCTACCCCCCCGCCCCGCCACGCTACTACCGCTGCCATGAAGCCGACCCCACTGACCCTCCCATCGTGAGACGAACACAAACCTCTGGCCTGCAGCAGCTCCACAGCACTCTAAACATTCTGCTTCGTGGCCTGATTTCATTGGCAGTGAAAATCAAGACAGTAGAAGGCTGGAAGCAGAATGTTTAGAGTGCTGTGGAGCTACTGCAGGCGGGAGGTTTGTGTTCATCTCGCGGTGGGAGGGTTGGATGGTAGGCTCAACCCCGCCGGCCCCGGGGGTCCACCCGCAGGCACGACTGGTGGCCGTGTAGACACCTCCTTGGGCAGCAAGGGTCGGACACGCACCGCCACGCGCACGGGGCTCTTCTCGACCCGGGGCTTCGGCGCCATCGACGGAGGGAAAGAGGCTCGAGCCGCGCAGTCAAGGAAAGCGCGGCCGCTTCATCTCGTTTCTTCGGCGGCCGCCCCCTCCCCCGGCCCCATGGCTGCAACGCATCTGAGCTGAGGGAACCAACATCAACCCCTCCCCCCCATCATCTGTGGGTGCAGCCAGCTGGAAGCAGCGACTCCGACCTTTACCGGGCCCTCCAGTAGCTCACACTCCCACATTCCTGCCCTCCCAGCAGGGAATTTTGAAAGCAGCGGCGCGAGGTGGAGAGCACGGAGGCTGTGGTGACGTAATACGCGCGCATGCGTACTCGTGCCGCCACAGCGCGACAGATCAGGGAACACGCGGTGCGAGTGCACATGCGCACTTAGCTTTTTATTATTACAGATAGCTGTGTTTTATGGAAACTATCTGATTTGACCTTTTTTTCTCCCCCAGCAATGATATACAAGGTACGCTTCATGTATCATCTATTCAGAGTTCTTGTCATCTGAAGTGACTAACAAGGCTTTGCTACATATCATGTCTACATGGGAGCAATTCATCCTCTATTCTCTCACAACCGAACTCTGATTTTAGATCCTTGGTTTAAAAAAAAAAAAAAAAAAAAAGAAAGAAACAGCAGTTTCTAAAGCAAACTTGTAGCTGAAATGATTGATAGGTTCCACCCTAAACATCCCAGCCATGACCAAAATTTAGCAAGGCAAATTGAGCATAAATCCAAGGAAGATGTAAAGCCTGAATGTCCAAAGCACACAATTTAAAATAAAGTGCTATTCCAAGATGAAATGACAAAATCATTATCAGAAGCCAACGTGGTGAAGACAGACCTTGGATTACTATACTTTTCAGATATGGACAGCAGTTTTCCAAAATGTAAAACACAAGAAAATCTTTCTGTAGCTAATCACTGTAAAAATTCTAGAAAAATAATCTAGCTCAAAGTATGAATGATTTGTCCTAGAATTATCTTTATAAATCAGTAGGATGTCCTTCACTTATTTATGTAGTTGGGGGGGGGGGGGAGAGGGAAACAGTCAACATGGGAGCTATCAATTAATGAGAGATGGCTTGGAGATATCGATTTGACAAGTTGTTAGCTTTTTGATACTGAGTGAGTCGCATTCCAAGTGCTGACGCTGACAGACACAGTAAATCTGGCCTCTTGGCTCCTTCTGTGTCTGAAAACAAGACCTTGAATATTCCAACCCCACCACCCTTGGGATTAAAGTTTGCACCTGCACCAAATTATCAAAAATGCTGACCTAAATAAATGTTATGAGAAAATGCTTATCATTCTGACACTCAGAATTTGGATTACTGCTAGTTTTGATTTGTTAAGGTCCCAAAAGCTGAGTCCTGTAAATTGAGTGCAAAATCAGTCAGTTTGGAGGATCTTTCACGTGACTATAATGCACAATTGAAAAGAAATGCCCCGTAGGCATTAATAGAAGCCATTGCATTGCAGATTTGCTTATCACTATATTACAAACTCTGCCTGGCTTGATGGTGCATTGCAAATGCTCAAGCACTAATCTCACTGAAGAACTCGTTATATTTCTCACAATATTTTATGTGTGGCATTCTTTGAACACTTAAAAGTGCTCTAAGAAATCATGTTCAGAAATAAATATTCACATAAATGAATAAAAGAAACCTCCTCAATTCAGTAGCTTCTTAAAAATAAATATTCACCAATTAGGTGCCAGAAACCTTAGAGAAAACCATTTTTAATGTGTAAATTTCCAAAGCTATCATAGTCTGACTGTCTGTGCATGCCAGTATCACCTCTAAAACTGGAAAAAAAAATCTGTTCAGTTCTATTTTTCTGCCAAATTCTAGTTCATGCACTTGTCATTTTCTGGCCTTCCTTCCACTGCTCTCCATTTTTGCAAGGTCTGAGACAGAAAACTGCTACTTATCTTTTCATGATCTTGTTCTTTTTACTTATCTTCCTTCCCACAAAGAGCTCCACTGATCTTCCTGTCCTCCTCATTTCATCTTTTTTCTAAAAAAAATATTTTTTTATACAACAACTTTCTTCTGATAATAGAATCAGGTCTGTGATTTAGCATCATAAGCCTTCATTTGTGACTAGAGAACAGGCTCCCCCATATTATATTCTCCATATAAGAGTTCTCTCTCTCCCCACTCCATTCCTACCCCTTGCAACATTTCTTCTCACTCCTTCCTACCTCTTTAAGAGGCCAGGAAAAGCGGTTTCTACATACTGCTGGCAGCTGACCCAGAAGCCTTCCCTCTAACACAAAACACATCTGAGGGAAGGCTTCTGGGCCATCCATGGGCATTGTGTAGGAATCACTATCCGCGGCTTTTAAAGAGAGCAAGTGGAGCTATGCTGAATTATTGAAAGACACCAGTGTGTGCCAAGCTGATCCTGTGCAGCTCTCTAGCTTAGGGCTTAGGAGATCCCCCAGGCTCATAAGAACATGTAGTTGGGGTCCATCTAGCCTAGTATCAGGTCTTCACGGACGCCAATCCAAATCACAAGTACCTGGCCAAAACCCAAATAGTAGCAGCATTCCATGCCACCGATCCAGGGCAAGCAGTGGCTTCTCCCAAGTCTCCCAACAGCAGTTTATGGACTTTTCCTCCAGGAATTTGTCTAAACCTTTTTTAAAACCAGCCACATTAACCACTCTTACCACATCCTCTGGCAACGCATTTCAGAGCTTAACTATTCTCTGAGTGAAAAAATATTTCCTTCTATTGGTTGTAACTTCGAATGTCCACTAGTCTTTGTAAATCTTGATGCAGTTAAAAATCGATCCACTTGCACCCATTCTACACCACTCAGGATTTTGTAGACTTCGATCATATCTCCCCCTCAGCCGTCTTTTCCAAGGTGAAGAACCCTAACCTCTTTAGTCTTTCCTCATATGATAAGCGTTCCATCACCTTTATTATCTTGATCGCTCTTCTTTGAAGCTTTTCTAGTGCCGCTATATCTTTTTTGAGATAAGGAGACCACAACTGAACGCAATACTCAAGGTGAGGTCGTACCATTGATTGATGCAGAGATAACATTCTTAGTCTTATTTACCATCCCTTTTTTAATAACTCCTAGCATCTTGTTTGCTTTCTTTGCCACCGCCACACACTGGGCGGAAGGTTTAAGTGTATTGTCCACCATGACACCCAGATCTTTTTCTTGAGTGCTGACCCCCAAGGTGGACCCTAGCATCCGGTAACTATGATTTGGATTATTCTTTCCAATATGCATCACTTTGCATTTGTCCGCATTAAATTTCATCTGCCATTTGGACACCCAGTTTTCCAATTTCCTAAGGTCTTCCTGTAGTTTTTCACAGTCCACATACGTTTTAACAACTTAGAACAGTTTAGTGTCATCTGCAAATTTAATCACCTCACTCGTAGTTCCAATTTCCAAATCATTTATAAATAAGTTAAATGGCACCAGTCCCAGTACAGTCCCCGTAAAGACTGAGAAAAATTGAACATTCCTATCCCATGACTCTTAATTTTCTCAAGAGCATCTCATGAGGAATTTTATCAAAAGCGTTTCTGTAAATCTAGATGCACTACATCCACTTGCTTGCCTTTATCCACATGTTTATTCACACCTTCAGAGAAGTCAAGCAAATTGGTGAGGCAAGATCTCCCTCAGTCAAATCCATGCTGACTCTGTCTCATTAAATCATGTTTGTCGACATGTTCCACAATTTTATTTTTTTATAATTGTTTTCACTATTTTGCCTGGCACCGAGGTCAGGCTTACAGGTTTGTAATTCCTGGGATCTCCCCTCAAACCCTTTTAAAAAATCAGCATAATATTGGCCACCCTCCAATCTTCAGGTACTACAGACAATTTTAGCAACAGGTTACAGATCAGGAATTTCATGTTTGAGTTCTTTCAGTACCCTGGGATGTATACCATGCGGTCCAGGTGATTTATCATTCTTTGGGCTCCTTTTACAAAGGTGCGCTAGTGTTTTTAGCGCACATACCCGATTAACGTGCAGCTAGCCGAAAAACTACCGCCTGCTCAAGAGGAGGCGGTAGTGGCTAGCGCGCGCTATTCCGTGCGTTAAGGCCCTAACACGCCTTCGTAAAAAGAGCCCTTTAACTTGTCAATTTGGCTTAGTATGTCTTCCAGGTTCATCGAGATTACTTTCAATTCTTCCACCTCATCACCCTTGAAAACCATTTCTGGTTCTGGAACATTTCTTACATCTTAAGAAACATAGAAACATAGAAACATAGAAAGATGACGGCAGATAAGGGCCATAGCCCATCAAGTCTGCCCACACTATTTACCCACCCTCTTAAATCTACTGACCCCCTAAAGAATAATTGTAATTATACTGTCACTCTACTGACCCGCTCATTCAGTCCTAGTGACCCTATCCCTTGTAATTATACTGTCACTCTACTGACCCGCTCATTCAGTCCGAGTGACCCTATCCCTTGGCATGACCTCGTAGGGATCCCACATAGGTATCCCATTTGTTCTTGAAGTCTGAGATGCTGCGTGCCTCGACCACCTGCACTGGAAGCTCGTTCCAATGCTCAATCACTCTCTCCGTGAAGAAGTATTTCCTGGTGTCTCCACGAAACTTCCCTCCCCTGAGCTTGAGCGGATGTCCTCTTGTGGTCGAGGGTCCCCTGAGAAGAAAGATATCATCTTCCACCTCTACCCGTCCCGTGATGTACTTAAATGTCTCAATCATGTCTCCCCTCTCCCTACGCTCCTCTTCTGTAAAGACCAAAGCAAAGAATTCATTCAGTCTCTCCGTTATGGCCTTATCCTCCCTGATCGCCCCTTTTACTCCTTGATCATCCCATGGTCCCACGGATTCCCTCACAGGTTTTCTGCTTTTAATGTACCTAAAAAAATTGTTACTATGAGTTTTTGCCTCTTTGGCAAATTGTTCTTCATATTCTTGTTTAGCTTTCTTTATCAATGCTTCACATCTAACTTGGCAATGCTTATGTCTCTTCTTATTTTCTGGGACCAATGGGATTTCCCACCCACTCCATGCAGTTGCTATGGCACTGTATGCGAGACAGACTATGCGTAGAAACATCATGAAAGCCATCCAAAGAAAATCAGCTGTAATTGTGAACTTTGATTTCATAAATACAACTGGCTGAGTCAAGGGGCCTGGCTCACACAAACTAACCTAAAACTAAGATCTTTTGTTAGATCTAGCCTTATGTGACTTGACTTGCTGTGGTTTTACCACACAAACAGACATAACACAGAGAACTGATTAAATGTCACAGTACCTAGAAACACATGTTCAAGATGCCACTTCTTTCACTATCTGCTTTCTGCCCTTTTCAACAGATTAAAAACAAGCATATTCTCCAACTCCAGAATAAATAGCTAAAATGCAGTTCTACTGAAGTGCCTACATCCTCTTACCTTTAAAAGATCGATTTCTTTTACACAATCTTGCCTTGCCTTGGCATCCATCATTTCAAATATCTTTG
This sequence comes from Geotrypetes seraphini, assembly GCF_902459505.1. Taxonomy (NCBI): domain Eukaryota; kingdom Metazoa; phylum Chordata; class Amphibia; order Gymnophiona; family Dermophiidae; genus Geotrypetes; species Geotrypetes seraphini. The sequence continues at coordinate 76,291,812 of NC_047093.1, forward strand.
AAACCACAAAGCAGAGAGAAAAAAACTGGTCAGTGTTATATTCACTGTACTACAGTATATTATACATATTTCCCATAGACAGACAGCCCAATTTGATATACAAGAGAGAAAAATACTGGTTATACTTAAGTTTCCTAAAATGTGTTTCAAGATGCTGTAGATTTTGGCAATCCTTAATAAATTCACCTGTTTTTAATTAATATTACATGTTTCTATCCATGGCTTAGAGAACACCAACAAACAAATTCACAGATTAGCATCCTTGGTTCTAGGAAGTTCATCCGAGTCAATTATATATATATACCGTATTTTCACGCAGATAACGCGCACCCGTGTATAACGCGCACACGGGTATAGCGCGCAGAAACCACGATATTATGTATAAAAACTTTTGTATACCGCGCTCACGGGTATAACGCGCATGCTGCCTGGCTGTCCTTTCGCCCGCCCCGACTCTCCTCTGGCCACCCCGACTCTCCTTTCGCCCGCCCCGACTCTCCTCTGGCCACCCCGACTCTCCTTTCGCCCTCCCCGACTCTCCGTGCCCTGTCCCGACTCTCCGTTTACCCGCCCTGCCCTGCCCTGCCCCCCCCCGGCAGGACCACTCGCACCCCCACCCCGAAGGACCGCCGACTCCCCGACAATATCGGGCCAGAAGGGAGCCCAAACCCTCCTGGCCACGGCGACCCCCTACCCCCACCCCGCACTACATTACGGGCAGGAGGGATCCCAGGCCCTCTTGCCTCGACGCAAACCCCCCTCCCTCCAACGACCGCCCCCCCAAAGAACCTCCGACCGCCCCCCCAGCCGACCCGCGACCCCCCTGGCCAACCCCCACGACACCCCCACCCCCCTTCCCCGTACCTTTGGTAGTTGGCCGGACAGACGGGAGCCAAACCCGCCTGTCCGGCAGGCAGCCAACGACGGAATGAGGCCGGATTGGCCCATCCGTCCCAAAGCTCCGCCTACTGGTGGGGCCTAAGGCGCGTGGGCCAATCAGAATAGGCCCTGGAGCCTTAGGTCCCACCTGGGGGCGCGGCCTGAGGCACATGGTCGGGCGGGGTGGGAACTATGTAGAAAAACTTTTGTATACCGCGCTCACGCGTATAACGCGCGAGGGGTATGCGCGGTAGGTAAAAACGCGTATAACGCGCGCGTTATATGCGTGAAAATACGGTATATATATATATATTTTTTTTTTTTTTTTTGTACACAACACAAAGCAATGCTATTCAGGTTTTTTTCACCTTTCATGTTTTTTTTCTTTTAAGACATTGATCACTAACACCTTCACTTGGAATCTGTGGTCTGCAGTTACCTACCCCAATCATCTCAGAGAAACAAATATCAGGTTTTCAGCATTATTTCTTTAAGGCACTTAGGCCTGGATTCTCAAATTGGCGCCAATTTTTTTTTTTTGGTGCCAGTAAGCGTCCAGTAAAAACACCATTTAAAGAACGTTTTTAATTGAGTTTCAAGGTGCCTGCTGACACCTAAAAAAATCAGCGCCAGAATTGCACCTCTGTAGGTGCTTTAGGTTGCTTAACGCCATTGTGGGCATAGCTTTTACCAGAAGTGGCATTAGGCAGCCTAAAGCACCTATGTAGGAACAATTCACGCAAAAGATAGGCGTCAGAAATGTAGGCTTTTGATTAATGATCCTACTATTCTTTTCTCATTGAGCCCTTTCGTCCTTTTGTTTTTCTCCCATATATGTTCTCTTTCCTGTAGTTCTACCCCCTTTCCTGCTCATCCTTAGTACGTTTATTTTGTGTATGTCTGAGTAAAATTTGTTTGTTTATTGTTGTTTTTAACTTTGTTCTTACCCCTATTTTATTGTTGTAAAACACGTGAAGGGGCATAATCGAAAGGGACGTCTAAGTCCGTTTACGTCCATATCACAAATCATCCAAAGTTAAAAAGAGCTTAAGACACATTTTCGACAGATACGTCCAACTTTTTTTCATTTCGAAAATCGTCTATACGTCCTACCGATCTGATCGTCCAAGCCACTAAATCGTCCATCTTTATACCACATTTTTGTCCAACTTTCCGTCCAAGTCCAAAACGCCTAGAACAAGCCCTGCTGGATGTGGGAGGGGTCTGCAAAGTGATGGATTGCACACCCAGACTTGCCACCTAAATAGTGGGGTACCTTACAGGGCACAGCTGTGAACTTCACAAAAAGGGTGCCATGACTTCTCCTCCCTACAGCTCCTTATAGGTGATGGTGAGCCCCCCAAACCACCTCTAGAATCCCCTAGACCCACTTATCTACCACCCCAATAGCCCTTATGGCTGCAGGAGCCACTTATATGCCAGTACAAAAGGGTTTTGGGGGTGTATAGGGGAGTGCACATGTTTCAATATCAATGCAGTGATTACAGGGGCTTATGGGCATGGGTCCTCCTCTCCATGGGTCCCTAACCCACCCCCAAGATGCTTTAAGACGCCTCTGTGCAGCACGACTAGGCTTTCCTATGCCAGGCGGCCAGGTGATGATGGTCTGGAAGCTAAATTTTAAAGTTGTGATTAAAATTTTTATGGGGGTGGGGGGTCTGTTTTATATGTCTACAGTGCTTATCTGGTGACTTTAGGTGGGTTTTTGTGACTTAGACCATGTTTTACATGGTCTAAGTCACAACGTCCAAGTTCCGTCGATCGTGGGCTGTATAACTTTCGGTTATACATGCTATACGACTAAGTCTAAGCCGGCCCACATCCCGCCCAACTCCCACCCTCGACACGCCTCCCGAAATACCCCGTTTAGCTTTGGTAGTTCAGCGGTACTATGAAGACCTAGGTCGTTTAGAAATACGTCCTAAACCCGTTTTTATTATCGGCACTTGGACGTTTTTGAGAAATGTTCGTGCAAGTGCCGACTTAGGCCGGTTTTTGGACATTTTTCACTTTCAATTATGAGCCCCTTAGTCTTTGATAAGCTTTCAATCAAATTTACAATAAACTTGGCAAACTTTACAAACTTGGCCTGGAAAGCCCTGGCCTACATTTCCAGTGCCTATCTTTCCTGGAAGCATGATTGACATGCGATCAGTGGCCGCTTTTTAGGCAGCCACTGATATCAGTGCCATATAGAGAATTCGGGCCTCAATTTTTATTGGATCAAAACAGATTATACCAGATCTTTTTTCTCATCTTTATATTACTAGTAAGCAGCAATCAAAACCAGTTATTTTAGCATCAATAGTCCAATGTTCACAGTTGCAAAATGTATCTTGCATTAAAGAATGTAAACAGACAGGTCTCAATATGTTTTACTGGAAACATAATAATACTATGAAGGTTTATTTAATTATATGCATTTATTTCCAATGCTCAAATATTTGTATGAGATAAAATAATTCAAATGGATAGGTTTACCATGGAAGAGATTTACAACCACTTTTTGAGGCAGGAGAAGAGAGTGAAAGTTGAATAATGATTGTAATGTGACATTTTGACATCACCACCATGTATTATGGCTCTGATGTCAATCACCCAGGCTTGTTATACACATTTGTGACATCAGTACCTTGTGCAACAGCTGAAAACAGTTAACTGTTCCCCTAAGGGAAAAAAATGGCTATCCAGCTACAATAATGGCATGTATCACTGAGCTATCATTTTTCAACAGCTGGTACCTCCCACTGGCTTAAGGTTCTCATAAAGACTTGACCAACCTCTGATCTTATAAAGTCATAGCTAAACCGATTTTCTTTTATATACTTCACATATAGAATAGGCTTGATTTTCACAGACCTACCATCACAATCCAATATACAAAATTTTAAATTTAAGAATCACATCGATAACTGCTAAAACACTGCATACGCTCTAAGTTTATTTTTGTGGTTTAATAGACACAATCCCCCTGAAATTCAGCCAGCAATGCTAAGCATTTTTAAAAATACAGTTAAATTAGTTTCCAATATTCAGTGCCAGCGAAAGTCCAGGCACTGGCACTGAACATTGGGGGCTAAATGTAGCTGGGCTGGATGGTGGCACTTATTTTTTTTAAAAAAAAAAAATCTTCCGAGTCCCCTCCTACCTCCAACAATGTCCCCTCTTTCCCTCCTCCCTCCACAAAGTAAGAATCCTCCCATGGAAGGTCTCCTGCCTCCCCCACCATATTGAGGTAGCCCCCCCAGACCTACCAGGTGGTTCGTGTGGTCACTGGGGGCAGGAGCACAGTCCCCTTGCTCCTGTCCCTTGCAGCACTTTTTCAAAATGACAGCTGTGACCTCTTGCAAATACTGTGAGCTGCTGCGTGAGGTCAAACAGCCATTTTGAAATTATGCCGCGAGGGGCAGGAATGAGGAGGCTATGCTCCTGCCCCCAACAATCCCACTGGATCACCAGGGATACGAGTAGGCCCCAGGGAGGCCTATGACGGCTGGGGGGCCTTTTTGCTATGAGTTGGGGGAAAGGAGGGAAGGGGCTCAGGGGGAAAAAAAATGGAAAACGTTATGTGGATTCTAGCCCAATATTCAATGCCAGCATCTGCATAGCAAAGCTAAATTAGTCTGCTTATCTATGCAAGTGCCATCACTGAATAAAGCCAGCACCCACATAACCTCGGGCTCCTCCCCAGTGCTGCTCCTGACCTGCCCACTTTTTAGCTGGGCAATCTATGGTGGTATTCAGCGGCACTCTCTATTGAATATCTCTACTTAGGTGATGGGAAGTAATTTAAACAGACAAAAAAGGCTCCTGCCCACTTAAATAGCTTTGAATATTGAGCCCAGTGGCTTTTTCTAAATGGCTTACCAACTTTTTTTAATTTTTTTTAAGAAGGCAACGAATGCAGTATTTTAACATGTATATCGTTTTATTGTAAACTGCCAATAATTCTTGTTGCTATGTAGTGGACAAGCTGTAAATGCCAGATGTTCTTCTACAACCTATTGCGAGAATCCAGTGTTGATAGCACTGAGGCATGGACACTGTTAACAAAATTTTGTGCAATGACAGGGGAGGAGTCAAGATGGTTTCCCAAGCAGCTATCCAGGAGCCAGTTCTAGGCTTCATTGGGTTTGTTGTCATTTATTTTTTTCATTATTGTTATTTAATTTCAAAGATAGTGATGAGAAAGGGAAATATTAGGATTTATTCCTCAGAGCTCTTACCCTTTTCCCCCGAGACAGCAGACTATGGACCCATTCACTGGTTCATGTCTATATGTGCAGACAGAGCAGCTGAGGGAGTAGAAACAAAGATATAGACCATGTGATGGCAGATCAAAGTCAGGACACCATCTAATCTGCCATTACTGGGAAGGAATCCACCCCTGAGGTTCATGCTTTTGTAGACACTTACCAGCATGAATCTACAGCATGTGACGGCCTTCTGTCTCCCCCTCTGACTAAAGCACCCTATCTCTACAATACTCTCAAACCTTGCCAGCACCAATTCTGTTTTCACATGGTGGTAATGCATGGCATTGAATCAGTTCAAGTGTAAAATCTCACCTGAACTTTCTTCAGTGCAACGGGTTTCCTGTCCAGGAGGCAAGTCGCTCGGTAAACTTCACTGAACTGTCCTCGACCTATCTTCTTCTCAATCTGAAAATCTGCCAAGGTACATCGATAAGGATAAGCAGTCAAGTGCCTCTGTTTACGCAAAATGAAAAAAAAAAGAAAAAAATATCAGTCAAGTGCCACTGGATGCAAAAATTTATTCAGTTATAAACCAAAATGTAAAGAAATTGCTTGTCACCTGGCAATAAAGATAAGTAACTTAATATTTTGAGCATAATCTGTGGTCCTGATTCACAACCCTTTAGTTTCTTAACTGTATAACATTACACAACAACCTTCATGGTAGTTTCAGAAATCAACCTGGATGGAATTTTATGAAATAAGTTAGAAATATATCATTCCCCAAGTAAATACTGCACATGTACCACAATTTTTATTTTAAATCATAGCATTACCAAAAAATAAAACCCATGTGTGATATTGGCCAAACAGGTTGAAAAGGTGACGGCGAAAGCTAGAAGAATGCTAGGTTGCATAGGGAGAGGTAGGGCCAGTAGGAAAAAGGAGGTATGAGGGGAGATATGACTGAAGTCTACAAAATCCTGAGTGGAGTAGAATGGGTACAATCGATTTTTCGCTTCGTCAAAAATTACAAAGACTAGGGGACAATCGATGAAGTTACACGGAAATACTTTTAAAACCAATAGGAGGAAAATTTTTTTCATCAGAATAGTTAAGCTCTGGAACGCGTTGCCAGAGGATGTGGCAACAGCAAATAGTGTAGTTGGTTTTAAGAAAGGTTTGGACAAGTTCCTGGAGAAAAAGTCCATAGTCTGTTATTGAGAAAGACATGGGGGAAGCGTTAAAAACTGCACCAACTCTGTGTTTTTCTTGCAGTAACTCCAAATTTTTCATCTGGGTATTTGTAACCAGCAGTTGTACCCAGTGTTACCTGAGGAAGGCATATATATATTTTGAAACCTGGATCCTTGCTGGGACAAAGCAACTAGAAAATAAAGGTACTATTGGTTGAAAGGACATCTCTCTTACCTTTTTTTTGTTCTCCTTTTATAAATCAGCATTTAAATTAGTAAAAGGAGTCCTTAGTCCCCTAACTTTAGTACAGGAATAAAATCGGGCCTAGATCTAAAAAATTTTGCCACCTAGACTTAGAATTTCCTGATTGTGGTTCAAAATGTTTCCCAAATCTAGCCTGTAAAAATTGATATTTAAAAAAAATATACATGTTTGTAGGAATTTTATTTTGACAAGTTGACATCTCTACTGTGCTGTTGAAGGGGTGGGCAGTGCCCAAAGCATGGCATTCTATATTAGGCTCTGAACCTTCCTAGTTAAATTAAAATCCCCCCAAATGAGATCCGCTATTTACAAGTGAACACAAGAGCAGTAGATCTTGCAACACTACTGAAACAAGAATTATATGCAAGACAAGAAATGGAGAGTTCTCAGAATAAGTATTAATTCAGAAACAAAGTATTGAAGAAACATAAATTCGACCATACACAATTCCCAAACAACAGCAGTCTGGCTAGCAAAAAAAAATCAATTTGCTGGATTTAAGAGACAGTAATATTTTCCTTGACAAAAAAAATTAAGTGGTAATTGATAAGGGATGAAAAAGATGAACATTCTGAAAGATATCTGAATTACAAATGAGACATGAATCAAAGCCACTCTACATTATTCTTTTACAACACCGGAGGCATGCAGGCACAACAGAAAGTTCTCCATATATTATGATGAGAATGCTACATTCTGAAATGAAAATCAATCTTTTCTTAGAGAAAAAGAGAGAATATTCCATTTCCCATTTTAGATTTTCTCATATTGGCCAATAACATTATAATTCTTTCCACTATGACCAGATACCTGCATTAATGCCAGTAAATCCTTATTTTAAAAAGTCTGAGATGGTTTATAAATGTAACATTTTTTGTGTGTGTGTTCTAGCGGCCATATGTTCCTGAAGAAAATACTTCTACAGGCTCTGATTCCAAAGTTATCTTACACCTCAGCTTTCAAGATCACATATATTTTCTCTACATATATATAAGTGGGCAAAAATGGATCATGTAGGCTTTTTTTCCTGGATAGAGAGCCATCTTAATAAGTTACTACCACAAGCTAAAACACGTCACAACAAGGAAACGTTAAGCGGTTACTACTGTAGGATGGAATCAGTATTGCCAAGTCCATAGAAGAAGAATATGGATAACCAAGGGCCAGCCCTATTCAGACTGTGCAGACTAGTGCTGCCCGATTCACAATTCGAATCGATTCACTTTGGGTGAATCGATTCGAATCGATTTACCCCGCCAAAAAAATTGGCCTCCCAATTCATTGACTGACCCTCCCCACTCGCCCTCTAAAGCAGGAGTGGCTGCGCTGCCTTTTGCTGGCCTGCTGATCCTGCTTTAGAGGGCGAGTGGGGAGAGTCAGTCAGGAAGTGGCTTACCCGCTGCTGTGCTCTCCGTCTTCCCCCTGGCCTCCCGAATCAATCTCCCTAACTTCAAATCTTGTTGGTCCCAGGCTCTGGTTGTCTTCTGATAACTTGCTTGCCAGGGTCTCCTTCTTTCTCTGTTCTAACCATCCATCTGCCATCTCCTTCCATTTCCCTTCCCTACCCCGGAGGTCTGGCATCTTTTTTTTTTTCGTCTCCATCCACAGATCCATCTTTTCTTAACCATCCTTTCATCCAGCATCTCTCTCTCCTTCCCCACCACCCCAGCTTTTAGGCGAAGGACTGGCTCCTCCTTCACCTAAAAGTCCTTCTGTTGGACGTTTGGGGCTTAGGCGTTGTTTGGTTCATTATGGTCAAAAAGTGTAGACGTCCTGGGAGTGTACTTTTAGATGTAGTGGTGATTTGGGCATTTAGTAGAGGCAGGCCATAATCAAAACAAGGACGTTTGTTTTGGTTATGGACACTTTCCCTGCTTCTGCTTTGAACGTTTAAGGACTTAGGCCAAAAGGGGACTTAGATGGTTTTTTTTATTATGCCCCTCTATGTAATTTTAATTACACTTTGTTAGTTACTCTTTATGTAACATAAAGTCTCATTTCAATAAACATAAATTATGTTTCATTGAAATGTTTCATTGAGCGCTACCTATAAATAAGGTATCATTGTACTTTATACTTAAAATTTAGAAAATAACAGCAATTTAGTTTTCAAAGTTTTTCCCTGCGATCTTTCATATTTATCCAGACCGAATAAATTCTGTCAAGATCTGTTGAGCCTCCATCTTGAAGGTGACTTAACACGCATCAGCATTTCCAAATGCTCTAAATGTAAACGATTCCTTTGTTTAGTCTTCAAATTGTTCATTAGACTAAAACCATGCTCACAATCTGAACTAGATGCTAAGAATGTGGCACCAATGTCCATCAATTTTGCTAAATCTGCAAATTGATCATTCTGAAATGCAAATTTCATCATATCTGGAAAGCTGTTTGTCAGATTGCTTTTGATTTTTTCTGCAACAAGGAATTTAAAGTCGTTGTATTACTGAATAATAACACCTTCCTCTGGAAGAAATTGTTTATACTTTAAACAAAGAGATCTGATATGTCCATTTCCGAAGTCAAAGTCGCATTGTGATATTGCTGTACAGTCAAAAGCAGACCATTCCTCAACTTCATTTTCAGGAAATCTTTCACCCAGATGCAAACATAGGATGTTGATGAAGGTTAATATGGAATTAGTATCCACTGAAACTTTTTCTCCAGACCTCATCCTGTTGTCAAGAAGACTGTTGACTTTATCACTCCACTTAATCTTGTCGCCTAAGTATTGCATTCAAAGTTTGTTCAATTTACCCTGTGCAAGATGATAAGCTTCCAATGGTGTCAAATCATGTTTTTGAAATGCCATGGTTAAGGAAGCCAGTTCTGATAAGACATCATTCAAAACTTCAAGTGCAATATGAGATTGTTCACTGTTCAGCTTCTTATAGCAGTACTTCGCAATAGGATCATTATCTTTGTCTTCTTCAAAATATTTTAACAGGGGATCATAATTTCAAATAATTGCTTTAAGTGCAAAGTGTCTAGATAACCAGCGCACTTCATTCAGGGGTCTGAAAGCAATTGATTCACATTCAGATGCATCTGCTATTTCTTGAAATTTGCATCGTTTAGTAGAAGACCGACAGAACACCGTGTACACAGTTCTCATTACAGTTTCTACTTCTTTCATCAATTTTACTTCTTTCCATGAATCAGAAAGTCCCAAATCTTCCCGATGTGCAACACAATGTGGAATGTCTTTTCTCAGCTGTGCTGCAACACCATCTATTTTGCCCAACATAACAGAGGCACCATCAGAGGTGAACATAACCATTTTATTCAGGTCAAGTTCATGTTTCCTATAGAATTCCCTGTTACTATTGATGTAGCATCACATGCTTCCAACTGTAGCATCCCACCAAATGATGTCCTATACTCATTTGAATTGACTGGCCAATACTTAAAGTAGAGTATTAAGTACTTGTTGACAGAAATGTCTGTGCTTTCATCAACAGTTAACGTATGATACATTGCTAATTTAATGTCTGCCATACGATCATCTTGCACGATGCCATTGATAATACCAAGAAATTCAAACGCATAGTTTTTGCTTCTCCAGCTATCAGGTATACTAACATACTTCGCCATGTGCTCATTGATATCTTGAACAATGAGCATTGAGATATTCATCTTAATGGCCAGCACAACACTGTCGACAAGAACCTTAATTTTATCAGGACTGGAACGCTTCCGTTCATTACTAATTTGCCTTTTTTCTTTTTTGGTTGGGCTTTCAAGCAACATGTTAACCAGTCCCCCTCTTAAATTCAGATTTTTACTTCTGAGTTTCCTAATACTGTTGTATGAGATTTACTTGATAGATGGCGTTTCAGAAAGTCCAGTTTCCAAACATCATCCCATATTTTTCCAGTAGAGAATATTCCAGTTGCTTTGGTATCTTGACAATAACAACACACAACTCCATAGTAGAGAGTTGCACGGAGACAGAAATCCCACCCATCCCCGCCAGGATCCTCTCCGTCCCCACCTGTCCCCGTCAGGATCTTCTCCATCCCCACCCATCCCCGCAAGGAATTACCTCCATCCCCACCCGTCCCCATAAAAAGCAGCAATTACTTCTGACAGGATCATCAATTCTTTTGTGTTTACGCTGCTGTTTTCCTTGTGGAATCTCTTTGGTGGAACCCTTTTTTTGTTTTCTGTTCAGGTAATTAACTTATAAACTCCCTCTTTTACTAAGGCTGATATGTCCATTATATTATATGGACCAAGTTTCCAAGTTTATTATAAGATTTGATTAATCGCCTATTCCAGATTCTAAGCGATGTACAGCTAAAAATTACAAAGTTAGGGGAAACGAACCCTGCTTCCAAAGCTTCCATCCCCATGGGAGTCCCGTTGGCTAGAGGGAGGTCCCCGTGGGAGTCCCGTGGATTAGGGGGGATTCCCGCGGGACCCGCAGGATTCCCGTGATCCCCGTTCCCGTGCAGACCTCTACTCCATAGTCATCGTCATAGGTAAATATTTCACGCAGTCGAACACGCATTGTATTTCGAGATTCCGGTGTCTCCGTTTCAACAATTTCTTCAAGCCATTCAGACCTAAAAGCTGTTGCAGCTCTCTTGCGTTTTACACTTTTCACCATTCGCGGTTTAGACATTTTAAGAGTTATATCTGCTTGCAATTTAATAAACGAATACAGTTATACAACTGCAGTACCATGCTGCACACTACGATTCCACGAAATAAACAATATGGCAGAACTTCAGGAAGTCAAAGAATCGGAAGTGTTTCATATCCTATGGGCCATAGGCTATGGCCCCATGGGGGCCCGTGACGTGTGAAGTTCAACTGCCAAAGATAACGGAATCATGTGAATGACTTAAAATTTATATTATAGCGCTTCAATAAATGTGATAAATGGGAAATCAGAACAGCTGGTCTTCTGCAACATTTCATTTTAGCAGTGAAAATCATTTTAGGCAAAAATTTATTTTTTTGTGCGTGCTATTTTAATTTGTGTGCGTGGGTTCGGCAAGTTGTGTGCACGCGCACAAGCACACAGCTTAGAGGGAACAGTGAGTGTGACCCGCATTATAACAGGGTATAAGAGGCCATATTTAGCCCCTAGTTCCCTAAGCCTCGGTTGATATTGTAGAAACTGTTTGTGCTTATTGGCCGTGGTTTTTGCAAAATCAGGAACAAATAATAATCTTGACCCTTTATACTTTATTTCATTGTTAGCTTTAGCCAGATTCAGGATTTCAATTGCTTGCTGAAAACGTAGCACTCTGAAAATCAGTGGTTGAGAGTATCCCTTTCCATTTGATTTTATTGGGATTCTATGAGCTCGCTCTATTTCTAAAGGAAATCTGGGGTTTAAGGGGATCAATTTTGGAATTAGACTTTCTATAAAAGCAACCGCATCTTTCCCCTCCAACCCCTCTGGTAGCCCCCAAATTCTCAAATTGTTCTGTCTGGATGTATTTTCTAAATCTTCAACCTGTTTTACCAGACCTGGCATTGTAGTATGATCTTTTTGACATTGCTTCAATGTCACTTCCGCTACCTCAACCCTCGTTTCCAACTGTGCTGCTCGAATATTTGCTAACTGCATTTGTTTGGCCAGATTGGCCATCTCCTCCCTCACTTCCAGCATTATGTCTCTGAGTTCAGATAAAGTGGCTGCACTTTCATCCTCTTTTGGAAGCGGAGCTTTAGAGGGAGTCGGCGTATCCGCCTTCATTCTCTTTGCGTTGTTATTAGCAAATGCTGCGTCCAACTTAGTTTGACGAGATGAGCTCATTTTCCTACTCTTCCCACTACTTTCCTGTACTGGGTTCATTTACTAGATGCTCCTTCTCACACAATGAACTTTTATTAAATTCAGGATCTTGTACAGGAATAACTTATCTGATGATACTGTCACTTTACACTCTATTATTATTATTATTATTTTTTAGCTGACATCCAACTCTGCCTTCTTCCAAAATCTTGTCCAGCTGTAAAAACCACAACAAACTATATTTGTATATTTATGTCCCAAACAATTTACTTCATTAATCCACACAATAGATGTTTTTTCCTCTTTCTTCTTCTTTTCTTCTCTTCAAAATGTGTGTTGCTTTTGTCAAACCTTTATTTAAAACACACTTCCTTTGTATCTTCAATAAATCCTCAGTTAGATTAGATCGTTATTTTGTTTGTTTATTTTGTTTAACCCATTTTCTCTTACTTTTCCTTTTACACCTTTCTTCTTAGTTAACCACTTTATATCTTAAAACTTCCAGCTTTTAAATTGTTGATTAATTATCTTCTTTCCATAAATTTTATTATATTTCTTATTTAAGTTCAGAGTAAAATATATAAAGATCTTGTCTGACGAACTGCTGTTTACTTTCCGTTGGCTTTTAAAAACTGCCAGCTGCTTCTGAACTCTGCTCTAAGCCCGTCCAACTGATTGGATATTTAATCAGTGTTGTTTCTTAGTGTTTAAACAAACAGCAATCTCTTAAATCATTACGGTAGCTGACTTCCTTTTCAGGGTTTGTTATATTATTTATTTATTTTTTTCCTCCTCTTTCCCTGTCACCTTCAATACAGCCGTTATTCAGTCACTCCTTCGTTGTAATTACAATTCCTTAGGCAGGCTATATCGTATATGCTGTATTATTTTCTTAGGTTTTTTTTAAAATTTATGCAAATTTTACAATTAGTAATATCAAATGATACCAAAGAGAAAGGATTATTTCACAAAATTTAACAGTAATTATACATATAATACAAAAATTCCTTTTTAAACCCACAAAGTTGGAGAGTCAAACCTTACAACTAAGACAAAATATAAAGAAAACAAGGAATTAGTTCCTGATTCATCGAATCCTAACCATTCCATTTTTTCTTAGTTAAGCCTTTCCATTTGTTGTTTCTTTTCCCGAGACTGCCGACTTCAGCTTTCCCTTACAATTTGTACCTTTATGAAGTTTAACGATCGAGTGAAGCCGCAGTTTAGTTTACTTCACTAGTCCCTTTCAACGGCTCTCTGCTCAACTGCCTCAGTGTTAGCGATTTGTTGTTTTGTTTTTTACAACTCACTCCTCACTGTCTTTATTTTTATGTCTATCGTGTTTTTAGCCCCTAAAAGGGAATCACAACTTTACTATACCGGCAAAAGGCACCCGAAGATGAGGAGAGAAGTGATTAGACGTCCGACATGTCAAACCGCTAAGCCACGTCCCCAAACAATTCATTTTTTTAAAAAACCACTACATCAGGGGTGCCCACACTTTTTGGGCTTGCGAGCTACTTTAAAAATGACCAAGTCAAAATAATCTACCAACAATAAAATTAAAAAAACCCACAAAGCACACTGTATGCAGAGAAAATGTTAATTATCATTTGTATTCCACGGGTTTTCAAAGAGGTCAAGGCAGATAGATGACTTTATGCAATGTCACTTCAGGAACAACTATACAAAAATAGACAAATATACCCCCCTCCCTCTTTACTAAACCGCAATAGCAGTTTTTAGCGCAGGGAGCTGCGCTGAATGCCCTGAGCTGCTCTCGATGCTCATAGGCTCCCTGCGCTAAAAACTGCTATTGCGGTTTAGTAAAAGGGGGCCATAGTGCAAAATATAGACAGCAGATATAAATTCTCAAAATGGACACATTTTGATCACTAAATTGAAAATAAAATCTTTGCATTATACAAAAAAAAAACAAAAAACAAAACCCCTTTCAGATTAAAAGGCTTATACCCAATAAACCCAATCAAATGCAATAAGAATCATTGCTCCCCTGTATTTTTATAAAATGTACATTCTGACCACTTGACATATACTGTAGGGACTGATGAAAGGCTGCTTACTAGAACTAATGTAAGATCACAGATGCACATTTACATATGCAATGACTTAGATTTACATTTGCTATTACAACCCATTAGACCTGATTAAAGTAATGAGGATGTCAGACACAGTAAGTAGAAAAGGAGCATGCTCAGGATGGGTCAAACCATAACTAGGCAATTTCCCAACAATTAAGGAGGTGATTTTGTAAAGGAATCCAACATGCAGAACAATAAGAACATAAGAACATAAGAAGTTGCCTCCACTGGGTCAGACCGAGGTCCATCTCGCCCAGCGGTCCGCTCCCGCGGCGGCCCATCAGGTCTGCGACCTGTGAAGTGGTTTCTGACCACTTCTATAACCTACCTCAAGTTCTATCTGTACCCCTCTATCTTTTACATATTCCAGAAAGCTCTTTGAAAATTGCCCAATGTGTACATGCATTAAAAAAAGTCACAAAGCAGCACGCACACTTACTTTTTTTAAACAATATATGTTCAGACATTCTAGGAAGCAGGAAATAGATGGACTATGGGACGGATTGGGCCCTTATATACTGTATATATCATATAGAACAGTGTTTCTCAAGTTCTTCAAGCCAAGAACCCCCTAAGCCTAACAAATACCAAACGAGTACCCCCACCCAAGCTCCACTCCAGACCTGCCTAAGCCCCTGACTCCACCCCCATAATAATAGTACTATTTGTAATGAAATTTCTTCCATCCATTTTTCATATACACACAATATAATCTTATTAATACATAATGGTAACCACAAAATAAAAAACAAAACAAAAAGCACACTGTACACAGAGAAAATGTTAATTATCATTTATATTTGTTTTAAAATATGCAATTTCCTACCTTTGTTGTCTGGTGATTTCATGAGTCTCAAGTTGCACTTCCTTTTGACTGTGCATCCAATATTTCTTTCTTTCTGCCTTCTGCATACTTTCTCTCCTCCGGACCTCATTCCCTTCCCCAACCAACATTTCTCTCTGTACCTCCACGAGTCCAACTTTTCTTCCTCTCTCCTCCATCCCTATTGGCAAAGTCTCAGTCTCTCTCTCTCTCTCTCACTCACACTCACACACACACACTGTCCATCTGTCTTGCAAGATCCAGTCATCTCTCCCACCCTCTCTACTGCCACATTCAACATTTCTCCCTCTCTCATTCCCTGGAGCATGTGCACATTTTTCACCACTGCCCACCAGCCCCATGCCCATTTCTCCTTCTATCACCCCTTTCCAGCACCAAGCCATATATCTCCCTCCATCACTATGTCCAATATACCTCCACCTTGCATCCCCTTCAATCTGTCCCTCTGTTCCCTCTCCATCACCAGGATCAGCTGAGCCACAGAGCACTGACTGGCTCAAAATCAACACAGGGAATGTCGGGGGGGGGGGGGGGTGTTTGACAGTGGGAGAGAGTGGGCATCTCTCCTGCTGCCAGAGGGGGGTGTCACTTGATGGCAGCAGCAGGAGGGAGTGGGTATCTCTCCCGCTGCTGGGTGGAATGTTGGGGGGTGTTGCTTGGCGGCAGGAGGGAATGAGCATCTCTCCCGTAGCTCTTCAATTTTTTTTTTTTTTTTTTGCAGGGTCGGGTGTTTGTGCAATGAAACAGGAGAGAGTGGGCATCTCTCTTGTCGATCTTCAATTCAATTCAACCTCATTTTCCTGTCAGTGCCTGAGCCAATTGGTGCTCAGGCACTAATCAGAAAGTAAGGCAACGACAGCTCAGACCTGTCGGCAAATTTTGGCCGCAAATGTGGCACAACGAGGTTAGAGAATCACTTGGCGATTATAGAGAAGCGCTCAGGGTGATCATTTAATATTAATGACCTTGTTGTACTACATTTGCATGTATTACATTTACAGTATCAGAGACTGCTAGAAGTCGGAAAAGACCTCGGTAAGATGTTTTGATAATCAACCGCTAAAATACATGCACACTAACCTGGAACCAGTTTAGCGAGCACGTTAAAGGCAGATTTTAGTTTGGAGAATCTGCCCCTTAGTTTTTTTATATGTTATGATAACAGTTATGTCATGCTAGTGAAAAGTATCTAAAGATGTTTTTTCAACCATAAAGGATCTCACCCACCCCCACATACACACTTTTTTAAAAAATCAAATATTTATTTGGGAAACTGCCCAACAAAGGCCAACACATATCATGATACAAAAAAAAATTAGGTTAAAAAATTTATATTAGTATAAAGGCAGCCACTCTTAAGTATCCAATGTTTCAGAATGAATGCCAATTCTCTAACGACATAACAACTGTATCCCACCCGCACCCCTACATGAATCCTATTGCCCCCTCATGGATATGAAGGGACCTTAATGATTCTCAAAACTCCGAGAGTTACAAGTTGCTGTGCACTCTTGCAATGGCCCTCGAAACAGCAGCCTGGTCTGCTAAGATAAGGGCTTTTGTGTAGATTTCAGAAGCATATACTGAGCTACTACTGGAATATGAAGTCTGTCATAGTTTTCCCAGCATTTTTTTTCTTTTCTTTGAATACACATCTTAAAAAGTACCTTCATATTTTAAATGATTGAGGTTGACATTCATCAAAATTTATACAATTAGTTTAGAAATATTTATGCCGATAGCTGAATTTTTTTGTTGTTGTTTTAATTTGGGGCTGCCAATGAATAATTTTTGCCAGATCATCTCCTTTGGAGGAAGACAGCCAGGAAGCATTCTGGGGAATGGGTTCTTAAGGATGCACATAACACCAATTATTCAACACTATCTGGATAACTTTATCCATTTAAATAGGAACACACCAATAACTGCCCTCATGTAACATAATTTATCTCTAAGCTCAGGACTGTATATTCAGCAAACCTATTTCAATGTCTACCCAGCGGGAGACCTAATTGTTCAGTATACCATTTTAAAAAATATTCAGGATGTTTACTTATTTATTTCCTAATACAACATTAAAAGTTTAACGAGTTAATCAGTTAAAATATTTAACAGCCATTACAAATAGTTTTCCATGATCTTCATAGGCACAGGCACTATAATATTTTAATGGAATAAGGCAGCATTTGTCCAATTAATTTTCTGAAATCTCATTAAAAAATTTAGCTCAACTATGTCACAGTCTTCTGACCTGAATTTTAATTATCTTTATGCTGTATGCAAGCTTCTTTTCTGGTATTTACCAATGCATCATTAATTTTAAGCCAACTCTTTCTATTTGTTTAAAGAGCATACTTCATTGGAATGACATTTAATGTAAACTAATTTCACCTTTAAAGGCATCTGCCAAGCTACCGATAAGTGGCCCAATCACATAAGTATAATACATAAACAAACCATAGATTAAGTGACAACCATGGTGGGCCAGGTCAACAGCTCAGCAATGGTGTTATGCTAGTTATCAGGGTTTGATTACTTAATAGAACTTCTGCTCCACAGGCTAATGTTGGAGGCACTTCAGTAGAGTTCACAGACCACGGGGAAGGTGAAAGAATGGTGCGAAATCCCCAGCTATCACTAAACAGCAACACCTAGGTACCTGTGCTACATCGCTTTAGAGCATTTTTTTGCTACTTCAGCTTGTCTGCGGTGTTCTTTGCTCACATGTTTAAAGACAATAGACTGCTTTCAGTCCAATTCTTTATATGTGAGTTTGCAAACCATTGGACCCCTGAGGAAGGTGTATTCGCCGAAACACAGACCGTATAGGGTCCGGTTGGATTTTTATCACTGTATTTTTTATCATTGTACTTTTTTAAATGAGTTTTCATGTTTTTATATGTCAGTGTATAATAAATTATCTCCTGAACATCTGTATCCATAGTTTTTTGTTTTTATTGGTGGATTGTTTTCACTGTGGATCATTGGGTCTCCCCATTTTTCTTTGTTGTGCTACATCGCTTTAGAGCAGTAAGTTCCACAGTTTCAGCCAAGACCATCATTGCTAGACAGAAACGTGTTAAAATGATTGCTCACCTACCACCCCCAACTCATGTTATCATTACTCCACCAAGGTTCCAAAACTAAGCCCAAAGCAGCAGAAGAAATACTGACCCTCAGAGATCAACAGCACAAATTTATTTACTGCCTCTACTGTCAAAATATAGCAGACTTTTTAGATCTGAACAGCTGCTACTTTGAAAGAAAATAGATTATGAATCCATTGTTGTTCATCTAGGTCAGCAATTTTGCTGCTGTTGGTTTATGTTTATTTAAAAATTGATAGTCCTCTGTAGCTAAAGGTCAAAGCCGCCTACAAATCCAATAAGTAAATCACATTAAAATAGAAAGGAATGCCATTAAATAAAAGGAAAGAAGACAATATATTCATAACAAAGGAAATCAGAAACAAAAATTAAAAATTATCATGGAAAAAGTGGTAGCAAATGTTCTTCCGTCCTTCGGTTTACTTAGTCAACCACATTCACAATATGTTTTCTTTTGTTTTAAAGAAGACATACCTCTATGAAATATGATTAATATTTATAACCCCTGGGACTAATGGACACATCTGGTCCTTTCAGTCCCTTTGGAAACAAAATGGTACTCTGATGCTTCTAGTATTTGTCTTACAGGCTAGAATTTTAAAACTTGCTTTCTTAAACAAGGTATGGTCTGAAATGGTGAGACACAATGTGATGGTAAGTTTATCAAAGCTGGCAAATAAAATGTGTAGCATAACCCATGTTCTCATACAATCAACATTTTTCAGAACACTATCATTAGAGCACAGACACAAAGATAATACAAGAACATGGAAATGTATCATAAAAGGTTTAATTTGGGCCTCCTTTTGTACCTGCCTATAACAAATACTGTGTGAGCCACAAGGGAATACCTATTTCCTTAGGGTTACCAGATAAGGACCCCTCTGAAACTCTAAACAAACTGTATATTGTAATTGCTGCTTTTTAAAATTCTGTAACTGTAATATTGTAATTGTTGCATTTTAAGATTCTGTACACTGTAATTTCACTAACTATCTGCATATTGTAACTCGCTGATTGTCCATCTCTCTTCAGTTGTAAACCGCCTAGAAGTCACGTGATTATGGCAGTATAGAAGAATACAGTTATTATTATTATTATTTCCTCTTAAAAAATGAGAGTACAGTTGGGCCCCGCCTCCGTTCCGCACCCAGCCATGCCCTGTTCTGCCCCCATCCCTGCTTCGTTCCACCCCGTTCTACCCCCAGCTCCACATACAAACCTCGTGTATCCTTCCCCTAGCTCCAGGCCACGTCCAGAGGGCCTCTATGCATGCGTGGACATCGATGGGATGACATCACGCTCATGTGCATATGCGTGTGATGTTATCACGTTGGCATTTGCACATGCACAGAGGCCCTCCAGAGATGGCCCTGAGCTCGGGGCCTTCCAAAACCCAAACTGCCGACATATTTTCCCACTTGAGGACATGACACCAATAGTGCTTCACAACATTCATTCCTACCAGAACACCTGCTCTTGGTCAAATGTGCAGAACAGAGATAGCCCCTATACCAGGGGTGCCCAACGCGTCGATCGCGATCTACCAGTAGCTCAGGAAGGCAACTCGAGTCGATCGCACTCGTGTTACCATCCTGATCTATGGGCCGATCAGCCTTCCTCTCCAGTGTTCTCCCTAGGGCCTTTTAGCTGTCATCTGCCGCTGCTGAACATTAAAAAAACAAACCAAAAAAACGGCTTGGAGATTTCAGCCCCTAGCGAACTTATGCTCCGGGCTCTAACGTGTGCGTGCAGGCTTCTCTTCTCTTCCCTCCGAAACCGGAAGTTATGTCCGGGGAGGGGGGGGGGAGAAGGGAAGCCTGCACGCACATGTTGAGAGCCCTGAAGCAAGCGTTCGCTACGGGCTAATGCGGGAGACAGGTTAGTGAAGCATTTGTTCTTGTTCCTGCCGGGTCCTGCCTACTTTCTGTTTTCGCGAAGGCAGGACCCGGCAGCATTTCCCCCAATAGGTTGATCACGATCTTGGGCTGATCA
This sequence comes from Geotrypetes seraphini, assembly GCF_902459505.1. Lineage (NCBI taxonomy): Eukaryota > Metazoa > Chordata > Amphibia > Gymnophiona > Dermophiidae > Geotrypetes > Geotrypetes seraphini. Next base: position 76,312,169 of record NC_047093.1, read on the forward strand.
GCCTTCCTCTTCCCGACGGCAGAATTGACGTCGGGGAGAGGAATGCTGGTTGGCCGAAGCAGGGAGAGCTTGGGGCCTGTTATTGGTGGCGTTTGGGTCCTGGTCCCCGATGGTAATGGCAGTGGCTTGGGGGAGGGCAGGGAGAAAGAAAGAAAAAGGGAAGGCAGGGAGACAGAAGGAAAGAAGAGAAACAGAAAAAAATGAAAGGGCGGCAGAGAGAAAGAAAGGGCAGGGAAGAGGAAGGAAAAGTTGGGGGGAAGGAATGAGGTCTGGAGGAGAAGAAGCATACAGGCTAAAAGAAGGGAAGAAAGATTGTATGCACAGTCAGAAGAAGAAAGTGCCAACCAGAGACTCATGAAATCACCAGACAAGGTAGGGAAAATGATTTTATTTTAAATTTAGTGATCAAAATGTGTCTGAATTTATATCTGCTGTTTATATTTTACACTAAGGTCCCCTTTTACTAAACCGCAATAGAGGTTTTTAGCGCAGGGAGCCTATGAGTGTCGAGAGCAGCGCTGGGCATTCAGCGCAGCTCCCTGCGCTAAAAACTGCTATCGTGGTTTAGTAAAAAGGGAGGGGGTATATTTGTCTATTTTTGTATGGTTGTTACTGAGGTGATAGTGCTTAGAGTCATCTGCTTTGACCTCTTTGAAAAACCCTGGAATAGGAATGATGATTAACATTTTCTATGCATACAGTGTGCTTTGTGTTTTTTTTTTAATTTTATTGTTGGTAGATCATTTTGACTTGGTCATTTAAAAAGTAGCTCGCAAGCCCAAAAAGTGTGGGCACCCCTGCCCTATACAAATACAGGACCACAAAGTCCTAATATACACAAAAACCCTAAGATGCCAGATTCTGCATGCAGTACAACACCAGAGAAATAGAAAGAAATATGTTTCTTCCTGAACAGTGCAAAATAGACCGCAGATGTAAATTCTGAAAACTGACACATTTCAATCACTAAACTGAAAATAAAATCACTTTTCCTACCTTTGTTGTCTGGTGATTTAATTTTTCTACTCATCTTTTCCTAGTCTCTGGTTGCACTTCCTTCAGTCTGTGCAATTAACTCTGTTTCAAGGGCCTTCTTGTCCAATTGCTGTTTTTCTCTCCTTCATTTTCTGCCCTATATCCATATTTGGCATTAACTTAACATTCAACTTTCTTCCATTTTTTTTTTTTTTTGCTTCCTTCTCAAATCTATCTACTTTTCCATGTCTTCCCTTCTCATCTATTCATATGTACTATCTTCTCTCCTATTCCCATCTATCCATAAACAGCATTTCTTTCATTTTCTTACCTTCCCCACTCCTCCCATCTCTATGCACCATTTCCTCCCTTACTCTCCCCTTCACCCCATCCCTGTGCACCATGTCCTCCCTCTCTCTCCCCTTCCCCTCCATCCCTATGTACCATCTCCTTCCTTTCTATCCATCTCCTATGATCCGACATCTGTCTTCCCTCTTTCTCTCTCCTATAGTCTGGGATCTTTCTCCTCTCCTTCCCAAAGTCTGGCATCTCTCTCCCCTCCTTCCTTTCCTTTCTCCCCCCCCCTCCTCTTTTTGGTCTAGCATCTGACTGTCTTTCCCTTCCCTTCCTACTGCCTTAGTCAGGAATCCCTCCATCTTCCTTCCTTTCCCTGGTCTCTCTCCCCCCCATTCCCCTTCCATTGGGTTGACATCTCTCTCTCTCTCTCTCTCTCTCCTTCCCTTCCCCTCTCTTCCTCCCATGGTCTGGTATGTCTATCTCCCATTCTTCCCCTGCAGGTCTAGGGCATCCCTTCCCTCCAACATCTTTCTTACCACAACCACCACCACCACCACCACCATCACCACCCCCTCCCCTGGGATCCGGTGCTTGCTTATTCGGCACTGCTGTAAACTCTTCGTGCCATTGACAGTGTGAGTGAACTAAACACTCTGCCTTTGTCAATCCAGAAGCTTTTTCTCTGCAGAGAGAAATCTTCTGGGTCACCGAAGGCAGCGTGTTTAGTTCACTCATGCTGCCATCAGCATGGAGAATTATAGCAGCACCGGGTAAGAAAGCACAGGATTCCGTGGGGAGAGGGAGGAGGATTCTGGATAGGTGGGCGAGTTGCTGAGCATTACTAGATGTCCGGTTTTCCCGGACAAAAGTTGTAAAATTGAAAGACCGTTTGGACTTCAACAGAGTCCTCAAAAAGAGGACATGTCCAGGGAAAGCCGGACATCTGGTAACCTATTTGCTAAACAGAGGTTTTGAACTGTAGAAAGCAACTGACTAGATCTCATTGCTGGGCGTTCGAAATGTTGACAAAACCGGAGATTCCCCATTAAGGTAACATCACATGCTCCTGAAACAGGTGTAGCATGAAACATGGCTGCATTGGGCCATGTCTTTTGCACCAGCAAATTAACTTTACATTATTAAAGATTTTTTTTTTTTTTTATCATACTGCTTTGTTTTCTTGATTTCTTTCCAACCCCTATTTGTACCTGCCAGCTGTTTATTCAGAAATTTTACTAGTTTTGTCTTCTTCCTTCTTGGTAGTTCAGATTTCTACTATTCAAATCCATCATTTGTAATAAAGGAAAATTTTCATTGTGTCTATGAAAGAAGGCCATAAATCTAAGCCATGTGTGAACATCTTCCAGATTTGCCATAACTTTGCCATATTTTCCTTTACTTTGTCCAAATGAAACAAGTTGGTAGTCTGATTCCAGTTACCAGAACACTGATATTAATACTGCTAAAGCCACCATCATATATTGGCAGTTCAGATCTTCAGAAGAGGGATCCAAGGCAAGCAAGGCAGTGGCATATTGTAAGCACAGTGTAGAACTTGTGTCATCAATGTGGCACTTATGTACTTGGCAAGAAACATTTGCTTCTCTTCTAATCTATTTAAGGAGCAGGCAACCAATATATAATAGTGCTGCTCGATTCACCGATTTGAATTGATTCACTTCGGTGAATTGATTCGTTGTCCCAAAAAATTGGACTCACCGATTCAATGACCAACATCTCCCCCTCCCCACGACCTGACATACCTCCGGGGCCTCCTAAAGCAGCAGCAGCATTGGCAGTGGCCAGTCAGCAGAGGCATTGCTCTGAACGGGGTGCTTGCAGCCTGCCCCACCGAGGCATTCCTTCTGCAGCAGCAGAGGGAAGTCCTGGCAGGGAAGGCCACAATCAGCCTGTTCACAGCGCTGCCTCTTCAAGGCTAGCCACCACAATGCTGCTGTTGTTTTGGGAGGTCCGAAGGTATGGTGGGAGGGTCATTGGGGTGCTGCTGCACAGGGGGATGGGAGGGAGGGAAAACTACTACACAGGAGGATGGGTAGGAGATGAGGAAAGATGCTGCACATGGGAGGAGAGAGGAATAATTGTTGGGGTGGAGGAGAGGAAGGGGGAGATGAAACAAAAGAAGTAGAAAGGGGTGAGGGAGAAATCCTGCATATGGTGGAGAGGAGGGAAACATGCATGGAGTGGAGAGAAGGAGAAATGTTGGGCAGGGAGAGATGGGGCAAGGGGAGAGAGAAAGAAATATTGAACATGATAATGGAGGAGAGGAAGGGAAAGATGCTGCATGGAGGGGAATAGAGAGGTTTGACCCAGGCAGGGAGAGAGAGAGAGAGAGAGAGAGAGATGGCAGACAGTGTGAAAAACAAAATGTTCGATACAGCAGCGGAAGGTAGAAAAAAAAAGTATTTTCTATTTTGCGATTACAATATGTCAGATTTGAAGTGTGTATCCTGCCTGAGCTGGTGTTAGACAACAAGCATGAGCTAGGACCTAACAGGAGAGGAAAAGTCTTAAAAAAAAAAAAAAGCAGCACCTGATTAGGTGGGAAAAGCGAATTGTAAAATCAATTCAATAGGCCAAATTGAATCGAATTAAAAAAAAAAAAAATGTTCCCTGATCGGGCAGCACTAACATATTACTAAAATGTGCTAAGGAATCCTGGGGTGACTCAGGAGAGGGACCTTGGGGTGATGGTATCTGAGGATCTCAAGGTAACGAAACAATGTGACCAAGATGGTGCCCATGGCCAGAAAAATGCTGTGCTACATAAAGAGTAGAAGAAGGGAGGTGTTGATGCCCTGTACAAGGTATTGATGAGGCCCCCCGCTTGGAGTATTGTGTTTAGTTTTGGAGGCCGTATCTTGCTAGAAATGTAAAAAGACTTGAAGCTGTTCAAAGAGAAGCGACAAAAATGGTATGGGGTTTGCACCACAAGATGTATGAGAGAGACTTGATGACCTGATGATATACACCCTGGAGGAAAGGGAAAACAGGGGTGATATGATACTGACATTCAAATATTTGAGAGGTATTAATATACAAACAAACCTTTTCCAGAAGAGGGAAGGTGGTAGATCTAGAGAACATGAATTTAGATATGAGGGGGGTCAATTCAGAAATAATGTCAGGAGGTACTTTTTCACAGAGAGGGTGGTAGATGCCTGGAATGCCTCCTGCAGGAGGTGGTGGAGGTGAAAACAGAAACTGAATTCAACAACGTGTGGGATAACCATAAAAGAATCCTATATGAAAGATATAGAACCAAACAAGCTTAGCAGTGATTAGATAGCAAACACTAGTTAATTGAGAAGCAAGGCCAGAGCAGGACCCTGAAAATGGCAAGAACAAATCAAATATGCATATGTAGCATCACATCATGCCTTATGAATTTATCTTGTTGGGCAAACTGGATGGACCGTAAAGGTCTTTATCTGAAGCCATCTACTATGTTACCATCAAATATATTGGTAATGCTAGGGAGAAGTAGCAGGTTGAACCAGGTGATCCTAGACCAGGGATAGGCAATTCCGGTCCTCGAGAGCCAGAGCCAGGTCAGGTTTTCAGGATATCCACAATGAATATGTATGAGATGGATTTGCATGCACTGCTTCCTTGAGATGCAAATCTCTCATATGCATATTTATTGTGGATATCCTGACAATCTGACCTGGCTCCGGCTCTCGAGGACCGGAATTGCCTTCCCCTGTCCTAGACCAAATCCCATTGCAGCAACTTGTGATCATGGGCAAGTCACATAACCGTCCACTACCTCAGGTACTAATCTTAGATCACAAGATCTCCAGAAGACAGGAAAATATCTACTGTATCTGAATGTAACTGGTGAGAGCTAAATCAAAAATCCCTTCATCCTTCCTTTCTCTTAGTTCATGTGTTAAGCAGAATGTAAATGTCAATACCAGGAGAAGGACCGCAGTGAGGTAGAAGGGAGAGGGACAGTTTAAGCATGCATAAACAAGTCTGCTCAAGTCTTGCAGTCACAACATTACTTAGTGCCAAAATGGGAGCTGCTTGGATAATTTTGGCTCTCCGAAGCAGACAGCTACAGCAGACATAGCTGTTAGTGTCAATCGGAGACCACTGTGACCTGAAAAGACCAGGAACCAATATTGCAGGGTCATAAAAACTCCACCACAAGTAGGGCAAACAACCCACTGAGCGAAACCAGTAGCACAGTACAAAAAATCATTGATTGTAATTAAACCTTAATATAAACTGGATAAACCAACAGACATTTTCTTTGATAATGCATTCAGTGATATTACATAAAAACAAAAAATGAAGGCGGATAAAGACTACATGGTCTATCCATACCATCTCTATCATTTCTATCTAGCACTGGTCTTTGACCTGAGGGCCGCCGCGTGAGCGAACTGCTGGGCAGGTTGGACCACTGGTTTGACCCAGCAGCGGCATTTCTTATGTTCTTTCCTCTCCTTTAGAAAGCCTACGTACTTGTCCCAAGCTTTCTTACAGTTACAATTTATTAAGTATTGATATGCTGCCAATCTGAAAAGGTTAAGGCAGCAAACTAGAGAATGACACGGGGAAAAAATCTGTCCCCGTCACCACCCTGTCCCCGGCCCACCATCCTCTGCACTGCCCCGTCACCGTCATCCCTTTCACCGCCCCGTCACCACCACTGCCATCCCATTCACCGCCCCGTCACCATCCCCACAGCATCCATATAAGCCTTAGTACTGTAATATTTAGCTTATTCCTTTCTTATAAATCAAAGTTCCTGCTCCTGAACTAGAGAAAGAGATGTTCAGCTGGCAGGGCTTTGTTTATAAATTTTTATCAACAAAACTAATATACTACTTTATCCTAAAGCAAAAAATAAATAAATAAATAGAATTTTGTTTTCTACCTTTGTTGTCTGGTTTCTGCTTTCCACATCTACTCATTCAATTCCTTCCATCCACTGTGTGTCTTCTCTCTGCGTCTTCCATTTGCTGTTACTGTGCCTCTCCCTTCACCCCCCCACAATTGGTCTAGCACCCATCTTCTTCCCTCTGCTCCCCCATAGTCTGGCATCTGTCCTCTTCCCTTCCAGCATCTTCTCCCCACTCTGTCTTCCACATTTCCCTTCAGGGTCTGTTCCTCTCCACCCTCCTTCAATGTCTGTTCTATTCCTTTCCACCACCACTCTTCCCTTCCTCCTTTACCATCTGTTCCTTTCTACCACCCTTCAGCTCCTCTCGTGTGGCCTATCTATCTACCTTCCTCTCTCTTATTTTCGTGGCATATTACAATTTAATTTGTGCAAGCCACTGGAGCCTGCGAGCTCAGTCCCTGTTCCATCTCCACAAACCATCTCGCTTCTGTGCTCCTATTTTCCCCATTTCTAATATCTCCCCTATGTATCTGTCATTGCCCCTCCCCCCTGTGTCCATATACCATCCCCATGGCATGTCCCCTTTATGTCTCTGTCCCTATGCCCCATGCATATAATTCCCCCTCTTTCTGTTACCTTCCTGTGTCCAGATTTCCCCTATCTTCCTTTTCCATACCAGTGTGTCTCTTCTTTTCAACCCCATCTAGCTTCTTTCCCTCTTTCTCCCCTCACCCCCCTGCTTCCAGCATCTGGCTCACCTGCCTGTCCTCCCCTTTCTTTCCTGCTGTGGGTTTTTCTTTCCCTCTTCATCCCCTTGGCCCAGAATCCTTTTCCCTTTCACTCCCTCCTTCCAGTGTGAGCCGGGAACACATGTGATCACGCGGTCCCTGCAGCCCCTGCCCGCCCGATCGATAGTAGCATTTAGTCAGCTCCCTCCCTTCACCTCACCTTAGTTTGCAGGCTTTCTTTTTTGGTGACCCGCACACGCGGCTGCTCAGTGTTCAATCTTCTGCTCTGCTGCAACTTCCTGTTTCCGGTTGCGTCAGAGCAAAAGATTGAACACTGAGCAGCTGCGCGTACGCGGCTCTTTGAAAGCGTGTGGGTCGCCGAAAAAGAAAGCCTGCAAACTAAGGTGAGGTGAAGGGAGGGAGCTGGCTAAACGCTACGATCGATCGGGTGGTCAGGGGCTGCGGGGACCGCACGATCATTGATACTTCACTGCGGAGACAAGACCATTCACTGCTCCACGGGGTGGTGAATGGCCTTGTCCCCGTCCCCGCAGCAACTGCTATTTTTCTTTCCCCGTTTTGGCGGGTTACCCGTGGCTAAACGCGGCTAGCCACGGGTAACCGCCACCGTGTCATTCTCTACAGCAAATAATCACATTTAAAATTTAAAAGAAAGGAGTGTCATCAGTATAGAAAAGCACATTCACACAAAACCAGACACCCTCACTTTCCTGTCTCCTCAGTAATGGCTTCCACCAACAATACGAATGCCTGCTGGGAAAAAAAGAAAGTTTTAAGTATATTTTTAAAATTTTATGAGATGTAGGGGGTCCTTTTACTAAGGGCTCCTTTTACAAAGCCGTGCTAGGGCCTTAACACGTGGAATAGCATGCGCTAAATTGCCAGGGGCGCTAGCCACTACCGCCTCCTTTTGAGCAGGTAGTAGATTTTCAGCTAGCGTGCGCTATAGTGCACGCTAATCCGGTGTGCGCTAAAATGCTTAGCGTACCTTCGTAAAAGGAGCCCTAAGCCGTTTTAGTGCGTGCTAAATGCTAACACATCCATTATAGCCTATGGACCCGTTAGCATTTAGCATGCGCTAAAACGGCTAGCGTGCCTTAGTAAAGGACTCCATAGTCTCCATGACCATGACTTATAGAATTTTACACAAGTATATTAAGCAGGTTTTCCCTGTATTTATGGAAAGCATACCCTGCTTAAGACAATTTCTTTATTTCATGTCACATGATGAGTACAGGCTTTCAAGTGAAACCTTTTAATTAAAAATTTGTTTTGTTTTTATTTAGTGACACATTAGTATGTTCTACTTTATGTACATATATGTCAAAATAAAATACCACACGCTAATATAGTATTAAAAATAATTTATTGGGAAGCTGCCATCACACCAAAATTTGTAACCAGTGGCACGGTCAGAGCTCATTCGTACCAAAACGCATCAGAGAAACTTCATTACTTTTCATATTGAAGTCAACAGAAATTAACTTGATAGGCTGCGCCTCACTGGGATTCTGATATGCCAGTTCATTGGATTATGGGATCAGGTATGGGCCTGCTGGGAGTTACATCCATTTGCATGTAGTGTCTTGTGTATAAGACTGTTAATCTTTAAGATGGGGTAAATCCTGACAACACATGAAGAGAAGAGTATTAGCATCTTGTTTGCTGCTTGTGAGGAGTAGTCAATATAACAAGCGAACCTTCAGAATCGAGGGCAATACTGTTTATATTTGTTGAGGCTAGACTTTTTGAAAGTTTACTAATTTGATATTTTGATCTATCTGGCAGCATCCGTATGCTGTAGTTGCTTATTTTTAATCCTTACTTTTCAATTGGGGGGGGGGGGAAGAGAGAGGGAGAGTGGAGCTGGGAACTCTGATTTTTTTATTTGGGTAGTGCTGGGTTTGTTGGGGAAAAGGGACGAGGAGGATTGGGAATGGGAGGAGGGAGGATTCCGAGTAATGTGTGCATGAGTGTTTGGTTTTGTTAGGGAGGAGATACTAGACAGTACTTAGGAAGGGGAAAGAATAAACTTAGCTCATTCCCTTAAGAAGGGACACCGACAAGGTCCAGCTGGGAAGCCCTGGTGGGTGCTGGTAGTGTTGTTACTCATAACTCAGTACACAAATGGCAAAACTAGGACTTGGCTAATTAAAAAATTTTAACTTTGCATTTAGACAGGCTTCACTTGCCAACTAAAATGTATTAAATTGCTAGCCTGTTTGAAAAAAAGGTAGATGTCACTTTAATGTAGGAAACCCACCTGAACTCTGGGGAACATAGGAAATTACAAAGGGACTGGGTTGGAGAAGTGGTGTACTTATTTTATAATTCACAATATGTTTTTCTGATGGGTACTCTGCAGGGGAGAAAGGCAGTTTTTGTGAATGTGGATGCACCTAATAAATATGGCTACCCATTCTTCTCAGACTGCAAAGCAGTGGTCGAAACATTTTGCTAAGAAAGTGTAATTTAGTAGATGTATTGCCAACTTTGAACCTAGGGAGTTTGGATTACATATTCTTTTTTTTATAAATTCTTTATTCATTTTCAATATTTTCAATAAGTGCAATACAAATTAAATACATTTTATATTTAAGACATCACTTAATATTCTTCCAAGAAACAAATCAATCTATATCCCTCCCCCATCCTATCCCATAATTATACATTTTTTATTTAATAATCAAATCTTCAAAAAGCTCATGATATACATTTCATATCCATAAGAGATAATAAGCACTAATAAATAATCCAGTACATTAATTTTACAAGAATTCAGAGAATCATTTAAAAATAAATCCACCCTCCCTCCCTCTCCCTGGATGTGCACATAATATATCAGTAAAAATCAAATCTACAATAGATCAACAAAAGACGTCAATGGACCCCATATTAGCTTGAAAATTTTTATATTCCCTAACGATTCTGCAATCATTTTTTCATAACTGTATATCAAGCATATTCTTCTCCAGACTGCATAACTGTCATGCTCGTATTAACTATATCTTAGAGCAGTGTTTTTCAACCTTTTTTGGGCAAAGGCACACTTGTTTCATGAAAAAAATCACGAGGCACACCACCATTAGAAAATGTTAAAAAATTTAACTCTGTGCCTATATTGACTATATATAAAGTAATTCTCTTGAATAGGAATCAAATAAACACAAAGAAAGTATTTTATAATTACTTTATTATGAAATATTAAGTAAACAGAATAGTGAAAAATTATAAAATACTTTATTCAGTGCGAAACCTGGGCCTGTTTGGCTGAACACAAAGCTGATATTCTGGCTGGAATCGAAGAAAGACACACACGTAGCTCTTCGTCAACAGCTCTCAGTCTCTCTCTGTATTTGGTTTTTATAGCATACAAAAATAGACAAATATACCCTCCATCCTTTTTATTAAACCACAATAGCAGTTTTTAGCGCAGGGAGCTGCGCTGAATGCCCAGCGCTGCTCTTGACGCTCATAGGCTCCCTGCGCTAAAAACCACTATTGCGGTTTAGTAAAAGGTGACCATATTATAAAATATAGACAGCAGATATAAATTCAGAACTGTGCATAATAAGTGAAGGGAAGTTTTCATCTCTGGGAATTTACCCAGTTAACTATTAAGTTATTTGGGCAAATTCCTTTGAAAACTGTGGTAATACTGCCTCCACTTTGCTAAATTTAAAATAAAATCATTTTTCCTACCTTGTCTGGTGATTTCTGGTTGCACTTTCTTCTTCTGACTGTGCATCCAATCTTTCTTCCCTTCTATCAGCCTGTATGCTTTCTCTCCTCCACACCTCATTCCCTCCCCCAACTTTTTCTTCCTCTCTCCCTGACCTTTCTTTCTTTTTTTCTGTTTCTCTTCTTTCCTTCTGTTTCCCTGCCTGCCCCCTTTCTTTCTTTCTCCCTGCCGTTCCCCAAGCCACTGCCATCGGGGAACAGGACCCACCAATGGATAACAGGCCCCAAAGCCGACGCCGACGCATGCTCTCCCTGACGTCAATTCTGCAATCGGAGAGGAAGTTCCGCCCAGCCAGGCAGCGATTGGCTGGCCCGAACTTCCTCTCCAACTGCAGAATTAACGTCGGGGAGAAGAAGACTTATCGGCTCGATACATTAGATCGCCAAGACAAAGTGAGTCCTGGGTGATCGACTCACTTTGCCTTGGCGAGCTACTGGCACCCCTGCCTCGGGCCCCCTGTCAGCTCCGGGCCCCTGAATGCAGGACTGGTAGTACTGCCCTGATGGCGGCCCTGCGGCACACCAGGCAACATCTCGCGGCACACTAGTGTGCCGCGGAACAGCGGTTGAAAAACACTGTCTTAGAGAACTTGTTTGGATTTATAAGTCGGTTTCAAATTGAGGAAGTAGTTTTCAGAAATCACTGAGCAGTCTGGGCCTAGTTGAAACGGTTAGACGATGACAAGGAACATATCTGGAAAAATGAACCCTACCTTATATAATGATGAGGCTCTTAAGGTGCACCTCTGTGAGGAATATTAGAAAGACAATGTTAGTGGGGATACCTTTGACACTATTTACTGGAAAGCTACAGAAGTGGTACTAAGAGGCAAAATGATCGGAAAAGGGAAGTGGATGGAATTTGATGTACCATTTTTCTGTGCTAACAAAGTATTCTGGACTCATGTAGTAGCTGCCCCAGACCAGGACTCTAAGCAGACATATGCTATACTCTCCAGAAAGTTAAACTTCACCACTCCCACACCCATGCGGAAAGTCCTTCTAATTTTCTGAAATATATTTTATTGAATAAATATAGTAGACGTATTGACAGTCAGTAGCTCTTCTGAATATTGCAGCTGAAGATGAGGGTGAAGATCTGAGTAACAGAAGCTTTTTGGCAGAGCTGAGAAAATAGTTAGACAATGAGGTATTCCAAATCCCAGAGATGAAATGCTGAATTATTCATGCTTGTGGTTGGATAGCATAAGGTAAAAAAACTGGTCCTCTTTTGGGGGAGGGGGGGGGCAATAGAGCCACATGCGTTTCAGATTTAAGGAGAAGCATAACTGACCCTGAGACAAAGGATCCTCAGGGAGTATCCATAAGGTTAAGGGAGATGAAGAGAAGAGACCAATGGGAATAGAGCTTGGCAACAGGTAGCAGAGAGAGATCACTTCTATAACCTTTGCTGACCCATCAGGGCAAAGGTTGTAGAAGTGAACAGGAAGTACAGCAGTTAGAAAAAGAATTCAAGCATAACTGAGAGAAAAGTGAGGTCTTGCAGGAAAAAGGCCATTAGAAACAAAGTTTATACAGGTTAAGCAGGAGTGGCTGCAGCATGCACAAGACTACACAATGCATTGCCCACACACCATAGAAATGACTGCAGCATTAAAATTCTATGAAGTGAGAACATTAAACACATCTTAGAGCTATGTCATAAAACTAGTATAAGGTTGCTGGGGCAGAACACAAAGCGGTTTACAAATTATATACAGATAGAAGAGGAGAGGCATCTGAGCCAATCAGGGCCTTAGGCCACCTCTCTGTACATCCCAGGATGCACCGGGACGGGGAAAGCCTGTCATTTAGGAGTGGCAGGCCTGCGAGCAGGAGGGATTGGCATCCCTCCTGTTGTTATCTAGTTTTGAGGTTGGGGGAGGTATGTGGAATCATTTGAGAGGGGCAGGGGACATCCCTCCTGTTGATTTTTTTTTAGGAAGGAGAGTGGGTAAGGGGAGGGAAGGGAAGGGGTTGGTTCTGGGGGCCTGGCAAGGGGGTAAGATCGGGGGGTCACATTAGCAGCAGGAGGGAGTAGGCATCCCTCCTGATTTCTACTGCCTGCAAAGGGGGGAGGCAGTTCAGCTGGTGTAGTGGGGGCATTCACAGCGGCAGGAGGGAATGGGCATCCCTCCTGCCTCTATTTTTTCTATGGATACATCATCTGTGCCCACTGAAAAAAAAAAAAAAAAAACCCACAAAACAGGCAAACTTGTTGGGTTTTCTCGGTCGGTAGTACCAATCCAATTCTGACATGCAAGGATAGGCCATTGATCAGATAGCTGGCTTTATTATTAATGACCTCATCTGCATGTCAGAATCAGAGAATGTAGAACCGCACAGGAAACCACAAGGTGAGCCGTTTTGTGCACAGGGTCGGCAAATATGATCGGTCACTAAACCAGTATCATCATGTGATCAGGCTAAGCTGTCAACTCCCATCTCATATCTGTCTCCATCTGTAATCTAGCCAATTTAGTTTTCTCTCAATCACCTCCCCCTCTTCCCCCAATCAGCTCAAAGCCTTCTTTTTTCTTATTGGTTTTATGCATATTATGTTTAATTAAAACTTGATACCATTTAGGTAAAATCAAAGTGGTTTACAATTATAAACATGGAGAAGGAATTGAAAAGGAAATACAATTAGCTATAGGACAGAAGAAATAAAGAGAAGTAAAAGGAAATAAGAAAAAAAAAAATTTTATTTTTTAAATAGTCTGAGGAAGAAACCAAAGAAGAGAAGGAGTCTGTTAATCCCCCTGGGATCCAGCCCCACCAGGGAACACCTGGATAAAACGATGGGTCTTCACAAGGGCCCTAAATTTGGTATATAATTGTTTTGAAAAAAATAGAGGAAAGAGAATTCCAAAGTTATGGAATAACGGAGAAGAAAGCAGAATGTTGATTCCAGTTTAGAACAAACGACTATCTTAAACTTCAGGAAGGAGGCACTATATAGGTGTTACAACAAAAGTACATTATTTTTCGCTCCATAAGATGCACCCACCTTTTGAGGAGGAAAAACAAGAAAAAAAAATTCTGAACCAAATGGTGTGCCCTGTACTCTGTCCCCCCTCTGGTGGTAGGCCGGGACAGGGTACATCTAGTGGTGGGCACGTCTAATGGTAGGTAGCCCCAAGCCAGCCTGCACCAAGCCAGTCAGCCCGCCAGCCCCAAGCCAGTGGCCAGCCAGCCAGCCCGCCCCAGGTCAGCCAGCCAGCCAGCCAGCCAGCACACCCCAAGCCAACCAGCTCCCCGTACCTTTATAAATTCTGTCCACCCATCCCCTGGTCGTGGGTCCGTCTGCTCCAGCCCACATCCCTTGCTCGTGGGACCAGCATCTCCAGTTGGCTTCCCTCCCTCCCTGCTGCAGCACCTATCTTGCAGACAGTGCTCGTAGTCTTTGCTCTGCCGGGCTCCTCCTTATTTCCTGGCCAGCGGCACAGAGATCAGCAGCGCGGACGACATGAGCAAGCTTTACGCTCTCCCACTCAACCCCGTGCTACTTTCTGAATGGCTTCTGTAAATTCTCACGAGTCCTGCAAGAATCTATGGCAGACATTCAGAAAGCAGCGCGGGGCCGAGCAGGAGAGCGTAAAACTTGCTCCTGACTGATCTCTGCGCCGCAGGCCGGGAAATAAGACGAAGGATACACGCTGGACCACCAGGTGAAAAAGGGGGACAACGACGATGGACGGATGGGCGGGGGTGTTTTTAAAAAAAGGTGATGTGCTGGCGGTGGCAGCAGGCGGGTAGGTTTAAAAAGGTGGTGCGGCGGGGTAACAAAATTTGTATCTTCGCTTCATAAGATTGCATCAAGATTTCCACCCATTTTTGAGTGGAAAAAAAGTGCATCTTATGGAGTGAAAAATACAGTAAATGGTATCCCTGTAAGCCGATCAGTCGGTTAGATTCTGATCTGCAACAGAACATAGCTTCTAGGGTTTAGGATCACACTGATTACACCAAGTAATTTCTAAACACACATAAAATTCAACAGAGCTCTTTTCTCTTCAGCCTGAATCTGTCCCAGGAAAATCAGTGGTATCCCTGAACCTCGACTAATGTAACACAGATGCTGAAATGATAGGTGGCCTTTTCACTGAATAATGGACACACAACGGAAAGCACTTGACCAACATGGCAGCAGCAGATGTTCAGAATTAGCTTCTAATTACACTTAACTATGTAATTACAAATCCTAACACGGTGCTACAGAGAGACCATGAAAATATCTATTATATCAAAACCCTTCCTAATCTTGTTCCTGAAATAATTACAGGGCATTGTGAGCTTGCCAAATGAAGCTGTAATTAACCTTAATTACTCAAAAAGCAACTGGCTAATTCTAAGGGATTAATCAAGTGGATTAAAATATTACTAAATTACTTAATATGACAAAACTGATGCATTTTCAGGCCCTGTTTCAGGCAGCTTGAGGAAACGGGACTAAAACAGACCTCACCATGACCTACAGAGATGCAAAATAGGTTTTACGACACAGTTTGAAGCCTATCTTTGCCAACATATTCTAGCAGAAGTTTAATGGCAGTTATGAAAATAATTTTTCCAGATAAAATGGACATATCCATTTGAGGCTACAATATTTTGTTTTTTTTTTCACAATGAATCAGATATTGCTATATTTTATATAAATAGCATAATCACAGAACAAGACTTAATTTATCAGAAAATAAATATGGGTCAACAGTAATTGCAATTTCAGGTTACTCACAGCTTGCTGCGGACAAAGTCCACACCGAATGTAGTGCAACAGACCTAATATACAATACCTACATAATGTAACGGTGTAAATTTTCAAATACTGTACAACATTGAGGAAATACTTATTCACATGCCTAGAATGCTCTCCCACGGGAGGCTGTGAAGACAAAAATAGTGATGGAATTCAAGAATGTATGGGATAAACACAGAGGATCACTACACTGAAAAAAAGTGGAATCCAGTTAAAGCAAAACTTAATGACCTCATATGAGCTTTGACGGCAGCTTCAGAGGTTGGGAAGTATGACCAATGCCAGGTAGACTTCTGCAGTCTGGGTCCTGTGAATGGCATAAACAGGTCAATATCAAGCTTGGAGGGGGTTTCAATGGCAACTCCAATAGTTGAGAAGTAGGACCAGTGCTGGGCCAACTTCTATGGTCTATACCAGTGGTTCCCAAACCTGTCCTGGGGGACCCCCAGCCAGTCAGGTTTTTAAGATATCCCTAATGAATATGCATGAGAGATATTTGCATATAATGGAAGTGACAGGTATGCAAATCTCTCTCATGCATATTCATTAGGGATATCTTGAAAACCTGACTGGCTGGGGGTCTCCCAGGACAGGTTTGGGAACCACTGGTCTATACCCTGAAACTGGCAGGGAGAGACAGAGATTAATTACCAATGTTAAAAATCATGAAGAAATGGAACCTGTGCAGAGTGCAAGATTCAACTCTGGTCACTTCGTTGGGAAGGCTGGATGGACTGGATGTTGGGCAGGCTGGATGTCCATCTGCCGACATTTGCTATTAAAGAGAGCCATGGGGGCCAAGATGGCAGATGAGAAAGTTGTTGGGGAATGACCTTTGAGAACTTCATTGTTGCCCGTTTCCTCTTTTCATTGTTTTTGATGTGGAAGAGAAAGGGAAAGGCTTCTTCTTTCCTCTCCGAGTTGGGTTGGGTTACTAGGATAGTTCAGATGATGCTGTAGGCATTTCAGGCTCATCCCTCTTCAGATACAGCTGCCATTTCAGCTGGAACTGTGAAGGTATTGGCAAACTGCAAGGTTGACAGTTTTTCATTGAGCCCTAAATCAGAACAGCTTCACCACAACCCGGAAGTAGCTGCCACATTAATAAGGAACAGAATTCATTTGGTGCAGCAAGTTCAGCATAAGATTCTGGTCTAGTGGTTAGATTTGCTGCCTCAGCACCCCAAGGTTGAGTGTTTGATCCCAGCACTGCTCTTTGTGATCCTGGGCAAGTCACTTAACTCTTTATTGCTCCAGGTATGATAATTAGATTGTAAGCCTGATGGACAGACAGAAAGGCTCCTGGGGCACAGTCTGCCTCCCCCCCAAAAAAAAGTCTGACATAGGGCAAAGAGAGAGGTCAACGAGATCATGCCGATACAGGGCCACTACCAAAAGGAAGGGGAAGCATCACTACCAGAATAGGTGTGTAGGTTGTGAAGAAGCCAGTCATCCGGTCATTCTGATTCCAGCAGAGAGAGGAGGAAGGGAGTCAGCCGATTGACCCTCCTCTCTCCACCTGAGGATTCTCAGCTGAAATGAGGCCGCACCTACTACCTCCTGAGTATGATTAAGCAGCCTTTTAAAGTCTGTTTGAAAAAACCCCAACAAAAAACCACTGATTATTCTGATGCCAACAGAGAGAGGAGGAAGGGAGTTAGCTGATTGTTCCTCTTCTCTCCACCTGAGGATTCTCAGCTGAACTGAGGCCCCCATCTACTACCTCCTGGGCCTGATTACGCAGCTCTTTAAAGGGCTTCTTGTCAGATGAGCCCGTTGGTAGGCCATGCAAAAGGGCTCTTTGTGCGAACTATCATGCTGACCAAGCAGGACAAAGCTAAAACCTCTGCCCAACTTCACCTATAAGTAGCAACAGTCCACAAAGCTGATTAATTGAAAACCAATGCATCTGTTGATTAATCCACAACTCAGCCCATCTGTTGACCATAACAGAGTTCAGAGGGCCGCTGATCTCCGTACAGCAATGGCGTAGTAAGGGGGGGGGGGGCGGTCCGCCCCGGGTGCCAAGCCCTGAGGGGGTGCTCCCGGACCGGTCCGGTTCCCCCCCTGTGCCGGGTGTCGCGTTTGGAAACAGCCTGCAGCAAGATCGCGATGCTAGCGATCTTTGCCTGCTTTGGCTGTTTCCTCCGCCACGGTCCCGCCCCTCCTCTGACATCAGAGGAGGGGCGGGACCGCAGCGGAGGAAACAGCCGAAGCAAGCAAAGATCGCTGGCATCGCGCGATCTTGCTGCAGGCTGTTTCCCCAGGGACTGAAGCGTGGAGGCCGGGAGAATAAGCAGTGCTTCGTAGTGATGGGGCCGAGCGGTCCTTCGAGGTAGTGGGGGGGGGGGGGCAGCAGGCCTTCGGGGGGGGACAGGCCTTCAAGGGGGACAGGCAGGCCTTCGGGGGGGGTGACAGGCCATCGGGGGGGGGGGACAGGCCTTCAAGAGAGGGCACAGGCCTTCAAGGGGGGACAGGCAGGCAGGCCTTCAAGGGGGGGACAGGCAGGTAGGCCTTCAAGGGGGGGACAGGCCTTCGAGGGGGTGTAGGCCTTCAAGGGGGGGCAGGCCTTCGAGGGGGGTGTAGGCCTTTGGGGGGGTGCAGGTCTTCGGGGGGGGTGCAGGCCTTCAAGGGGGGGACAGGCCTTCAGGGGGGGCAGGCTTTCAAGGGGAATAGGCAGGCAGGCCTTCAAGGAGGGGACAGGCCTTCGAGGGGGGTGTAGGCCTTTGGGGGATGCAGCACAAGGTGAAGTTACCTTGTGCTGTATTTGACATCTAGCAAAGTCTCTGTTTGGAAGGAAATATCTCAGCTTAAAAATGAAGTGGCCAGAAGTTATGGTAAAAGCAGATAGCGTAGCTGGTTCCTGGAGGAAAATTCCATAGTCTTGTTATTAAGACATGGGGGAAACATCTGCTTGCCCTGGATCGGTAGCATGGAATGTTGCTACTCTTTGGGTTTTGACCAGGTACTAGTGACCTGGATTGGCTTCCATGAGAATGGGTTACTGGGCATTGAACCAATGGGTTACTGGGCAATGAACCATTGGTCTGCCCAGTTAGGCTATTCTTATGTTATGTTCTCATCTGTAGGGGCCTTTGTTTTCACTTCTTATTTTAATGTATTTTTTTTCTGAGAACTTATCAGTGTTTTTTATAATGGGAACAAAAATGGAAGAGAATTAATGTGTGTGGAATGGGGGGTAACTAATTTCTTCAGCTAAATAATTCAATCCACCTCAACCAGACATAGGAGAATTCACGCACCATTCACACACCCTCCAACCAAAAACGTCAAAAGAAAAAAACAGTTCGACAACCTCCTAGCCATTCAAGCTGCAACACTCGACCCCCAACTCTACAACCTATGACCTCGACCACAAACTACAAAACCTTCAAAAAAGAAATAAAAACCCTTCTATTCAAAAAACACATAAAACCGAACTAACACAATCAGAACTGTCCCAAGCATCACCTGCAACCACTCCATATGTACTTCTGATGTCATGACAATTCAGACATAATTTATGTTATGTTATGTTATGGTATGTTTGGAATAATGCTTACATATATGAGGTTCAATAAAAGAAAATTTTCACTGCCTGTTTCTATTATGACCATTTATTCAATTTCATGGTTATTACAAAAAATATTTTTTTACATGGGGGGGGGTGTCAAAAAATTATGGGCCCCGGGTGCCACATACCCTAGGTACGCCACTGCCGTACAGTCCCCGAATATAGCGTGGCTATAATTATGAGTAATTGATAATCAAAAGCCCAAGTATCTGGTATTAGCAACTGGAAAAGAAGTAGGGTAAATATAAAGCAGATTATTTGCAATACTAAAATGTCTTTAGAGGAGGAATATATACCTATAGAATGTATTTTTTTCAATGCTTGATTAGGCTGCAATAAGACCCTGATACTTAAGAGACCTGATTGCAAATCAAGAAACTGGTATAGTTGGCATAACTGAATCCTGGATTCAGGATGATGACTTTTATTCTGAATGATCTCTGCCCTCCCAGAGGGAAGCCGATACATAGCCCTAGAAAGTCAAAAAGGAGGCTAATAGACAACTGCAATGAACTAGGGCTAGAATATGTGGTCTGCAGCCTGGGCAAACCTGAGGGTGGAAAAGACATGGGAATAATCCTGCTCTAAAAGCCACTTGGCCAGGAAAATTTTTCTATAAAAGATTATAGTTGTCTGCTAACTAAAATTTCCAACAACTTAGTCAAAAATGGTGCACCTACGATAGGTCTACGTTTGAAGATAGAGATATCTGCTCCTTTTTAGGTATAGGAATAAGAACAATTCAACCCAGCTGGACAAGAAATAATATAATCATGGGCACAAGCAAACAAATATGGTATATGGTAATGGTATTTGATATACCGCCTTTCTATGATACAATCAAAGCGGTTTACAATTACTATATGAAGGTACATTTGTCCAAGACCCAGCCCTTAGTGGACAAGTTATTAAACAATAAAATTACATCATTAGAAGTAATGAGTTCAAATTAATTCCAGTACTGATTCTTTTCCCCGTCTAGTTCTATCCTTCCAACAACCATCTAACTTGAAACCAAACATTAAGAGGAAAAAAAAAACAATCAGAATCCCAGACTCAAAACCTTGCAAGACAGTATGATGTCAGTATTATGTAGCAATGCTAAAAACAGGAGAAACATCCCCACAAATTGATAGTGCACAGGAAAACGGTGACGATGTACAACAAAATGGTGTATTTTATTCAAACAATGATTTGTATGAATAAAATACACCATTTTGTTGGACATCTCTGCTGTTTTCCTATGTAAATTATGTCAGCACATATCATAGGACCCCCCTACATAAAATATACATTCAGAAGAAAAGGATCACATTCATGCATTTCTATGTATATATGATCCAATGCAAAAAAAAAAAATATATAAATAAATGTGAAGAGCAGCTCTACACTGCTCAAACATGCCAAAAACTAAACTGTATTACATCTTCATACACATACCACAAACTATTATAGAAAAACAGAATTGCAGCTCAGTAAGTGAACATTTCTCTAAGGAAAAATCACTCCCTTAATGACCTTATAATAAAAACTACTTAAAGGAAACTTCAGGAGTACAGAATGGAAAACATTTTAAATTAGAATCATCAACACTTTGAATCTAACACAAAAGGGCTCATCAGAGACATAGGCTCTCTCATCCATTATCAGATGTAAAGCCTTTCAACGGTGAAGTATTACTGTCTCATCACTTTTGTCTATCCCCATCCTCATTTATTGAGCTGGAATGGCATACACAGACTGCCTCAGACCTAGATGAGTTTATACTAAGGATATGTGCAGGGCAAAAAATGTCCTTTCTTTAAAAAAAATATATATATATTGATGTCATGTTTCTTTTTTTTAATTTTCCTTGATTTCCGTTTTGATATACAGAAAATGTTAATTAAAAAAATGTTCAGTTTTCCAATAATTTGGAGACCTTTTCCCAATTTTCAGACTTTTTTTTCATTTCATTTCATACATATATATGTTCTAATAAAAAAATATTTAATGCACATTAGAACTTTTAAAGATGCATTTATACCTTAAGGGGTTTAAAATCCAATATTAATGTGTGTCAACCTACAAATTAACTCATATTGAAACCATTATTTTAGAAATATAGCTATATAAAAATAGGGTACTTACACATTTTATCACATATATATGTAAATACTGATTTCAGAAAGCCACTACGGTAAACTCACAGTTAACCGGCACCCATAGGGATTGGTAGATGCTGGATAAATGAAGTTTATGGTTGCTTGAGAGTTACTACTAAAAATAGGCCTATATCCCATACCATAAACTCTTCCAGACAAACTACCGGACATGTGGTAGGCAAAGCATGGGTGTACTCAAGTGTGGCGTTCCAAATTTACACTTAAATTTCTGCCAGAACTTGATTTTATTTTCATTTTTATTTAAAGTACAGTCAGTGGCATACCAAGGGGGGGAGGTCCGCCCCGGGTGCATGCTTCAAGGGGGTGCACAGCCAGCCGGGTCCGGAAGCTCCCGCGCTGCTCAAAACGACACCTCATCGCAGCTGCCGTACATATTTCAGAGCAGTTGACAGCCGCGCTGAAGTGCAGTAAGGTCCCGCAATGACTACTTCTGCTGCCTCTGCTCTGGAAGAGGTAAGTGACGGGGGGGGGGGGGGTGTACAGCAGCCACAGTCATCGCGGGACCTTGCCGCAAATCCCTGCGTCTGCCAGCCCAGCCCCCCTCCGACATCACTTACCTCTTCCGGAGCAGAAGTAGCAGAAGTAGTCATCGCAGGATCTTGCTGATTTGGATGGAAAGGAGCATAGCAGGGTGGTGGAAGGAGAAAAAGGGGGTCAGGGTGGTATGGAAGGGTGTGGAGGGTGAGAAAGGGGGTCAGGGTGGTATGGAAGCGTGAAGGGTGAGAAATGGGGACAGGGTGGTATGGAAACATGGTGAAGGGTGAGAAATGGGGACAGGGTGGTATGCAGCATTGTGAAGGGTGAGAAATGGGGTCAGGGTGGTATGGAAGCATGGTGAAGGGTGAGAAAGGGGAACATGCTGATGGAATTGCAGAGAAAGGGGAAAGAGACATAAGGGGGAAGGATACTGGATGGAATTGGGTTGGAAGGAAAGAAAGGGGGCTGATGCTGATGGAATTGGTGTGCAGGGAAAGGGGGAAACTTAAGGGGGAAGGATACTGGAAGGAATTGGGTTGGATGGAAAGAAAGGGGGCTGATGCTGATGGAAGTGGAAGGAAGGGAGAGGAGAGAGTGAAATGCCAGACCATGGGGGTGTGGGAGAGGGAAGGAGAGGTGAGAGATGCCAGACCATTGGAGGAGGGAAGGGAAGAAGATAGATGCCAGACCAATGGGGGTGAAGGGAGAGATGGAAGGGGGAGGCATAAAGTTTCTGGAAGGGGAATAGAAGGAGAGAAGATGACATATAGAAGGGGCAGAGAGAGGGTAGACAGTGGATGAAAGGAAGAGAGTGACAAGAAGATAAGGAAAGCAGAAATCAAAGAAGACAAGGTAGAAAAAAATTCTATTTTTATTTTTTTTTTTACTTTAGGGGAGATGCATCGTTGTTTCTGTGGTGTTGCATTGTATGCAGAGTCCAGCTTCTTGGTGCTTCAGTTTAACCTTTGTCTACGTATTTTTATTCTATCTCCCCATTTACAAAACTGTAGAGCACTTTTTAGCGTTGGCATCTGAGCTGTTACACAAAGGCTAAAAACCACACTACAGTTTTTTAAAAGGGGGAGGGGTTAGTTTGTGTTTTTCTGTGTTCTGTGTGTTTGAAAAGACATGGTTTTCTGTTAGGATTGACTGTGTAGGATTGATCTGTACTAGTCTGGCTTGTTTAGTTTTACAATGGGTGTATTGATGTTGTACTGCTCACTGCAGTATGTAAGATGCTGCCTTTTCCTAGGTACACTCTTGTGTGACGTGCGGATTGTTACTAAAAATCATGTTTTTCATACAGATGGGGGGTGTCAAAAAATGATGGGCCCCGGGTGTCACATATGCTAGGTACGTAAATAAATGTAAATAAAACAACACTTTCAATTGGCGACTGCTATGGTTATAGGACAATGGAATAGTATCGTTTTGCAGAAACTATGTGAAACAGGTGCCAACTCTAATTTCACTCAAAAAGAAGGAAAAAAGCCTCAGAAAAAGGCCCTCCCACCGCCACAAAGGTGGATATCAAGGTGGTTAGACTCAAGCCGTGTTCCCTCTAAGCTGAGCAGGTGTCCTCCAGCTGCATTGCTACCACTAGGGGGTGGAATATTTTCAGTCGCTAAGGACAGGTATGTTCCCTGGAGTCCTGCAGAACTTGCATGTCCCTCACAATTGAAAAATGTGACAGTAAAACAGCACCCTCTATTGGTGAGACTGTGGGTGGAGGACTCCTGCTCAGCTTAGAGGGAACAGTGGGTAACCTCACAGGCAAAACCTTCATTAAAATGAGTGATTTGAGCAAAGAAACTTATGCTTCACATATATACAATTGTGGATAGAGGAAAAACCACTTATCTTCAACTGATCGGCACACCGACGGAGGCCAGCGTTTCACCGACTAGCTGCATCAGGGTGTGACCCGACCGATCAGTCTGCAAAACAAAGAGAGATAAAACAAAAGGAACTTAGACAGTTTCTCATTAAGTTTTAACTTCTTGATGTTAAAATACTAACATGTACCTTGAAACATCAAGAAGTTAAAACTTAATGAGAAACTGTCTAAGTTCCTTTTGTTTTATCTCTCTTTGTTTTGCAGACTGATCGGTCGGGTCACACCCTGATGCAGCTAGTCGGTGAAACGCTGGCCTCCGTCGGTGTGCCGATCAGTTGAAGATAAGTGGTTTTTCCTCTATCCACAATTGTATATATGTGAAGCATAAGTTTCTTTGCTCAAATCACTCATTTTAATGAAGGTTTTGCCTGTGAGGTTACCGTCTAACCACCTTGATATCCACCTTTGTGGCGGTGGGAGGGCCTTTTTCTGAGGCTTTTTTCCTTCTTTTTGAGTGAAATTAGAGTTGGCACCTGTTTCACATAGTTTCTGCAAAACGATACTATTCCATTGTCCTATAACCATAGCAGTCGCCAATTGAAAGTGTTGTTTTACATACATTGGTTTTTCAATATATCTGTGTTTCTATAGTATACATATGCTAGGTACGCCACTGAGTATAGTATTACAGTATTTCTTAGATAACGTTTGCTGGTTGCTTGAGAGTTCTGATTGCTTGGGTGCCAGTTAACAGAGTCTACTGTATTTATACCACACAGATTTCAAGGGGGCATAATTCAGGTGTAGCTTCAGCAACACTAAAATCTATACATGTATTCCCATTTTCAAAGGAAATACAAGCATGTAGGGGGAAAAAAAAAGTTTCATATCAGGTTTTATACAGGCTCAAAGGCAAGGTATGCTTTAAAAAAAAAAAAAAAAGTGCTCACTTTGGCCAGGACTTTATAAAATGGATTTAAGGGAACGGTGTTCTTATGTACTTAATCCTGTGTTCCTCCTCCAACCTAAAACCAAATTAAAATTGAAGACTTACTAAATTGTCGGAACTCATAAGTGAAGGTTTGTAAATGAGGGCAGTTACCCGAGGAAGTGATACCATTTACATGTGCGAGCTGCGAGACTGCCATTCCAGAACTAAGTGCCAAGAACTCTATATGGAAGCTGCCAGGTCCATGTTGGAAGCATTGGGATGGGTTGAACTTTTCTTTTTGGTGGGAAATACTTTGTCTGTACTATAGATATGAAAGGATGATTGCAGAACAATCTGGAAATAGTAAGAGGTTTAAAGAGATTTGGAGTCAATTGGAGGCATTTGTAAGGCAACAGAATGATCGAATCCTTAATTTCTAGATTTTCTTAGATTTTTTCTATACACATCCAGGTAGGGAGGGAGGGAAAGGCGGGGGATGGGTAGGGTTAATGTGTTTCAATTGTTTGCAAGAATATAAGTGCTGTTACTTGATATTGTTGATTATATATTTGTTGCACTTTGTATAAGTTTTGAAAATCAATAAAGATTTTTTTAAAAAAATTTTCTCAACATTATATTTGCACAATGGTTGTACCCAGTGGTCTAGTAAAAGGGGGGCAGGGACAGTCCATCTTGGGTGCCGTCCTGGTTAGGGCATCAGCACCCATCCTCCTCTCCATCCCTTCCACTCCTCCCTCTACCACGTGCGCACCTTCATTTCCCCAGCCACTGTACCTCTAGCTGCTCAGGAAGTGACATCAGATGGGAAAGCCAACGCGGGCAGCAAGTTGGTGATGCTGCTCGTGCCCGGAAAGTTAAAGAGGTAGGGGGGAAGGGAAGGGAAGGGGCAGAAGGGAAGGGGCGGGCGGGCCCGGCAGGGGGAAAGAGGAGGTGTGCCACTGCCCTGGGCATCTCTCACCCTCATTACGCCACTGGTTGTACCTGCTAGAATACACATGTGCACTCCAGCAGGAATTTTAGAAAAATCTCTGCATTGGGCGATCCTTTTTTTTAAATACCACCAGAACTGAGCACATTCCAGCCTGAATGTCTCAATTCTGATTTCTACTTTTTATATATGATGAGCTCTAAATTTTTTAAAGTAGGCTAAGAAACCAAATGAATGCTAATGAATGCATTTTTTTCCTCCCAATGACATGCTGGAGAGAGACCAACTCTCAAAAGTTTGTGAAAGGTACAGCTAGTCCCATAAAAAGATCTCACTGCAACTTGTTTGTCAACATAAAAATATAAAAACAAAATTTGTTTAAGAATTCTCACTATAATCTGGCTTTCCATTCACTCTTACTAGGAGGCTGGGGCCTACCTTCCAGTTGCTGGTGGTCTAGTGCAGTGTTTCTCAACATGCGGTACGCAGGCCGCTTGTTGGGGGTACAAGGCCTGGCTGCCAATTCCTGCCTGTCCGTAAAGGAGGAAGCGGTGGCCTCCACCGCTGGGGATCTCGCATTCCTGCCCCCCCCTCCCCAAGCTGCTTTAGACGATTTCTCTCCCCCCATCCGCGCTGCAGTCACTTCCGAAGATCTCATCCCGCCCCTGCAACCAACACAGAAACCTTCTTCAAGCCGCACTCACTCCTTTCGTCTTCAGCAGCATTCTTTGAATGCGCAGCGCACACAACATGATTTGCACACTGCGCATAAGTGGCTGACCCAGAAACCTTCTCTCCAACGTCAGAGTTGACGTCAGGGGGAAGGCTTGTGGGTCGGCCACGTGCGAGTCGCTGCTTGTGCAGTCCATGTGGGGAGTGCTGCTGAAGGATGAAGACTGAAGGAGCAAGTGTGGCTCAAAAAGGTTTCTGTGTCGGCTTCAGGGACGGGCGGAGATCATTGGAAGTGGTTTCACGCAGGTGGGGGGGGAGACATATGATCTTTTGCAACAAAGGTTAGAAGGCAGGGAGGGGAAGAAGGATGAGAGGGAGAAATGTTGAATATGGTGGTGGAGAGGGAACAAAGGAACAGATTGAGGGCATGCAAGATGGGGGAATATTGGATATAGTGATGGAGGGAAAGATGTGGCATGGTGCTGGAGAGGGGTGATAGTAATGAGCATGGGGCTGGTGGACAGTGGTGAAAAATGCTGCACATGATTCATGGGATGACAGAGGGAGAAATATTGGATGTAGCAGTAGAGAAAGTGGGAGAGAGGCCTGGATCTCTCAAAACAGAGGTGACGGGAATCGGCCCTCAACCACATACAAGGATTAAATCAGTAGACCCGTTTAGTAATTTCAAATTTACACCCAGCAGCGTCTACTGCGAGCTGTCAAAAATCAAGGTCAACAAGGCAATGGGGCCTGACAACCTACACCCTAGGGTACTCAGGGAGTTGGGAGATGTCTTGGCGGAACCACTATCCGCGCTCTTTAATCTCTCCCTTAGTACAGGTAACGTCCCGATGGACTGGAAGACGGCTAACGTCATTCCACTACACAAGAAAGGCTCCAGGGTGGATATGGCAAACTACAGACCAGTGAGTCTCACTTCAATAGTGAGCAAACTAATGGAAACCCTAATCAAACACCAAATGGATAGGATCATGGACGAGGAGAATCTGCGGGATCCCCGCCAACATGGATTTACTAAGGGGAGATCGTGCCAATCCAACCTGATCGGCTTCTTTGACTGGGTGACGAGGAAGCTGGATGTTGGTGAGTCCCTAGACATCGTCTATCTGGATTTCAGCAAAGCATTTGATAGCGTGCCACACCGCAGGTTGTTGAACAAGATGAGTTCTTTAGGTTTGGGCGACACTTTAACCAAATGGGTTGGGAACTGGCTTGGAGGTAGGCTTCAGAGGGTGATGGTGAATGGCACTCCCTCCGAGATGTCGGAGGTGATAAGTGGAGTGCCACAGGGCTCCGTCCTGGGCCCGATCTTGTTCAACATCTATATAAGAGACCTGACAGAAGGGCTTCGAGGTAAAATAACATTGTTTGCCGATGATGCCAAACTGTGCAATGTAGTGAGCAAAAGCACAACAGACAAAAAAGCAATGACAGATGATATGGTGCATGACTTACTTCTGCTGGAGCACTGGTCTAGGTCCTGGCAACTCAGTTTCAATGCCAAAAAATGCAAAGTCATGCACCTGGGAAGCCAGAATCCATGCAAGATCTACACCCTAAATGGCGAGATCCTGACAAGAACTGTAGCAGAAAGAGACTTGGGAGTGATTGTCAGGGAAGACATGAAGTCGGCAAACCAAGTGGAGCAAGCTTCATCCAAAGCAAGGCAAATCATAGGTTGCATACGCAGGAGTTTCATCAGCCGTAAACCTGAAGTCATTATGCCACTATATAGATCCATGGTGAGACCGCACCTGGAGTACTGTGTGCAATTCTGGAGGCCGCATTACCGCAAGGATGTGCTGAGACTGGAGTCGGTCCAGAGGATGGCCACCAGGATGGTCTCGGGACTCAGGGAGCTCCCGTACGAGGAGCGGTTGGGGAATTTGCAGCTCTACTCACTCGAGGAGTGTCGAGAGAGGGGAGATATGATCGAGACATTCAAATATCTCACGGGCCGCATCAAGGTGGAAGAAGACATCTTCTTCTTCAAGGGTCCCGCGGCAACAAGGGGGCATTCGTGGAAAATCAGGGGCGGGAAACTGCACAGTGACACTAGAAAGTTCTTCACTGAAAGGGTGGTTGATCGCTGGAATAGTCTTCCACTTCGGGTTATTGAGGCCACCAGTGTGGCGGATTTTAAGGCCAGATGGGATAGACATGTGGGATCTATCCGCAAAGATAGATAGCGAGGATCACTGGAGTGGGCAGACTTGATGGGCCGTGGCCCTTATCTGCCGTCTATTTCTATGTAGTGAGAGAGAGACAGGGAGACATATTGCCAATAGGAGTGGATGAGAGTGGAAGAAAAGTTGGGCTCGTGGAGGGACAGAGAGAGAAATTTTGGTTGGGGAAGGAAATGGAGTCCAGAGGAGAGGAAGCGTGCAGGAGGCAGAAATAAATAAATATTGGAAATGCAACCAGAGAGACTCATGAAATCACCAGACAACAAAGGTAGGAAAAATAATTTTATTTCCAAATTAGTGATCAAAATGCATCAGTTTTGTGAATTTATATCTGCTGTCTATATTTTGCTCTATATTTGTCTATTTTTCTATAGTTGTTACTGATTGCATATTTTAAAGTCATCTGCTTTGACCTCTTTGAAAAACCTCCCGAATATAAATGATAATTAACATTTTCTGTGCATACAGGCTCTGATTCTGCAAAGTGCGTCCCGATTTTAGGCAGCTGTAGGCATCCCACAGCTGTTTAATCAGCCAATTGGGATGCACGTTTTTAAAAAAATGCTTTCCAGGCAGGCCGCCTATATTGAAGGCGACTCCGGGAGCCTAGGGAGGCCCGCAAGACCGCCTAAGCTCACCAAAATCCTTAGGCGAACCTAGGCGGCCCTACGCGTCTCCCTAATGCTGGCCTACATTGTAAATAGACCCGGCCTCTATACTTTTTGTGGCAAGGGATCTCCCTGCCGCAATAAGTATAGCGGCCGCAGCCGCCTGTCCGATTGCCGGCAGGAGGGTGCTCAACCCTCCTGCCGGAAGATACCCCCCAACACTACCGATCGCTGGCAGGAGGGTACCCAACCACTCCTGCCGGAACACCCCCCCCCCCCCCCCCCGACACTACCGATCGCCAGCAGGAGGGTGCCCAATCCCTCCTGCTGGAAGATGCCAACCCCCCCCCCGACACTATTGATTACCGGCAGGAGGGTACCCAATCCCTCCTGCCAGAGGATGCCCCCCCTCCAGACCCCCCTGCGGTAACACCCCCCAAACTAACCTCTAATTGTTGGCCGGCTGGTCGGGTCTTGCTACCGTCCACAGCCCGCCTCGTCGAAATGAGGTGGGCCCACCCCTTCCCGGCCCATCCCACGAAGCCTAAGGCCTGATTGGCCCAGGCTCTAGAAGCCTGGACCAATCAGGCCTTAGGTATAGCGGGTCCGCCCATCCCCACTAAGCCTAAGGCCTGATTGGCCCAGGTGCCTAAGGTTAGTTGGGGAGGAGGTTAGGGGTGGTCATCGGTGGGTGTTAGCGCGGGGGAGGGGTGTTAGCGCAGGGGGGTCTGGAAGGGGGGCGTCTTCTGGCAGGAGGGATTGGCCACCCTCCTGCCAGCAATCAGTAGTGTCGGAGGGGGCATCTTCCGGCAGGAGGGATTGAGCACCCTCCTGCCGGCGATCGGTTGTGTTGGGGGAGCGGCGCTCCTGCAGGAGGGGTTGGGCACCCTCCTGCCAGCGATCGGTAGTGTCGGGGGCATCTTCCGGCAGGTGGGATTGAGCACCCTCCTGCTGGCGATCGGTTGTGTCGGGGGGGCGGTGTTCCGGCAGGAGGGGTTGGGCACTCTCCTGCTGGCGATCAGTAATGTTAGGGTGGGCATCTTCTGGCAGGAGGGGTTGGGCACCCTCATGTCAGCGATCGGTAGTGTTGGGGGGGCATCTTCCGGCAGGAGAGGTTGGGCACCCTCCTGCCGGCAATCGGACAGGCGGCCGCTATACTTATCGCGGCAGGGAGATCCCTTTCCGCGATAAGTGTAGTGGCCGCGTCTACTCTAACCCGATTCTGTAACAGGCGTCCTATACAGACTCCGGGCCACAGTGTGGTTTGTGGTTTTTTTTTTATTTTGTGGTTACCATTATGTATTAATAAAATTGTATTATACTATTTTAATGGGGGTGGGGTCAGGGGCAGAGCTTGAGCAGGTCAGGGCGGAGCTTGGGTGGGGTACTCGGTTAGTATTTGTTAGGCTTAGGGGGTACTTGGCTTGAAAAGTTGAAAAACTAGAA
Organism: Geotrypetes seraphini; assembly: GCF_902459505.1. Classification (NCBI taxonomy): domain Eukaryota; kingdom Metazoa; phylum Chordata; class Amphibia; order Gymnophiona; family Dermophiidae; genus Geotrypetes; species Geotrypetes seraphini. Next base: position 76,342,432 of record NC_047093.1, read on the forward strand.
TGATTCCCAGTTACTCCTGCTTTGTTCAAACCATCTCCACTGTCAAAATGGCTGCCACAATCTTCAAAGACAGTCTTGTGAGACTGCTTCTGAAGGTCAAAGCAGCCACTTTTGACAGCAGAGATGGCATGGACAGGAACCACTGAGAATCACTCTTGTCCTAAGTCACTAGACCTCTAGCAATTGAAAGGTGGAGGTTTACAGATGTGGGAATGAGAGAGGAGTCTTCTCCTGTTCGGAGGGGGATGGATGCTCCTAATTAGGGGCCAGGCCAAAGTTACAACTTGAGGCAGTAGTGCCAGTTTTGGTTCTAGCTTCTGCTGAAAACAAGAGAATTTTGTCCACATATTTGGTTTTCAGTCGAATCTGGAAATAAAAATAACTTTGTCATCCTCTAATCCCCATTCTCAAATCACAGTTGGAGACAGAAAAACAAACTTCAGAGGGATCTAACACATAGATCATTGTTAAAGATGCATATGTTCTTTGTGCTAGAAGATTATGGGGCTAATTTTATAACTGACCTATATATACATGATTGCATACTTTTCCCTGTATAGTTAGCAGGAAACTTTCAAAATGAAAGTAATCATTTGTTTCTGCTTTGAAAATTATGTGTGTATATTTAAACAAGCTTTTTGGCAGCAAAAATTTCCCATATTAAATTTATGTACATACTGTATATGTATATTTTATAAAGTAGATTTTGTAGACCATCAGAAGGTGGGTAAAACTGGAATCATATTTTCCATAGCCAACACCTAATATCATCAGTCTTTTAAAAATATATATATCATATTAAATTTCAATGTCTCAAAGTATCACTGTGAAAATAACTTATCTTAAATATGTATATCTCTCCTTTAATGTGTAAAAATCAATATCCATCTCAAGAAAGATATAGTGGCGCTAGAAAAGGTTCAAAGAAGAGCAACCAAGATGATAAAGGGGATGGAATTCCTCTCGTATGAGGAAAGACTAAAACGGTTAGGGCTCTTCTGCTTGGAAAAGAGATGGCTGAGGGGGAGATATGATTGAAGTCTACAAAATCCTGAGTAGAGTAGAACGGGAACAAGTGGATCGATTTGTCACTCCATCAAAAATTACAAAGACTAGGGGCCACTCAATGAAGTTACAGGGAAAATCAATTGGAGGAAATTTTTTTTCACTCAGAGAATAGTTAAGCTCTGGAACGCATTGCCAGAGGATGTGGTAAGAGCGGATAGCATAGCTGGTTTTAAGAAAGTTTGGACAAGTTCCTGGAGGAAAAGTCCATAGTCTGTTATTGAAAAAGACTTGGGGAAAGCCACTGCTTCCCCTGTATCAGTAGCATGGAATATTGCTACACCTTGGGTTTTGGCTAGGTATTAGTGACCTGGATTGGCCACCATGAGAACGGGCTACTGGGCTTGATGGACCATTAGTTTGACCCAGAAAGGCTATTCTTATGACATAGCTCTATGTTTTACTCACAGCTGCATCAGGGATACTGTTTATTTAGCCCAAATATTCAAGCACATCTTTAATCTGAGTTTGCAGGACAGGGTTGATCCAGTCCTGGGTTTACCTTGTTGCACACAAGAACTTATAGTTCTGATTTCCTCAATGTAGTGGAGGTGGTGGGCACAAAGACTGTTTCTGAATTCAAGAAAGCATGGGACAAGAAAGCAGGGGAAGACAGTGGATGCTTCGGATGGACAGACTGGATAGGCCATTTGGTCTTTATCTGCAGTCATGCTTCTCTATTTCTTCTTATAGGACCGGCCATGCTGAGGGCTTCTCATTTTATTCACTTTGCAAAATCACCAGCCAAAAACAACAAAAAAACCGAACAGGTAGTGGTGATCAAGAAGAAATATCAAATTTGATTAGCTCAACTATTAACTCAGCACTAGTTTGCTAATGATAGCATGGTTTTTGCAAACCCAGAAGAAAAGGAACTTCAGATTAAACTATGAAAGTTTAATATCCCAAGCACAACAACTTTCCATAATTATCTGTTTCTAGTAGATGGCATCATTGAGCAGTCATAAAGGTAACATAAACCATTAGAACACAATTTTACAAAGGAGGACCTAATCTACACAGATAGGTTTATTGTGAAGGGAGAAAAAAAAGTAACACTAAGTAGGATCATGTGTAAATATTGCTCCTTTAAATGACTTCCTGTTCCACTGAAAAGGTTTCTGTGGGTGTTACTGACATTATCAAAGATGAGAGTAGGCATTACTGACGTTAATCAGAGATATGAAGCAAAAAGAAAGGAGTTGAACCAGAGTCAATTCGTGAAACAAGGACGAAGGGGGCAATTATGAAAGAAACATTCAACACACGTATCAATTATTTAGTTCAGGAAAACCACACTCAAACCCCAGGTTTATTAAAAAGAAAACAGATTAAGCATACATTGCCATGACTCACTGCCAGAGATTTACAGTATTTAATACAATTTAGCCTCTTTTTGGCTGAGATCAAGTTTAACAACCAGGTTTGAACTACAAACAAGTTCCTCTTGGTCATTGTTGACAAATTTTGTAATATTGTTAAGGAAGGAAATGGAGGAGTTAATGCCCTGCTACCTAATCTCACTGGGCAATAAGCATGACCAAAAACAAGAAAACTAAACCTCCCATTACAAAAAGGAATTAATGTGGAAGAAAGTAACTCTTGCTAAAGGCTATCTATTTTTTCCTAAGGTCCACAAAAAAAAAGATTAGGTTCTTACCTTGATAATATATTTTCCAGTAGATAGGGATGATATGCTGAACCATAGATTATCCATCTGTGCTTGTGAGCATACTGCAGAAGATGTCAATCATAGCTTTTCAACTCCTCCTCCTTCTCCACGGTCTCTGCTACCCCCTTCAGTTCGTACTAAAGTTGGTGACAGCCCAACAAAAGAAGACAGGAGAAGGAGGGATACGCGGAATTCCCTGAAACCAGGTGTCGGATCTGTTCAGAAAGAAACAAACTGCCTGAACTTTTATGGAGCTCAGCCCATTTTCCCTTATAATCCTATATACAGTCTCTTCCGAATACAATAGCCTGACAGTGAGATCTTAGCTAAGGAGCTGACCATGAAGCTCAGGTTAGAGAGTAGGCTTATCAGAAAAAATTGCTAGTTCCTCTTTTCAGCCTCATTTTTGTTTCCTGGTAGCCGTTTCAAAGTTGGTTTTGCGGTCAGCTTCGGTTCCTGAAGAAAGGGTGTCTTGGAGCCACCTGTGTTGCCAGCAGCACAACTTGAAAATCGGGGCAGGCAGTCCCCGCAGCCACCCGATACCCAGCATTCAGGAGAGGGGTCCTTTTGGGCCTCTATTCAATAAAAGAAGAAAGGGCTTCTTCAGTCCCTGAAACCAGCTCTGGTCGAACCTTGCCATGAGGTTTACGACGCTAAAGAATAAACTCAATCACCAAATACGCTTAACCGCTGGAGAAATCAGCTAAGTGCTTTTTCTAACATCATTATTTTTTTATACGGAGGAGGTTATGATCTCTTCGGAGTTCCACATGATACTTTTGTTATATACAGTGTCTAAATTGCTCCCATAATAAGCTTAAAATTAATTGCACATGAACGCATCCTATGATGGTGTGTGGCTTCAAGCGAGTCAGCTGTCTCGCTTTATGAGACCTCACCTGGAGTACTGTGTCCGATTTTGGAGACCACATTATCAAAAAGATGTGAAGAGAATGGAGTCGATACAGAGAATGGTCACTAAGATGGTCTCAGGACTTAAAGACATCCCATATGAAGAACGTCTGATCAAACTGCGCTTATATTCTCTTGAAGTGCATCAGAGATAAAAAAGAAACGTACAGCAGAACCCCAATGACCCCGCCAACCCATCCACCTGCGCAACTTTCCATCTCTCCCTCCCATCCCCCACATGCAGCAGAACACTGATGACCCTCTGACCGTGAGGCCCCGACATACCTCCATTCTGAAAAGCAGCGGCGGCGGCAACACTGAACAGGCTGCTTCACTGCCTTCCCCACCAGGGCCTTCCCTCTGCCACCACATCACTAATGATGTCATCAATGATACAACGGCAGAGGGAAGGCCCTGGGGAAAGCAGCAAAGTAGCCTTTAAGTGCTGCCGCCACTGCTAGTTTTCAGAACGGAGGTCAGCAGTCGGCAGGGTTCTTCTGAGGGATGGAGGATCTCTTGTGGCCCAGCTGTCAGACGGCTGCAGCATGCTAGTAGGCCACGGACCGGGGGTTGGGGACCCCTGCCTCTCCTACCAGGTAAACCTCACTTTGGGAAAATAAAGGGATTAAATGTGACCCCTCATTCACTGAGTCTCTGTCCAAGGGACCATCTGAGTCCAGAATAGCCTCTGCCCTCAGGGAAGAAGTACTCCGAGCATCCAGAGAGGCCTGTGCACTGCCCTGAAGGACTGCTTTTGATGTCTAACAGCCTGCGCTCAAGCTCCTGACCAAGTCAAGGAAGCGATTAAGTTCTGAGGGCTCCACAAATCTTCAGCAGACTCTCGAAAGATACATCTGCCAGCTGCAGACTAAAATGGCTGCTCCTCTCCAAGGATCTCCGACATAACAGTGAACAATCCGTGAATAAGCCAATAAATCGAAAACACCACAAAACAATAAAGAAATAGAGCAGACCAGAAAGACATCTATATGCAGCAGAGACCATGGAGAAGGAGGAGGAGTTAAAAAGCTGTGATTGACATATTCTGCAGTAAGCTTGCAAGCAGAGATGGATCTTACCTTTCATGAGCACATAAGTTCAGTGGTTAAAACTTGTTTCTATAAATTACGCATCATCCGATCTCTAACCTCTATCCTTGAAACTAACTCAATCACTATCCTGATACATTCATTAGTAATTTCTCATCTCGATTACTGTAACTCTCTTCTAAATGGCCTCCCTCAAAAAGAAATTCGTCGTTTACAACTAATACAAAATACTGCAATAAAACTTATCCATAAAGTAGGCAGATACGACCATATCACCCCTCTTTTAAAAGAAGCACACTGGCTCCCTATTACTCACCGCATCACCTTTAAAATTATCTTACTATCCTTTAAAATAAAACTTTCTCATCTGCCCTCATTCCTTGATAAACTTCTCATTCCCTACTGTTCCTCACGCACTTTGAGATCAACTGATCAAAAACTTCTTTTTATCCCCTCTATCAAAGACTTCTACAATACACGTAAAGTAAATTTCGCAGTAACTGCCCCTACCCTCTGGAATTCCCTGCCACAGCTACTCCGTGACGAATCACGACTCGACAAATTTAAGACAGATTTAAAAACTTTTTTATTTCGTGATGCTTTCGTTAACACCTAGAGCCATCATTCCTTTTTTTTTTTTTTTCTTTTTTTTCTTTTTTTTTTTTAATTCTATTTATCAATAATAACCGCTTTCTTTAAAGCGTCCCTCTCCATTATGTTTTATCCTAACCCTATCATCTCCATTTTTCTTCTCAAATATGTAACTTCACCCTCCCTTCCCTTCTATCCTCACTGTCTAGTTCGTCTGGTAATGTTATTTGTATATACACAATACCTTTTTTTTTAGTTTCTTTTAGCTTCTCTTTCTTTTAAATATATTGTTAACCGGCCAGATATTAACTTGATGGTTGGTATATCAAAATTAATAAAACTTGAAACTTGAAACCTATGGTTCAGCATGCCATCCCTTTTGCAGTGGAAATCAAAGTTACAATGGGAAATTTTGATGGACTTAAAAAAAAAAAACCAAAACTTGTTTATAGTTTGTTATATAAAGATTTGCCATATTGGCACAGACCAAAGGTCCATCAAGCCTAGTGTCTTGTTTCCAACAGTAGCCAACCCAGGCCACAAATACCTGGCAAGATCCCAAAAAGCAAAACAGATTTTATGCTGCTTATCCTAGGAATAAGCAGTGGATTTCCGCAATCCATCTTAATAGTGGCTTATGGACATTTGTTTTAGGAAATTATCCAAACCTTTTTAAAACCCAGCTAAGCTAACTGCTTTCACCACATTCTCTGGCAACGAATTCCAGAGTTTAATTACACATTGAGTATTGAACAGGCATGAAAATGAAGATGTTATTTTATTATTTTAATTGTATTTTAAATGATGTGTGGTAAATTTAATGGATCATTATTGAATGTGTGATAAACCAAAATGAATGAACAAACCAACCAACCAACCTACCTGAGGATCATGCTGATATTCAGGTCCCGGAAGTCTGCACAGTGGGTTGTTTTGCATTTCTAAGTGATGTTGGTGACTGTGTTGCCCTTCCATGGTAACATGCCAATTCACATCCAGCCCAGAACACTGTCAAAGACACAAAAAAATATCCAGTTACCATGTAAATAACATGACCTGCAGGAAAAAAATGTGATGCAGCTTTTTCTTATTTATTAAAGTGCATTGATCACAATGACTGAAATGAGCTAATCAGGATTGTTTATTAGCAGTTTTAACTCTTAATGAAGTTCTAACAGTGTGTGTTTGATGAAAAAAATATTTACCAGAAGCCTTGCTCATAAAAATAGTTTTCTTTAGCTGTTCAAAACTAATTACATTTCTAATTAATTGTCAAGAGACTCGGTACAGAATACATACAATACTTGGCAAACGTTGTAAGCACATTAGAAAAGTCTCTTTTCATGGATAGTTTCCATTAAAAAAACAGCAAGGAAGTTACTACTAAACCAGGTGAACACAGCAGCAGCCATGGACACAGATCTCTTAAATGGGATTTTCTCGAGTCTCTCTGACTGAGTCTCGAGACTGAGTTCAAAGAAGCATGGGATGAACACAGAAGATTTAGAATCAGAAAATGATATTAAATATTGAACTAGGCCAATTACTGGGCAGACTTGCACGGTCTGTGTCTATGTATGGCCGTTTGGTGGAGGATGGGCAGGGGAGGGCTTCAATGGCTGGGAGGGTGTAGATGGGCTGGAGTAAGTCTTAACGGAGATTTCGGCAGTTGGAACCCAAGCATAGTACCGGGTAAAGCTTTGGATTCTTGCCCAGAAATAGCTAAGAAGAAAAAAAAAAAAAATTTAAATTGAATCAGGTTGGGCAGACTGGATGGACCATTCGGGTCTTTATCTGCCGTCATCTACTATGTTACTATGTTAACAAAGCTAACAGCAGAATCAGAATTTCCCACATCCCTTCTAATAGGGTAGCAGTTTAGAAACTATAGTGTAACCACACTATCAGACTTTTATTACACAGTCATCTAAAAGTTTTCTACCACATCACACATACCATTCTAGACTACCTTGACCATCCCAAATTGGACTTCCTTACCAAGATCCCAAGATTCCTTGTAAATAGTGGTGAGGCTTTCCCACTGCTCTGTCAGCAGTATACTAACCTGACAGCTCAATGCTTTCTCTTTTTGCTCATCACCACCCCCCCCCTCCCCCAGTCTATGGAACTTGCTTCTGGTATCTTACATACACCCATTTCAGATTCAAGGAGAGCAATTTTTAAAAAACATTTACCCATCTCTAAAGCTGCGACTAATATTCTGAAGTATTTTACAGACATGAAACACAGCCCACTATTAAAATCTGTTATCTGTTATCTAACTGCTTTAAGAAAATACACAAAAAAAGTATTTAAAGCCAGATCAGATCTTCACAATGCACTGCCCACAGCCCCACCACCTGGAATGAAACCAAGGACGCTCTCAGAACAGAAGGGAAACATTTTGAAGAAATCAGGGAAATAACTAAGGCAATCCCACCACGGACCTTTGTACCTCAATTTTATTATATTGCTTTCCAAGAACCCTTTGGACTGAAACACCAGGACTATAGACAAGGTCTTGTCGCATCTCTAAAAAAAGCAACATGCAGTTACACATCCCACACAAAGTAACACGTTTAACAAGTATCCTGAAGATAATTAACAACAAGCTGCAGGTCAAAAATGTATGATTAGAGTTACACTGTGTTATGACTCAATATTGAGCCAAATGGACAATGCTAATTTTACACAGCCCCCCTATAATAGTATTCAAGCATTGAACCTACCTCTGGGTTCTACCAACAAAATAAACTCCAAAAGATTAGAGAAACTGAGCCTCTTCTCCCTCGAACAGAGGAGATTGAGAGGGGACATGATCAAAACATTCAAGGTACTGAAGGGGATAGACTTAGTAGATAGTTTGTCGCCCTCTCCAAGGTAGGGAGAGTGAAAAAGCACTCTCTAAAATTGAAAGGGGATAGATTCCGTACAAACTTAAAGAAGTTCTTCTTCACCCAGAGAGTGGTAGAAAACTGGAACGGTCTTCCAGAGTCTGTCATTGGGGAAAACACCTAGAAGATTCATAGGGGATTCAAGACAAAGTTAGACAAGTTCCTGCTGTACAAGGACGTACGCTGATAGGGCTAGTCTCAGTTAGGGTGCTGGTCTTTGACCAGAGGGCCACTGCGTGAGTCTCAGGGGCGCTGGTCTTTGACCAGAGGGCAACCACGTGAGCAGACTGCTGGGCATGATGGACCACTGGTCTGACCCAGCAGCGGCAATTCTTATGTTCTTATGTTCCGCTAACAGACTCATGAAAAGAATGCTTGACCTCAAGATGTCATTAGTTCAATGATTTTTAATCTGGCCTTCAAGACCCACCTTGCTAGTCTGATTTCAGAATATCCATAATGATTATGCCTAAAATATACTTGCATACGATGGAAGCAAATTCACTCATCATGGCAACTATCAAGATGGTTATCAGGTCAAGAACCACTGACGCGTTCTGTCATCCTTATTCTAGACATTTCTAACTGCCTAGTTTATCTTGTAGAGGAGGGGAGGAGAAGGAAGAAGAGACAACTAAGGGATTATACGATTTCAAATATCTATAAAATCAGTTAGCCAATATTTTTATATTGTGTCCTTTATATATTTTGAACTGGAGGAGTAGCCTAATAGTTGGTGCAGTAGACTGTTCCCGGGGAACTGAGCTCAGTTACTTCATTGGCCCAAGTACAAAAAAATTTAAATTGAGAGCCCACTAGGGACAGAGAAAGTACCTGCAAATAATGTGTACAGCACTGCATACATCTTTTTTTTTATTATTATTTTTGTTAAAGAAAATTGTACAGTCACTGTTATATAGCGCAGACAAGCAGAAACCTTGGAAGAGAATGATATGGGGACAGAATTTGTCCCTGTGGAAAACCGTGGGAAACCATCTTGTGTCATTCTTTAGTGTCCATCTCAACTTCAGTCCTTCTACACTAGCGTTCTTCAATGCAAGGCTTGAGGGTCAGTGGTAGAGGTCTGCATGGGAACGGGGATCGCGGGAATCCCGCAGGTTCCACGGGGTTTCCACGGGAATCCCCCCCTAACCCACGGGACTCCCACGGGGACCCCCCTCTGACCCACGGGAATCCCACGGGGACCCCCCTTTACCAATGGGACTCCCACGGGGATGGAAGGCTTTGGAAGCAGGGTTCGTCCATATAATATAATGGACACGTCAGCCTTAGTAAAAGAGGGGGTTTATAAGTTAATTACCTGAACAGAAAACAAAAAAAGGTTCCACCAAAGAGATTCCACATGGATAACAGCAGCGGAAACACAAAAGAAACTGTGGAATTGATGATCCTGTCAGAAGTAATTGCTGCTTTTTATGGGAACGGAGGGGATGGAGGTAATTCCTTGCGGGGATGGGTGGGGACAGAGAGGATCCTGACGGGGATGGAGAGAATCCTGGCGGGGACGGGTGGGGATGGAGAGGATCCTGGCGGGGACGGGCAGGGATGGGTGGGATTTCTGTCCCCCTGCAACTCTCTAGTCAGTAACTGTGCCCATTATACACTGATTCTTCCCTCTCTCCTTAAAGAATGACACCGGTTATCCATGGGGTCGGGGACAAATTCTGTTCCCGTGTCATTCTCTACGAAATCCAAAAAAGATGCCTTACTGCAGCATAAACAAGATATTCAACAAACCAAATTTAAATCTTGAGCTCTGAACTCCCTTGTCTTAAGGGAAATCCATTAACATAATAGTTGTCCCACAGAACTAAAAATAACAGTCAATCTTCTTTAACTTTTTTGTTTTTTCACATTCTACAAACACTAATCTCACTCCAAACACCAATCTCATGAAACAGCACTTCATATAGGTACATCTCATTTACATGCACATTCATACTACAATCATGTATATACTCTAGAATTGTCTAATTTACCCTGTGCTCTTTTCCACAATGCAACACAGAAGCGATTGGATTTCAAATTGTGCCATTTCTCTCATTCTACATTCCCATTCTTGTATGGGAGGAGCTTCTGGGGATGCCCAGTGACGTAGGATCATTTTTCTAACCAGTACCAAAGAAACATATATAAAATTTCCAATAAGGGAGGAACAACCTTTGAGATTCTAAGGTATTCTGGGTCCCTAAAAGCAAAGTTCTTTAATCTCATGGTTGTTAATGCCACTGCCACAAATGGAGAGTCGGGCATTCTAGAAAGGCATGAGCTAAGTTCCTTTCCCAATATTACATTTAGTGCAGAAAGGGCTGTCCCACAAGCCACATTATACCCCCTGCGTCCTCGACACATAAGCCCTGTAAAATATCTTAAACTGAACTTCTTGGAGGCCTGCTGATTTTAGAAGATCAAATATATATGCGAAAAGGTCCTAAAACTGAGGTCTTTCGAGCTCCAGATTCAGATCTATATTCTACCTGTTCAGAGTCTGGTCAAGTCTATCATCTGGAATTGAACTCAGCAATATTTTATACCACAGAGAGTTTGTTTAAAGTTCCTGACATCTTCTGCAAGTAAATATCTAATGGACCTATATGCCATCAACTCTAATGTTCACTAGTGCCGGCTTGTAAATAAGGGAGCGGTTGTCTGTTAGGTTAGAGAGTTGCACGGGGACAGAAATCCCACCCATACCCACCCGTCCCCGCCAGGATCCTCTCCGTCCCCACCAGGATCCTCTCTGTCCCCACCCGTCCCCGTCAGGATCCTCTCCGTCCCCACCCAATCCCGCAAGGAATTACCTCCATTCCCGCCCGTCCCCATAAAAAGCAGCAATTACTTCTGACAGGATCATCAATTCCACAGTTTCTTTTGTGTTTGCGCTGCTATTTTCCTTGTGGAATCTCTTTGGTGGAACCCTTTTTTTGTTTTCTGTTCAGGTAATTAACTTATAAACCCCCTCTTTTACTAAGGCTGATGTCTCCATTATATTATATGGACGAACCCTGCTTCCAAAGCCTTCCATCCCCGTGGGAGTCCCGTTGGCTAGAGGGGGGTCCCCGTGGGAGTCCCGTGGGCCAGAGGGGGGTCTCCGTGGGAGTCCCGTGGGTTAGGGGGGATTCCCGCGGGACCCGCGGGATCCCCGTTCAGACCTCTATGTAAGGTAATCTTGAAATGAGGGGAATGATATGATGCCTTTTCTGACTAAAAGGTTGCTCAGATTATCACCCCACCACCACCACCACCATTTCCCATTCCCTAAAAGGAAATATTCCAAACCTAACTGGGAATTCTGCATTCCCTGTCAGGTGAAAAAAAGGAGACGCTGCAGCTAATTTCTGTTGCAGCTTATGCCAGCATTTCCAGGCCAGCCTCATCAGTTTCAAAAATTGTAGCTTAGTGACATGGTACACGATTTTGTTTAGTTTCATATGCATCGTTGATAAATAATAGTGCGGCACGCCATGTCTTCATCCAATCTGTTGGGGTAAATTTAGTATGGCCTGTGATGGCCTCAGAGATTATTCTCATCGGTGCAACAACATTGTACAGGCAGATGTCTGGGACTCCCAGTCTACTCCTTTTCTTCTCTTGCACTAGTCAAATGCTATGCAGGCTTTTTTGTTGCACTTTATGAAGGATCTGATCATACTTTCGAGGGAGCATTCTTCTTTACATTTTTCTAATGAATTATCAGCACTGGGCACTTCTGAAATCAAATGAATACTTAAGGTATCTTAAAATTACTCTAATAGGCTAAAATTAGATATAGCAGGGCAATTAGAAGAACACTAAGCTGGAATAGTATAACTATATTATTTCAATAATGAACTCAAAAGACTTTGAAAATTACCCTTGCAGAACCAGGTCTTGCCCATTTCCATCCTACACCACAAAGCACATCTGTTACCTGGTGTAGAAACAGGGTGGATAAAAATCAATGATTTTTTAATCATAAAAATTAGATTTTTAATTTAAATCAGATTTTTTAAATAAAATACTTTTTGAGGAAAAATCTATCTAAAGATAGCTTTCTGTTTAAAATACGTCATAGTTCAAAAGTTATTCATCATGAAATAAGAATTCGTTTTTAATTACTGTATATACTCAAATATAAACCGGGATTTTTAGGCCCAAAAATGGGGGGGGGTCTCGGTTTATATTCAGGCCGTCTAGCACCCCACGCTCCCCCTCCCAGACTTTTTCCAAGCCTCCACTGGACCACCAGGCTCTGCACCCCTGTGTCACCCCTCCCTGTCCATCGTACCTCCTCTGTCGTTGGAATCCCTGGTGGTCCAGAAGTGTAGCAGCAGGAGTGAGCTTTCCATGCTCCTGCCCCCCTGCTTATCCTGTCGGTGGTTGCCATGAGTTCTGGCTGAGCGGTATTGAGCAGCAGTGCACTTTGGCACTAAGTGGCTTAGAGAATTCACAGGAGTCACTTAGTGTCTACCAGCAGTGCCAAAGCACGCTCCTGCTCAGTACCGCTCAGGTTGCGGCAACAACATACAGGATAAGCAGCAGGGCAGAAGTGTGGAAAGCTCGTTCCTGCCGCTACACCTATGGACCACCAGGGATTCCAGCAGCAGAGCAGGTACGATAGGGGGAGACAGGGTGGAGAGCCTGGGAGGGATGGGGAAGGGAGGGAAGGGAGCTGGGTGCAGTGCCTGGCAAGGAGGGAGCTGTGTACAGAGCCCAACAGAGGAGGGAGGGAAGGGGGCTGGGTGCAGAGGCTGACAGGGGATGGAAGGAAAGGGACTGAGTGCAGAGCCTGATAGGGGAGTGAGGGGGTGCTAGGTGCAGAGCCTGACAGGGGAGGGAGGGAAGGGGGCTGTGTGCAGTGCCTTGCAGGGAGGGGGCTGAGTGCAGAACATGGCAGGGCATTTGAATATTAAGCTGCCTGACTTATATTCGAGTCAACCATTTTTCCTCCTTATGGGGGGGAAATGGAGGTCTCGACTTATATTCAAATCAACTTATATTCGAGTATACTGTATACAGTATGTAGCATGAGGCTGTATATTCATGCAATGCTTACATTTTTTGATAAGGGAATTCCATTAATCCATTTATAATATCACGGGCAATTTTTCTATGTAGAAGAAACTGTGAATTTGTGTATGCAGAGATAACATGCTTCTTCAAAGCAAAAATGTTATAAAATATACCAAGTTGAGAAAAAAGACCTTAGCTCCTTTGTTCCTTTGCAAATCGATGTTCACAGAATCTACCCTTTACCTCTTAAGTGCTGAGTTTATATATCTGTACAAGGAGCTATGTATGAGGTGGGAGAGGTAAGCAGTAAAAATGAAAGTGAAATTTTGAGTAGAATATTCCACAAGTATTGGGATCTCTGTGTGTATAGCCTGAGGTTTATCATATTATTCACTCCTTGGAGGAGTAAACCTATATTGGCAGCAGGCCAAAAATAGACCCAGTTAGGGAATATTTTAATTAAGTTCCTCAACAAAGAAATGCAAGGCCTGGTAGCCTGAATGAAACATCATGAGAAGTGCTTTGATGAAGATGACAAAAGGAACATGTTTGGACAGGCAGGATCTTCAGCTTGGTAAATGTTTTGATTTCATCATATTTCTTAAAGACAGCCTTGAGAAACGGTCACATTTGAGCAAAAATAAATTTGTTATTATTTCATTTTACAGTCATTTTGATACAGTTGTTATGAAGAAATAAAGAGTTGAAACAAGTACTAAGTAGTAGCGAATACAATGAGAAAACCATGATTTAAATGAAGTCTTTCCCACTAGTGATTTAGCTTGTGATTTAACAGAACGTTTTTCTCAAACATAGGTAAAATTGCTTGCTTGCATGCACGCACGCACTTTGAAGCACATATTGAGAGAGTAATTTTATAAAAGGACATTTCCTTCTATGCAAAGCTGACAAGACAGATTGCCCTGCCACCGCCACCCCCCCTCACCCCCCCCCCCCACACACACACAAACAATACATAGCTGGGAGACTGAAAAGAAGAAATGAAAAGACTAGAAGAAAAATATTAAACAATTCAGAATTAGCCAGATATTGAATATTCATTTAAGGATTTTCTAAGTTTCTCTGTGTTATTGAAAGCTGATGAAGATGTACTTAAGATATATCTTCTGAGGGAATGAAAACATTGATTCCTGTCCGTATGGTAATGGAGTCAAGTTGAGACTCTATACCTAAGGACAAAGTAATTTCTCTTAATGATGTCTGGTTGGTTGTTAATAGAATAGAGTCCTCATTACAAAGGACAGTTACAAAACTTTGTCAGTTTTCATGTGATACAACGGTTAAAGTAAACGAACAAAAAAAATCAGATGTCCTCATTTACTGCTAGACTAGATAAAGTAGATAATTCTGTGGGTGTTTTACAAAAAACTGCTATGTCTAATATTAAAGATAACTTATTTTTACATAATCATATGGAAAAGATGGAGAATTTGGCATGAGCAAGAAATCTTAGGTTTCTGAATTTCCCTATATCACATTACTTGGTACCTATGGAACTCCTGAAGATGTATATGAGGGATATTTCACAATATAACTAGGTGGAACTATTTATACCTGATAACTTATATTACATCCCCAGGAGTACTAAAGAAACTGGTGAAGAAGGAGAATTGGACAAGATTGTGTCCCCGGATAGTTTAAATATCTCCCAGTTTCTAGAATCTTCTAAGGATGTGATTACAAAACGAGCAACCTTGTTGGTAACATTTAAATCAGAAATTGAAAAACAACTTATACTTAAATCGTATTTTGTGAATAAACAAGCTTTGTTTTGCGCACAACTAATGATTTTTCCTAACGTGTCCAGACAGACACAATATAGTAGAAAACAGTTTCTATAGCTTAAACCTAAAGTTGTAGCTGTGGGAGCTACTTTCTTTTTAAAATTCCCTTGCAAGTGTCTTGTAAACTATAAAGCTGATAAATTTGTTTTTTTGGACCCGTCACAATTGGATAATTTTTTGATTGGTAAGGTTTCATTAAAATACTAATGTAGTTATTGAAGAAGTTTAGGACATATTGGATTTGGTCATTTGCATGTAAAGGATGATTATATATTGTTACCTATACACATTTTTACTTTGTTAATGTGGACTTGGTGTAAGTCTTAAATTTGAATTCTAAGTTGTTTCTTTGAACTGTTTCTTTTTCTTTTCCTGATCTTTTGTTATTAATGTAACAAATGCTAATAATATTACTTATTATCTTTGTCATCTACATATATCAAAATAGCATCACACTTATCTGAAAAAGTAGTATTCGTAGTAGTCTTCGTAGAAACATAGAAAGATGACGACAGAAAAGTGCTACAGCCCATCAAGTCTGCCCACTCTACTGACCCACCCCTTAAGTCTATACCCTAGTGACCCTATTCCTTATCTTCATCCTCGTAGGGATCCCACGTAAGTATCCCATTTATTCTTAAAGTCTGGGACGCTGCTGGCCTCGATCACCTGCACTGGAAGCTTGTTCCAATGATCTATCACTCTTTCCGTGAAGAAGTACTTCCTGGCGTCACCATGAAATTTCCCTCCCCTGAGTTTGAGCGGATGCCCTCTTGTGGCTGAGGGTCCTTTGAGAAAGAAAATATCATCTTCCACCTCGTAGTACTGGGCTGTAGTAGCAGGAAAAAACCCGCACAGTGGAGCACGCGTGCAAGCGGTGAGGAGTGCTCTTGCTCTTTGCTCATGCTCCACTGTGCGGGTTTTTTCCTGCTTCTACAGCCCAGTACTACGAAGACTACTACAAATACTACTTTTTCAGATAAGTGTGATGTTATTTTGATATATGTAGATGACAAAGATAATAAGTAATATTTTTCCACTTATCTTTGAGTTTTTTGACCAAGGATGTGTCTGCCCGTCTCAAAGTCAGTATTTTAAGTTCGGCTTGTCTATATGGGAAGTTATTTTTGTAACCCCTATTAGACACTGAGGTCTTTGCTCCAATTTTATGAATGAATGTTGATAGTGCTGGGTGGACAGTTGGATGTTTTTTGGTTGTATATAGTATATTGACATCCTTTCTTGTTTTTGGAGTTTTTTTGCAACACTTTTTTGTAAAACATGAATAAACATGTAGTTAAAACTGAGCCAGTTGATGTAGTGTATACAGATTTTCAAAATGTTTCACAAGAGTCACTCATGAGAGACTCCTGAGGAAATTTTTTAAAAAGCGCTATGGGAGGCAATGTGGATTGTGAACTGGTTAAAAGAGTGAGGATAAACTCAATAAAAATATTGAACACATACACACACAAAAAAAATGGTTAATTCTCTCAATGAAGGAGGGTGAATAGAAGAGTGAGAAAAATACCACAGGGATCTGGACCAGAAATAGGAACAATGAATGAGGTGATAAAATCTGCACAACACAAAATTATTCAAAGATATTAAAATGCATGTGGACTATGAAAACTCGCACGAGGACTTTGCTATACTGAAAGACTTGGTATCCAAACGGCAGATGAAATTTAATGTAGACAAATGCAGTGTCGCATCCTCTGTCATGTTTAAAATAAGGCATACAAGAAAGCTAAGTATACTAAAAAAAAAAATAAAAAGAATTATTGTTAAAACCTTCTGAATGGCAGGAAAAGTCTCACTACATGTAGTACCGTAATCGCCTGAAGCTGTTAAGATAAAAAATGTTTTATAAATACCATTATGTTTTGGGAGTACATGAGGTACTTCAGGAAATGAAAAAGATTTACTTTTCTAAGATAAAATAGTTGACATTTTTGGCACATTCCAGATTTGCAGTTCAGATAGCTTTGCAGATGCCAGCAACAATTTGGTCACTAAATATGGGACATGGAATTCAGTAAAGGCCATCCACAGTTAGGTACCGGGATGATGTGCGCTAAGCACCAGTTCTATAAACAGCTCTATAAAGGCAGTTCTGCATGGAAACTGTCTTCGTAGAATATTAGCTTAAGCCTTCGTCTTGTGCCTAACTTCAGGCACTAGCATTTATGCAGGTGCCAAAGTCCCAGAAGTTAGACATGGTAATGAAAGCACTCTATAATCCCGGGCCTAATTTCCAGGCACATCCTTAATCTGCCCATGCTCCCTCCACCCACTTTGGAATGGAGTGTGATGGAAATTAGGCACAGAGGTTACAGTATAGAGGGTAAGGTATTTCCGCATGTAACTACCGTATTTTCACGCATATAACGCGCGCGTTATACACGATTTTACAAACTGAGTATAACCATGTGCGTTATATGCATGAGCGCGTTATACAAATTTTTTTTTACATAGTTCCCCCCCCCCGACGTCCGATTCATCACCCCGAAGGACCACTCGCACCCCACCCCGAAGGACCGCTCGCACTCCCCCAGCCCCCCCCCCCCGCACAGAGAAGCTGCCTACCGTTGTTTCCCGATGCCAGTGAGCCCTGCTGCTTCCTCTGCCGGTGGTCCCGCCCCTTCTCTGAGCCCTGCGCTGCGCTGCTTCCTCTGCCGGCGGTCCCACACGACCGCGGGGGGGGGGGGCTGGGGGAGTGCGAGCGGTCCTTCGGGGTGATGAATCGGACGTCGGGGGGGCATCAGGCTTTTAGGGTGGGGACAGGACTTCAAGGGGGGACAGGACTTCAATGGGGACAGGACTTCAAGGGGGACAGGCAGACCTTCAAGGGGGGACAGGAGACTCGGGGCAGAGGGCAGGGCAGCGAAAGGAGACTCGGGACCAGAGGAGACTCGGGGCAGGGCGGCGAAAGGAGAGTTGGGACCAGAGGAGACTCGGGGCAGAGGGCAGGGCGGCGAAAGCAGAGTCGGGACCAGAGGAGACTCGGGGCAGAGGGCAGGGCGGCGAGAGGAGAGTCGGGACGGCAGAAGGAGATTTAAATTCATGGAGCAGCATGCGCGGTATACGTGTGCGCGCGCTATATAAAAATTTGTTTACATATATTTAAGTTTCCCGCAAGCTATACCCGTGTGCGCGTTTTACACGGGTGCGCGGTATATGCGTGAAAATACGGTACTAATTGGCTCCAGTCTAAACAACACTTGTCCAATCCTTTTCAACATAGTGATCCTCTTCTAGCATGAGAAATCCTAGAGATACTAAGAACAGAGTAAAGATGATTACTAGTGCAAAATTGCCCCAGGAAAAGTAGAGACCTCTCCTCTGAATCAGGTGAAATATAAAATACTATATGTGCATAAGTGCCAACCCCATCTATTCTCTGCCCCTGAAATTCATACATGTATATCCCATTGAAGTAGAAATTTTATTTCTGTGTCCTACAGTACATTTTACAGATGTATATGGTCACAAAATTTTATAAAAGCCTACTCAGCATGTAAAATGCTATTCTACCTAATAGTAATACAGGTAATCATCGACTTACGACCGCAATTGGTTCTGACTGTTAGGTCGTAAGTGAATCAGGACGCAAATCAGCCTATGGTAAATTAAGGCAAGAATATTAGACTGGGTAATGATATTTTAATCATTTTAATCATCTTAAAGCAATCTGTTAACAACATTTTCTTTCTTTCTAAGTCAAACAAAACAATTGTGGAAAAACAGACAAAAATAAGAAATACAGTACAGTAAAGTATATTTAAGTCATGGCACCACAGATGCTTGGCTGCGGATTGTCGATATCTCCTTCATCAGGCGAGGCTGCGGACCCTGGTGATGGGGTGGAGTTGCTCTTTTCATAAACATAGTGGAGAGGATCCAAGATGGTGTCAGGCTAGACGCGCTGAGAAACCGCGCTGGGGACTTTCTCATTTACTCAATTTCTGTCCTGAATTACTTATTCTTCTTACCCGATGCCGAAACGGAGGGGCCGGAGTGCCTCGCGGCATACCGGTATCCCCGCAGCCAGCAATATCGAAAAGCTCCTCAGGCAGATGCAAGGAGCGCTTTCAGTGTCGGAGAGTAGCCCGCAGAGGACCCACAGAACAAGTGAAACCGTGGCAGTTCCTCATGGACTTGAAACAACATTGAGTCCTGACGTCAGGTTGCCGCCCCCGCAGCCTCAGACTAGCAATTCTCCAAGGGGCACGGAAACCCCTGAAGTCGGGGCTTTACCTTCCCCTGAGGCATGTAGCCCATTGGAGAGCCTGCGGATAGGAGCTCATATCAATATGAGTCCTATTGAAGAATCTGAGAGAAATACAACGTTGGAGGGTCGAGTAAGCCTATTGGGACAGTGACAAGAAATACAACAGACTGGTGAGCACTATAACATTACTACACCTTTAATTTCCTTGGAAAAACCTTCAGAGGTAACCTTGGATTCACTGTGGGACCTTATGGCCGGCCTAGTGAAGACCATAAGCCCAAAACTTCAGCAAATTGATGGGAAATTGCTTCAACATACTACTGAATTGAAAGAATTGAAAACTGAAATGACTGCTTCTAATTCTTCTGTTCAAAAGCTTGAACAGGAAATTAAGTCATCTAGACAATTACAGGATACTTTAATGAAAGATAACATCAGTCTTAGGAGAAAGATGGAAAATTTGGAAAATAACTCCAGATACAATAACTTAAGGCTAATTACTTTCCCTAGGTTAATGTTGGTAACACCTAGGGAAATCTTCTTGAAGTTATGGGGGTTTCAGAAGATTCGTTACCCCCCCCCCCTATCACGAGTCTATTATTTGCCTAATAAAAATCAATCTCCAAAAAGGTCTTCGGACCAAGGACTATTGAATGTCTCGGAGTTACTGGAGAAATCTCATAAAGAGGCAGCAGAACCAAGTACCTTGATTATATCAGTAGCTCTTTCTATTGACAAAATTTGGTTGTTAAAATTATTCTTTAAAAATAGGCAGAAAGAATTCATGGGATTTAAAATACAGATGTTCCCTGATTTATCACGGGAGACTCAAAAGCGTTGCCGAGAATTTCTTTTGTTGAAACCAGGTGTTCTATCTTTAGATGCTTCTTTTTATTTGCGACACCCTTGTAAATATATAGTGCCCACCGTATAGTTAAATATGTTTTCTTTGAGCCTAATCAATTGACTTCTTTTATAGCGTTATCCCGTTTAGAGGCAGAAAATCTTAAACCCTAGGATTATTATAGAATAACTCCTGCACTCAGCCTTATAGTCATTCCTATGTATAAAGATGTACTTTATGTTCAATTCTTTTTCTTTTGTTCTCGCTAAAAGAATAAAGAAAAATGGGGAGACCCAATGATCCACAATGAAAACAATCCACTGATGAAAACAAAAACAAAAACTGTGGATACAGATGTTCTGGAGATAATTTACTTAACACTGACATATAAAGCCATAAAAATTCAATTAAAAAAGTACAATGATAAAAAATACTGTAATAAAAATCCAACCGGACCCTACACGGTCTGTATTTCGGCGAACACGCCGAAACACGGACCGTGTAGGGTCCGGTTGGATTTTTATTATAGTATTTTTTATCATTGTATGTTTTTAATTGAAATGCTTAGCATTTAATTGAAATGCTTAGCATTTTTTTGCTACTACAGCTTGTCTGCGGTGTTCTTTGCTCACATGTTTAAAGACAATAGACTGTTTTCAGTCCAATTCTTTATATGTGAGGTTGCAAACCATTGGACCCCTCGCTAAATGAATACCTTGGATCTTACAATTTGAGGACTTGAGCACACTAGCTAAAAATTATCTTTGTGTTATGGTATGATTTTCTTGATGTACATAATTGCTAATTTTGCTTTCTGTACAAGTTTTTTCTTGGTTGTTTGATTTGAAAATCAATATAATTATAAAAAAAAAACATAGTGAGCTTCATCTGAATTGTCTGCTTTTTTTTCTTCATAAATTTCGCAATAAAGATGAAATGTGTCGCGTGCCATCCGTTCAATCCTCACAAATCGTTCAATGTTTGGGTTCATGTCCTCAAAATGGGTGAGGAGTTTATTCAGTAGAGATAAACCTTCTGACAATCCCTTTGTGGTGAACATTTGTTGTGGTGCTTCATCCAGTGACATACCTAGCATATGTGACACCCGGGGGCCCATCATTTTTTACACCCCCCCCCCCATCTATATCAAAAATATGATTTTTAGTAACAATCCACATATCACACAAGAGTGTACCTAGGAAAAGGCAGCATCTTAAACACTGCAGTGAGCACTAGAACACCAACACATACATTGTAAAACTAAACAAGCCAGATCCCACACAGTCAATTGATCCTGTAGTCAATGCCAGCTGAAAACTATGTCCTTTTCATATACATAGAACAGAGATACACCCTCGCCCAATATAGAATAATCACAAACTGAAAATAGAAATATGTAGACAAAAGCTAAATTGAACCGCCAAGAAACCAGAAACAGACTCCGATAAAGCTGAACTACTAAATGAATACTGGGAACCGGTCCACAGTTGCAGACAAGGGAAAGCTCGGAAGACCCATTTCAAAATTTTGAGTTTACGTCCAGCAGCATCTACTATGAACTATCAAGGCTCAAAGTGAACAAAGTCATGGGACTAGACAAACTACATACCAGAGTGCTTAGGGAGTTGAGAGATGTCCTGGCGGAACCGTTATCTGTGCTCTTCAATCTTTCCCTAAGTACAGGAAGAGTCCCATTGGACTGGACAATAGATAACGTCATACCGCTCCACAAAAAGGGTTGCAGGATGGATGCTGCAAATTACAGACCGGTAAGTCTCACATCGATAGTGAGTAAACTTATGGAAACACTAATCAAACACAAATTAGATACGATCCTGAGCGATGAGAATCTACGAGATCCCCATCAACATGGATTTACAAAGGAAAGGTCCTGCCAATGAAAGGTCTTTTGACAGTTTCACTATTTCTTCACGAATCTCATCAAGTTCTTGTTCACTGTTAAATCCAGCAAAGGTATTCACATAGCGCTTAACACACTTCTTCTATTCACCATTCATACACTTTTCCGTCACTGAGTCCCAAGTAAGATTTTTTATACACTTATGAATGTTAAACTGTTTCCTATAGTCATGTAGTGATAGTTCAGGGTCGGCATTTATAGCAGCTATGGCTTGGGCAAAAGTGGTTCTGAGATAGTTTGCCTTCAAAGTAGCAATTGCCCCTTGGTCCATCGGTTGAATAAGTGGTGTAGTGTTCGGGGGCAAAAATAACACTTTCACGTTAGGATAGAGATCAGCTAAGTGATGTGGATGGCCAGGCGTATTATTAAGCAACAGTAAAATTTTGAAGGGGATTCCTTTCTCCAAACAGTACTCACGCACTTGAGGAATAAAACATTTACTGTACCAATCCTCAAATAAAGCCCAGTTCATCCAGGCATTACAGCTTGATCTATAATAAACTGGTAAAGTGTGCTTGTTCACATTCTTAAATGCATGTGGATTTTCAGAATGGTAAATTAATAAGGGCTTCAGCTTGAACCCATTAATATTCCCTCCAAGCAGTAGAAACATAGAAACATAGAAAGATGACAGCAGAAAAGGGCTATAGCCCATCAAGTCTGCCCACTCTACTGTCCCACCCCATTAAGTCAGAGTGCTGCTCGACCCATGTAGAGATCCCACGTGGATGTCCCATTTATTCTTAAAGTCAAGCACGCTAGTGGCCTTGATCACCTGCACCGGTAGTTTGTTCCAGTGATCCACCACCCTTTCTGTGAAGAAATACTTCCTGGTGTCACCACCAAATCTCCCTCCTCTGAGTTTGAATGGGTGCCCCCTTGTGACTGAAGGTCCCTTAGGAAAGAATATGTCGTTTTCCACCTCGACACGACCTGTGACGTACTTAAATGTCTCAATCATGTCACCCCTCTCCATGCGCTCTTCTAGAGAGTAGAGCTGCAACTTGCCCAGTCTTTCCTCATATGAGAGACCCTTGAGTACGGAGACCATCCTAGTGGCCATTCGCTGGACTGACTCAGCTCGAAGTACATCTTTACGGTAATGTGGCCTCCAGAACTGCACACAGTACTCCAGATGAGGTCTCACCATGGTTCTGTACAGTGGCATTATGACTTCAGATTTACGGCTGACGAAGCTTCTATTGATACATCCCATCATCCTCCTTGCCTTGGATGAGGCCTTCTCTACTTGTTTGGCAGCCATCATGTCTGCACTGATGATTACTCCCAAGTCCCGTTCTTCTGAGGTTGTAGCTAGTGTTTCTCCATTCAAAGTGTATGTTCTGCATGGATTTCTGCTGCCGAGATGCATCACCTTACACTTCTTTGCGTTGAAGCCCAGCTGCCATGTTGAGGACCAGTTTTCCAACTTGATCAGATCCTGCGCCATACCATTCGTGAGATCGCTTTCACCTACTATATTACACAGTTTGGCATCGTTGGCAAACAGCACTACTTTTCCCTGAAGCCCTCGGGTCAAGTCCCTTATGAATATGTTAAAAAGGGATGGTCCCAGGACTGAGCCCTGCGGCACTCCGCTAGTCACCCCCGATGTCTTAGAGAGGGTGCCATTGACCATCACCCTCTGAAGTCTTCCACTCAGCCAATTATTGACCCTAGAGTGAGTCTATTCTTGTGTGCTTTAAATCCTGGTATGCTTTTGGCTTCCTTGTGGATGTAAGTGCATCCTGGCATCCACTTCCAATATAACCCTGTTTCATCCACATTAAAAATTTGTTCTGCCAGGTTACCCTCCACCTTGATTATTTCTTCTAAACTATCAACAAACTTTTTAGCTCCTTCCTCATCCGTACTCACTGCTTCTCCAGTCACCCGAACATTATGCAACTGGAATCTATTTTTAAACTTCTTAAACCGACCAGTACTTGCTACAAATTCTTGACTGTAGTCTTCTCCAGCGCGTTCCTTTAAAGTCCCAAACAGACTTCTAGCCTTTGACTGTACTGTAAAGAAGCTTAAGGGTGTCCGCTTTAGAATCTGATCTTCCATCCAAATGTTTAACAATTTCTCCATTTCATGGATGGGCCCAGTACGTTGCTTCGTAATCACTGTTGACCGCAAAGGTGCAAACCTTTCACAGCTTCACAAATTCTATTTTTGTCCCTTATAATAGTAGACATTTTAGATCACATGCGATCGCATTTACTTTCTTTTCTCCTTCATATTGTTTTATCATCATCATTTTGGTGTCCAGATCTATGGCCTTTCTTTCCTTTTTGGAAGGCTGAGGAGTGGACAGAGACAATTTCCTCTTCGTTGTAATTTTTACTGCATAAAATCGCCAAAACAACTCACGTGGGGCAACACCCCTGCGTATGTTATCACGCTGCGTTGCGAGACTTTGGAAAGCGGAAGTCGCATCGTAAGGTCGAACAGTCATAACTTGGTTAGGTCGTAAGTCAACGGCTATCTGTATCTGTTTTACATAAATAGGCTAACAGAAAGGTAAACTCTCTTATTTGGGATTTAATTGTGAAACAATGTTTCTCAGTAAGTACCTGTTGAGAACGTGTGCTTCAAATCCCATATTTTTCTACTACAAATCAAGGTTAACAAAATAATAGGAAGCTCTTCCAGGGGAAAAACAAAACTGTTTAACATGATCTTTTCATACAGAAATAAGTGCACGGCCTTAAATAAATATAATTCAGAAACACAGATGCTATGCTATCTTCAAAACGCTTCAGCTGACAAAAAATTGTTACCATCACTCTTAAAATCATATGCTTATCTTGATGAGAAGAGATGAAGGGTACACATAGTGACAGCCAAAAAAAAGAGAGCGAGACATGATCAAGTGTTACGGTCACATTTTCCTTCATCTTTTTATTGCCACAGCATTCTCCACAACTGCCTGCTTAGCGATGTACACAGTGTGTCTTTCCGAGTGCCAGGATATGTTTTAAAATGCTTCACAGAAGTTTTCACAGATGTCTCTATTAGTCACAGTCAGGTCATGAGATTCTCTACTTCCAGCCAACCCACAGAATTCCTTTTTTTTTTTTTCTTCAAAAATCTGACAGCCTCAGACCTCAAGGTCAGTGGTTCACCTCTAGCTCAAGTTGCCAACCTAACTTGTTCCCAGTGGACAGGTATCCATATCACATAAAAAGTAAACAAAAATTGCCATCAAAGGTTATCTTAGTCAGGATGTTATGACAGAGGCAAGAAGAGAGTCCAATAAGTGAAAACAACATTCTTTGGTACCTTTGTTTGCAGTCTCAATAAAGAAGCCAAAGATCAAACGAGCGTAAAGAATGAATTACTCCTTCCCCAGAGATGATTTTTGGGATGGTAGCATAGGAAAGCTTGTATCACTCATACCATATCCATTCTTTCTTTTTTTTAAACTCTTTATTGAAATGTAATCAAAACATACAAGCTCAAACAATGCAAGCAGTAGATGCACAGTGGTTCTTTTTGCATATCCACTCCATACACAACATAAAACCAAATTCCCTTCCCATCAAAAACCTATCCCCCCTCCAATCTCCCAAATACAAAATCAAAACAATATCATCTCTAGAGGACAGACCTTTGTTTCCCTGGCTAAAAACATCACCATCTCATCTCAAAAGTCCCAATTTATAACACTGGAATGCAGCCTATGATTACCATGCCACTGCTCTAGTTTCAGCACAACCTGTTTCCAATCTGGTGGTTGAGTCTGTTTCTAATGAGTGGATACCACCATCCATGCTGCTGTTATCCCCCTCAGGATAACAGCAGCATGTGTCCTCACCCATGTCCATCCTCAATATCGGTCCCTTTAAAAGTGCAATCTCCATGGTTGGTTCTATCTCCCTCTGCAACATCTGACAAAACATTCAAAACACTTGTCGCCAATAAAGCCACACACGGGTGCAGGTCCATCACATTTGACAATATGTCCCTTGTTCGCCACATTCTTCCTAACAGTGGATCAGACTCCCTCCCAAGGTAACAGGGGAGAGTGTTGTGCCGTGGTTAAAGCTACAGCCTCAGCACCCTGAGGTTATAGGTTCAAACCCACAATGTTCCTTGTGACCCTGGGCAGAAAAGTCAATGTGACAATGGAAAGGATACATATAGTCAAAAAAATGAGCTAGGGAAGAGCTAAAAGCAATTTTTTTCCAAAATGTTACTACAAAAAGAGTGAAAGGTAGAAACACCCATGAACCTGTGACAATGGACCAGCTCCATCTATATGAAGTGCAGAAAAGAGAAGGTAATTTGATGCCAGCAACATTCTCCGTTAGTTACTTGGACACAGCATGGAACTGATGGAGCACCTTCACTACTGCATGGTGATGCTGCTTCAAACACTTATAGAGTAAGCTCTCCCCATCTGAGGGACAAGAAAAAGGCTGGAAAGATTCAAAAATCAGTCCTGACTGCAATGCAAGTGCTGTGTCCTGCATTCTGGGATTCATGCTACAACTAGGAAGAAGAAGTATGTATACCTACACATATATCCTCAGAAAGCAGCGACTGCAGGTTTTAAGAGCTACCTCTTCTGCCTTTTTGGTGCTCCAAGATACAAGGAGAAAGAACATAAGAATTGCCACTGCTGGGTCAGACCAGTAGCCCATCGTGCCCAGCAGTCCGTTCATGAGACAGCACTCTGATCAAAGACCAGCACCCTAACTCGATGTAGCCCTACCTGCGTACATTCCGGTTCAGCAGGAACTTGTCTAACTTTGTCTTGAATCCTTGGAGGGTGTTTTCCCCTATGACAGACTCCAGAAGAGCGTTCCATTTCTCTACCACTCTCTGGGTGAAGAAGAACTTCCTTATGTTCGTACGGAATCTATCCCCTTTCAATTTTAGAGAGTGCCCTCTCGTTCTCCCTACCTTGGAGAGGGTGAACAACCTGTCCTTATCTACTACGTCTATCCCCTTCAGTACCCTGAATGTTTTGATCATGTCCCCTTCTCAATCTCCTCTGTTCGAGGGAGAAGAGGCCCAGTTTCTATAATCTTTCACTGTACGGCAACTCCTCCAGCCTCTTAACCATCTTAGTCGCTCTTCTCTGGAACCTTTCGAGTAGTACCGTGTCCTTCTTCATGTACGGTGACCAGGTGAGGGCGCATCATGGCCCGGTACAACGGACAAAGGTCATGTATTGATATACTGTCTGTCTTTTCATAGTAAAAAAAAAAAAAAAAAAAACAGAGCCCGGGTGCTAGCTTGGACCTGAGCATCAGACAACGGCAACTTTTCCATGGCACACTGGACTACAATATTTGCCGAACAATCTCTCATATGAAGGACCTGTCAATTGAGTTACTGCAGAAAGTAAGAGAAGAAACTTTCTAAATCAGATATCTTGGAAACTGTAATTTGGAGTCAACAAAGACAATTTCTGCATTTTGGATTGTTACAAGAGACAGGATTGACCTCTACTTTGTGCAATGGGCAAATCAGTGCGCATCTAAATGGATACAGACATCAGAAATGCAATAGCCCTGCTGTGATGTACTATACTCTAGGTAGTTCTCTTCAGTTAGCAGAGAATTAAACCCTATCCAATGTCTTAACCCTTTCAGGACCAAGGGACATATTTGTCCCATAACTTTAAAATCCTATAAATTTTGATTGGGATAGTCTACAGTTCTAAATTTGATATGTACGGATTCCATATGATACTGCCTTTATGTAAACAAACTGGTTCCGACATTCATTCATTAGCGTCGTTGCTAGATTGACGAGAAGATTCACTTGCCACACTGTCCATAAGCCAGAAGTGTGATTTTTTTAAATAAAAATAATGATATTTCACAAAAAAAAATCAATTTTTTGGCATCTGCAAGCCCTTTTTACCATAAAAATGTCGTCAAAACCACAAAAATTGGCCTACGATCCTTATGGTCCTGAAAGGGTTAAGGAAAATCAAATAGCAGCCAACTGAGGTGAAAACATAAAAATCATATAAGAAAGGCAGCCCTCGGAAGTACCTGTCATTACGTATATCCTATTATTCTAAGTGGGCAAAACCGGGATATATACTATAAATAAAAACTGGACACAAGAGCATTTGCCTTCTTATTGGTGTTGGCAGAATAAAACTATTTGATGGAGTTACAAGGGGCCAGAAATGATTTTAACAGGAAGAAACATTTTCTGACTGGATATTTATATCTGAACCCTTTCCTCAAGATCCTATAGTTGATCTTAAACTCATTAGGCGATGATTAGGTAGCCTTACTGTGGAATGTTTCCATGACCAAAAATGGTGTACTGGTAGGGGAAGGGAAAGCAGTAATAGCTTAATTGGGAGACAGGGTAAGCCTGTATGATCTGTTAGCACAGACAGTAGTCAGACACAAGACCCTTCAAGTACAATGGAGAGAACATTAGAGGTAGAAAAGTTAAGCTCTAGAACTCATTGCCAGATGATTTAGGAACATTGTTTAGCATAGCTGGGTTTAAAAATAAATTTGAACATGTTTCTGGAGGAAATGTCCATAGT
Organism: Geotrypetes seraphini; assembly: GCF_902459505.1. NCBI lineage: Eukaryota > Metazoa > Chordata > Amphibia > Gymnophiona > Dermophiidae > Geotrypetes > Geotrypetes seraphini. The sequence goes on from NC_047093.1 coordinate 76,370,964, forward strand.
CTCCTATTGAGACAGACATGGGAAGTCACAAATTTCAAAGATGGTTTCCTCCTCTTTTTTCACTCTCCGTCAGATCCACTCAGTTAGGCCTTTTCTTCAAATTAGTTCACTCTGTATCTTAATTCACTCTTTGGTACTCTCCATGACGGATTATTGTAATGCAATTCTTATTGGTCTTCCAAAGTAACAGCTTCGCCAGTTTCAGCTAGTTCAAAACACAGCTGTAAGACCAAAGTTTGAACACGTAACTCCTCTTTTAAAAGCTGAACACATTTTGCCTATTGCTTATCGTATTCCTTTCAAATACAATGTTCTTTCCTATCAGATACTTTCCAGTGTCTAAATCTATTCAGTTTTCTGGTTATTTCTCACCAAAGAGAGCCCTCCGATCTTCACCCTCTCCAAGGTAGGGAGAATGAGAGGGCACTCTCTAAAATTGAAAGTAAGGAAGTTCTTCACCCAGAGAGTGGTAGAAAACTGGAACGCTCTTCCGGAGTCTGTCATAGGAGAAAATACCCTTCAGGGATTCAAGACAAAGTTAAACAAGTTCCTGCTGAACCGGACGTACGCAGGTAGGGCTACTCTCAGGTAGGGCGCTGGTCTTTGACCAGAGGGCCGCTGCGTGATCGGACTGCTGAGCAAGATGGACCACTGGTCTGACCCAGCAGCGGCAGTTCTTATGTTCTTACAACAACAACTGCTAACTGTCCCATCATATTTTAGACATTTATTTCTTGATATTCACAGGAACTCTTCTTTCTCGGTCATGGCTCCTACGCTTTGGAACTCCTTACCAACACTACATCCACAATGAAAGTTCGCTTTCAAGATTCAAGGCACAACTGAAAGCTTATTAGTTCTTGCAGGCCTTTTATTCAGAATCTGACAGAGCAGATTAAAAACGACCCAAAATAATAATTATAAACCAAGATAAACAGGGGCTCCTTTTACTCTCTAGCCTGATGTTTATCCTTTTCCACACCTCAGATTTTATTGTAATTAACCTCTCGTTCTCTCCTCATGTTCTTATTTGATGTTGGTTGTTTTTGTCCTTGTATTGGTATTAGTTTGTTTTTTAACCCTCCTTTTATGTGAGTTTATAAACCACTTAGATTTTAACCCTGGTTTTATATTTGCGGTATATTAAATAAATTGAACTTGAACTGCTTACCCTAGGATCAATAGCATAGAATGCTGTTACTATTTGAGTTTCTGCCAGGTATTTGTGACCTAGATTGGTCATTGTTGAAACAGGATATTGGGCTAGATGGACCATTGGTCTGACTTAGTATGGCCATTCTTATATTCTTAGGTGTGTATAAAGATTCATATGGGTTATATAGGATTTTATATTTACATACTACAGCTTTCCGGCTCAGTAAGAGCCTCTCAATTCTGCAGCATTTTATCTGCCTGTCACCATGTGACTATTCATTTTTCGACAGAACAGTCAGAAGCCATGAACTTAAACCCATTTATTAAATTTCTCTGCAATTCTGTATCATGCAGTCTCTAAATTGGAGGATACACACAGTGCAGAGATACTCTTCCTGTGAATGGATACTATAAATACACATGAATATAATTTTTGAAATTTTTTTTTAGTGATTTACTGCTTCAAGTATGACTTTAATCATGAAATTGTTTCCTCAGCATCACTGCTGCAAATAATTCTGGTTATGGTATTAGGTTCAAACAATTTTTATTGATGCAAACACAGCAAATACAACACCAGCGCCCCTCAAAGGTGCACAGTACAAATAATAATGCATCATATACAATAATAGAACAAGCATATAAAATAAAAGAGTAACATCAATCAAACTCCCTCCCCTTCCTTCTCTACATAGGGCAAGTGAGATTAATGAGGGTGGAAAGGTACTCCAAAGCCCTGTACTCTTATGAACCCCAAAAATGTAACACCACCCCTTCCCCACTTATCCTATCTTTGACTAATTGCCCGAACCTTCAATACACCCCCATTTCCCCTCCTCAAACCCCCCTCTCCTCCCCCCCCCAATGATACTTTCCACCCCACCCCACCAGTACTCACCATTACTCTCCCAACATAACTAACTAACAAATTAGGACACCATCTTAAAACCGCATTGTGACCCTTAGGATGTAAGGCTTGCAGATAAAGCTCCCATATATTCAAAAACAACATCTTTCATTTCCTAGACCCTCCAGCATCTCGCGCCTCTCAAATGACCAACTGATGCAATTGGTTCCGCCAATGCCAATATGCCGGATGGTCTGAAACCGTCCAGCACTGAAGAATAAACTCATCTTCCTACACAAAGTTCGATGCCTCCTAGGTAAATGGCCAAAAGACTGGCAAATCCAAGACAAAGTGGTCCGGGGTACTGCGCAAGACTCTCCCAATTAACCCTGACATATAATAGATTATACGCCTCCAGAAGCATTGAATAATGGGGCAGAACCAATAGGCATGTCCCATAGTATGACCCCCCCATCCCACATTTATGACATAGTGGTGTAGGAAGACCTCCACTATAAAACATCTGTGTACAAGTGTAATAAGCACATAAGGTCACCCTATAATACGTTTCCCGCAACCAAGCACACAGGGTCACCCCAGGTGTCGCCCTCAAAGTATGGGCTACATCCCAATGTCCCAGATTAATCTGCAATTCCTTTTCCCATTTTCCCTTGATGCTCTTGTAGTCCCTGGCAGGTTGTAAATCTTGCAAACTAGCATAAATGCTAGAGACTGTAAGAGACATCCCCTCCTCTCGAGCAAACTCCTGCAGTCTGGCCCCCAAGTGCAAACTCAATTGTGCTCTGTCAAGGGATCTCACATAGTGTTTTACTTGATGACATGCAAACTGCGCTCCCCAGGTCTCCCCCACCTTAGCTAGTAAATCTGCACATGCCAACAGCTCCCCATCATCCCCCAAAATATGTTCTAAACTTGTAACTCCTTTCGCTCTCCAGGACAGATATTCTCTTGATTCCTTTCCCAGAGGAAAGGCCGGGTTTCCCCGCAAGGGCAAGAGATCAGTGACCGTCGGATCTCCTCCCAAGGCATACACAAGCCAACACCAAGCCGCTTGCAATGCGCTAAATAATACCCTGGATCTGATAGAAGGGGGCAGCGCCCTCCGAAAACTATGCAGTAATGCAAACACATCATAGGGAGCAAAAAACTCATGTTCCATCAGAAGAGGGTATAATTGCTAGTCATATTTACCCAATCTCCCAAATGACGAAGCAGACACGCATAATTATAAATCCGCACATCTGGTAATCCTAATCCTCCCCTATGCCAATTCCCCAACAACTGAGACACCTTCAATTTAGGTTTCTTAGCCGCCCAACAAAAACGAGTAACCCCTTTATAAAGAATGCGTAAATCTTTCTTTAGCAAGCACAGCGGCAGAGTCTGCAAAACATACAACATTAACACACAACTATATCTCTTTCCTTTTCCCTCTTCTAAAGATCATATCAGTAGGCAAAAATTTACATTACTATTAATGTTTAACAGAGAGAGAGAAACTATTGCACTAGACAGATGATGTTCCATAGCACAACAGTGATGTCCTTAGAAAAATTATTGATTGTGTTGAACATACCACCATTCTAAAATTCTTTGCTATTAAAGTAGTCTAGTGAAATAATGCTATACCTTCATATATGCAACTGATTCTCAGCAACTGCTATGCATTTTATTGATCATTTATGGCAGAGATAAAAATTGAACATTGAAGCTAACTTCGCGTCCCCAGGCTATATTTTAAGTGTTGCATAATCACTTTTTTCATTTTTTAAAAATTTTATTTACGGGAGGGAAATGTTTAAAAACTTTTAATTGCAATTATTCAATAAAAAGATTTAATCACATGATCATACTTAAAACACAGCATGCAAAGGCGAAATAGGACGTTGTATTAGGGACGGGTAGGACACAGCACGGGGAAGGCTTCTGAGACAGCTGCACACAGGCCCAGATTCTGTAACCAGTGCCCATGTCAGCGGCCGCCTTAAATGTGGCTGCCGATCGCGTGTCAATCACTCGACAGCGCCAGTTACAGAATCATGCCTGATTCAGCCAAGATAGGCTGCTGAAATGTAGGCTTGGAAAACCTTGACCTACATTTTAGCCACCTATCTATGCTGCTGCGGGATTCTAAAACCAGCCCACAGCAGCCATAAGCGGATTGCAGAAGGAATTTATCCCCGATCAGCTTCGGTTAATCATGCCAGCTTAGCTGATCAGGTGGGGAGGGGGGAGGAAGGAATTCCCTTGCCACAATCAGCTGAGCCAACTATGATGGACAGAGGATCCCCCCGATCAGCAGGAAGGATGCCCATTCCCTCCTGCTGGAAGTCCCAACCTGCAGATCATGATTTAGGCCAGGGCTGCCCAAATCCGGTCCTCGAGATCTACTGGCAGGCCAGGTTTTCAGGATATCCACAATGAATATGCATGAGAGAGCTTTGCCTGCACTACCTTCTTGGTATGCAAATCTCTCTCTCATGCATATTCATTGTAGATATCCTGAAAACCTGGCCTGCCAGTAGATCTAGAGGACCGAACTTGGGCAGCCCTGATTTAGGCAATGGAAGAGAGAGCAATGCTTCACAGCAGAGGGAAAACAAAATTTTGGTCAGAATTAAAAAATTTAATCATGGTTAAAATTTTAACAAATTAATCAAATTAATAGTGCATTAGGGTCCAGATTCTATAAAAGACACCTGAAGTTTGGCTAGTTGTGCCAATTTAGGTACCTAAATAGAAAGATTAAATTCTTACCGCTGTAATCTTCTTTCTTGTATATGTGTCTAATGGTCCTAAAAGCTAGGGTCTTGTATCAACTAGCAAGTTGCTTGCAGAAAATTGGCAAGCATGTCTTCAACTCCATCTCCTTCCCAAGCTGCTGCTTTTGCCCCCTCAGTTTGTATAAAAGCAATCAAGGAGCACTGTAATAAAAGGCATAACAGGAAGGAGGAAAACAAAGAAAAATTCTCAACACTACAATTTTGTTCAGCTCTTTAACAAACATAGGAAATGATATTATAACATCCAAATTTGTACAACCAGTACTAATTATGTATAGAACTCATAGCTACTCACATGACTTACTATCAAGCAGAGACTGAAGCCAAACCGTATGGTCATGAGGATTTACCTATGCATCATCTTTCTCTTTTCTTTCTTTTCTATCCTCTCAACTCCTCTGAGAGACAGAAAATTCTTCAAATCCAGACTGATCTTAAGGCAGAGGGCAGGCAAAGCCCATTCACAGGGCGGGACTTCAGGACCACTTGACACATCTACAAGAAAGAAGATTACCAAGGTAAGAACCTAATCTTTCTTTCTAGTGCAATGTGTCTAGGTCCTGAAAGCTTAGAACATACCAAAGCAGTCCCTAGAATTTAAGGCAGGTACTCTGTTCAAAACCGAGGACCCGAAAGTGGCATCTTTTATGGTTGCTACATCCACCCTATAGAACCTGGTAAAGGTATGAAGGGTAGACCATGTAGCTGCTCTACAAACTTCCTCAGGCGAGACGGCACTAGTCTTCGCCCAAGAAGAAGTAACCTCTCTAGTGGAGTGTTCTTTCAACGCGATCAGTGGCTGTTTATCACAGCGCACATATGCAGAGGAAATAGCCATTTTAACCTATTTGGAAATTGAGGCCCTAGACACTGGCCTCCCTTTTTTGGCATGACTGGTCAGAACAAAAAGGTGATCTAAAAGGTGGAACTCTTTGTTAACTTTGAGGTACCGAAGAAGCATTTTCTTGACATCCAGCAAATGCAACGCTTTATCCTTTTTCTTAGATCCCGTAGGGTAGTAAGCAGGCAAACGGACTTCCTGATTGACTCCTAAATGTGGAAGGATGAAACTACTTTAATAAAAATGACAGAACCTTGCGTAAGGAGAGCCCTGCTTCCATGATTCTAAGGAATGAAGAGCTTGCAATTCAGAAACCCATCTCACCGACATAATCATCACCAGGAACACTGTTTTGACTGTAAGATCCAAAAGGGAAGGCTTTCGTATGAGTTCATACGGAGCAGTACTGAGACCTTGCAACATAATGTTAAGATTCCAGGAAGGGAAAGGGGAACCACACCAGAGGGTGCAACTGAAGAAACCCTTTAATGAACCAGGCGATATCTTAGTGAGAGGCCAAGGAGCCTCCTCCCCCACCCTAGTCAGAGGCCAAGCAGCTTCTCTCCCCCCCAGCTTGGAAACAAGAAAGGCCTTACCTGCACTTTCAGAGAACCTACCAACACCTCCTCCTGAAGTCCCTCCTGCAAAAAGTCAAGGACTACCGAAATAGGAGCTCACCAGGGCTCTACATCCTTCACCTCACACCAGCACTGAAAGGACTTCCAGGCCTTAGAATAGGCTGCCACTTAGATGGCTTCTTAGCTTTGAGCAAAGTGGTAATGACCACATGCAAATAACCCTTGCTTGTCAGGGCTGCCCACTCAAGAGCCATGCCATAAGCCCAAAGTATTCTGGATTCTCAATAGGAAACAATCACTGAGTGAGAAGATCCACTTTGACCAGAAGCCTGAGGTCTTCATCTCTCTGGAGATGAACTAGGTCCACAAACATGGTCTGTGAGGCCAATCATGTGCCACAAGAACTACCAAGCTGGGGTAACTTGCAATCCTGCGAACAACTCAACTGAGCATAGGCCATGGGGAAAACACGTACAAGAGCTCGTTCTTCAGCCACAGTTGGACTAACGTATCCAACTCCTCGCTTCTGAGCTCAGATCTTTGACTGTAAAAACAAGGTGTCTTGGTGTTCACCACCAAGGCCATCAAATACATTTGTGGAGGCCCCCATCGCCAAACTATGATAATGAACACCTGTGGAGACTGAGATCTTTCCCTCAGGTTGAGAATCTGCAAACTGAAAAAGTTGGCCCTGCCAGGGCTGGCCGGAAGTAGCCTGTTTATGGCACTTTCTCTGCTCACTGGCTGCCGGCTACTGCTTCAGGTAAGTGAGGGAGGGGGTTGTCAGGACTAGCTCTGCTGGGGATGCAGGGAGGGAGATTGGTGGCTGCCGCTGATGCTTCAGGAGCTGGAGAAAGGGACAGATTTATGGCTGCCACTGCTGTTTTGGGGGACTGGAGGGAGGGGGTTGTTGGGTCAGGAGCACGACTTTGGAGGTTGTCTGAGGAGAATTTTTTTTTTTTTTTTTTTCCGATTGATAGAAAGTGCCAGTTAGTTGAATAAATGGTTAACTGGAATTCTATTGTACTAATTTTCATTTCAGAGCCATTGCAGAGATGCACATTGACCAAAAGGCTCATTACAGTTTCTTTTTACCACGGCATTGTTCTTTGCTGTATTACCCGATTACTGAATTTCAACTTGGATCAGCCTTACAAGTAACCAGATTATTAGGTTTCCTTTCTATTTTTAAGCCATTTTTCAAATTAAAGGTTAAGGCAGCGTACACCATTGTAAGTATTCAACGTACAGTATATTCCTTCCCTTCAGAGCTTATAGTCTAAGATAAGTACCTGAGGCCATGAAAGTTAAATTGTGTGGTCAAGAGTCATATGAAATGTCAGTAGCAAAAGTGGAATTTGAATCCCGATATCCCTTGATCTCAGCCTATTGTCCTAATCACCAGGCCACATCTCGACCATTCTGACCCTGCACATGAAGTCTACCTGATATCTTTTGATTAGAAATAGCATAATTACATTTGTATAACTGTACACTACTATTTATCATGTCTATGACTCTTCTAGATGGAGTGCTGAACATGTATACAACTAAACAAACATGTTCACTTACCAAGAGAAATCAGGAAAAGGAAAAGCAATTACACTTCACAGAATAATCCTGCTGCTCTGCCAAAGCCCATGGAAGAGCTTATTGCAGAGGGCCTTTGGGCCTGGATAGAGTGTGTCCAAGAGCAAATACAAATGAAGCTGCAATGAGTACTAGCTTTGCACTTTTGCAGAGAGATAACATCTCACATGACAGTGGCTCAGAGCCCACTGACACCCAAGGGATCTGCTCTGCTAAAAATTGGCAGCAATGCTATTCTGGGCCCTATTTGACATACTAGCCTGGTAGAGTTCTCAGGTGCATGCTTATCATAGTAGTTAAACACTCTTACCTATAAACCACTGTTCTAGGACTTCATAAAAGCAGACAAACTGCACAAGTAACAAACTACATATACAAAATAATATTATGGAAAGAAGAAGAAATAATGAACAATTCAATAAAGTACCTGAATTAAATTTCTTAAGATTTAACTTTTTTATGGAGTGCAGGGGAAAATAAAATTTGTGTGAAACTGAAGAAACCTCTGATTTTAAAAATGTTTGCTTTCTGGAGTCCAGTCGTAACTCATATTTATTCAAAAACTTACATATTCCACCTTGCTACCTACAGGAGGTTCTTTTTAAGATCAGCTAAGCCAAATTCTAATTTAGAGTTATCTCAAAACTTTTACCATAAACTTCTCAGAAATAAAGCAAAAATCCAAACCGGGAAAGGGGAAGAGGTGAGTGTAGATAGGGAAGAAGTTAATTTTGCTTATTTTGATAACTTGCAAAAGCATCTACCAAAATAGCATTCTCTTACTACTACTCTGAAATGACCTATAGTACACTATGATTCATGGTTACATAGTGCCAACAAAACCTTACAAGGATTGTTCTTGCAATCATGTGAACGGTTAATGTAGCTGGTTTTAAAAAAGGTTTGGACAAGTTCCTGGAGGAAAAGTTCATAGTCTGCTGTTGAGGCAGGCATGGAAGAAGCCATTGCTTGCTCTGGATCGATGGAATGGACTGCTTCTACTATTTGGTTTTTGCCAGGTACTTGTGACTTGGATTGACCTCCATTAAGACAGGATACTGGGATGAAGATGGGATACTGGGCTAGATAGACTATTGGTCTGGCCCAGTAAGGCTGTTCTTATGTTCTTAAATTGGCTTTTCATTGAATTTTATGTATTTTCATCTCAACATTTTGCAGATTCAATAAAAGCTTATGAAATTAATGACCAGCAGATTAAAAACAAAATTGTAGACAATCTTTTTTTTCACACCATACATAATTAAGCTGTGGTATCTGTTACCAGAGGATCTGATCAAGATGGTTAAACATTGGAATTCAAGAGAGAGTTAGACAAGTTTCTATTAGCCAAGTATGCTTAAGAGACCCATACCACCCATCTCATCTGATGTCAGAATCTAAGCAGAGTCAGGACTAGTTAGTACTTAGGAAAATCACTTAGCGCCAAAACGTTGCCACGGTGATCATCTTGGATTTCATGATTTTATTTCAAAAGCCTCTATCTGCCTCCAAAACACCTCAACTTTGGTTTAAATCTATTGTAATGAACTCCTCAGGTGGTTTTACCCCTATATCATGCCAAGTTTGCACTGAATGGGTGTCTGGGGAGCATCTATGTACTGTGTGCCATGTGAGGGGGGGCTTGAGCCATGGGCTTAGCCCCCTTTGGTCCCTCTCTGGGTCATGAGTCACAGAAAGCTTGAGAGCTGGGTTTCAAAACACTGTTAAAGTCCCTAAGCAACGACCACAAGTCACTGGCTAAGAACTGCTTTGTGGAAGCGTCTAACCCTGAGGGGAGGGGAGGAGAATTTTGGACTGGCAGAGGTCCCAGAAGATCAAGGTCTGACCTCGATTTTGTGACCCTGATGTATGCAGTCTACCAAAAATATTAACAAATTCCTAAAGGGTGTCACATGGGGGAGGAGGTGCATAGAGAGGGTTGCCTCCTCAGGGCGAAGCCTCTTCACAGTTTGTGGAGCTGCAGGAACTAGAGGTCTAGTCAGAAAAGGACTGGGATGATTTGGGGGTCAGACACTATGCCTTTGGTTCGCCAAGAAAACATCTTCTTTGGAGGATTCTGTTTCAGTTTGGGGCAGCCAGCCAGGAATCAAATGACAGCCGTAGACCAGGGAGAGGATTCGATGGTGCAAAGATTTTTCAAACCGCCAGATTTAACTAACATTATTAGTTTATTTGCAGTTGTTGGATCTAGAGTCCCCACAGGTCTCAGTTGTTCAGCTTTCGTTGTTATGTATTACCAAGTTACAGTCTACATGCTTCCCTTTCTCACCCAGTTTCACCCAGAGATTACCAGGATGATAATGAAACACTACGACATGCCAGAAGGTCCCTTAATGGAGGCGAGGGCAATGACAAAATTGTATTCCATAGCTTCAGAATTTGAGTAACTGTTTACACCACCTAAGGAGGATTCGCTGATAGCGTAGGTTACTAAACGGACTTTGCTGCCTAGTGAAGGGGCATGATCCTGAAGAATACACAGGATCACAGAGTGGATTTGGTCCTCAAAAGGCAATTTGGGGCACTAGCTTTAGGCCTTATGGCAGTGGCCACAGCATCCTTTTGTGGTGAGAGCCTGCCACAAAATGATACGCCAGAATCTGGGTGTGGAGTAATCATTTTGGCAGGGGTGGATTATGTGGCTGACACTAGCTCCAATAATCTCAGAGCTATGTGTAAAGTCTCAGTTTATACAATCTCTGTCCATAGAATGCTCTGGATCAGGCAGTGAGAAAGAGATTCGGCGTCTAGAACTACTTTGAGCAGACTCCCCTTTCAAGGGACAAATGCTCTTTGGCAAAGGACTGAATTACGTGATGACAAATGTAATGGACCATCGTTCTAAATCCTTGCCAGACAGTAAACCACGAGAATCAGGCCATTCTGATCATTATGAGGGTCACCCAATGCAAGATCGATGGCTGTCATCACAGAAAACATGGTTGAGAGCCACGATAAAATCAAAACATTTACCAACCTGAAAATCCTGTTTGTTCAAACTTTTATCATATTCATCAAAGCACTTCTCATGATGCTGTTTCATTCGGGCTACCAGGCATTGCATTTCTTTGTTGCAGTGCTTGCATTTTGCACCCATGCCTGCCTTACCAATAAGTAAAGGAACTTCATTAAAATACTACCTAACTGGATCTTTCTTACAGCCTGCCTACATTTTAGTGTCTCCTCCAAGGAGAAAATTATATGATAAACCAATGCTAAGTTTATATATCTGCACAAGGAGCTAAATGTGAGGGGGGAGGGACAAGCAGTTACAATAAAAGTGAAACCTTTTGAGCAGATTACTCCACAAATCTTGGAATCTTTGTGTGTATAGTCTAAGGCAGTGGATACCAACCCTATCCTGGAGGACTACCAGGCCAGTAATATTTTTGGGATAGCCCTAATGAATATGCATGGGGCACATTTGCATGCCTGTCACCTCTATTATATGCAAATCTCTCTCATGCATATTCATTAGGGCTATCCCCCCAAAAACCGACTGGCCTGGTGGTCCTCCAGGACAGGGTTGGTATCCACTGTCTTAGACTATAAACACAAAGATTCCAAGACTTGTGGAGTACCGTATTTTCGCGGATATAAGCGCACCCGTGTAAAACGCGCACACGGGTATAGCGCGCAGAAACCACAATATTATGTATAAAAACTTTTGTATACCGCGCTCACGGGTATAACGCGCATGCTGCCCGACTGTCCTTTCGCCCGCCCCGACTCTCCTCTGGCCACCCCGACTCTCCTTTCGCCCGCCCCGACTCTCCTCTGGCCACCCCGACTCTCCTTTCGCCCGCCCCGACTCTCCGTGCGCTGTCCCGACTCTCCATTTACCCGCCCTGCCCCCCCCCGGCAGGACCACTCGCACCCCCACCCCGAAGGACCACTGACTCCCCGACAATATCGGGCCAGAAGGGAGCCCAAACCCTCCTGGCCACGGCGACCCCCTACCCCCACCCCGCCCGACGCCCGATTCACCCCCCCCAGCAGGACCGCTCGCACCCCCACCCCGAACGACCGCTCGCACGCGCTCCCACCCGCACCCGCGATCGGAGCAAGAGGGAGCCCAAGCCCTCTTGCCCAGCCGACTCCCCGACAATATCGGGCCAGGAGGGAGCCCAAACCCTCCTGGCCACGGCGACCCCCTACCCCCACCCCGCACTACATTACGGGCAGGAGGGATCCCAGGCCCTCCTGCCCTCGACGCAAACCCCCCTCCCTCCCTCCAACGACCGCCCCCCCCCAAGAACCTCCGACCGCCCCCCCAGCCGACCCACGACCCCCCTGGCCGACCCCCACGACACCCCCACCCCCCTTCCCCGTACCTTTGCTAGTTGGCCGGACAGACGGGAGCCAAACCCGCCTGTCCGGCAGGCAGCCAACGACGGAATGAGGCCGGATTGGCCCATCCGTCCCAAAGCTCCACCTACTGGTGGGGCCTAAGGCGCGTGGGCCAATCAGAATAGGCCCTGGAGCCTTAGGTCCCACCTGGGGGCGCGGCCTGAGGCACATGGTCGGGTTGGGCCCATGTGCCTCAGGCCACGCCCCCAGGTGGGACCTAAGGCTCCAGGGCCTATTCTGATTGGCCCACGCGCCTTAGGCCCCACCAGTAGGCGGAGCTTTGGGACGGATGGGCCACCAGTCCCACCAGTAGGCGGCCAGGGGGGGTCGCGGGTCGGCTGGGGGGGCGGTCGGAGGTTCTTGGGGGGGGCGGTCGTTGGAGGGAGGGAGGGGGGTTTGCGTCGAGGGCAGGAGGGCCTGGGATCCCTCCTGCCCGTAATGTAGTGCGGGGTGGGGGTAGGGGGTCGCCGTGGCCAGGAGGGTTTGGGCTCCCTCCTGGCCCGATATTGTCGGGGAGTCGGCCGGGCAAGAGGGCTTGGGCTCCCTCTTGCTCCGATCGCGGGTGCGGGTGGGAGCGCGTGCGAGCGGTCGTTCGGGGTGGGGGTGCGAGCGGTCCTGCTGGGGGGGGGTGAATCGGGCGTCGGGCGGGGTGGGAACTATGTAGAAAAACTTTTGTATACCGCGCTCACGCGTATAATGCGTGAGGGGTATGCGCGGTAGGTAAAAACGCGTATAACGCGCGCGTTATATCCGCGAAAATACGGTAATCTGCTCAAAAGGTTTCACTTTTATTGTAACTGCTTGTCCCTCCCCCTTCACATTTAGCTCCTTGTGCAGATATATAAACTTAGCATTTAAGATAGATTTTTTCATCAAACAATTTATTTTTAAAAAATCAGAATAAAAAAATCCAAATTTTATAAAACAATTTTAATCATAACACGTGTTTCACCAGAAAAAAATATGGTCATTAAGTGGCTTATTAAAACAAACAATTATGCAATCAGTATGTCCAAAGGTGTTTTAAAGGTAAGGAAAGAAACACTCATCCCTTACATACTTATTTCTTTTTTTAAATACAATTACAGGGTCTGATTTTCAGCAGGAGATAACCAAATAGGAGAGCCTCCTACCTGACTATCAGCAGCATGTAAAAAGGAGAGTGCCATAGCTCTGACTTGGCAAGATTTCACTTTAGATTGGAGAGGGCAACAGCTTCTTAACAGAATACCGTATTTTCGCGGATATAACGCGCACCGTTGTAAAACGCGCACAGGGGTATAGCGCGCATAAATCACGAAGATATGTAAAAAAACTTTTCTATACCGCGCTCAGGCATATAACGCGCATGCTGCCCGACTCTCCTCTGGCCACCCCGACTCTCCTTTCGCTCTTCCCGACTCTCCTCTGGCCACCCCGACTCTCCTTTCGCCCTCCCCGACTCTCCTCTGGTTGCCCCGACTCACCCTGACTTTCGGTGCACTGCCCCGCCTCTCCGTGCGCTGTCCCGACTCTCGTTCACCTGCCCTGACTTTCCGTGCACTGCCCCGCCTCTCCGTGCGCTGTCCCGACTCTCGTTCACCTGCCCTGACTTTCCGTGCACTGCCCCGCCTCTCCGTGCGCTGTCCCGACTCTCGTTCACCTGCCTTGACTTTCGGTGCACTGCCCCGCCTCTCCGTGCCTGTCCCCCTTGAAGTCCTGTCCCCCCTTGAAGGTCTGCCTGTCCCCCCTTGAAGGTCTGCCTGTCCCCCCTTGAAGTCCTGTCCCCCTTGAAGGTCTGCCTGTCCCCCTTGAAGATCTGCCTGTCCCCCCTTGAAGTCCTGTCCCCATCCTGAAAGCCTGATGCCCCCCCTCGACGTCCGATTCTTCTCCCCCCTCGGCAGGACCACTCGCACCCCCACCCCGAAGGACCGCAGACTCCCCGACAATATTGGGCCAGGAGGGAGCCCAAACCCTCCTGGCCACGGCGACCCCCTAACCCCACCCCGCACTACATTACGGGCAGGAGGGATCCCAGGCCCTCCTGCCCTCGACGCAAACCCCCCTCCCCCCCAGCCGACCCGCGACCCCCCTGGCCGACCCCCACGACCCCCCCCACCCCCCTTCCCCGTACCTTTGGAAGTTGGCCGGACAGACGGGAGCCAAACCCGCCTGTCCGGCAGGCAGCCAACGAAGGGATGAGGCCGGATTGGCCCATCCGTCCTAAAGCTCCGCCTACTGGTGGGGCCTAAGGCGCGTGGGCCAATCAGAATAGGCCCTGGAGCCTTAGGTCCCACCTGGGGGCGCGGCCTGAGGCACATGGGCCAAACCCGAGCATGTGTCTCAGGCCGCGCCCCCAGGTGGGACCTAAGGCTCCAGGGCCTATTCTGATTGGCCCACGCGACTTAGGCCCCACCAGTAGGCGGAGCTTTAGGACGGATGGGCCAATCCGGCCTCATTCCTTCGTTGGCTGCCTGCCGGACAGGCGGGTTTGGCTCCCGTCTGTCCGGCCAACTTCCAAAGGTACGGGGAAGGGGGGTGGGGGGGTCGTGGGGGTCGGCCAGGGGGGTCGCGGGTCGGCTGGGGGGGAGGGGGGTTTGCGTCGAGGGCAGGAGGGCCTGGGATCCCTCCTGCCCGTAATGTAGTGCGGGGTGGGGTTAGGGGGTCGCCGTGGCCAGGAGGGTTTGGGCTCCCTCCTGGCCCGATATTGTTGGGGAGTCGGCGGTCCTTCGGGGTGAGGGTGCGAGTGGTCCTGCCGGGGGGGGGATGGATCGGACGTCGGGGAGTCGGCCGGGCAAGAGGGCTTGGGCTCCCTCTTGCTCCGATCGTGGATGCGGGTGCGGGTGGGAGCGCGTGCGAGCGGTCGTTCGGGGTGGGGGTGCGAGCGGTCCTGCTGGGGGGGTGAATCGGGCGTCGGGCGGGGTGGGAACTGTTTAAAAACTTTTGTATACCGCGCTCAGGCATATAACGCGCGAGGGGTATGCGCGGTACGTAAAAACCACGTATAACGCGCGCGTTATATCCGCGAAAATACGGTAGTAGTCTTTTTTTGTGACTGCCATCGTGAATATGTCCACTTTAGAGAGATAGACAAACCCATTGAGAGCCTCCTGCAGAAGTGGATAGTACCCTGGAGGAAACATTACGCCAACTCCCATTTCACTAACACCATCTCAGAAAGGGCATGATGAAACTGGTTTGAGGAGACATTGAAGAATGGGATCCCTATCCATATACTCTTCCCATAAGGGTACAGGAATATGGAGAGTCAAATGGACTTGCTCAATTAAGGAAGCAGCTTACAATGACCTTTTCACCATACCAACATTGCTCTCCTCTGCAGCTGCAAGGAAGAAGGACAGTACTTGCCTACAAAACAGCTTCACCATCAGGGAGTTCTCATCTTCTTCTGGGGGCATCTCTACTCTGTCTGGAGATGCATCCTCACAAGGAACCATGTCTTCTGTGTTATCTACAGAGGTAGAATTAGCCCTTGTTCATGATCAGAGCCTTCTCTGAGGAGCCTAGCCTGCTTGCAAACCTGGGTTGGGCTCCCCAAATATTTCTGGATATGGTGAGAACTATGCAATTTAAGAGGAAAAAAATTTTCTTGAAATGAAATCTAAAGTGCTTACTTTGGGTTTATTTATTTATTTTAAGATTTATCTGCAAGTGCCTGGTTGCTGTAAGCAGAAAAATATGGATTCTTTATTCCCACCTAATTTATTTATTTAAAAAATTTATCAATCGCCTATTTACAGAATGGAACAAACAAGACTTATACAAACATTTCACATTACAGGTCATTCCATGTAAACAATGGGCTCACAGATTCTCATAATGCACTCATCCTAAAACCAGCATTAAGCAAAGATATCTTTTATTAAAATGCTTCTATAAAGCGTGTAGTTTTAAGCATTTTTTTGAACTTCAGAATAAGGCTCTTTGTGGTCCAGTAAATTTGTTCCAAAGCATTACTCTCATGATGGGAAGAACTTCAAATTGAATTTGGTAGGGATAAATTATGTGCCTGTGGGCGAGGAGGGTTAACAATTTGGGTCTGGCTATGGTAATCACTAGGATATGCAAAACTAATCCTGGGATTTCTTTTTTCTTGATTACTTTATTTCCTCCTCTCTCCTCTTAATGTGAGTTAAGAATGCCCTTAAAGAGAAAGTTATGTTTTACTTTGCATTTTTGCTTCTTTTGATGACGAAGAGGTCCTTTACTGCAGTGTTTTAATTTAATAGCCACAAAATCTAGCATGCAGCAAGTGTAAATTTATTGCTGCAGCATTGGAAAAAAAATGCTGCTCATACAGTTGGACCTGACGGCGGCATTTGACCTGGTAGACCATAACATCCTACTGCAAATCTTGGACTCAATAGGCATCTCAGATAAAGTATACTCATGGTTTAAAGGTTTCTTAAAATCCAGAACATACAAAGTAAAATCAGACAAAGAAAAATCCAAACCTTGGCCCAACCCCTGCGGCATGCCACAAGGGTCCCCACTGTCCCCTACTCTCTTCAACCTATATATGGCCTCTCTCGGCGTTTACCTGAACAAACAAGGCCTAACCTCTTATAGCTATGCTAATGACATCACCATCCTCATTCCTCTTAATGACAGACACACTACACAGAACTCTAGCTTCAGTTACGACTTGGATGGAAAACCACAAACAAACTCAACCCAGACAAAACTAAATTTATCCTCCTAGAAAATAACAAAATCCCAACCAAAACCAACTTAGAAATCAACTCTATCAACTACCCTTTGCAAACCACCCTAAAACTTCTAGGTATGACTATTGACAGAGGCTGCACCATGCAACCACAAATTAACAAAACAATACAGAAATCCTTCGCAGTTATGAGAAACCTTAGACAAGTCCGAAAATTCTTCGAAAAAACACAATTTCAGCTCCTAGTACAATCTCTAATCCTAAGTATCCTAGACTATTGCAACATCCTCTACCTCCCCTGCCCTGCAATAATGATTAAACAACTACAGCCAATTCAGAATACAGCTCTGAGACTCGTCTACTCATTGAAAAAACATGACCACATTACTGAGGCATTCATCAATTCTCATTGGCTTCCAATTCAGGAAAGAATACAATTTAAATTCTACTGTATACTATTTAAAACTATAAATGGAGACAGCCCAATCTACCTAAACGACCGCTTCATCCAAACCACCTCTACCAGGCATAGAAAAACACACACCCCATTCTCTTACCCCCCCCAATCAAAGAAGTAAAACGGAAAAACTATACGACGGCTTACTAGCCACTCAAGCAGCAAAAATAGACAATCAAATCTCCAACTTATTAACAACAACCCCAGACTACAAGATGTTCAGAAAGGAAATAAAAACTATACTCTTCAAGAAATCCCTTAATAAAGCTTAATACCATGAATACCCCCTTCTTACCATCCCCCCTCCCTAACCCCAGATCCTACTTATCCGTCTCTTAGAAACCATCTCTGATTTAATGTTGTAACCCTCCTATCATAACTCTTTTTATAATCCGCTTTGAACCGAAAAGTAATGGCGGAATAGAAATCTGTAATGTAATTGAGGGCATTCTCAGCATGTCTTTTGCAGGTACACTTTAAAATGTCCATTGACACACATACTCTGGTTGCAATTAGGAGGAATTATGCTAACTACACAATTATCAGCATGCTGTGTGTGTCATGAACATGAATTAGAATGTACTAACTACTAAAACTAGTTGCTTCATTTGGGCAGTCATAGTTAACAAGCACTAATTTATATGTTAACTGCCTTGGGATCTTGCCAATTACTTGTGACCTGGAATGGCCTCTATTGAAAACAGGATACTGGGTCTGATGGACTTTTGGCTGTCCCAGTATGGCAACTCTTATTCTCTTATGCACTTTAATAAAAGGGCCCCTGTATATCTTATTTGTTGTCATTTTGAAAAGCAATTTTCAAAATTTCCAACACAAAATTGGCAAGTAATAAAGTTGATAGGAAAAAAAGTACAAGCTGCCTCTATTATGATTTTTTTTATTTGTTTTTGCTGGGGGGGGGGGGTTGTTTTTATTTTAAAGGTATGAAGGAGGTCCCAGAGAATAATACACTCTCCCACCAGATAAAGTCCTTTAAATGTCACCACCAATTAGTCTCATAAGTGAAGTCTGTGGGCTACAACTTGGGACTCAGGAGGGAAACAAACATCCATGCTCAAAGGAAGGTCCATAGACAGATCCTGAGAGCAAGGCCTAGGCCAAGATTCAATCTCAAAGGCTACAGGCTATGGACCACATCAGTGAGAAAGGCCTGTTCAAAAGAAATCCTATGAGATGGTAATATGTGGGACATCATTACAGACTAAACCTTCATTAGATAGGCATAAGAGTAGGCTCTTTATGATTATGACTGGGGTAGCCATACAAATAATCACTAAAAACTGGAAAAATTGGGACAGACTCCATTTTACCTTTTGGTGGGAATTTTTATGCTTATATTATAAATATGAGAGAATTAATTCCAAAACATTGTGCCATAATAAGCAGTTTAAGTTAACATGGGGTCCATTGACAAATTTTGTTCATTCTGATTAAATTGAATTATATCTTTATTTTCCCTTTTAGATTGCATATCCAGGATAGGTGGGAGGGAGGGGGGTTATATACTTAACAAACGTCTGGGATTTTAATTTCATGTATAATTTACTGCTTTTCTTTTTGTTCTCAAACTAGGGTGGGAGGGAGGGTAGGGATAATTATCTTGTATTAATATCTGATTGATTGGAAGTACTATCTCTGATGATAATTGTATATATATTTTGTAAGTACTGTTCTAGATTTGAAAATCAATAAAGTTTATTGAAAAATAAAAATAAATCCTGCTATACCAGTCAACCTGCACTATCTGCTGAAGGCAGAGAAACAATGGGAATGCTGTACTATTATACTGATGGCTTTGGAATCTTCAAGTCTCTTCCGCTATCTGCTGATAGGTATATATAACCAGTCTATCTGGACTGGTCTAGCAGGATGACAAGGAATGTTCAATAGCCCTTCATGTCCACATTATAAGCTAATTATAAAATCAAAAGTAGCTTTTTAGTTTTAGTCCGGCTTCCTGACAACCAGATATATGAGGTCTGTTCAAAAAGTTCCAGAACAGTTTGAATTGCGCGCCAATGGGATGTTCTTTTTAGATGCGCTAGGCAGCAATGAGTAGCTTGAAACCTCACAAGTAACCTTCTTTTTTCCATTTGTTGATATCTGTTTTCATCTCCGAGCTACAGAGGTTTTTGTGAAAGTGTGTTTTCGTGATCGGCTATTTTTCATCATGTGCAAACTCAATGAGCAGTGCAACAGCGTGAAGTTCTTTAGCTAACAAAAAACGTGAAGTTCTTTAGCTGACAATAAACACTGTTACAGAAACTTATGAAATTTTGAAAGTGGCTTATGGGGAACTTTGTCATGAGTCATGGAATGTGTTTTGAATGGTATTCACACTTCAAAAGCAAAGACGATTCACAAACTGGAAGACCATTAGCATCAACTGATGATCATGTTGATCAAGTGAGGGTTCTTGTGCATGCTAATCGGCAATTAACTGTTAGAGAATTGGCAGAGGAATGCAACATCTCCATTGGATTATGCCACAATATTCTAACAGAGAAGCTGGGGATGTCTCCCATTGCAGCAAAGTTTGTTCCACGATTGATGACTGATGACCAGAAGAACAACCACATCATAATCTGTCAGAATCTTCTTGAGCAGGCAAATGAAAATGAAACATTTCTTGATGAAGTGATAACTGATGATGAGACATGGGTCTACGGTTATAATGTGGAAACTAAGCTCAATCATCTCAATGGAGAACCAAAACATTGGCAAGACCGAAAAAAGCTCAGCAAGTTTGGTTGAACGTCAAAGTGATGTTAATAGCTTTGTTTGGACAGTCGCAGCATTGTTCACTATGAATTTCTGTCAGAAAAGCCAAACTGTCAACCAAAATTATTATCTGAAAGTGTTGAAACAACTCCGTGAGGGAATCAGGGGGGGGGCATAGGAGGGAGCAATCGTGGTTCCTGTATCATGGCAATGCATTCACTCACACCGCCGGCAAAATTTGTGAATTTTTGTGCAAAAAATGCAATGACAGTTCTTCCCCAGCCACCTTACTCTCCTGAATTGGCCCCTGCTAATTTCTTCTTGTTTCCTAAACTTAAATCCACGCTGAAAGGAAAGCAATTCAACACTATTGAAGACACAAAGCAAAATTTGACGCAGCAACATTTGGCGATTCCTGAAGATACATTTAAGGACTGTTTTCAGAAGTCGAAACGATGTTGGGAAAAGTGTATAGATAGGGAAATTGTAAGAGTATTTAATAAATTTTTATAAAATCAGTCCTAGAACTTTTTGAACAGATCTTGTATACCTTCAAAATCATACAAGAAAATACTTTGTCTGTTTTAATGCAACCACCAAACCAAGAAAGATACTTCTTTAGTTGACAAAAAAAACAAAAATGTCTGCATGCAAATTCCGATTCAACATCTGAGGCATTATGTTCACATCTTCTCTCTTAGCAGGACACTAATAAATAACAAAATGAACTTGCTATCCTACAGTTCTGCAGTGATTTCTACTCTTGTTTAAGAGTTCAGATTAATTTAGTCTTCTCCGGTATTAAACACTAAAAACAAAAACCAGGGCCAGGATTCTCAAAAATCCGGATTAAAAAGCGACAGTATGCCAACGCAGCCGTTTTCATAGCAAATCTACAAAAGCAAGACATTCTCAAAAAATCTCACATGCAAATGAGGTCGGGGGACAGCAGCGAAGATTCGCTAAATTTCCATGTGCCCATCGCTGGTGATAGCAATGGACACATGCACAGAAAAAACAAGTCAAACAAAAACACCCCAAAACATAACACCAGCAGGAGAGAAGTTCAATCTCTCCCACTGTCAACCAACAACCCCACCCTCTGCAGTGGGAGAAGTGTCCATACTTTCTCGCTGCCCTAAAATCTCCACTGTGACCCCCCCCCCTTGCAGCGGGAGAGATGCCCACTTTCCCCACTGGTAAGTGACCCTCTCCCCCCATCTCCACTGCCCTCTCCCCCTTACCTCAAATAGATGACCCAGAGGGACGCAGACTCTCTCCTCCCAGCTGCCTACATCGTCTAAAATAAGACTTCCCCTCCCTGGTGCATCTTGGAATGCACTGGGGTGGGATCTGAGGCTCCGATTGGCCCAACTTGTTTAAGGCAGCTGGAAGGAAGGAATCAGCGTCCCTCTTGGTCATAAATTTGAGGTAAGGGGGAAGGGGTGACGGGGAGGGGGAGGAGGGGTCACTTGCCATCGGAGGAGAGTGGGCATCTCTCCCACTGCAGGGAAAGAGGGTTGGGTCGCAGCGGGGATTTTAGGGCAGCGGGAGAGTATGGGCATCTCTCCTGCTGCAGGGGCAGTCGCGGCTGGGTTTTTAGGCCGGGGGGGTGTTCACCGCCGCTGCTGCAGGAAAGGGGTGTTGTGATGCAGCGGAGAGAATGGGCATCTCTCCCACTGCATCACATCACAGGGGCTTTCTAGCAGTCTCTGACACTGACCGGCACCTCTGGATCAGTTGCTTATTTTGGTCGCCAAAAGCCGACGCCACTTTTTTGAAAATGGCTCAGCATTTTTAAGAATCCACGAGAGAGCTCATTTCAATGTTAAAGAGCCTATTTCCATGTCAGTGTCGGAGACTGCTAGAAACCTTGTTAAAAACAGAGATAATCCCTTTTGAGAATCCACCGCTAAACTGCATACAAGCTAAATCGCCAGAATTCCTCCAAGAGCACTGTAGTGGTACATCATAGGATAGTGGACCCCCTCATTCATCCCAGTCTCTCAACTCCACTCTTCATCCTCCCCAAGCCCAAACCACCAACACTTTCTATGTTCCCCATTGATTACAGCCTGACCCATCCATATTCTCAAACTCTCTCTAGCTTAAGCTATCTATTCACTTACTCTTCCAGACTCTCCCAAAGTTCAATCACCCCACGTGACCCTAACCTGAGCCATCTACCTATTCTTCCCTAGCCCAGCTTGATCAGCCACTTTCCGTCCCCCTACTGAGCTTAGCCTGTTCAATCTAACTGACCCCAACAAAACCCAGTCAATCACTGCTCCCTGTCATACATTGTGATCCACTTACTGTCTCCACCAAGTTCAAATCACCTGCTCACTCTTTGTCCTTATCCAACCTAATCCAACTGATCCAGCCCCCTCCACTGATCTCCCCCCCCCCCCCCACACACACACACTTCTTTTCTTTTTCCTTTTCAGCTACGGTACTTCTAACCAGGCAGACCACAATGTCAACACAGCCACCCCCTCCCACTGATGCCGATAGATTACTGCCTTTTCTTAGAGAATCTGTGAGCCAAAGCTAATGCTGGCATCACCACATCTTCTTCCTTTTGGACCTTATAGATTAAGGCCAACTCAGCCTTTCTTCAGGTTGATGCTATGTCAAACTCAATGGTGGAGGGAGATTCTGTACTAACACAAAATTTCCCCACAAAAAATTGCCCATGCACATACTTTGTCAGTCCAAAAATGGGAGTTATCAATGCCCCTATTATACTGTTTTGACACACAAATTTTTTTTATCCCTATTCTACATTAAATTTGTCTTCACCATCAGCTCTAATGATACTGAAGAACTATTTCACAATGATATATGGTTTCCATTTTGTATTTAACCTTAACCCCAGCGTGAACTCCAAGATTTCATTCACATGCATTTACTGTAACCGCAACTTGTCCAAAAGTGAAACTTAACTCCTTGAGTGGGATTAACTGTTTACATAATTAAACTTTTTCTCCCCCCAAAACATACGGTGGAACAGAAGAAAAGCCTTAGAAATTGAAGGTCACAATGTTACAATTTCCTTACATATGTAGCAGTAATTTCAAAGTGCATGGCCTACTGCAAAGCCTTATTTGAAAAAAGGACAAGGGAGAAGTTTCAATAAACCTTAAGCTCTTCAAAATCTGCTGGTCACAAATGCAATACGGGGTGAATAACTGGATTTTCCAAAGCAAATATTCTTTCTATAGCAATTATAAAACTGACCAACTAGTGGACAAATTTATTCTGTAGAGTAGAGACACCCAGGATGGTGTGAATAACATGAAGAAAGACCTGGTGAAGCTTGAAGAATGGTCTGAAATTTGTAAGCAAAAATTTAATGCTAAGAAATGCAAGGTCATGCATTTGGGTCCAATACGTTCTACAGCAAGAACCAGTTTTTGGATACAATTATTTTTATTACATATGGTTTTAATTGATACTATTACATATGTTTTTTATGATTTTCATTGAATAAATTCCTGCACCTTGTACATCTGCAGTCTCGTTGAAGCTTGAAGAATGGTCTGAAATTTGGCAGCTAAAATTTAATGCTAAAAAATGCAAGGTCATGCATTTGGGCTGCAAAAACCCAAAGGAACAGTACAGTTTAGGGGGTGAAGAACTTAAGTGCATGACAGAAGAACAGGACTTGGGTGTGATTGCATGTGATGATCTTAAGGTAGCCAAACAGATTGAAAAGGTGACTGTGTAAGCAAGAAGAATGCTAAGGTGCAAAGCAAGAGGTATGGCCAGTAAGAGAAAGGAGATGAGACCTCATTTAGAATATTGTGTACAATTCTGGAGACCGCACCTTCAAAATGATATAAAAAGGATGGAGTGGGTGCAGAGGAAGGTTTATAAAATGATGCGTGGTCTTCGTCATAAGGCGTATGGGAACAAACTTAAAGATCTCAATATGTATACTTTGGAGGAAAGGCAGGAGAGGGAAGATATGATAGAGATGTTTAAATACTTAAGTGATGTAAATACATGAGTCAAGTCGCTTTCATTTGAAAGGAAGCTCTGGAATGAGAGGGCATAGGATGAAGTTAAGAGTATTCTAAGGAAATACTTTTTTACAGAAAGGGTGGTGGATGCCTGGAACAGTCATCTAAAAAAAGGTGGTGGAGACAGACTGTCTGAATTCATTAAAGCAAGGGCTAGGCAAGTGGGATCTCTTAGAGAGGAAGAGATAATGGTTAGACTTGATGGGCTTAGTCACATTGGTAAAAAGCTACATCTTGCAGAACTTCAAATGCTGAGAGAATCTAGAAAACACGTGGCATAGGGAATTAAATGGAAATAAGTTGAATACAGGAAATCTCAATGAACTACAGTAAAAAAAAAAAAAAAAAAAGGATGAAAGCAATATGATGACAATAAGTACGACTGTACAACACACACAAGGAGATTTTATGCTTCAACTTTGGTGAAACCTGAATATTGGTCTAAGAATGCAAAGTGTGCAGTGCCTATTCCAAATTCCTTCAACACCGAGGTCAAGAATGCTTCCTCACAAGGAATTTAGCTACAACAGAATTTATCTAGTATTCCACTTAATTTATAGATTGTATGAGCATAAAGGGAACTGCCAATCACTCTCCTTAGCAGTATACTCCTACACATTCCTCCTTGCAAGAGATGAGAATAACTCATCCCAAGAATTCATGAAACATTCCTTGAATAAAAGATTCAAAGGCTACTTTGCTTTTAGTTAAGAACTTACAATGCATTAACAGGAAATATTTTGCTCCAAGAACAGAAAAAAAAAAGCCTCAGGGGTTTTTTTCAGTCATAAAATTAACATCATGAAGGCCTCTATTCAGCAAAATTCAAGGACGTGCAGAAAATTATGCAAAAAAAGCAAACTTTTCCCAAGATAGGCTAAATATGAGGGGAAAAAAAAATAATGAAACCAATATCTCCAGATGCCTATTTATGCAGCTTAAGAATACTGTAGTATAGCAGTCAAAATAAAAAGTAATTTTTGCCCCCTCATTCCTACTTATATGAATATCTTTAATTGGACATGGTTCTGTTAAACTGATAAATCACTAACCTTCTCTTTTACAAAGGTGCGCTATGCTAAACATGCGCTAAACGCTAACGTGTGCATGTTATCCTATGGACGCGTTAGCGGTTAGCACATGCGTTGATTTAGCGCACGCTAAAACGCTTAGTGCACCTTTGTAAAAGAGGGCCTAAGGTATCCTTTTACTAAGCTGTAGCAAAAAATTGACCTTAGCATGCCCTTACGTACAAAGAAGGTCTTTCCCATGTGTCAAGGCACCCAGAGTAAAAAAAAAAGAAAATCAGTCATATTACAATAGCCATGTGCTAAATATTGCCATTAATGTGCACGTAGTAATATATAAGGGAGCAAACTTACCCCCTCCCTTTACAAAGCCGTGCAAGCATTTTTAGCGCCAGCCGCCACGGTAACAGCACCGACACTCATGAACGTGGGAGCTGTTACCGCTGTGGCCAGCACTAAAAATGCTAGCGTGGCTTTGTAAAGGAGGTGGTTAATGATTCCAACAATGTTGCAGTAGATAATAAGTTTGCTAATGATGAGCTTCACTAAGGGATACACCGGGAAGATAATTATTATCAAATAACAAGCCTCAAAACCAGGAAACAGGCTTCAAAGTATACCCCTATTGGGGCCAGAAGCCCAGCTCATATCACTGGCTTGTTCTTCACAGTCAGGTAAAACAGAACAGTAAAAAAAAAAAAAACCCCTCCTGTAAAAAGATCAGGAGAAAAAGACTGTTCTGCAAAAACCCGACTATCATTCCAAATCAGAGTCCCTTAGGCAAATCATTTGCAGTTTAAAAAAGTGTCACCATAAACCTCTCGAGCAAAGTAAGCACCTATCTTAAAGTCCTGGTTATCACACGAGTTAATGAAAAACTTCACATCCGATCCAAAGTAGTTTACTTTCAACAGTTTACACATCCAGCCGAAGAGGAAAACCAATCCCGACACGGGGCCCTTGTTTCGCGGTTTCCCGCTGCTTCAGGAGAAAAACGATCTGTCGTGACTGCTAAATGGCACTAAGATGGCGATGGGCTTCAGACGTACGACAAAAATTTCTAATCCAATCAGCAAGCTCCCTTGCCTTGCTTAGTTTTAAAGCATTGTCTCTCAAACTGCGTGCCACTAGAGATTCCAGAGTTCTACTTTATTTTTAAAAATTCCCCTTCATAAGTATCACTAGAACAAATGACATGTACGTCACATACGCAAGAGTCTGTCAATGTTAGGAGTGTGTGTGTGTGTGTGTAACACAACCGCCCAGACAAGCATCATTCTTTAACGTGATTGGCTCTTGAAAACTAACGGCAAGTAATTTTAGTTCTTTTTAAGCAGTAGTTATCCTAACTTGAGCAAACAAAGCAATGAAGGCTTTGTTACAGTTTGGATCTTCTTATCTTTGCAAACTTGGATTTTCAGCTCAGACAGAAATTAAATAGAAAAAAAGAGAACGCGGATGGTGGATGATGAAATGCGTGCTTGCTTGTTAACTATCAAGCCGTGGTTTGAGTTAAATTTGCACTAAAAAAAAAAAACATTCATCGCATTGATTAGCAATTTTATCCTATCTACTTTAGTGTCAGCATTGTGACAATCACCCATACATAGCTTAAAGAACTTTAAATAAATAACTCTCAAATTTAAGTTTTTATTGGTTTTGCAATTTAATAATTTCAATTTTAGTGTGCTGCGAAAAACATTTGCTCCGTTTAGTGTGCCAGAGCTATAAAAAAAAGTTTGAGGCACACTGTTTTAAAGAAACAGTTCTTATAACATCCCCCGATAATCCTTGTACAAAACATATCAGGGGGCACACGCTTTTCTGATGGCTAAAACCACATACACAATCTTAATTTGTACTTACAATATAAAGTTGTTCCCTGTATCTCTGTGTGCTGATCTCCTTCACATTGCTCTCGATATCAGCAGCTTCCTCATACAGCTTACAGGAGGAAGAGGTCACATGACTTTAATCCACTACAGCCAGCACTCTCGTGCCGTGCTGCTTAAAGGGCCAGATCACACTACTTTTCCAATGTGTTGCTATACAGAACTCATAGAAAGTTCAATAAAATGCAGCACTGTTTGGGGGGGGGGAACACCCTATTCATACTGCTTCTTCACTTTATTGCTTCAAAATGTTCATCAAAACCCTAATAGTTTAAAGTGATTCACTGTATTTCAATTTGCTGCTCTGCTTCACATTGTTCTCCCAATATCAATATACTTTCTCATGCAGCTGTCCAGAAGGAGACGTCACATAACATCTCTCACATACAGCAAGCTTAAAGAGCCAGTTCACACTGCTGTTCTAATGTGTTGATGCCAAGAGCTCCTAGAAACTTCAAAATTATGCAGCACTGCTTAAAAGACAATTCAAACTGCTTCGCCACTGCATTGATAAGAAATGCTCATCAAAAAAAAAAAAAAAAATTGTCATTCATTCACCCGATCTGAACAAAATGGAATTCACATTACTGTATTCCTATTCGCATCTCTCTTAATCTAATCTAATCTAATCCTTAGGTTTGTATACCGCATCATCTCCACGTTCGTAGAGCTCGGCACGGTTTACAGTAGATGAAATAGGAAGGACTACAACAAAGAGTTAGAGGTAAAAGTAAGAAGAATATTTAGAGGACTTGGGATGCCAGATATAAGAGTTTTTATACCAAAGTTGGAGAGAGGCTTACATTTTTGAGAAAGCCAGGTTTTCAGATGTTTGCAGAAAACTTGGAGAGAGCTCAAGTTCCGAAGAGGGGAGGTAAGGTTGTTCCAGAGCTCAGTGATTTTGAAGGGAAGGGAGGTCCCTAGCTTTCCTGTGTGGGAAATGCCTTTTAGCGAGGGGAAGGATAGTTTTAATTTGTGGGAGGATCTGGTGGTATTAGGGTTTGAGGAATTCCAAGAAAGAGGGATAAAGGGAGGGAGGATACCATGTAGGATTTTGAAAGACTTCCCACATTATAGTCTACAACCCATGGTTTTAGTCAAGGGAAATCTTGCCTCCCCGATCTACTGCATTTCTTTGAAGGTTGTAAATGAACCCGTGGATTAAGGTGAATCCAGTGGTGTAGCGAGGGTGAGAGGCCCCACCCTCATCTACACCTCCGCCTCCTCCCCGATTCCCCTATCGTGTGCGCTGCCCCCTTCCCTTCCCCCTTACCTCTAGTTGTGCACTGTTGAAAACAACAAGAACTTCAATATGCTCCTCATGACCCCATCGACTCTCTCTCTGATATTGCTTCTTGGGCACGGCACACAGAAGTGACATCGGTGGGAGAGACGACGCAGTTATAAGGAGCACATTCAAGTTGTTGCTCGCAGCGGTGAACAACTAGGAGGTACGGGGAAGGGTGCACACGCATGGTGAGGGGAGGAGTGGGAAGAGGTGGGGGCAGAGAGGAGGAGGGATGCCGGCGCCCCACCACCCCTTCTTTACTACGCCACTGGGTGAATCGATTGATATTGCATATTTAGAGTTTCAAAAGGCATTTGACAAAGTACCTCATGAAAGACTTCTACGGAAATTAGATAGTCATGGGATAGGAAGTAATGTTCTATTATGGATTAAGAACTGGTTGAAAGACAAAACAGAGTGGGTTGAAATGGTCAATATTCTCAATGGAGGAGGGTAAATAGTGGGCTTCCACAGGGGTCTGTCCTGGGACCGCTGCTTATTAACATATTTATCAATGATCTAGAGCAGCATCCCACAAACTTTCTCAAGTCGGGACACACCAAACGTAGTGGCCATGGCACAAGGCACCTGAAAGTGCACGGATGTCGATATCTGCGCATGCGCGAAGGCTCTCTAGATGGGCCTTGAGGTACCAGTGTGGGTGCCAGCAGGGAAGTGGGCCGGAGAGAAGAGGCACTGGTGCCAGCTGATTGCATACAGGACATGCCTCTCTCCGTGGAATGGAAAGGGTCAGTGGCGTACCTAGGGTATGTGGCACCCGGGGCCCATCATATTTTGACACCCCCCCATCTATATGAAAAATATGATTTTTAGTAACATTCCACATATCGCACAACAAGAGTGTACCTAGGAAAAGGCAGCATCTTAAACACTGCAGTGAGCACTAGAACACCAACACATACATTGTAAAACTAAACAAGCCAGATCCTGCACAATTGATCCTGTACTGTCGATGCTATCAGAAAGCCATGTCCCTTTCATACACACAGACAGATACACCCTCGACCAATATGGAATAATCACAAACTGAAAATAGAAATATGTAGACAAAAGTTAAACTGAACCGCCAAGAAACCAGACCCTGGATACAATGCAACACCACAAAAACAGTAACACATGTCCTCTAATACAGTGCAAAATATAAAGACAGTAGATGTAAATTTGAAAAAACTGATACATAACAATCACCACTTTACAAATTAACAAATAAAAATAAAACAAATAATGAGAAATAAAAAATACCATTTTATTGGACTAATCCCCGTAAGCTCGGTCCCCATCCCCGAAAATCACCTGATTCCATCCACACAAGCCTTGAATTGTTTATATTAAAGTATAAAAAGAAACAATATTCTGTACAATTGTCAATTTATAAATCAGCGTCTTCTCCCCACTCTCTTCCCCATTTCCCTTCAGCATCCTCAGCCCACTCTCTCTCTCCACTTTCCTTCAGCGCACGCACATAAAAACAAGCAAGTAATTTTATATCATTTTCATTCTATTCATTCATAGAAATTAAAGTCTAGATAATGTCAGTCACATAACAAAACATGATTTTACAAAAATAATTCCCTGCACAGTCAAGCCTGCAAGGATTACTAGATGTCTTTCAGCAGCTCCCCTCCCTCCCTCCCCCTTACCTTTGTGGCCAAGTCAAAATTATCTACCAACAATAAAATTTTAAAAACACAAAGCACGCTGTACGCAGAGAAAATGTTAATTATCATTTATATTCCGCGGGTTTTCAAAGAGGTCAAGGCAGATGATTTTATGCAATGTCACCTCAGTAACAACTATACAAAAATAGACAAATATTCCCCCTCCCTTTTTACTAAACCGCGATAGCGGTTTTTAGCGCAGGGAGCTGCGCTGAATGCCCCACGCTGCTCTCGACGCTCATAGGCTCCCTGCGCTAAAAAAATGCTATTGCAGTTTAGTAAAAGGGGGGCCATAGTGCAAAATATAGACAGCAGATATAAATTCTCAAAACGGACACATTTTGATCACTAAGTTGAAAATAAAATCATTTTTCCTACCTTTTTGTCTGGTGACTTCATGAGTCTCTGGTCCTTCTTCTTTCTTCTCCTGCCCCCCCTCTTTCTTTCTCTCTCCCCCTGGCTCCCCTCTTTATTTCTGCCTTTCTTTCTCTCTCCCCCTGGCCCCCCTCTTTAATTCTGCCTTTCTTTCTCTCTCTCCCTGGCCCCCCTCTTTATTTCTCTCTCCCCCTGGCCCTCCTCTTTCTTTCTGCCTTTCTTTCTCTCCCCCTTGACCCCCTCTTTATTTCTGCCTTTCTTTCTCTCTCCCCCTGGCCCCCCTCTTTCTTTCTGCCTTTCTTTCTCTCCCCCTTGACCCCCTCTTTATTTCTGCCTTTCTTTCTCTCTCCCCCTGGTCTCCCTCTTTCTTTCTGCCTTTCTTTCTCTCTTCCCCTGACCCCCTATTTATTTCTGCCTTTTTTCTCCCCCCCCCATGGCCCCCTCTTTATTTCTGTCTTTCTTTCTCTCCCCCTGGCCCCCCTCTTTATTTTGCCTTTCTTTCTCTCTCCCCCTAGCCCCCACAAAGCCATCGTGCCAATTTCTCCACTTCCACGATTCTTTCCCTACCCTCACTCCCAAGCCATCAGCCGATTTCTCCTTGCTCCTTCCCCGATGTCCTGATGTCCTGAACTTCATCGGGCAGCAGCAGCATTCACAATTCACTGCTGTTGCCCGCTTCAGGCCTTCCTCTCTGTCGGGTCCTGTCTTCATGAAAACAGGAAGTAGGCAGGACCCGGCAGAGAGGAAGGCCTGAACCGGCAACAGTAGCGAATTGTAAAAGCTGCTGCTGCCCGAAGAAGGTAATGGAGCACCGAGGCAGACCGCTTCTCGCCTCTCCCAGCCGAACCCCCGCTGACCCTCCTATCTCTCCCCCCCCAAGTGAACCTTTCCGACCCTCCCAGCGAAAGCAGCAAACCTCCCTCCAGTAGCGTCGGCTACTTCGTGGCTTTCTCCTCCCTCTGCCTCATCACTGATGACGTCATCAGTGAGGCGGCAGAAGGAGGAGAAAGCCACGAAGCAGCGACGCTACTGGAGGGAGGTTTGCTGCTTTTGCTGGGAGGGTCGGAAAGGTTCACTTGGGGGGGGAGAGATAGGAGGGTCAGCGGGGGTTCAACTGGGAGGGGGGAGAAGCGTCTGCCTCGGTGCTCCAAGGCCTGGTGCCATTACCTTTTTCGGTAATGGCGCCGATGCTGCTTTCGCTGGGAGGGTGGGAGCGCGATAGGGACCGGGCCAGCTGTGCACCCCCCCCTAAGGCTGCACCCGGGGACCTCCCCCCCTCCCCCCTTGGTACGCTACTGGAAAGGGTAGATGTGAAACGCTTGTACACTTATTCCAAAAATACTAGGACTAGGGGGCATGTGATAAAGCTACTAAGTAGTAGATTTAAAACAAACCAGACAAAATATTTCTTCACACAACATGTAATTAAACTCTGAAAGTCATTACCGGAGAATGTGGTGAAATCAGTTAGCTTAGCAGGGTTAGGTTTAAAAAAAAGGTTTGGCTAATTTCCTAAAAGAGAAGTCCATAGGCCATTATTGAATTGACGGGGAAAATCCACTGCTTATTCCTAGGATAAGGAGCATAAAATCTGTTTTACTACTTGGGATCTAGCTAGGGACTGGGTTGGCCACTGTTAGAAACAGGATACTGGGCTTGTTTGACCTTTGGTCTGTCCCAGTATGGCAATTTTTATGTCCTTAAGCCATTTGGAATAAGTTTTCAACTTGAATATACAAAATTGTTCACGTTGTCAGTTTTTTTCTCAAATCACCTCCTCTATTATTTAGCCTTATCTGTTCGATAACAAAACATCTTAGTTCTCCAAATTGATGCGGTAATAGCTGACAATATTGCACCATCGGGGCTTCCATTTTCTGATGGGTAATGCAATATTTTGTGTTCAGCCATGCAGATTTTCAACATCTGTGAAGTTTGCTCAATATAGATATAATCACATGGGCATCTTACCACATAGATCACTCACTTAGATATACAGGAGGTAGTACTGTTCAAATTAATTTTAACATTCCCTCTTTGCCATTCAAGGACTTGGGTCTTCTCTGTTATATCACAAATGGTACACATCCCACATCTATGTCTTGTACCTTTCTCATGTCTAACAGTCCACACATCCGGTTTACAGAATTGATCAGCTAGATTCTTGTTCCTAGCGAATGATACCATGAATCATGTGTCCACAAACAATGGGTTATGCTGTACTCTAGCAGCCCCTTCCCAAATACCTTAAAACCGTGAATAATGTTTCCTCTCCATATTTATAGGTATTTGGGTTATAGCCCTCGTAAATGCAGTAAATTTGTGAATAAACAATCCCTACATATTCGTGGGCAAGGATTAAGACACATATATACAGTCATATATCCAAAATATGGCAATTTGCCATATTTTGGATATTCGAGTTGAAAACTGTTATTCCAAATGGCATAAATGCTGCAATTGAATGGCAAGTCTTTTTTCAAATGAGTTGTATATCAAATAACCCCTTCCTTCCGACTCCTGCACTGGTTGCCGATGGAGGTACGTGCGACGTTTAAGCTGGGATATTTTTGCTTTCAGGTACTATCCGGTTTAGCCCCTAAATATATAACTGACCTCTTCTCCTTCTCAACCAATACACATAAGAGAAGCCCACACCTGAAGTTTGTCTCCCCACCGGTTAGAGGATATAAATTTAAAAGACACCATCAACATCTTCTCTCTTACCAAGCAGCATTATGGGGCAAAGACCTGGAAAAATTACTTATGCATGCAAATAACTATGGTGAATTTAGGAAACACCTAAAAAAACATATCTGTTCTCGAAGTACCTAGGTAGCTGATCTGCACAATCTCTCCTACAACAACTGATCTCATAAACTGTTAGTCACTAATCTCCAACTATGTAAGTTCTACTCAATTTGTAGGATTTTTTCAATCATTGTAAACCGCATAGAACTTCACGGTCCTGTGGTATATAAACTATTATTATTATTATAATGTGGGAAGTCAAGCGGATGGTCTCTCAAAGCTGATCTGTATAAGAGATGAGAATAGGAATAATGTGAATTCCATTTTGTTCAGATCGGGTGAATGAATGACAAATTGTTTTAATGAGCATTTCTTATCAATGCAGTGGAGAAGCAGTGTGAATTGTCTTTTAAGCAGTGCTGCATAATTTTGAAGTTTCTATGAGCTCTTGGTATCAACACATTAGAACAGCAGTGTAAACTGGCTCTTTAAGCAGCATAGCACAAGTGTGCTTGCTGTGAGAGATGGTGAGAGTCTCCTTCTGGACAACTGCATGAGGAAATCTATTGATTCTGGGAGAATAATGTGAAATAGCAGCAAATTAGAATACAGTGAATCACTATTAGGTTTTTGATGAACATTTTGTATCAATAAAGCGGAGAAGCAGTGTGAACTGGGGTTTGTTTGTTCCCCCCCCCCCCCCCAAAGCAGTGCTGCATTTTATTGAACTTTCTATGAGCTCTGTGTATCAACACACTGGAAAAGTAGTGTGATCTGGCCCTTTAAACAGCACGACACGAGAGTGCTGGCTGTAGTGGAGAAAAGTCATGAGACATCTTCCTCCTGTAAGCTGTATGAGGAAGCTGCTGCTATCAGGAGAGCAATGTGAAAGAGATCAGAGATACAGGGAACAACTTTAAGTTATAAGTACAAATTAAGATTGTGCATGTGGTTTTAACCATCAGAAAAGCGTGTGCCCCCGATATGTTTTCTACAAGGATTATCAGAGGATGTTATAAGAACCGTTTCTTTAAAACTAAATAAGGCAAGGGAGCTTGCTGGTTGGATTAGCATTTCTTGGTATTTGCTTGAAGCCCATGGTCATCTTAGTGCAATTTAGCAGTCACAACAGATCGTTTTTCTCCTGAAGCAGCAGGAAGCCGTGAAAAATGGGGCCCTTGTTGGGATTGGTTTTGTCTCTCTGGCTGGATGTATACTGTATTTCCCCATGTATAGGCTGTGGTCTAAACATGGGTTTTACAATCTGAAGTTGTGGGTTGGTGGGGCGGCCTATCTAAAGACATCGTAGATAAGCCGCCCCATTAGTAGAGCAGTCACCTGTACAGAAGATGTGGTTACAAGGAAAGAAATGTGAGAGTCATTAGAAGACAGTTTTTAATGAACATTGCGCACTGATGGACACTAAGGGCCTTTTCTATCAAACTGCGCTAGCAATTTTTAACGCAGAGAGCTGCGCTGCTCCCAACGCTCATAGGAATTCTATGAGCATCGGGAGCAGTGCGGGCCATTCAGCGCGGTTCACCGCACTACAAACTGCTAGCGCAGTTTGATAGAAGAGGCCCTTAGTCACTTTATTTTGCACTGGGTACGGCAGAGCCTAATAGGAACATGCACTTTGAAGGAAGAGTGCTTTGAAATAAATGAACTTGGCTTTGGAAATACAAAGGATAGCAAAAGCCAAAAGAACTTTTCGTTTATACATTCAGCTTCATTAGATAAAATCTAAGCTCTTTGTACAGCTTTTTGAAGTTTGGCTCATAGCCGTTTGATGGTTCACTAAGCACTTTATTTTGTATAGAACACATTGTGGTTTATAACATTTATTTGATGTTTTATGTTATTTAATGTGATTTTGATAGCATGGATTGTATGTAGTATGATTTTAAAGAAATGAATTTACAATAAAGAAATTAATTAAAAAACTAATAAGAGGGTAATTGATGTATAGAATTATAGAGTGATTACCAGGAAGTAAGTTTAAATACCCCGTTTTTGTTATAGTTTTTCACTAGCACATCATATTTTTTGTGATGAGGCTCATTATACTGTACATAATTATAAAT
This sequence comes from Geotrypetes seraphini, assembly GCF_902459505.1. Classification (NCBI taxonomy): domain Eukaryota; kingdom Metazoa; phylum Chordata; class Amphibia; order Gymnophiona; family Dermophiidae; genus Geotrypetes; species Geotrypetes seraphini. The sequence goes on from NC_047093.1 coordinate 76,406,137, forward strand.
GTTAATTGGGCGATATATCATGCATTTAAAGGATAAACATATAAGGAGGGTTAACGACAGTTATCTGTTTTTTTATGCTACAGACATTATTTACGGTGATTAATATCAGTCTTTATCATGCCAAGACATTGTACTAATCATCCAGATAGTTTCTGTTACATCTGTGATTCATTCACGATGAAAGCACAACGTTGCCCAATTACCGTAGATCTGAAGAAGGTATACAAATTGTACTTTGGCTGTCCACTGGGTGACCAGGATAAGTCTTGAGCTCCATATATCATCTGTACCAGTTGGTCCAACGGACTTCGTGACTGGCTCAGTCGACGAAAGGCAGCGATGTCATTTGCAATCCCAAAGATATGGAGGGAACCAAGAGACCATATTAAAGATTACGACTTTTGCCTTGTGAATACAAGTGGATTCTCAGCTAAAACTAAGCACAAAATTATATATCCTACTCTGGATTCTCCTATTAGACCTGTCCCTCATGATGACTCACTGCCTGTCCCTGTACCTCCTCAAGATGGACTTGCTTATGTGGAACATGATGAGGAATGTGATTATGATACTGCAGCAGGTCACAATCCAGAATTATCTGATCCTGATTATGTGAATGATGAAGATTCAGAACCAGAAACTTTTACACAAGCTAAGCTCAATGATCTTATTCGTGATCTAAATCTTTCAAAAGAAAAAGCAGAACTTCTTGCTTCAAGGCTTAAGCAAAAGCACTTGCTTGCAAAAGATGATAATATAACTCATTACAGAAAAATGAATCATAACTTAACAACATTCTTCACTGTAAATGGCAGCTCATTGTGCTTTTGTCATGATAAATGGGCTCTTCAAAAGTTTCTCACAAGTGCATTGTCCAGATGAATGGCGTAACTTCATTGATTCTTCATAGAGAAGCTTGAAGGCAGTGTTACTGCACAATGGAAATTCCAAACCAAGAACAGTACTCCCCCGAAATTCGAAGGGGTTACATTCTCAGAGTGATTGCAAATGTTGAAAAACCGCGAAAATCGGATGAGTACTGTAATCAGTGCATGGAAGACAAAACACCTAAAAACCCTCGTCGCCTGCTTGCCCCTAAACCTCATGCTCTTGGCACTCCCCCTCCTCCTCCTCTCTTGCTCTGGACCCGCCTTCTCACCAACACCAGACAGCTTCAACCAAACAAATGCAGTTCTTTCTCCCTCTTCAGCTGAATTGCCTGCCTTTGGATATTATCATGAGGCTCTCTCCTCTCTCTCCCACACACGCGTCTGCCCACAGAATTGCTTGTCCTTAGCTGTCGCTTCCATTCAGCAGCAATTTTACCTTCAGGGAAAATCCACAAATTACTAAGTCGGTGAATTCAGAACCGTGAATTCGTGAGGGTATACTGTATACCAATTGCCCATTCTGCTCATCTAAAGGAGTTTTATGAGAATTTGAAGAATTTACTAGAAGCAATCAGTTATAAAACACACCAGTGGAACATCTGTGGTGATCTGAAGGTCATTGGCATGTTAATGGGAATGCAAAGAGGATTCCTGTGCTTGTGGGATTAGCAGATCTACAGCTGAACATTATGTCAAGCATCTCTGGCAGCTGAGGGATACCTATAACCCAGGGACAAGCAGTGTGAAATTTATGCCATTGGTGGATCCTCATAAAATATTTCTTCTATCTCTTCATATCAAGCTGGGGTTAATGAAGAACCTGGTAAAGGCCATGGGTAAAGCAAACTCGCCAGGTTTTCAATATCTCGTTAAAAAATTTCCCAAAAATCAGCACTGCAAAACTGAAGGAAGGGATAGTTATAGGCCTACAGATCAAATCCGTTATACAGGATGAAGATTTTAAGTAATTACTCTCAGCAGCTGAGCTTGAAGCTTGGGAGGCATACAAGTGGTTAGTGGAAACTTTCCGGGCAACCATAAGTCTCCTTCATACAAGGAAGGAGTTCAGAATCTCCTTGACTCATATCAGAAATTTGGCTGTCACATGTCATTAAAAATATACTTTTTGCACTCACATCTTGACTTTTTTCTGGAAAATCTTGGTATGGCGAGTGATGAACAAGGAGAATGTTTTCACCAGGACATTAGTTAATGGAGCGTCACTACCAAGATTTCTAGAATAAAAGTATGATGGCTGACTACTGCTGGTTGTTGTGCCGTGACAATCCAGACACAACTCACAAAAAGAAATCATAATCTAAGCATTTTTAAAGAAATATTGGTTGTTAAGTGACATAGTCCAGTATAATTATGCTGTGTGCTTATTTGACTTTGGACCAAAGATACTGAAACATTTCTTTAAGTTGATGCTGCAATTCTTACAACGCTATAAACTAACATTACCGTAGTCATAACTAAAAGTTTATGTGACTGAGAAAAACTAATAGCAGATCTGAAATCAGCGTGAAAAACTGATTTAGAAAAATGTGCTGTGTTGTCAGATGATTCCCCCCAAAAAATTTTGTTGCCTCCTGGAAGGCGACTGCATTTCAACCTGAAGGTCATAGCTGGTTTATGCATAATAGCTGTTAACACCGATAGGGAAATGCTGAAATTTGACGACACTGGAAAGACACATGGCATTACAGGTTATCTGCCCTTTTGGGTTAGACTAAAATTTAGCTGCATTCTTTTAGTAGCTTTTAAATTTAGGTGATTGAATCAATCTTTCAGTACCTTTACGACGACTGGTTCACTCTGTCACTGAATCTTTAGCAGGGACCTCCAGGGATTTGAATATTAAGATTAGAAAAAGAATAATGATTGCTCAAGTAAGTTTTAATGTCACTGTATTTCCCAAAAAAGTGCATCCAGTACAAAAGAGCACACAAGGATTACCGAAAGCAAAGAGCCAATCGGAAAACAGAAACTAAGATTACTAGAAATACAAGACAAGCTAGGAATGGGCTGGCCTAAGCAGATTTTCAAAAGGCAGAATATTTCTTTCTGGAAGGAAGTTTCCCAACCTGAAGTTCACAGATTGAAAGGGTAACTGGTACCTAATAGTTGCACTTCTCCCTCCATATTCGTAGGGGATACGTTCAAAGACAGCCCACGAATACAAAAAAAAAATCCCCGCAAATAACTTTTCCTATCATATTTGCAGGTTTTTGGTATAACCCCCGCGAATACCGTGAAATCGCAAATAAAAATCATAGTTATTTGCGATTGCTTTTAAAAACTGACCATGAAGTTACTGTAACACGTACCGAAGGAGAGGCAATACCAGACCATGCTGAAACAAGTACTAAAATGTTATCTCTGTATACTTTTCTCCGACGCTGAAGTTTACCTGACCATGCTGAAAAAACAAAACAAAAATGCGCTGAACTTTTTTGGCATTCCAGGATGATATCATTTGGGAAGCAGAGCCATCAAGACAAAAACCACGAATAACCGAAGTCGTGAATATGGAGGGAGAAAAAATGCTGAAATTTAACAATTGAAAGAATCCTGTCATTTTGAGGTTTATTCCTGTCACTTCAGGTTAGAAAAGATGAATTGACAAGGGAGATGTTTATATTTACCATTTCAAACAAATGCACCTCCTGCAGCCTCAATCATCAAAAGTTTCATGCTGAAATACAAAGCTTTATATGCTAGTATCAAAATAACAGTTGCTGTTTTTAATAGCCAGAAGCTGAAAATTCCCTATCATTTTGCTTTCTAAAATGGTAACACTCATTTTGCCCTTCTGACACCTCCGAGCACCCTGCCTCAGCCAGTTATTTTCAAGGTATCGCTGACAAATACTAATGAGACATATTTGCATATTTTGGCTGCAACATCTACACATCTTCCTCATGCAATATTTATTAGGGATTTCCTGAAGAAAAAAAAGTGTCTGGCTAGAAGATTCCAAGAGCTATTTTTAGCATTCTAGACTACTCTTTCCTAATCTGGTACTGCAGCCTCACCAAGCAGATCTAATTTGCAAGCTAACAGCGCAATATGCATCAGATATTTGCATACTGATAGCCAGTGGCATACCTAGGGTATGTGGCCCATCATTTTTTGACACACCCCCCCCCCCCAATGTAAAAAAATATTTTTTGTAATAACCAAGAAACTGAATAAATGGTCATAATAGAAACAGGCAGTGAAAATTTTCTTTTATTGAACCTCATATATGTAACCATTATTCCAAACATACCATAACATAACATAAATTATGTCTGAATTGTCATGACATCAGAAGTACATATGGAATAGTTGCAGGTGATGCTTGGGACAGTTCTGATTGTGTTAGTTCGGTTTTATGTGTTTTTTGAATAGAAGGGTTTTTATTTCTTTTTTGAAGGTTTTGTAGTTTGTGGTCGAGGTCAATAGGTTGTAGAGTTGGGGGTCGAGTGTTGGAGCTCGAATGGCTAGGAGGTTGTCGAACTGTTTTTTTCTTTTGACGTTTTTGGTTGGAGGGTGTGTGAATGGTGCGTGAGTCCTCCTATGTCTGGTTGAGGTGGATTGAATTATTTAGCTGAAGAAATTAGTTAGCCCCCCCCCATTCCACACATATTAATTCTCTTCCATTTTTGCTTCCATTATAAAAAACACTGATAAGTTCTCAGAAAAAAAATACATTAAAATAAGAAGTGAAAACAAAGGCCCCTATAGATGAGAACATAACATAAGAATAGCCTAACTGGGTCAGACCAATGGTCCATCATGCCCAGTAGCCCATTCTCATGGTAGCCAATCCAGGACACTAATACCTAGTCAAAACCCAAAGAGTAGCAACATTCCATGCTACCGATCCAGGGCAAGCAGACACTTCCCCCATGTCTTAATAACAGATTATGGACTTTTCCTCCAGGAATTTGTCCAAATCTTTCTTAAAACCAGCTACACTATCTGCTTTTACCATAACTTCTGGCCACTTCATTTTTAAACTGAGATCTTTCCTTCCAAACAGAGACTTTGCTAGATGTCATATACAGCACAAGGTAACTTCACACGGACTTAGCTGTGCAGGAAATGTGAATCTCCTCATACACCCACCATATAGTGCAAAAATGTGCAAAGGTCTGGTTTTTTCTTTCGATCACTAAATAGACTAATGCCACACAAGCAGCGCTGTTACAAACATATTCTGTAGGTCAGTGCTAAGGTTAACAAAGTTTCCTTCCTTGGACCAGAAGGAGATACTGACAAACCACTGGAAGAGATCCCAAAACAACTATCCAGGAACAACACCCAAAGACCCACTCAGTGTGTGAACCAGTTGAGTGGAGTGGACTAACTGGGGGGTAGAAATGGGCCCGGAGTTTGCTCAGCAGAATTTCCCAGATCACCTCTTCCTCTCAACACATTGACACGCTGCCACCACCACCACTAGGAACACCTCCCCGGGTAGGCCAGCAATGCTATAAACTTTATAAAACACATTATTATATTTTCTTATAAAGCACATATTTTAACTGAACTCTCCGACATCCTCAGCCTTTCCATTCACAAAAATAGAAGGAAGAAAAGTTTCCATTTCCTGCTGTCTCATGTCCCCGGCCTATACAATATTTTTCTTCTGCAGACCCTTCAAAAATCTGACCAAATCCTTCTTTCACTTGCATTATAAAGTACTGAGGATGCCATCTCTCTCCAATCCCAGGTCCTAAAGTCTAAGACAGTAGCGCAAACTAGTGATGCCAGATTCAGGAAAAAAAATTTTGATTCAATTCAGCCTATTGAATTGGTTTATCGATTCAATTTTCCTGCCCAATTGGGTGTTTTTTTTCAAACATCCTGGTGGGTTTATTTTATAGCTTTTTCACCCCCCTTTGGCTTCTCCTAACCACACTGGCGCTGGCGCTGTGGTGTAAATAAAATAAAGAAGCAAAAAGGACTTTTCCTCTCTCTGTTAAATCCTAGCTCACGTTTGCGGTCTAACACCAGCTTTGGCAGGATACACATTTCAAATCTGACATATTGTAATCACAAAACAGAAAATAAAATTAGTTTTTCTACCTTTTGTTGTCTGGTTATTTTTCAAATCTTGTTGGTCCAAGGCTCTGGTTGTCTTCTGATAACTTGCTTGCCAGAGTCTCCTTCTTTCTTCTTTCTCCGTGCTAACCATCCATCTGCCATCTCTGTCCTCCCCTTCCGTTTCTCTTCCCTCCCCTGGATGTCTGGCATCTTTTCTTTCTTTTGTCTCACTCCACAGATCCACCTTTTCTTAACTACCCTTTCATCCAGCAGTTCTCCCTCCTTCCCCACCACCCCAGTGTCCACCATCTCTCCCTTTCTTTTCCCAACTACCCTCCTAACCAGTATCTCTTTCCCCCCCCTCCACACCATCCCTTGTGTCCAACTTCTCTCCCTTTCTGTTCCTTCCCTCCCTAAAACCCATGTCCATCATCTCTCTCTCTCTCCTCTATTTTCAGACCCATTATTTCTTCCCACCCAAAGTCCGGCATATGCACGTCTCTTTGAACCCCTCCCCCTTCCCTCCGTGTACTTCTACACCAGGGCCCCCCTCCCCTGAAGGCCTGCCCCCCTTAAAGGTCTGCATCCCACCTCTGAAGGCCTGTCCCCCCCTTGAAGGTCTGCCTGCCTGCCTGCTCCCCTTGAAGGCCTGCCCCCCCTGAAGGCCTGTCCCCACCCTTGAAGGCCTGCACCCCCCCTGAAGGCCTGCATCCCCCCGAAGGCCTGCCTGCCTGTTCCCCTTGAAGGCCTGCCCCCCTTGAAGGCCTGTCCCCCCCGAAGGCCTGCACCCCACGAAGACTGCACCCCCCTCGAAGGCCTGTCCCCCTGCCCCCCCTTGAAGGCCTGCACCCCCCCAAAGGCCTACACCCCCCCCAAAGGCCTACACCCCACCCCAAAGGCCTGTCCCCCCCCCTTGAAGGCCTGCCTGCCTGTTCCCCTTGAAGGCCTGTCCCCCCCTTGAAGGCCTGTGCCCTCCCTTGAAGGCCTGTCCCCCCCCGAAGGCCTGTCACCCCCCTGAAGGCCTGCCTGTCCCCCTTGAAGGCCTGTTCCCCCCGATGGCCTGCACCCCCCCCCCCCAGAATGGCTTGTCCCCCCTTTGAAGGCTTGCCTGCCTATTCTCCATGAAGGCCTGTCCCCCTGAAGGCCTGTCTCCCGCCCCTCCACAAGGTCTGCCTGCCCGCCCCACCCTGAAGGACTGCTGCCCCCACCACTACCTCGAAGGACCGCTCGGCCCAACCACCACCACCACCACGAAGCACTGCTCATTCCCCCGGCCTCCCCGCTTCATTTCCCTGGGGAAACAGCCTGCAGCAAGATCGTGCGATGCCAGCGATCTTTGCTTGCTTCGGCTGTTTCCTCCGCTGCAGTCCCGCCCCGCGCGATCTTGCTGCAGGCTGTTTCCAGACTCAGCACGGGGGGGGAACCAGACCGGACTGGGAGCACCCGGGGCGGTCCGCCCCCACGCCCCCCCCTTGGTATGCCACTGCTGATAGCACAAACACTGGCATACAAGCAGAACATATACAACCCAGGTTGTACAAAAAGTGAGGCATGCCAGGCATTAGTGCTAGAGGTAATTATGGGAAAAACATCTTAAATCTATCGATGGGTCCTTGTCCCATGTGATTTACTTCAATATTTTTCAATAAGTACTTTACACTAAGTCCTTTTTTTCAACCAGGAGCTGGAAAAGACCTCAACAATCCCAGTATCAGTCCAATACCTGCTAGATTCCTGAGGACACCAAAATTCATATATAAAACAAAAGGGAAAAGAAACTTTCAATTATTGCTTTGTCAGATATGGCTTTGTACAATAAATTCTGAACAGTATACTGTACAGTAGAGTTCTTTTCCTTAAGGGCCTGAAAGAAAGCTGGGTTTTCAGGATATGTATAAAAGTTATTTGCTCAAGAATGTATTTGGGCATACACAGTTCTTTGATCAAAATGTAAGTCTGCATAGTTTGGTCTAAGGTGAACATGAAAACAGTACAAGTTGAGGAGGATTGGGATATGGGTCGAGGACTAGCTCAACAGCTAGCTGAATCAACTGATTATACTGGCTAGCTGAGAGAAGGGAAGATCTAAAGCTAAGGGTCATTATCAGACAGCTGTAGACATTCATGGGCCTCAAAAGAATAGTGTTGCACATTGCTGTCTGTGCAGGAAAAAGGGACCAAGCCCTAAGACATACAGTATGCCAGTCAGTGACAACCCTGCCACTGGAAACAGTTTCAAAAGGGTTGAAGGCAAGTGGCACAACAGTAATATTGTCCCCCGATGAAGGCCTCACTGGCTGAAACACTCTAAATTTGGTGAGAAGCGTCAGGCAGTTCATGGTCCCCCAAGGTTGGCTCTGGCTGAGAAGCCATCAAGATAAGTGTTGTTGCTCTTGTACTAAACATTGTTAGAATTGCACATAATTAATGAAAAATTGTACTCCCTTAGTTAGTTATATTTTTTATTTCCTTTTATTCCATTCTAATTAATAAACTAATAAATTAACAAATGAATAATAAAGACTTTAGGGTAGGAAGGAGGTTTTGAAGTAGATGATAACATCACATGCATTCAGAATGAAGACTTGAAATAACATCTAGGTTATAAGAGGTCTCTTTACTGAGAATTATGCACATCTATGATACTTCTACCTCACTATTAATTATAGGGATGAGTGCTATTTGTTGAATCAGGTAGTGATTCATATGTTTAATATAAACGGACTAATTTACTAGTCCTTTAACAAAATTAAAGCATGCGTTAAAATAAGATTGTTGAATATAAGTATTTATAAGCTATCCTCAAAAAAAAACCCTGTTGTCGAACTGGTTGCAATACTAGCATTGCAAACCTTGATCACACAGAGGCAGTTCCTGTTAACTTAGAAAAGGCAGGAACAGAGATTTATTTGCCTTTGAATAAGCAAGGTAGAGTGCAACCAGCAGGAAAAGGTTTCACACCCTTTTATAAAACTGCAATAGGCAGTGAGGGAGGGGCGCAAAGTTCTCACATAGTAACGTCAGACCTCAGGGAGCAATGGACTAGGCAGCCAATCAAGAAGCTGAGCAGCTCAGCTCAGTTGGCTAAACGGGGAGTGGTTTCACACAGCAGGAGGCCACCTCAGAGTTTGTCACGGAGCTCATCTCAGAGACCCACACCAGGGATAAACAATGGGGAAAGATATTGGAGACACTTTGAATCAGACTTGGGACTAGACCTTCCTTGGCTGGGGACAAGACAGGAGGAATCTGCCATGCAAGTGAGAACTCTTATCTGCCTCAAAACTTACCAAGCTGATGGCAGTGCTCAGACAGCTAGCTCTCAGTTAATGAGAACAGCTGTAACTATCCAGCTCAGGAAGAACATACAAGCCAGGATATAGAAATGTCTGCTGAAATCCCAGAGATTGAGAATGTGAATAGCATTGCAGAGCCAGAATGTGAAATGGTTTGGGAGGAAATATACCCCTTTGCCTATAGTTTACTGTGAAGTCAAAAGTATATGCTAAACATTTCTCTGCATGTTTGTGAAGGTGGGGTCAGGGCACTTCCCTGATCTCCCAGCACAGTCCTTCTAATGAAACCAGTGTTCCTATGTGAAATAAGAACTGTACAAGCCTTTAGAGAAAATCTCAAAGGATTTGATAATACACCAAAGCTGTTCCAGCAGGGCACAGTAGCCCAAAGTTAAAGAAGCTCTAGTAAGTTGTGCATTACATCAGAGAGCTGATTGCACAGCTGATGTCAGTGCAGTTGTTTAGCACTGTGATAAAAGGACATTGCAAATGTTTGATTTTTTGGAAGCGTTTTGTGGCATCATTTTGAGTTTGTTTATGGATTGTTTTCTACCGTATGATGTGGACAATGTTTGGTTGTGCCATATGATTTATCTGAAATACCAATACCAGAAGAAAAATAAAGAAAATCTTTTGTTTGAATCCAATTAAGGATGAGGCTTGCTTAGCCACTCCAGTGAACTGCTCGGCTGGGTGGTGTGTGGGTCAGGACAGCACCTTAGCACCCTATTCCCCGCCACAATATATATAAATAAGAGAGAGAGAGAGAACATGCATACTATATATAGACACTGTAGATTTGCTATCTAGATTTCAGTTGTTAACTGTAACCCTATGTAATGTAATATTGTAACACTGTGAATGTTAACCTGTAACCCGTTCTGAGCTCTCTGGGGAGGACGGAATTTAAGTCTAACTAACTATATATATATATATTCACATATACAGTATATATGCCAATACAGTATTTCCCCGGTCATTCACGGTCGGCGGTTTGCAGTCCCGATCATTCGTGGTATTTTCCGACCATGAACCGCCAACCAGGAGAGGACAGCTGGAGAGGCGGGAGAGAGCAGCCGGGGCGCCAGCGAGTGAAGGAAATCACTCGCTGTATGGTCCGACCGCCTCTTCCTGCACTAACGTCGGCCCTTACCAATCAGGAGCTGCTTTGACACGCAGCCTTACATTGGTAAGGCCCGACTTTAGTGCAGGAAGAGGCGGTTGTAGCATAAAGCGAACGATTTCCTTCACTTGCCGGCGCTCCGGCTGCCCTCTCCAGTCTCTCCCACGAAAAACAGTCAAGATTCAGGAACCCCCGTGAATATCGGGGGAGAGAACTGTACTTAGTAAGTACTAAAATATGTTTTTGCATTAAACTAGGCCAATCACGTGATGGCTAAGTTTCCTCCGTACATGCTGAACAGGTACCTCCGTTCCCAAGATGAAATAAGCCTCAAAACGCCCCCTGGTCATGCCTTTCGACTGCAAACTGTCAAACAACTTTCCTACTCTCACTTCATACTGGGTCACTGGAATCAACTGCTCCCACAGATAAGAACCCTTGAAGGACTCCTGGACTTTAGGAAAGTAATAAAAACATACTTGTTCACCTAACTACCAAGACCGATAGATTACAAAGAAATGTATATTGATACCAGATCCTCTGTATGTGTTGTGTTAGGACAAAAATGTGTACTGTAAAATCTTATACTGTAACTGTGACAAATTTAACTTGTAAACTGTATATTACAGATATTGCTATTAGATCCCTAGTAGAGAATGACACAGTGACAAAATTCATCACCGTCCCCGTGGATAACCGCGGGAAATAATCCCATGTCATTTTTTAGTGTCTATTTCAACCTCAGGTTGTTCTACTCCAGCATTCTTCAAAGCAAAACTTGAGGGTCAGTGGTTGTGGCCATTCATACTCTGATTCTTCCCTCTCTCCTTAAAGAATAACATGAAGATGGTTTCCCGCGGTTATCCGCGGGGACGGGAACGGTGATGAATTTTGTCACCGTGTCATTCTCTAATCCCTAGTATGTGTCGAGTTAGGATAAAAACTTGTACCAGAAAAAACCAAACTTGTACTGTAACTATGACATATTGTAACCTAACTATATATTAATATATAACCTATCCTAAGCTCTTTGTGGATGACGGGATAGAAAATAAATTTAATTAATTGTAAACTGGGAGCTGCCCCGACACTGTCCAGCGACCTCGGGCCGCATGGAAGCCCTGCTCCGCCTCCCGAAACCCCTGAGTTTCTGCTTCTTCTCTACAAGGCAGCTCCATTGCCACCGGGAGCTGCCCCGACACTGACCAGCGACCTCGGGCCGCGTGGGAGCTCTGCTCCACCTCCCGAAACCCCCGAGTTTCTGCTTCTTCTCTACAAGGCAGCTCCATTGCCACCGGGAGCTGCCCCGACACTGACCAGCGACCTCGGGCCGCGTGGGAGCCCTGCTCCACCTCCCGAAGCCCCCTACGACTTTGCCGACTTCTCAGGACAGCTCCATTGCCACCGGGAGCTGCCCAGACACAGACCAGCGACCTCGGGCCGCGTGGGAGCCCTGCTCCACCTCCCGAAGCCCCCTACGACTTTGCCGACTTCTCAGGACAGCTCCATTGCCACCGGGAGCTGCCCCAACACAGACCAACGACTTCAGCCCACAACCCCAAACACCTAAAATAAAGCTATCCCCCAAAACACACACTCAAGCCACCCTACTGATAATCCTTCTCATTACCAGTTGGAAAGTAGTAGCAAACAACTTACCAATACCCACCACACCTACAAGCTCCTTTGCAACCAATATCCAGACTCTCAACAGGAGATCCCTCGAACCACCATTCCAGCACTCAACACCCTATCACCCTAATATGGAGAAGTAGACCTACACATCCCAAAACCAAACCTCATCATCTTCCAAAAACTCTCATTTACCCTGAAACGGCTCATAACCATCAAACAGACATCACTTCCCTAACCTGCGTCTACTTAAACATCAGAGCCTTAGGACCCAAAACAGAACACATAAAAAACTGGATAATAACCGAAAACCTAGACTGCCTCTTCCTCACAGAAACCTGGTTAACCTCAGACACAGACCCTAGAATAACTGAGGTATGCCCTCAGGGGTACAAAATAACAGTAACCTGCAGAGAGAAAAAACGCGGAGGAGGACTAGCAATAATAATTAAGGACTCCCTAACCCTAAACATACTAGAAAAAACATCCACCCCACAAATGGACTTCCTCGCCTGTCATCTCACAAGCACAACACTAAAAAACACTCTAAACTGCATGCTCTGTTATATAACGCCAGGCAACTGGACCACAGTGAGACCTGAATTTGAAAACTTAATTTACCAAAACTCCTTAACAGCAGAATACAACCTTATCCTAGGAGACCTAAACCTTCACCTAGAAGACCTAACTTCCACACCAGCAAAAAACTGTCTATCTTTCCTCACCGCCCTGTCCTTCCAAATCCTAAACCCACAAACCACACATGAAAAAGGTCATCAACTGGACATTGCAGCATTCATGACTCACCAACCATCCATCCCAGCAATTCAAACACCCAACGGAACCTGGTTCCCATCCCTCTGGTCAGATCACTACACCTACAACTTCAACATCAACTGGACCAAGACCAAAACCACACCTCAATCCAAAAAAATAACATACACCTCACGCAAACATATCGAGCCAACCACCTTTTGGACATAAGTAGATGAATCAATCCAAGACTGCGACCCAAAAAACTTCATCTCTCACTGGAAGTATGTGTCCACCAACATCCTTGATGAACTAGCCCCACTACAAACCAAAACCAGAACCAGCAGGAGATCAGACCAATGGTTTGACAAGGAACTGTTCCAACTCAAAAGACAGTGTAGAAGATTAGAAAGAAAATGGAGAAAAACAAGCCTATATCAAACAAAAATTGCTTGGAAAAAAATTAACAAACTTCTACTAAAGACCAAAAGGAAAACTCATTACACAAATCTTATAGGCACAGAAACCCAAGACCCCAAAAACTATTCCAAATCTTAAAAGATCTAACAGATACCAAACCCTACACAACCACAAACAATACCCCACCCCCCTCAGCTACCCTCCTAGCAGATCATTTCAAGAACAAAATCACTAACGTCAGAGCCACCCTCAATCTTACTCCATCCCACCAAAACGTAATCACAATTCACCCCACAGAAAAAGATTCAACTGCAGCAGACAGAACATGGTCTCAATTCCCCATCATACAATGGTCCGAATTCAACAATCTCTACAAAAAATACAGCCACGCCTCTTGTGACTTCAACCACTGCCCTTCATATCTTCTTACTACCTCCAGTATAAAATTCCGTGCTTTACTTCTACAATGGATTCAAACCACGCTCACAGACGGCTTTTTCCCCACTGTACTCAGCGAAATTATCATCGCCCCAATCCAAAAAGACCCAAAAGGACCACCAGACCAACCATCCAACTTCAACCCTATTGCCTCAATACCGCTATACATCAAATTTACAGAAGGCCTAATAGCCAAACTACTCACTAACTATCTGGATAACCATAACCTACTCCACCCCATGCAATCTGGCTTCAGAACCAACTTCAGCACAGAGACTCTTCTTGGCTCCCTTATGGACACAATCAGACAACACCTCAGCACAGGAAATAAAATGCTTCTCATACAATTGGACCTGATTGCAGCATTTGACCTTGTTGATCATAACATCCTTCTGCAAATCTTGGATGCAATAGGTATCTCAGACAAAGTATACTCTTGGTTTAAAGGCTTCCTAAAATCCAGTACGAAGGACAATTATAGAGACCACCCCCAGCAAAAGAAAAGATGTGATAGTAGTAAAGACTGCAACATAAGCAATATCAGCAACTCATTTCTTAGTATTGCAACGGAAAGTGAAACGACACAAAAATCCATACGAAAAAGGAGATTATCGCTGAAAAATAGCTGGAAAGCGATGATCACAAATGCTCACAGTCTAAGCAACAAAGTTCATGATCTGCAAGCCCTGATGTTTGAGGCAGATCTAGATAATGTCGCTATCACAGAGACATGGTTCAGTGAATCACATGGATGGGATGCAAACATACCGGGATATAATCTTTTTAGGAAGGACAGAGATGGTCATAAAGGTGGAGGAGTAGCTCTCTATGTAAAGATCAATATCCAAGCGACCGAAATGCAAGGGACCTGGGGAGAGGAAGAAGCGATATGGATTGCTCTGAAAAGAGAAGATGGAACTTCTATCTATGTGGGTGTAGTCTACAGACCTCCGACTCAATCGCAGCAAATTGATAAGGATCTGATTGTGGATATCCAAAAGTTTGGAAGGAAAGAGGAGGTTCTGCTGTTGGGAGATTTCAACCTGCCAGATGCGGACTGGAATGTTCCGTCTGCGGAATCGGAAAGAAGTAGGGAGATAGTGGATGCCTTTCAAGAGGCTCTGCTCAGACAAATGGTGACGGAACCCACAAGGGAAAAAGCGATATTGGATCTGGTCCTCACAAATGGAGAGAGTATCTCTAATGTTCGAGTGGGTGCTTACCTGGGAAGTAGCGATCATCAAACGGTTTGGTTTGATATAACGGCTAAAGTGGAGAGCGGCCACACGATACTTAAAGTCCTAGATTTCAAACGTACGGACTTTAATGCAATGGGAAAGTACCTGAAGAAAGAGCTGTTAGGATGGGAGGACATAAGAGAAGTGGAAAGACAGTGGTCTAAGCTGAAAGGAGCGATAAAAATGGCTACGGACCTTTATGTGAAGAAAATCAATAAAAACAAGAGAAAAAGGAAGCCGATATGATTCTCCAACCTAGTGGCTGAGAAAATAAAGGCGAAAGAGTTGGCGTTCATGAAATATAAAAAAAACCCCAAGAAAAGGAGAGCAGAAAGGACTAAAGGGTGAAACTGAAAGAAGCCAAGAGAGAGATACGTTTGGCGAAGGCACAGGCAGAAGAACAAATGGCTAAAAATGTAAAAAAGGGAGATAAAACTTTTTTCAGATATATTAGTGAAAGGAGGAACATAAAAAATGGAATTGCTAGGTTAAAAGATGCTGGGAACCAATATGTGGAGAGTGATGAGGAGAAAGCAAATGTGGTAAACAAATACTTCTGTTCTGTGTTCACAGAAGAAAATACTGGAGAAGGACCGAGATTGTCTGGCAAAGTTACATGAGAAAATGGAGTAGATTCTGCGCCGTTCACGGAGGAGGGTGTTTATGAGCAACTTGAAAAACTGAAGGTGGACAAAGCGATGGGATCAGATGGGATCCATCCCAGGATACTAAGGGAGCTCAGAGAGGTTCTAGTGAGTCCTATTAAAGACTTGTTCAACAAATCTCTGGAGACGGGAGTGATTCCTGGGGATTGGAGGAGAGCGGATGTGGTCCCTATTCATAAAAGTGGTCACAGGGATGAAGCAGGAAACTACAGGCCGGTGGAAAAATAATGAAAGTGTTGCTGAAAGAAAGGATAGTGTACTTCCTTGAATCTAATGGGTTACAGGATCCGAGGCAACATGGCTATACAAAAGGTAAATCATGCCAAACGAACCTGATTGAATTTTTTGATTGGGTGACCAGAGAGCTGGATTGAGGACATATGCTAGATGTAATTTACTTGGATTTCAGCAAAGCCTTTGATACAGTTCCTCATAGGAGGCTGTTGAACAAACTTGAAGGGCTGAAGTTAGGACCCAAAGTGGTGAACTGGGTCAGAAACTGGCTGTCGGACAGACGCCAGAGGGTGGTGGTTAATGGAAGTCGCTCGAAGGAAGGAAAGGTGACTAGTGGAGTCCCTCAGGGTTCGGTGCTGGGGCCAATCCTGTTCAATATGTTTGTGAGTGACATTGCTGAAGGGTTAGAAGGAAAAGTGTGCCTTTTTGCAGATGATACCAAGATTTGTAACAGTAGACACCGAAGAGGGAGTGGAAAATATGTAAAAGGATCTGCAAAAGTTAGAGGAATGGTCTAATGCCTGGCAACTAAAATTCAATGCAAAGAAATGCAGAGTAATGCATTTGGGGATTAATAATAGGAAGGAACCGTATATGCTGGGAGAAGCTGATATGCACGGATGGGGAGAGGGACCTTGGGGTTATAGTTTCCGAAGATCTAAAGGCGAAAAAACAGTGTGACAAGGCAGTGGCTGCTGGGTTGTATAAAGAGAGGCGTAGCCAGTAGAAGGAAGAAGGTGTTGATGCCCCTGTACAGGTCATTGTTGAGGCCCCACTTGGAGTATTGTGTTCAGTTTTGGAGACCGTATCTGGCGAAGGACATAAGAGGACTTGAGGCGGTCCAGAGGAGAGCGACGAAAATGATTGGAGGCTTGCACCAGAAGACATATGAGGAGAGACTGGAAGCCCTGAATATGTATACCCTAGAGGAAAGGAGAGACAGGGGAGATATGATTCAGCCATTCAAATACTTGAAGGGTATTAACGTAGAACAAAATCTTTTCCAGAGAAAGGAAAATGGTAAAACCAGAGGACATAATTTGAGGTTGAGGGATGGTAATTCAGGGGCAATGTTAGGAAATTCTACTTTACGGAGAGGGTAGTGGATGCCTGGAATGCGCTCCCGAGAGAGGTGGTGTTGAGTAAAACTGTGACTAAGTTCAAAGAAGCGTGGGATGAACACAGAAGATTTAGAATCAGAAAATAATATTAAATATTGAACTAGGCCAGTACTGGGCAGACTTGCACAGTCTGTGTCTGTGTATGGCCGTTTGGTGGAGGATGGGCTGGGGAGGGTTTCAAAGGCTGGGAGGGTGTAGATGGGCTGAAGTAAGTCTTAACAGAGATTTCGGCAGTTGGAACCCAAGCACAATACCGGGTAAAGCTTTGGATTCTTGCCCAGAAATAGCTAAGAAGAAAAAAAAAAAAAATTTAAATTGAATCAGGTTGGGCAGACTGGATGGACCATTCGAGTCTTTATCTGCCGTCATCTACTATGTTATCTACTATGTATATATACATACACATAATTTTTAAGATGTCCTCATTTATGTACTGTGTATTTTAATAGATTCAAAATATTTAGAAATTTATGGCTGAGTGTCAAAGAAACATAACTGCACCTGCACAAATCTTATTCATGTATACAGATACCTGAAAAGAACAGTTTCACATTCAGTGCCTGTTCTAATTTGTCATGCATTCAGCAGGGTGCTTCACCCATACCCTTGGCTTTTCAAGTTATGACTCCTCATTTAGATACTGTTGGTGGAAGAAACGTCTAAGGGATATAGTATGCCTTTACTTGTGGAAAAAGAAAGTAAATTACATTGCACAGTGAAATAATAAAGTTTGCATATTTTTTTCTCAATTATGAGTGCTCTTACATTTTTAGCCAATTTTTCCTCCAGTTGCTGACATAATTAGAATACCTAGATCATTCTATAGGGGGCAACAAGAAATATAAAGGACAAACTTATTTGTAAACACTACCCACACTTTGATAGAAAATTGGGTTTTTGAAGAGCTAAAGAACTTTTCTAACCATTCTGACTAGTTTATACTCCTTTTCATAGGAACATCTATTTTTGAAAGTTTGTTCTCTTGGCTTCCTGACGCAGCTATTACAAAGCAGGGTCCATGTGGGGGCAATTTAAAGTTGGCAATTTAAAGTTGTGTGCTATGATTAGAATAGAAGGGGGACCAATAGTTGCTTTACTTTATATTAACTCCTTTAAACAACTTTTTCTAAGAGCACAAAATGTATTACTGCTAGTCTATTGAGCTTGATTGTGCTAGTTTTTTTTTGGGGGGGGAGGCGTTCACTATTTTTGTTGACAATATATCCTGCAGATATTGAATTTTGTTTCAAAGTTTTCTCCTCACAAAGTTTTTGGGGTTATACCCTTCAAGGAAAAATTGCAGGTGTCAATGGCTGCTTTTGGATGGGATAATGTCCTTTCATTTAATGATCAGCAAGCTGTAGATTTGCTATCTAAATTTCAGTTCTTTACGACAGAGAATGACACGGGGACAAATTTGTCCCCGTCCCCACAGGAACTCAATTTCCCCATCCCGACCCCATGAGTTTTGTTGCTGTCACTGTCCCATCCTGTAAGCTCTGTCTTAACCGCACAAGCCTTGAACACTTATGATTTTAAAGCGTTTGAGGCAAGCGCAGAGGAGGATGGAGCTTGCAGGAATGGGGCAGGGACAGGAAAAGAACTCAAGGGGATGGGGAAAAATTTGTCCCCGTGTCATTCTCTAGTTTACGATTCAGGAAGAATCCCAACCATCCTTTTATTGGGAACAGATGGGTTTTTTTTTTTTTTAACACAAGTGCCTCAAAGCTGATCTGCATGCAGCCACCTTAACTGAATACTGCAGAAGCAAGCATATCTCTAGGGGGTTACGCATACAAAAGAAACCAAAACTATTTTTGGACAACCCTGGTTTTCTGGAGAAATGAAATGCTGCTCTTAATAAGCATTCACTGGATCCGATGTTGTTGATCATAAAGACAACTTAAACAGAGTTAATACAATATCCAGATAATTATCAACAGAAGTTGAATGTGCTTCAAACATCTTTTGACAGTGGATACATTCACTCAACAGCTAACAGCATTCAAGGAAGATATGAATCAATTTTGTTCAGAGCTAAAACGAATGAAGATTAAAAAAATTTAAACAGGAAGAGACTGATAATGCCAAAGGATATAACTTGGATGCATAAAAATAGAAGTTCAAAGACAAAACCCCATCTACATTCACACATCCCGTGACACCTCTGATAAAGAAAAAGATGGCACCAATAAGATTAAGAAGACATAAGGTGGCCCAGAGGGAGCCCAAATTGTTATTTTAAAAAATCCTGGAAATTTTCATGCTCAGAGAAAACAAGAGATTCCTCCTTCCCAAATCGTGGAAGACAAAGAAACAAACAAACAAAGAAAGTGACTAGTTGGTGCTCATCTCCTTTATTAGATAATATGACACTGACTCGACACGATCGTGTTGTGGCAGACCTCAGTACCTAAGGATGAAAAGGCAAGAAACAGTTGCTTCACAGGAAGAACAGATTACGAGGCAGGCACATGAACCTTGTTTTACCTCAAACAATCACACCGTCTTTCTTTTGCCAAGAGGCAGACAAATAAAAGTCTTTTTAAAGACTACAAGAGAAGTGTCGCACACATTTGTGAATCCCTAAATATCTTTCTCCTCAGTTCACAAAATCAGACTCCTGAGGCAGGCCTTTTTAGGCTGAAACACGATTGTGTCGAATCAGTGTCATATTATCTAATAAAGGAGATCGAGCACCAACTAGTCACTTTGTTTGTTTCACAAATTTCATGCACTAGCCTCCAATATGTCAACAGGTCGAACAATGAGGGAATGCAAGAACCCATGGTAGCCCAGCCTGTGGAGTCCACCAATGAATTTAACTTGTCCCGAAGGAATTTTACACCAGAAGAAAGGACTTTATTACAGAAAGGACTTTCATTTGTCCCATCAGTGGGTTTGGGTTTGATTTTTCAAGTCATTTTTAAAAATTAATCCACAAATGCAAACTTGCCTTGTTTTTTTTGAAAACAATAGCTCTGAATGTGATATTGACCAAACATCTCCCTTAAAAAGGATCCTACACTCCATTTAGCAGATATTATCAGCACTACACTAGTGAAAGCCCTTGAAGACAGGACTATTATGGAGCAAGAGTTTGATTTTTTACATCAAAAACATCTGGTTACCCTGGTCATATACTTTGTTCCTAAGATCCATGTGTCTCTTACAATCCCTCCTGGCCGCCCTATAGTTTTTGGTACAGGATCAATTTTGGAGTCATTATCTGACTTTGTGGATTTCTATTTAAAATTGGAGGCCCAAAAGAGCAGATCATACGTGAAGGACATTACATCTATGATCCTTATTTTGCAAGAGTTTAAAACTATTCCTAACAGTGTGCTATTGGCCATCCTTGTTATTTCTGCACTATATACAAATATCCCACAGGATGAGGCATTAGCTGTGATTAGGCTACATCTTGTTGCACATGATAATCGACACATGAATTTTTTTGTCACTTTGGCACAAATTGTGTTGGGTAAAAACTACATATTTGATAAGCAATTTTTTTTCTTCAAGTTCAGGGCACAGTCATGAGGGCCACTATAGCCCCTTTGGGTCACTTGCCTGTAAGTTTCTCAATTTGACATTTCTGCACTCATTTGAGTTCTAACAGCACATTGGATGTAATAGCTCTGCTCTGTACCAGCTCAAAGCTGTACCTCAGCAATGTCTAATTTAATTGCTATCTATTATCCTAAATGAATGAACTGTGCTTCCTTGCCACCAGTAGCAGGTTAAATCGAGGAATAAGAATAAGCACCTATCTTAGCATAAAATCCCTGTGACCGATATTAGGCTTCTCTTTCGCCTGTCTCCCCTTATTTTCCAACCATGTGTCCATATTTGAATTCAAGAAAGCACAGGACATGCCCAGGGAAAGGAAGGAATAGTAGATGGTATGGATGGGCAGACTGGACAAGCCACATGGTCTTCATCTGTCTTCATTTTCTATTTTGTTATGTTTATAGTTCACTTTCTCCAGCATGCATAGATGAGTGTAACCTTCACACAGCAGCAGGTATAATCCTAAACAAAACACTCAGAGGAGGTGAGCTGCATGTTTTGCATAAAGTGGCACCATGCTTGTCTTTATTTGCTATTACAGTTTTATGGTTTCCTTCCTAACCTCACCAGGTTTATGCCAGGCCTAGTTCAGGGTTAGCTCTGGGCTGCCTGGTACCAGGGTAGGGTCGCCTCACCCAACCAGCACATAACATCAAACCCCAGAAGGCATAGGCTGATTCAATAACGACCTTCGAGCATTCCAGTTCATGCTAATTCAGAGCTCCTAGGGGTGCCCATTGTTAAATGGTGCCACAGGTAACTGGCCTGCACAACCTACCATAAAGCTTTCCTCAGCATGGTTTCTGCAGGCAAGTCACATACTTGGGGAAAGAGGGAGTAGATAATGAGAAAAAGGGGCAAGAAAACAAAAGTAAATACAAATGAATCAAAGGTATTGTATTCAGGTAAGTATATCAAAGATTTCATGAATGCTGAAATGCAAACGCATACAAAGAGAGGCAAGTGAGATGTCAAAATCCAACTAAATGCAGTATGTTTTAGTTCATAAAACAGTCCAAAGAAGAAGAACTCTCTTTGTATGCGTTTGCTTTGCTGGTTTTCGAGGCAAGTTCTTGCTTTTCTCCTTTCCTCTTTCTCTTGAATGCTGAAATGAAATAATGTATTTTGCTGTAGTATACCATCGTCAAGGTTCAAGGGTATATCCCAAACAAACTGAGCACAATCCAAGCAACCATTCATCCCTCAGTCACAAACATTTGCCAGTTTTGCTCTCAGTAGACTGGAACACTCACTCATAAAAGAACATAAGAACATGAGTAATGTCTCTGCTGGGTCAGACCAGAGGTCCATTATGCCCAGCAGTCCACTCACATGGCGGCCCATCAGGTCCAGGACCTGTATAATAATCCTCTATCTATACCCTTCTATCCCCTTTTCCTTCAGGAAATCATCCAATCCCTTCTTGAACCCCATTACTGCTCAAATATAAAACCACTCTGGAAAAAAAAACTAGAAGTTGAAGTATTTTGTATAAGAACATACAAATAGCTTTACTGGGTCAGACCAATGGGCCATCAAGCCCAGTAGACTGTATCCAAGATAGAGAAAGAGAGTAATTTAGTTTAGGAACTTATTCTATGAAAGGTATACTAGTAATCTGCTGCTAAACATAGAGCTAATTATTAATTGGATGCAGTAGTTGATGTTATTTCCACATTTCAAGACGTTTTAATTAGAGAAAATTTACTAAATGTGTCAGTTCTACAGAAACATATTTCACAGAACGATATCTAATAACACCCTTGCAAGGATATCTAAGAAAAAAATGTGCCCCCTAGCTGAGTAACCCCAGGTTTTAAAATCAGGAATTCTCGTCTTTTTTTCTGAGACTTCCTTGAGACATCAAGGAATATTTGAATATGGCACCCTAGGAAATCTTTTGATCTGTTCTTAAAGAAAATTTTAAAGATTCAATCCTTGTATGGAGCCAAAGTTACAGTCAGTAAGAGGGTGGCTGGAATAGCCACTTCTCTTTCAGATTGTTCCAATAAAGCGGAAACATCTAAAGGACCTTCCTTTGAGTCACCATCATCTTCTTTATTTTGTGGGTCTTGAGATTTAACCGGCAAATAATAAGCCTATGAAAGGGGGGGGGGGGGGTAGTGAATCTTCTGGGATCTTAAAAATTTCCAGGAAATAACATTTTACCATAACTTGAGGAGAAACTGAGGAAATCCTGGGAAAGTTAATCAAGCATAGATTATTATTTCTACTATTGTTCTCAAGGGTTTCCAATTTTCTCCTCATCATTAAATTATCTCTTACAAGCAAATCTTGATGATGTTTAACAGTTATCAACTCTTTATCACAGTTTTGATTATCAGATTTTACTAAAGTCATATCTTCAGTCAAAGAGTTAATTTCTTCCTTCTGAATTTTCAATTCTTTGTTTAAATATTCAATTTAGGGATTTAAAAAAGTTTCCCAAATTTGCCACCAAATCCCAAAGGGTTTCAAGGGTGACTTCTGGGGGTTTAACTGGCAAAAAGGAAACTTGTTTGGACATTGTACTTTCAACTGTTTTACCTCCTTTGAGCCTTGTTCCTCCATAGCACCAGATATTCCAGCCGTGGGTTCGTTCAGGAGGAATAAATCACTCCCAGATATTCCTCTTTCCTGACGCTAGCGCAGTTTCAGCTGAGAGTCTTGAGGTAGGTGTCTCTATTCAGGGAAGTCCTACCGAAGATACTGGGACTGATGATTCTTCAGGGAGTGAATTGGAACGGAGAGAGAAGCGCCAAGAGAAACCCTATGATGGTGAGCATTTTTCCACTAAAAAAGAGCACATTTTTATGGAAAGGCCAATGGAGGTGACTCTAGATTCACTTTGGAAACTTGTGGCTAACTTAGGGAAGTCCATAAGTCCAAATTTCAAATATATAGAGGGGAAAATAATAGAACATACAAAAGAGCTAAATAATTTAAAACAAGATGTGACTGTCTCCAAATCTTCATTGGAAAAGTTGGAACAAGAAGTTAATTCATCAAAATTAACCCAAGAGACATTGATTAATGACAACACGAATCTCAGAAGAAAGGTAGAATCACTTAAAAACAATGCCCGCAATAATAATTTAATATTGATTAATTTTCCTAGGAGTGTTTTGATAACTCCTAGGGAAATGTTAAAAAGATATCCAGTTGGAATATTGGAAATGTTGGAGGACAATTTATCCCCATTTTCACAAGTATACTACCTTCCTGATAGGAAAAATCAACAACAAGAGATAGATGACCAAGAGCCATTGGATGTGACAAAGTTATTGGAGACATCAGATAAGGAGATAGTAATACCTTCCACATTAATTCTTACTTTAGCTCTTTCTATAGATAAATCTTGGAATTTGAGACTTTTCTTTAAAAACCAGCTGAAAGAATTTTGGGGACTCAAAATACAAATGTTTCCTGACCTCTCACAAGAGACACAAAGGCGTCATCATGAATTTCTTATTTTAAAACCAGGGGTCATCTCTATGGGGGCCACATTTTACCTAAGACACCCCTACAAGTGTGTCACCGTACAGTAAAATATGTTTTCTTTGAACCCCATCAATTAACTGCCTTTTTGGCGTTATCTCATCTAGGTGGAGAAAAATCGTAAACTCTCAGATTAAAAATATATGACTCTCCTTTCTCAATTCAACAGCCCTTATTATGTCTTTATTACATGATTTTGCATTTCCTTAGTTCTCGCTACTTTATTTATTTATTTAGCAAGTCCTCAAAGGAGCCCAGAATGAGTTACAAAGATACATTCATAGTATAGAAGGACAAAATTATTGAAAGACATTTTTGGCCGACATAGCTTAGAAGAATTTGCAGCATTCATAGAAGATATTACATGCATAGTATATGATTGGTGGTTGGCAGTTTAGATCCCGTGAGTAACGTCTGTCATTATGGAGCTCGTGAGTAGCGTTGGACATTAAGGAGCTGGATTTGTGAAGAGGAAAGTTTTCACGGCCTTCCTGAGGTTCCACAGAGTGTCTAGTGATCTAATGGATGTGGGGATGATGTGCCAGAATCTGGGTATAAACTGTGAATAAGAGTGTTTGTGGGCTGTTTCAGTTTTGAGTGAACGACCAGGTGGTAGTGTGAGCCATCTCTCTGTTTGAGATCTCAGTGATCTGTTTGGGATGTAAATTTGTAGTTTTGATGTCATGTAGTTCGGTATCAGCTTGTGGAAGGTCTTGAAGGCTAGGTCCAAGGCTTTAAAGGCGCAGCGTTTTTGGATAGGTAACCAATGCATGGATGTTAGTGCTGGGGTTAACATGGTCTCGGAAACCTAGGTTTTCAGGAGACGAATGGCTGCATTTTGTACACCTTGGAGGCAGGAGAGGGTTTTTGTCGGTAAGCCAACTAGTAGTGCGTTGCAATAGTCTAAACGGGATAATACAAACGCATGTAGTAGTTGGGCAAAATCAGTTTCTGAAAAGTAGGGACAGATGCACTTCAGTTGATGGAGGTAGTAGAAGTAGAGAGTTGCGCGGGGACAGAAATCCCACCCGTCCCCGCCAAAATCCCACCCGTCCCCACCCGTCCCCGTGAGGAATCCCTCCGTCCCCACCTGTCCCCGTGAGGAATCCCTCCGTCCCCACCCGTCCCCGCGAGGAATCCCCTCCGTCCCCACCCGTCCCCGCGAGAAATCCCCTCCGTCCCCACCCATCCCCGCGAGGAATCCCCTCCGTCACCATCCTTCCCTATAAACTTCAGAAATAGTTATTTTATTTAATTATGCTACTGAATTAAAGGCTCTGGTAGAGACCCATTTACAAATAAGCAAAGAGACTTTATTAATTTGGAAATATTAATTGGGAAGAATACATACTTTGTAAATGGGTTTCTACCAGAACCTCTAATGTAAATATAAAATATAAATACTCAGCTGATGAGAACCCACAAACTGTCAGCTGAGGACTTCCTTTGCAGTTGGCCGGGGGTCCCTTTTGCCAAGCTTAGCAGGCAGCAGTAGCGTCCCTGAGTCACAGATGCTGGCACCTCAGTGGCTCATGGATGCTGCCAGCGACTGCTGCGTTTGGTGGAGGGGAGTTCTGGCCATTTCTAGAGGAGGTCCTCTGCTGGCGGTGCTTGGGGATCCCCACCAGTCACAGCAAGGGTCAACAAGTACTTCAACACTGTAGAAATAAAACCAGAAATGCATTTCCTTTTCTTTTGAACACAAAACAAAGACATCTGCCATATACATTTCCCAAAGCTAACATATTTTAGTCAATAAATTCCATTTTTTACCTTCGTTGTCTGGAGACTTATTTTTTTTTTTTTTTTGTCAAGGTTTGTTTATTGAAATTTTTTCAAGATACAAAATATGGATGAATATAACAAAACATAGTGAATGAGAGGTACAATCCAACAGTAAAATGAGCAAGTGCATATTTAGGTGGTGATATGATATACCGTCAGTAAACATCGTATAAACAAAGTAGGAGTGCACCTTATATCTAATATTAACATCCAGAAGAAGTATTAGCAAGTATGAATCAAAGTGAAATAACAAAAATGTCATACATCAATGTAATCTGAATAAATAAAGCATCCTCTACGAAACAATATATAAATATAACACAAATAGTTGTGATAGAAATGATAAAAATTAAATAAAAAACATTATTATATGGAAGCAAGGATATCAAGATTGATTGGGGCGCAAATATAGTTTTAATGAATTCCATTTGGTTTGGGAATGGAGAAACTTGTTAGAGGCCTTAGCTAAGTATATTTCAGACCGGTAAGTAAGGCAAACCAAGTTCCACCATTGAGAATATGAGGCTTTAGATAAGTCTTTCCATGAAGACAAGAGAACCTTAAGGGCTAGGGAGAGTAAAAGGTCCAGCAGGAAATAATCTGAATCAGGTATTATGTCGTTTAATGAGAAAGACTTCAGTAGAAGCATTTGATATGTCAAGGGAATATCTATATGAAATATAGAGCATACCGTACCCCACACGGAGGACCAGAAAGAGTTGATGGAGGAACAGGAGAAGAGAAGATGCTTCAGAGTGCCATCAGATAAGTTGCAGGTCCAACAATTCTTAGAAAAGGAGGGATTAATACGGTGAGATCTTATGGGGGTCCAAGTGGCTCTGTGAAGTAAGAAGAATGATTGTTGAAGAATGGAGGCAGAGCGAGAAGTGTGAAAGGTAGATTTAAATATGTATGCCCATGCCTCGTCAGAAATTGAAATAGTTAGGTCAGATTCCCAAGCAGATTGTAGGGAGGACAGTGGAAATGGCGTGAGAGATTTTAGATATTTATAGAAACGAGAGGCTGTATGACCCAGTGCCAAAAATTGTTTGGAAAGGGTAACTAAAGTAGGGATAGGCGAGAGTACTACTGAGTCTGGAGACTTATTTTTCCATAAAGTTGGTCCCAGTTTCTTTTTTCCGCTTTCCCATCTCCTCTAAATTCTTCTGTTGCTGTCCATTGATTTCCCCTACCATGGTCCAGCATTTATCTCTTTCTCATCTTTCATGCCTGCCCACCAGCCCCATGCCCAACATTTCTCCTTCTATCACCCCTCTCCAACACTATGCCACATCTCTCCCTCCATTCCCTTCACCACTGTCCAATATTCCTCCCTCTTGCATCCCTTTCAATCTGTCCCATTGTTCCCTTGCCACATTTCTCACTCTCATCTTTTTCTTCCCTATCACATTCTGTACCTTCCTCCCTACGACCAAAAATTCTCCTCTTTCTTCCATTTGCCGTGTGTGTGCCGTGAGGGAGGTCTGGTGCCCCAGAGTAAGAGCAGGGGTGCCCACACTTTATGGGCTTGCGAGCTACTTTATAAAGACTAAGTCAAAATGATCTACCAACAATAAAATTAAAAAAAAACACAAAGCACAATGAAAGGCAGAGAAAATGTTAATTATTCATATTCCGGGTTTTTTCAAAGAGGTCACGGCAGATGACTCTATGCAATGTCACCACGGTAACAAAATACAAAAATAGACAAATACACCCCCTCCCTTTTTACTAAACCACAATAGTAGGTTTTAGCACAGGGAGTTACGCTGAATGCCTCGCGCTGCTCTCAATGCTCATAGGCTTCCTGCGCTAAAAAACGATATTGCGGTTTAGTAAAAGGGAGCCATAGTGCAAAATATAGACAGCAGATATAAATTCTCAAAACAGACACATTTTGATCACTAAATTGAAAATAAAATCATTTTTCCTACCTTTGCTGTTTGGTGATTTCATGAGTCTCTGGTTGCACTTTCTTCTTCTGACTGTGCATCCAATCTTTCTTCCTTTCTTTCAGCCTCCTGTATGTTTCCTCTCCTCCAGACCTCATTCTCTCCCCCAACTTTTTCTTTCTGTCTCCCTGTTCCCCCTTCTTTCTGTCTCCCTGTCTGCCCCCTTTCTTTCTTTCTCCGTGCCCTCCCCCAAGCCACTCGGTTTGCTGCCACTGCCATCGGGGAATAGCCCCCAAGCCACTGCTGTCCCAAGCTTTCCCTGCAGAAGCGACGCGCTGACCAGCATTCCGCTCCCCGATGTCAATTCTGACGTAGGAGAGGAAGTTCCGGGCCAACAAGGCATTTCTCCTCATTCCATCCAGCCTGAGCCCCATCTCTCCTTGTGTCTGTCAGAATTACCATTCCACCTATTTTCCAGCATCACCCTTCTTTGTGTCCATCTCACTTATATCCCTATCTCACCACTTTTTCAGAATCTTCATTTGTCTCTGTCCTTGTCTTTACCCCATGTTCACCATTTGCCCTTTCAATGTCTTTATCTCCCCCCTCCCACTTTTTCAGCATTACTTCTATGTCTCTATTTCACCTCCTCTTCATGTCCCCTCTGTATCTCTATCCTTATTCAGTAGATCCTGCTTACTCTTTCTCTTCTTTGTGTCACTATCTCCATTTTCAGCTTTCCCCCCTTTTCCTTTGTTAATGCACCCTGTAGCCAGAATCTTTCCACCCTCCCTCCACTCCGGCCCAGCCCAGTATGAAATATTTCCTTTTATTTCCCTCCCCTCTCTCTTTCTCTCTGTCTTCTGCTCCCTCACCCATGAGTCCTGCATCTGGCCCTCTCCCTTCTACCTGCACCTGGCAAAACCCCCCTGCTCCATGGCTCTCTTCAGCAACTCGTCAGCAGCGGTGATCAAGACAAGCTGCCGACATCGAGGCCTTCCCTCTACGAGTCCCGCCTTTGTGGAAAAAGGAAGTTGAAACAAGCGGGACTCGCAGAGGGTAGGCCCCGACGTCAGAAGCTTGTGTCGATCTCTGCTGCTGAGTTGCCGAAGAGAGCCGCGGAGCAGGGGGTGTGGCCGGAAGCAGGTAGAAGGGAGAGGACCAGATAGGAAGGCTGCTGGAAGACACCGACCCCGGCCAGGATGATTTCTTTTTCAGGCGTGCAGCTTACAAGTCCGGCGTCGCGGCGGGAAATAGCCATGCTGAGCAGTGAGCTCAGCACGTACACAGATGAAAGCCTTGCTTGCTGATTGGTCCGGCGGCACGGCGGGGCAGGGCCGCCAGACCAATCAGCAAGCAAGGCTTTCATCTGTGTACGTGCTGAGCTCACTGCTCAGCATGGCTATTTCCTGCCGCGACGCCGGACTTGTAAGCTGCACGCCTGCATCGCCAGAATTTAGGTAGGCTGTTTTCATCCCCGTGGGAGTCCCGTGGGCCAGGGGGAGTCCCGTGGGTCAGGGGGGCATCCCCGTGGGAGTCCCGTGGGCCAGGGGGCGTCCCCGTGGGAGTCCCATGGGCCAGGGGGGGAACCCGCGGGATCCCCGCGATCCCCGTTCCCGTGCAGACCTCTAAGTAGAAGGATGAAGACACTAAGTTTGATACATGATTTGAGAGTGATAGATTTGAGTCCAGGATCACTCCTAGGCTGCGGACGTTATCTTTAGCTGTAAGTGTGTTGTTTCCCCAGGAAAAGGATGGGCGGGGGTATGTGCAGGTGTCTTTGTGTATCCAGAGGGGTTCAGTCTTTTGAGGCATTAATTCTGTAACCAGCACCTAAAGTTAGGCACCTATTTTGGAGGCGCCCAAATACATAGATGCCTATCTAAATTTAATAATATGCTCAATTAAGCTTTTTAATCAGCACTGATTGAAACACAGGTGCCTATCAAGAAAGTACGATTCTGTAACAAGGCGCCTCTAAAAATTTAGACGGCCTTCAAAAAAATAGGCACTATGCATGTTAGGCACCTTCTTACAGAATCACTGCTCTTAAGCGTGCTTAAGCGCGCGCATTGACGCCTAACTTTTAGTTGTACCTAGAGCTGGCCTATTCAATGGGCACCACCAAAATAGGTGCTGCTCAGCGTGACTCACTAAACAGCACAAAATTGTGCTTGAATCGCGCTATATCGACACCTAAGTTTTGGCCGCTTCTTATAGAATTTGCCCCTAAGTTGTAGTTTATTTGCAATCATCCAGTTCTTTATTTCAGTTTATTCCAGTTCTTTATTTCACTTACTTCTTGGATCCTAATAATAGAGGACTTGAGTTAGTTAAGCCAAAATCTTTATTTTCTTTGTTTATAATTGTTAAAGTAAAAATGTATGGGCAAGACTGCTTTCTGTGCAAGACATATGCTTGGCTTTTAAATCAATAAATAAATAATTTTAAAAAAAGAATACTATTTTCATTTTTTTTTGGCGAGGGGAAGGGAAGGGTTGTTTTGTTTAGGATTTTCTGGTTTTGTAGAAATAAAAATCAAAGCAGTAGGTCACTTTAGTAAAATGGGGACTGACTTAATTGTCAGTCACTGGCTTTCTGTAATTATGCTACCTTCAAAGACTGACCCATTACAGATCTCCCCCTCTTCCTCTCTCCCAGGTACTGACTGTTCCCACAGATGCTACCCTCTCTCCCCTTCCCTAAAGGCCAATCAGTACTTGAGAGCACCAAAGGTAGTAGGTGACAGCAGCTGTGCAGTCATTCAGTTCATGACTTTCATTGCCCCAGGATTGCCCTGCCAGTTCTCATAAATGGCCTGCTGTCCCACTCCAGGGGGTTATGCAAACTGACATCTTTATGACCTAAATTATGCCGGTGCACAATTCCCCAGGGTATAGGTAACTATTACAACAATATCTGGGTATACGAGTAAAAATTAAGGCTGTAACATTCAATGATCGTTTTAAAAACTGTAAGGTAAAAGGATGAAATGGAAAGTAATAGTGGTATAAATAAAAATCAAAAATATGCATGTGAAGGAATTGCAGTATGGTAGAAAAGGTGAAGAGAGATATATGCAGCAGAATCCACAGTTATAGGAAAACTAAGGTCATAAATACTAAGCATTTTGCCCAGTAGGGAAAAAAAAATCTTTTAGGGGCGCCAAAGTTAATTAACAAATGCTACCAATGCCTAAATAATACAGGCCAGAATTGCACCTATGTAGGTGCTTTAGACCGCCAAATGCCACTATGGGCCTGGCTAATGCCGGAAGTGGCATTAGGCAGCCTAAAGCACCTGCATAGGTGTGATTAATGGCAAAGATAGGCACTGGAAATGTAGGCCCGGAAAACCATGGTATATATTTCCGGCGCCTTTTGCAGAGGATGCAGTTCTCTATAGGGCACTGTCGCGTGATAATCTACACCCTAGAGTACTTCGAGAATTGAGAGATGTCCTGGCAGAACAATTAGCCGAGCTCTTCAATCTTTCCCTAAACAAGGGAAAAGTTCCCTTGGACTAGAAAACTGCCAACGTTATCCCGCTCCACAAAAAAGGATGCAGGTCAGAGGCTGAAAATTATATACCGGTGAGTCTCACATCAATAGCGAGTAAACTCATGGAAACGTTGAATAAAAACAGATTGGACACGATTCTGGATGACGAAAGATTAAGGGATCCTCACCAGCATGGCTTTACGAAGGGAAGGTCTTGTCAATCCAATCTGATAAGTTTCTTTGACTGGGTAACAAAAAACTAGATGGGGGAGAGTCCCTGGACATCGTGTATTTGGACTTCAGTAAGGCTTTTGATAGTGTCCCACACCGTAGGTTATTGAACAAGCTGAACACGTTAGGATTAGGAGAAACACTGACAGCATGGGTAGAAGACTGGCTTAGCAGCAGACTTCAAAGGGTGATGGTAAACGGTATTCCCTCAAAAACGTTGAAAGTGACCAGTGGAGTGCCACACGGCTCGGTCTTGGGCCCGATGCTATTTAATATCTTAGTAAGGGATCTGACTCAGGGACTTCGAGGCAAAATTACATTATTTGCCGATGACACTAAATCAGGGGTAGGGAACTCCGGTCCTCAAGAGCCGTATTCCAGTCGGGGTTTCAGGATTTCCCCAATGAATATGCACTGAAAGCAGTGCATGCAAATAGATCTCATGCATATTCATTGGGGAAATCCTGAAAACCCGACTGGAATACGGCTCTCGAGGACCGGAGTTCCCTACCCTTGCGCTATACTATGCAACGTTGTGAGCAGGGCAACAGAACTTGACAGCGCAACCAGACCCAACACTATGGAACAGGACCTACTTTTATTGGAACAATGGTCCAGTATTTGGCAACTAAACTTTAATGCCAAAAATGTAAGGTAATGCATCTTGGAAGCGGAAATCCATACAGAACATACACCTTGAACAGTGAAAACTTAACAAGAACTGTTGCAGAAAGGAACTTGGGAGTAATCATCCGAGAAGATATGAAAGCTGCCAATCAGGTGGAGAAAGTTCCAGCAAAGGCTAGACAAATGCTGGGGTGCATCAGAAGGAGTTTTATCAGCCGAAAGCCTGCAGTCATACTGCCGTTATACAGATCCATGGTGAGACCTCACCTGGAGTACTGTGTCCAGTTTTAGAGGCCACATTATTAAAAGGATGTGAAGAGAATGGAGTCGATCCAGAGAATGGCCACACGGATGGTCTCAGGACTTAAAGATCTCCCATATGAAGAACGTCTGAGCAGACTGCGCTTATATTCTCTCGAGAGCAGAGATAGGGGGGACATGATAGAAACATTCAAATACATCACGGACCGCATTGAAGTGGAGGAAGAGATCTTTTTTCTTAAGGGTCCCACGGCGACAAGAGGGCATCCACTAAAACTTAAGGAGGGAAGATTTCATGGTGACACCAGGAAATACTTCTTCACTGAAAGGGTGATTGATCGATGGAATGGTCTTCCACGCCAGGTGGTTGAGGCCAGTAGCATGCTCGACTTCAAGAGACGATGGGACAAACAGATGGGGTTGCTTCAGAGTTATGCTTAAAAGATGGATTCTCTAGGGAGGGAGGGTTCTTGAGTGGGCAGACTTGTTGGGCCACTGGCCCTTTTCTGCCGTCATACTCTATGTTTCTAATCAGTGGCCGCCTTTTAGACGGCTGCAGACATTGGTGCTCTATAGAGAATCCGGGCCTCAGTGTATTTAGTAACCGCTGAGGACATCAAAATTTATCTGTTAAATCCTTATCCTGTATTGGTGCCAACTTTTCAAAATGATTGCAGGTGCTAAACAATGGAAAGTACCCCTTCCTGAATACAATCAGAGTTTGCTCAATATTGGGGATGCTCAAGCACTCATAGAACCCACAGACCTGGCTCCTATGTGTTGGTTTCAAAGTGATCATTTTAAAATTTCATATTATTTCTGGTCTTGGTTACTTCTGATATTCTGATCATAAGGTCCAGCATGGAAAAAGATAACTTTATCCCTTTGCCAAGGTACACTGGAGATGATCTCGGTCTCTCAGATCCACTGCTAATGTTTGTCTCAGTGCTGTCATTGTTTCAAACACAGCACACTTGGCTATAAAATTGACTAATATATTAATGAAGCACCAACTACAATATTCCTTCACCACAACCAGTCAAATAATACATACATTTTTTTGTGTGGATCCTAAGATGGCTCTCAGTGTGGCAAAAACTCAGCCCATATCTTTATTGATCCAATTTTTTTTACTGTTTTATATTGTGTTCATTCGATAAATATATGATTCTTCTCATTCAAATCAGTTTCTCAGTACATGTATAATGTGTTAATAATACTTCTTATCTTTGCATTGTGATTCACAATTGATCTACATGTTGATTCCGTGTACCCCTCCCTTCATCAGGGTTGAGATATCATATGGTAAAATGATATCTGCAAAACAATATAAACATTTTGTGCGGAAACCACTTCATTATATATCTAAATAAAAACACAGAAATCTCAATATAAAGTAAAAGATGCTGATAAAAAAAAGTTGAAAAGCATATACTAAAAGAGATATGTACTGAAGAAAAAATATATATGTATCTTTCCTATCTACTTTTCAACTTTTCAGCAATTTTTGTCAGCGCCTTTTATTTTATATTGAGATTGCTGTGCTTGTATTTAAATATAAAAGTGGTTTCCTCACCAACGCCCCCTTTTATGAAGCCACAATCGCTTCATAGAATCGCTATGAGCGTCAGAGCTTTTATTGCAGCCTCCAGCGCTAAAAAAACACTATTGCAGCTTCATAAAAGGGGGTCCAAAGTGTTTATAATTTTGCAGATTTCATTTTACCATGAGATAGCTTGACCCTGATGAATTTAATTTTGCCTTAAGGTTCCACAGATACCTTAATGTGAACTAATATGCTTAAAATGTTTTTTTCGATTCTTTGATTGTAAAATTTGTGCATATCTTAGTTGTTTACAATGCAACATTTAGAAACAAATTAAAAAAAACAATTTTTGTATGTTTGCGCCAAATTATCTTGGTCTCTGACTTCATTTAATGATACTTGGGATACTTCAGATATGTTAAAGGTAAACCGCCTGCTAGGGAGGAGGTGGGACCGCTGGATGACGGAGATAGGAAGGGAGTGGTGAAGGAGGAGAAAGAAGTGGCGGAAAGACTAAGCATGTTCTTTTCGTCAGTATTTACAAAAGAGGACATATCCAACATACCGGAATCTAAACAAATCTTCAAAGGAGACCAGGCAGAAAAATTAACATCTATGGAAGTAAGCCTTGAAGACGTACACAGGCAGATAGAAAAATAAAAAAATTGACAAATCACCGGGCCAGGACGGAATCCACCCTAGGGTACTGAAAGAACTAAAGGAGGAAATAGCGGAACTACTACAGCAAGTTTGTAATCTATCTCTGAAAACAGGCGTGATCCCGGAAGATTGGAAGACAGCCAATGTTACGCCCATGTTTAAAAAGGGATCAAGAGGTGACCCGGGGAACTTCAGATCGGTAAGTCTGACCTCAATTCCGGGGAAAATGGTGGAAGCACTGATAAAAGAGCATCGAGGAGCATCTAGAAAGGAATAAACTTATGACAACAAAGCCAACATGGCTTCTGCAAGGGATGATCGTGCCTGATGAACTTATTGCACTTCTTCGAAGGAATTACCAAATAGATGGACAAAGGAGACCCCATAGACATCGTACACTTAAACTTCCAAAAAGCCTTTGACAAGGTACCACATGAACGCCTACTTTGGAAACTGAAAAACCATGGGGTGGAAGGAGAGATACACAGATGGATCAGGAATTGGTTGGCAAGTAGGAAGCAGAGGGTAGGAGTGAAGGGTCACTACTCGGACTGGAGGAGGATCATGAGTGGTGTTCCGCAGGGGTCGGTGCTTGGACCGCTGCTATTCAATGTATTTATAAATGATCTAGAAACAGGGACGAAGTGTGAAGTAATAAAATTCGCAGACGACACCAAACTATTTAATGGGGCTAGGACTAAAGAGGACTGCGAAGATTTACAAAGGGACCTGAACAAACTAAGGGAGTGAGCGACAAGATGGCAGATGAAGTTCAGTGTAGAGAAATGTAAAGTCTTTCATATAGGAAACAGAAATCCGAGGTACAACTACACGATGGGAGGGCTGGTAATGGGAGAAAGTACTCTAGAGAAGGACTTGGGGGTACTGATAGACAAGACAATGAAACCGTCGGCACAGTGCACAGTGGTCTCTAAGAAGGCGAACAGAATGCTAGATATTATCAAGAAAGGTATTACAGCCAGAACAAAAGAAGTTATCCTGCCGTTGTATCGGGCGATGGTGCACCCACATCTGGAGTACTGCATCCAATATTGGTCGCCGTACCTTAAGAAGGATAGGGCAATACTCGAGAGGGTTCAGAAAAGAGCGACGAGATTGATAAAAGGTATGGAAAACCTTTCATATGCTGAAAGATTGGAGAAACTGGGGCTCTTTTCCCTGGAAAAGCGGAGGCTTAGAGGGGACATGATAGAGACTTACAAGATCATGAAGGGCATAGAGAAAGTGGAGAGGGACAGATTCTTCAAACTTTCAAAGACTACAAGAACGAGAGGGCATTCGGATAAATTAAGAGGAGACAGATTCAGAACCAATGCTAGGAAGTTCTTCTTCACCCAGAGGGTGGTGAACACCTGGAATGCACTTCCAGAGGGCATGGTAGGATAGAGTATGGTATTGGGTTTCAAGAAAGGATTAGATGTTTTCCTGAAGGAAAAGGGGACTGAAGGGTATAGATAGAGGTTTAATATGCATGTCCTGGACCTGATGGGCCGCCGTGTGAGCGGACTGCTGGACATGATGGACCTCTGGTCTGACCCAGCAGAGACACTGCTTATGTTCCTCTCTCTCCAAACACAGAACACAATAGTCATTTGCTACCGATATTGCTGTTAATGCTGTCCTTACCTTGAAAATGGCAAGGACAAATCAAGATCAAGTATGCACATGTAGTATCACATCATACTTATGCTATGAGTTTTACCTTGTTGAGCAGACAAGATGGACCATTCAGGTCTTTATCTACCATCATCTACTATGTTACTACGGTAAGTCTTAAAACAGTTCTCCTTGATCATTCTGTACACAGTTTCCTTGCAATGAGCTTTTTATCAATTGTAAACAGCAAAGTCCCCTGGGATTACAATTAATTCATGTTCTAGAAATCCATCAAGGTAATGATCTGTTTTTCACATAACGTTCCAATGGAGTACCTTCTTGGAAACCTACATACAGAAAGGCACAACATTCACATGTTATATCTGATGAGATATATAGCCATTTCCAGGTCAGTATGGCATAATGTGAATTTTTTTACCATTTTTTCCTGTACAATTATGAATCTTCTCATCCATAGTCTACTATCCTGTGCTACAATGATCAAATCTCTCGACTTCAGATTTAACTGCATCTGTGAAGATCTAGTCTTATCCAACTTCTGAGCCATCTCCCTGTCATTTTCTGTAATGGATAACATTAATAGAAGTGCATGAATATAATCTCTTCATGTTGAAATGTCCTTCCCATCAATCAAGGTAAGTGCCACAGAATCACCTAATTCATAAAAAGTGCACAGTGATGAACGTGAGTTGTAGAAATCCAAAAGAGCAGAATGTACTAGGGAGTAAAAGACAGATATGCACGGATCAGGAAAGAGTCCTTGAGGTGATAGTGTCTAAGGATCTCAAGTCGGTGAAACAATGTCAAGGCAGTGGCTGTTGCCTGAAGAATACTAGGCTACATAGAGAGGCATAAGCTGCAGAAGAATGGAGGTGTTGATGAGGCCCAACTTGGAGTATTGCACCCAGTTTTGGAGACCTTATCTCTTCAAGAACAAAGACGAGGCAGTTCAGAGGAAGGCAACAAAAATGGTACAGGGTTTTGGTGATAAAATTGAATATGTATACCAGAGGAGAGGTGACATGATACAGATATTTAAGTACTTGAAAAGTATAATATACAAACAAACCTCTTCCAGAGATGTAGAAGCGGTAGAAGTAGAGGACATGAATGGAGGTTGCAGTAAGATAGACTTAGGAATAACATGAAGAAATACTTTTCACAAAGAGTATAGTAGACTCCTGGAATGCCCTTCCAGGAGAAGTGGTAATGGGTGAGTGAATTCAA
This sequence comes from Geotrypetes seraphini, assembly GCF_902459505.1. Classification (NCBI taxonomy): domain Eukaryota; kingdom Metazoa; phylum Chordata; class Amphibia; order Gymnophiona; family Dermophiidae; genus Geotrypetes; species Geotrypetes seraphini. The sequence continues at coordinate 76,443,422 of NC_047093.1, forward strand.
AAATGAATAGGAAAAACACAGGACTGGTAAATTGAATATTGTCAGCAATACTTTGGGGATGATATGTGGTTATAACCAAGACTCCATCATGTTTGGATGCCTATATGGTTAGCAGGGGGAAAACTTGACAACCAGTGTTAAGTATGGGTGACTGGGTCTCCAAGATTTAAGTTTGATTTTCAAACTGTGGCCCAATCTTTGCTTTTGACAAGATTGGACTACTGTAATGCCTAGTTCTTGGGTCTGCCAAAAACAAAATTGAAGGTTCTGCAGGTGCTTATGAATTCTGTAGCTAGGGTCATTAGTGGGGTGATGAGGACAGCCCATATAACCGATTGAAAAGTTTGCATTGGCTACTGATTGAGCAAAGAATTTAATTCAAAGTGTTGTCACTGGTACATCAAATAGTATATCACACTGCACCACTTTGGTTTCAATCTCCCTGGGAGATTTACACGCTCTGAGGGGAAAATGAAATTGGTAACACTGACAGCTGATAATGTAAGATACGTGGCAACTCAACTTCAAATGTTTTCCATTGCTGGAATATCTCTTACTGGGCAACCAAGATTATGTGCAGATCACTACAGCTTTAAGAAGATGTTGAAAACCAAGCTGTTCGTAGATTCATACTTTTGATCTGTCTTCCCTAACATTGTTTGGGCATTTTTGCAATATTTTTTTAATACGTTACTAAAGAATTTGTAGGTCCTGTTTTCATTATTATTATTTATTGATTGATTTTCAAATTCTTTTTACCAAGTACAACTTGTACAGAAAGCGTATTTAACCAAAAACCTTTACAATATCAAAGTGTGAAACAAACCTATGTGTGTTGATATTATTTTGAAGAATGATTTGTATTGCTTTGTTTTTGATCTATGTATGTTTATTTGGAAACCGCTGTGACTCCAGGCGGTATATTAAGTTTTTAATTAAATAGATCATTTTCAAACCAGACTTCCAATTAGTCATGAACTTTGAAATCATAATATCAAAAAATCCAAAACACAACTTCATGGACAGCATGCAGAACTGTGTATGAAATCTGTGGAAAAGCCAGATGTTAAAGCAAAAATAGCTTTCACAGCATCTGGAATCTCTCAACATCAATAACGAAAAGAAGGAGGATAGAATTTTGCAAGCTCTCTTAAAAAAAAAAGTTTTATTTTCTTGTTTAGAAAAAAAGAATCAGAAAACCATTCACTTCTGCAGGTAAAATGTTTAAAAAATTGAACGTACAAATTATATAATCTTCTTATACACAGCACTACAATAAAACCCCCAGACATAATTTAAAAAGAAAGGCAACAACAGATAAAAACCTAAAATGTTTCCAGCTAAAGAAAAAATAAAAAGGATGTGTGCTGTTTTTTCAAGTCAATTTTTAATTTCACAACCACAAAGAGCCATCCTCCTTGCTTTGTTTTCTCTCCTCTCCTCCCCACAACTACCACCACCACCATCAGCCATGAACTGAAAATGCAGATATACATACCACTCAATATGTACCTATGAACACTTTACAGAAGCATCTCTAATTTTTGTTAACATTATCATAGTTCCTGGTCCCATCAAATCATGTGTTTACATGATAGGTGAAGAAGTCTGTAGGCAATTTTCCCTGCTGCAACTATTATAGAGGGACACAATCCTTTATCCAAAATCCTTGGGATCAGGCACATTTCCAGAGCTAAGGGAGGGGAAAGATATAAGGTACAATTATGTCTTACTTGATCATTTTCTTTCCCTTAGTCACAGCAAACACATCCAGATGAATGGGTTGTGTCCATCCACCAACAGGCAGAAACAGAGAATTATGAACTGTGATATATAGGATGGTATGCTCCCTGGCTGTCCAGTATTATCGGTATCAAAGCAGAACAAACAGGAACAGCAGCACCAGTCCTCCCTACTTAGTCATGCACTGAAATTAAACTATGTATAAAGGAAACAGCATGCAAAAACCTCTCCAGGGAAAACAACAAATCTGTATTTAGCAAATAACAAATGGCAGCATTCCACCACAGAGGGCAGGCTCTGGATTCACCTGCTATGACTAAGGGAATGAAAATTATCAAGACAGACATAATTTTATCTTCCCTTTCACCAGCAGCAGACAAATGGGATGTAACAAAACAGTTCTATTCACTAAGAGTGGGATTCAGCCATCACTGCCAACAAAACTTGCCCCAAAAGCCACTATAGACTGAGCAGCCACATCCAAGCAGTAATGCCTGGCAAAGGTGTGGAGAGACGACCATGTAGCCAACCTTATAAACGTTCTACAACGAAAGGGATCGGGATTCCACCTCAAAGTTACTACAGACCTGGTTGAGTGACCTTTTACGGAAAGAGTAGTTTGCTTCCTGATAGCACATATGCTGCCAAAATAACCTTCTTTATCCACCTAGCAATTGTGCAATTCTGATACTCAATGAGCCAAAGAAATGGCTGCGAAGACCACTGTTTTCAGGATGAGGTCCTTCAATGTGGCTGAGCACAGAGGTTCAAATGGAGTCTTCTGAAGCGCCCGTAGGTCTAGATTAATGTTCCATGTCAGGCAAGGAGGGTGAACCAGCGGGTGCAAATGACTTATGCACTTAAGAGGAGCTGAGTAAGGATCTGCTAAAGCAGGGGTGTCGAACTCAATCAGAGAAGGGGCCAAAATCTAAAATCCAGCCTAAATCGCGGGCCGAATGGTTTACTGAACAGTCATAAACTGACAATGTTAACCAGAAATGTGAATTTAAAATGAGTGGAACAATCTTTTCCTTAACAGTGCTGTTAACCAACTCACTTGCTATCAAGCAAAACAGTAATATTGGTATCAAGCAAAACAGTAATATTGGAATGTACCTAAAATGCTCATTGTTTTGTTTTCTGGCTAGATGTCTGACACCGTTTTCCCCGTATCAATGAGTCAATGTTCGGTTTTATTTCTTGGGCTGTAGCAACCCGCAAAACAGCATGGAGGTTGTCATCGGTAATGCGTGATCTGTGCTTGTTTTTGTTCAGATTCATTATTGAAAACATCTGTTCACAAAGCTAGGTGCTCCCGAACATGGATAGAATACGGGCAGCATGAAGTCGGAGCTCTGGCATTGAGTCAGGGGGCAGTAGAGGGTAGAAGTCCTCAATTTCAACATCCTGAAACCTTGATTTCAGGCCACTGTCAGACTGAAGCGCGATTATCTCCATCTGAAGGTGATGGGGCACATTGTTGACATCAACTGTAAAAGGATTGGCAAAGATGTCAAAGCCTGAGTGCTGTGTTCTAAAGTCAGAGAAGCGCCGCTCAAATTCACTTAGTAAACGGCTAACTTTGGTAGCCAGCCGACTGCAAGGAAAAGTACCAGAAATAGTGGTTGAGATACTCAAACAAACGGGAAAGTGGGCAAGATTGTCCTGTTCCAGTTGGGACTTCCATAGTTGAAGTTTACGCTGGAATGCTGTGATCATGTCAGACATCTTCGTGATGACTTGTTTGCGTCTCTGCAGCTTCAGATTGAGTTGGGCGAGATGCTCGCATATGTCACATATCATAGCAAAATCACATAGCCAGGCAGGATCTGACAGTTCAGGCAAGGGCTTTCCTTTACTTTCCATGAAAAGAGCAATTTGTTCTCTGAGCTCAAAAAATCTTTTGAGGACTGCGCTCTTGCTCAGCCATCTTACTTCTGTGTGGTATGGCACGTCTCCATGCTCTGCACCCACCTCCTGTAAAAACTGCTGGAACTGGCGATGATTCAGGCCACGTGCCCTTATAAAGTTAATAGTTTTAATGACTGTGGTCATTATGTCATTCATGTCCAGAACTTTTCCACAAATAGCCTCTTGGTGGATAATGCAATGATAAGTAATCAAGGGTGTGTGGCAGTGACTTTTTTGCATTCTTTCCTTCATTAGTCCAACCAAGCCTTTCTTTTCTCCGCACATTGAAGGTGCGCCATCGGTAGTTAGCCCCACCAACTTTTCCCAGGGTAATTTAAAATTATTTATAGATTTCTCCACAGCCTCAAATATATCTCTACCAGTCGTCGTCCCATGCATGGCAGCTACATCCAAAAGTTCCTCAGTGACAGAGAGGTCGGTCTTCGTAGCACGTATAAAGATGGACAGCTGCACTGTATCAGTGTTGTCTGTGCTTTCATCGATAGCAAGTGAAAAAGCGAGATAACTGCATGCCTGTTCGGCCAGCTGTGATGATAGATTTCCTGAGAGTTCTTGAACTCTGTCTGCAATGGTGTTTCTTGACAAACTGACAGTTTGAAAACTCTGTATCTGGTCTGGGCATACTTTCTCACACACTTTTAGCATGCATTGCTTCAAAAAGGCACCCTCTGAAAAACACCTTGAAGTACGGGCAATTTCTTCAGCCACTATAAAGCTTGCTTTCACTGCAGCATCATTTTTCGCTGTAGCCTTTGTAAACATTTGCTGCTGTGATTGTAGTTTGCCTTTTAGTTCTTTAACAATTTTATGCTTTTCTTCCAAAGTATATTTGCCATACTTAACATTATGTTTGGTGTCAAAATGACGACGTATATTGTACTCTTTCATCACCGACACTGTCTCATAACACAATATACACACTGGTTTGCCCTCACTAAGCACAAACATGTATTCATTTTCCCATTTGTCATTAAATTGTCTGCCTTCACTGTCAACTTTTCTTTTCCTGGACATTTTGGGATCAATATTGGCAGTAAAAGATGTAGTTTATTGGAAATCTGCGTTAGAATGAAAAAGTCAGTCAATAAATGCCTGGCTGGGTACAGATTAGCAGATTATGTTGCGATTTTTATGCCTACACTTTATGCCAGGAACTGGCAGCTTCTGATGTGTATTTTTTTTACATAGTTCCCCCCCCCCCCCCGACGTCTGATTCACCCCAAGCAGGACCGCTCGCACGCACCTGCACCCCCACCCCGAAGGACCGCCGACTCCCCGACTCCCAACACGATCGGGGCAAGAGGGAGCTCAAGCCCTCTTGCCCCCCTGACTCCCCGACACGATCGGGGCAAAAAGGAGCCCAAGCCCTCTTGCCCCGCCGATTCCCCAACTCCCCGACAATATCAGGCCAGGAGGGAGCCCAAGTCCTCCTGGCCCTGGCGACCCCCCCCCACCGCTAGTTGTTCGGGCCAGGAGGGAGCCCAAACCCTCCTGACCACGACGACCCCCTACCCCCACCCCGCACTACATTACGGGCAGGAGGGATCCCAGGCCCTCCTGCCCTCGACGCAAACCCCCCTCCCCCCATCGACCGCCCCCCCAAGAACCTCCGACCCCCCTGGCCGACCCCCACGAGTTGCGGCCATAGAGCCCAGAACCTGAGCATAACTCCATGCATTCAGCCTTGGGTCCTGTAGCAATGAGGATATCTGTGCTTGCAATTTGAGATGACACTGGTCCAGTTGAAAAAACTACTCCCAGATCAGTATCAAAGTGAACTCCCAGGTACTCCTGAGCCTTGGAGGGCGACAGATGTCTCATGGAGAGACTGATACCTAGCCGAGGAACTGGAGAAGAGAGATGACCCGGAAAGTTGCCTCGTGACTCTCCGTCACCGAGGATGCCCAGATTAGCCAGTTGGCCAAATAGGGATGCACTCTGATACCCTCCTTCCGAAGGAAAGCAGCCACTGCCACCATAATTTTGAAGAATGTTCTGAGCACAGTTGTCAAGCCGAATGGCATGGCCCGAAATTGAAAATGCTGGCTTAGTAACGGAAAATGTAGATAATGCTATTGTGGAGGCCAGATTGGCACATGAAGGTACGCCTCCTTGAGGACCAAGGCCATCAAGAATTCCCCTGGCTGTTTCCCGCAAAATTGTGTTTTTCTGGCTACATCGGAAAATATAGTTAGTTGTTGGTCAGTTTCTTGGCAAAATAAAATTTCAAAATAATTTTCTTCTCCTCCTCTGATTGAAAAGTATCTAGAAAAAAGTAGCTTGCTTAGCAATATAATCTTTAGAGGATTCCAAGAATTGATTAATATCTAAACTATCAGGAAACATTAATTGATCCACTTCTCCTTCCTCAGCTGCTTGATTGGAGCCCCTAGAAATATAATAAATACTGTATATACTTGAATATAAGTTGATCCGAATATAAATCGACTCCCTTCCCCCCCAAAAAGGAGAAAAAAATGGTTGACTTGAATATAAGTTGAATGCCCTGTCAGACTCTGCACCCAGCCTCCTCCCTGCCAAGCTTTGCACTCAGCCCCCTTCCCTCCCCTCTGTCAGGCACTTCCCCCAGCTCTCTTCCTGCTAGGCACTGCACCCAGCACCCTTCCCTCTCTCTCCTGTCAGGCATTGCACCAGCCCCCTTCCTTTCCCTCCCTCCCCTGTTAGACTCTGCACCCAGTACCTTTCTTTCCCTCTATCCCTTCCTCCCCTGTCAGGCTCTGCACCCAGCACCCTTCCTTCATTCCCCTGTCAGACTCTGCACCCTCCCTCCCTTCTTCCCAGTCTCTGCCCCCAGCCAGTAAGGATGCTTCTCAGTATCAAATCGTTTTTCCTGTTCCTGCTGCTCAGCAGCCGAAGGAACTCACAGCAGCTGGTTAGCAGCAGGGCAGGAACTTGGAAAGTTTGATCCTGCCTGCTGCACCTCCACCAGGGATCAGCAAGATGAGGTATGAGACTAGGGCAGTGAGGGAAACAGGGGGCAGAGCCTGGAGGCAGCGGCAGCCTGCAATAATTCTGGAAGGGGGTGTATTGTTGGCTCGAATATAAACCAGGACCCCCATTTTTGTGTCAATTTTTTTGCCCCAAAATCCCAGTTTATATTTGAGTATTATTAAGAGAAATTATCTATCTAACAATACTGAAGAACTTCTCTCAAATACATTTTTGAAAGCTGCAAGTAAGCTAAATAGTAAGAGATAAGTTTCTAAATTTTCCTAAGATTCCTAGCTCTTAGGTTCCTAGCTCTTAAAGAATTCTCCATTTTTTCTAATTGGACATGCAGTAATCTACTGTCTTTAAGATTTGAAACTGCTGAAGCTTGCAAAGTAGAAACAGAATCTAATTTATCCAGTCTGTTTTCAATCACAGTCAATTTAGATTCATGTTCAGTCACTTTAGCTGTAAGTTCCGAAGAAAACTGACACAATTTAGAAACAGTACCTTGCATTGATGTTTCTATTTGATTTACCACTTGCCAAATATGTTGTAAGGTAATTGCTTTATCCACAGAAGCAAGATTAGTACCTGTCCCGGACATCATTTGTACAGGCTCAGGAAGAGCTCTAGATAATACTTTGATCCCCTGTGAGAACTCTGGACCTTGTCCTAAACCAGTTATTCATTGGAAAGAGGAATCCTTCCCATTAGGGTTATTGGACTTACTCATCCCTTTTAATATTGCTCCTGGTTGAGGAGGATATGACGGTTCACCTGAGAATAAGAAGTACTCACATTAGAAGACATTGTAGGGGGACAAAGATGTTGATCCATACGGCTCTTTAATGAAGCAGGTGGTATAGCTTTCATTTTTCTTTTTCCCATTTCGCCGAACAAAAATACCCTGCTCCTGACTCCTCAAGGTTCCAAAGGGGAATGCCCTACCCCGTTGGCCATACCCCTTTGGACATGAGCCCTAGGGCATGCGCCCATGGGCTCTGTTCTACGGCTGGTGGTTGTTAAAAGGCCTCAAAGAACCTCTCCCTCTAACACCAGGAATGTTTGCAGGAATGCCTGTCTGCTGACACCAAAAGCCTACCATCTCAAGACACAACTCTGAACTCTACAGCTAGTGGTTGTTAAAAGGCCTCAAAGGACTTCTCCCTCCGACACTGGGTATGGGCTGCTGTCTATAAGAGTGCCTGTCTGCTGACACCAAAAGAGCCTGCTGGCTCAAGACAATTCCTGCAACTTAAGTCTAAGGCCTCCTTTTACGAAACTGTGATAGCAGATTCTATGAGTGTCGGGAGCAGCACAGGCCATTCAGCATGGCTCCCTGAGCTAGAAACTGCTATCGAAGTTTCGTAAAAGAGGGGGTAAGACTTTGGCTGTTGGGGGCTTCCTTTTTTATTAAATTTTCTTGCAAATGTCTGGTTTTATATAGAAATATACTTCTTGGGATCCTGCCCATTTAGAGTTATTTCTTCAAAATAAACCAGTTCTTCCAACAGTAGTAGCAAATAAATAGTAATGGTTGATGATAATGTGACTGTATAATAGTTTATTTTTTGCTTGTTTGCTGATATAGTAATAATACTTTGGAAATTATTTCTCTATATATTGTTTTTCAAGGGCCATAAGGCATGAGACCAGTCTCAATAATGTGGGCTAGAATTTTAAGATTTTACTTAAAATATAATTTTTTATGTGATCTGATTTGTAATTTTCATATTGTTTTTTAACATATAAATATAAAATAAAGGAAAAAAATTCTCCTGGCTCGACTGCTATTACCATCAAACACCATCTCTAAAAAAACCTTTTTATAGACATTAACTGGTTGACCCCTTTGAGGTCCAATACTGGACAGAAAACCCCCAATCTTTTTGGGCACTACAAAATAAATTGAATACCTGCCCAGATCCTATTGGTCTCATGGGACTGGTATGAGAGCTCCCAAACATTGCAACTCTCACATTGTCAGTATCGCCTCCCTTTTTTGATGAGTGTGACAAGGGGAGATCAAAAAGGAATCGACAATCAGAGAGGCAAGCTTAAACTTGTAATCATCTCTGATGATCTCTAGGACCCACTGGTCTGAAGTCATTTTGGACCACTCTCCATAAAAAAGAAGGAAGACCCCCTACAAGAGTGTCCAGAGAATGGGCCAGCAGCCCATCATTGAGCTGCTCTGGAGGCTGTATCTCACTGGCTGGACTGAGAGGGGTCTTGTTTGTCTGCACAAAAGGACTACCTCTGCAAAAAAATGGGATTTTTTTTAAACTGCTGCGAACGTCCCAGATGGTATTGCCTTGAATCCCGTAAGCATGGCCTGCTCTGATCCTGCTTCCCTATCCCTCTAGGATGATCCTTGGTGAAACGCTAGGTCTTGGAGTCCCTCAGTTCTTTGACTAACTTTCTCAGGTCTTCTCCAAAGGGAAGGCATCCCCTAAAGGGAAGCTTAATCAAGCACAACTTAGAGGCGGGATCTGTTGCCCAGTGCCACAACTACAAGATCCTAAGCTCTGTAATGGCCACCGCCATTTGCTTAGCAGATGCTCTAACCAAGTCAAAGAAGTAGGCCAAGCCAGACTCCATTGAGGGAAGATCCTGGAAACCAGAAGCTTCCGTCTCCAACATGGCATCTGCCGACTGTTGGACCCAGGACAGACAGACCAGAGCCACGTAAGAGCTACAAATCGTAGCCTGAAGGGAAAGTGCCGCCCCCTCGAAAGAAAACTTGAGAATGGCCTTCAGTCTGCAATCCTGAGCATCCTTCAGGACCACTCCACTTTCCACAGGAATCATGGTTTGTTTGTTTTTGTCACCACCGCCACAAGGGCATCCACTCTCAGCCACTTTAACTTATCCAATTCCTCCTAGGGAAACAGGTATAAGTGGGCCATAGCTCAAGGCAACCTTAAAGTTCATGTCCGGAGTAGAGCACTATGCAGACATCAATTCCTGTATGGCCTCGTGGACTGGAAAGGATCTAAGAGGACACCTTGTACTGGCCCTCTTAGGATTCACCAAAGCAGGAGTGTCAGACTCCAAAGTCACAATATTCAGGGCCCTGAGGATGCTGACAATGAAGGATGGTAATTCCTTTCTGTGGAAGACCCAGATCACCTAAGGGTCATCCATCCACTGAGCAGGAAGGTCTCCCACATCCGGGAGATCCAGCTGTGGGATCTGAAACCAGAGACTCTGCCAGCAATCCCGCACACTCCGACCAGGTTGACGAGGAAGAGTTCTGCTGGTGGCTTGACTTCTCCTCCAACTCATGTTTCTTCACCACCAGATCCCTTTGAGGGGACTGAAGCAGCAGGAGAGCCATAGAAGGAAGGTCTGATGCAGGAGCAACACAAACTCTGGGGAGAAGGGCTGAGAGGCCTCCAAACACCCCTGAAACATAGAAGCATGACTGCCCGAGGTCTCTGTCCCAACAGTACCTTGATTAAGTGTCTTAGCAGAAGCTCCTCCTTAGATTGTCCCATCCAAGGAGCCAAGAGCAATAGTAGGCCTCACGGGGTCACCCCCTAACAAGGGATCTGGTAACACCCCTCCCACACTGCCCTCTGCATGGGCAGACTGAACTGGGTCAACTCCAGGTCTCCCAACGTTAGAGAACATTTGGAACAAAGGCCAGGCACTACTCTCCACTTCCCACAGCAGGAGCAGCCTTTAAACAAGCTCTGCCGCCATTCAGGGCACACTTCCCACCAAAATTGTGTCAACTTCTGACCACGCAGTTTGCGCTTTTTTTTTTTTTATGTGGCCATGAACCTCTACAATGTCTGAGCATGCGATAGCTCTTGGATGCAGGAAGACCCCATCCCTAGGGAAACCATGGCTGAGACCCAAAGACAACTGCTGCGGGAGGCAAACAGTGCAGACCCAAGTTCCACCTCCCTTTGCAATAAAATAGGCCTCAGGTAATAAAGAAGGAAAGAACAGCAAAGCTAAGGAACTTACCCTGCTGTCTGCTTCATTCGCTGTCTTCCGACTGCAGAAATTCAGACAGGCTGATGCTGGCTCCACCAGGTTTTTTAAAAAAAACAACAACTTAATTTCCCTTCTTTGGAAACAATAGAAGCCCTCCTGTTAATTCTTTGCACTTTTCAATTTGAGGAAGCAGGAAGGGAGCCAGCTACCTCTAAGAGATTCTGGGCAAGGGGGTAGGAATTGACCTTGCACCACCAGGTATACCCCAATACCAGGGACCTTAAAACAGGAGCATGGGAGATATCCGTCCATCTGCTGAAGATCGAAAATACCGGGCAGCAAGGGAGCGTAACATCCATATATCACAGCTCAGTGCTCTCTTTCTCCACCTACTGGTGGATGGACACAACCCATTCATCTGGATTTGTCTGCTTCTGATGACAGGGAACAGTGCTTGTTGAAATAATATAAGGAATATAATATAAGGAATCAAAATTTTGGAGAAGTACTCCGGGGCAGTTTGTAGATTCTCTTTAAATACCATGGTGAGCAGTTTGGGTTTTATGTGTGCTTAGACTAAGGGCCTATGTTCTTTCATTAGTAGAGGTTGAGGCTTTAAACTTAATGTTAAAAAACAGAGATTTTGATTGTTGGGGAAGTAGATGAACATCTGTGGCCTAGAGAAGTGAATGAATGCAATCACTTGATTAAGGTTATGTGAGGAAGTTAGAATGTTGGCATAACAGTTGATGCGCATCTAACATTCAAAGCTCAAATTTCGAAAGTAGTTCAATCAGCTTATTTTACCATGCGGAAATTGTTCCATTTGAAGAATGTAATATCAAACTGTGATTTGAGGCAAGTGCTTCAAGCTTTAGTCTTGTCACAGGTAGACTAATGTAATGGCATCTATTTAGGTCTACCACAGATACGTATCAAAGTGCTGCAAATAATACAAAATTCTGCTGCATGATTGCTTATGGTAGTAGCCTGATATGAGCACCTCTCTCCCATTTTGAAGAGATTGTATTGGTTGCCCATAGCGTTTTGCATTAAATTCAAGGTATTGAAAGGAGTATTTAAGATTCTCTGCCATATTATTTGGAAAAATGTTTAATGCCGTATATTCCACTGAGGAAGCTGAGATCCGAGAATCATCTATTGCTGGACACAAAAAGAGAGAATAATATTTGATATGTTTGAATGAAGAGTTCTTGCTTCTCGTTAGCTGGTCCACAGTTGTGGAATGCATTGTCAGGAACGTTACATTTCTGTAGAAACCTGCAATTCAAGAAGTTGCTTAAAACCTACTTATTTACTTCCTTGAATCTAATGAGTTACAGGATCTGAGGCAACATGGCTTTACAAAAGGTAAATCGTGCCAAACGAACTTGATTGAATTTTTTGATTGGGTGACCAGAGAGCTGGATCAAGGACATATATTAGATGTAATTTACTTATACTTCAGCAAAGCCTTTGAAATAGTTCCTCATAGGAGACTGTTGAACAAAATTGAAGGGCTGAAGTTAGGACCCAAAGTGGTGAACTGGGTTAGAAACTGGCTGTCAGATAGACGCCAGAGGGTGGTGGTTAATGGAAGTCGCTCGGAGGAAGGAAAGATGAGTAGTGGAGTCCCTCAAGGTTCAGTGCTGGGGCTGATCCTGTTCAATATGTTTGTGAGTGACATTGCTGAAGGGTTAGAAGGAAAGTGTGCCTTTTTGCAGATGATACCAAGATTTGTAACAGAGTAGACACCAAAGAGGGAGTGGAAAATATGAAAAAGGATCTGCAAATGTTAGAGGAATGGTCTAATGCCTAGCAACTAAAATTCAATGCAAAGAAATGCAGAGTAATGCATTTGGGGATTAATAATCGGAAGGAACCGTATATGCTGGGAGGTGAAAAGCTGATATGCACGGATGGGGAGAGGGACCTTGGGGTGATAGTGTCCAAAGATCTAAAGGCGAAAAAACAGTGTGACAAGGCAGTGGCTGCTGCCAGAAGGATGCTGGGCTGTATAAAGAGAGGCGTAGCCAGTAGAAGGAAGAAGGTGTTGATGCCCCTGTACAGGTCATTGGTGAGGCCCCACTTGGAGTATTGTGTTCAGTTTTGGAGACCGTATCTGGCGAAGGACATAAGAGGACTTGAGGCAGTCCAGAGGAGAGCGACGAAAATGATAGGAGGCTTGTGCCAGAAGATGTATGAGGAGAGACTGGAAGCCCTGAATATGTATACCCTAGAGGAAAGGAGGGTCAGGGAAGATATGATTCAGACGTTCAAATACTTGAAGGGTATTAACGTAGAACAAAATCTTTTCCAGAGAAAAGAAAATGGTAAAACCAGAGGACATAATTTGAGGTTGAGGGGTGGTAGATTCAAAGGCAATGTTAGGAAGTTCTACTTTATGGAGAGGGTGGTGGATGCCTGGAATGCACTCCCGAGAGAGGTGGTGGAGAGTAAAACTGTGACTGAGTTCAAAGAAGTGTGGGATGAACACAGAGGATCTAGAATCAAAAATTAATATTAAATATTGAACTAAGGCCAGTACTGGGCAGACTTGCACGATCTGTGTCTGTGTATGGCCGTTTGGTGGGGGATGGGCTGGGGAGGGCTTCAGTAGCTGGGAGGGTGTAGATGGGCTGGAGTAGGTTTTAACGGAGATTTCAGCAGTAGGAACCCAAGCACAGTACCGGGTAGAGCTTTGGATTCTTGCCCAGAAATATCTAAGAAAAAAAAATTTAAAAATTTAAATTGAATCAGGTTGGGCAGACTGGATGGACCATTCGGGTCTTTATCTGCTGTCATCTAATATGTTACTATGTATGTTACTATGTTATTCAAGCTTTTTAAAAGAGTGATTACATAACAGTGGTTTGAATTAGGTTTGAACAGGTAAATGGGTTATTAAAGTGAAGAACGATGGTGCTCAAGAACAGTTTGAATGCATTCAAATTGTGACTATGCAAATAGACTATTGTAACTGTATTTTCCTCTACTTAATGCATGTCTTTTTATTTTGCAATTTTATTTTGTATGGAAACTGGTAAGCCGCCTTGGATAAAGGCGGATTAAAAATGTTTTAAATAAATAAATAAATAAAATGGGTGGATTTATGAAGTAGTTTCATTGCAGTGGATTGATTAAGTAGTAGTCATTCCAAAGAGGACATGGTAAAGAGCATTACAACAGTCCAAATGAAAAATGACAAGAGAAAGAAGGAGACAGCAAATTATGCTGAGAGGAAGGATTGCACAGAGTGATCTAATTCTGCCCCTTTCTAAATTTCACAAGCAACTTTCTTTACTGAACCTGCCTCTGCTGTTCTTTGAATCTCTTTACTACTGTTTGTCTATTGCCCATGTCCAGATTGTTCTTGCTGTAGACTGCCTTGGGTGAATTTCTTCAAAAAGGCAGTAGACAAAACTTTATAAAATTATCTGGGAAGGCTCATTTCCTAGGGACAAGTTTTGTTCATGTGCAAAATTCATCCATGAAAGAGTATACAATGTTGGGTCAGACCAATGGTCCATCTAGCCCAGTATCCTTTTTCCAACAGTGGCCAAAGTAGGTCACAAGAACCTGGCAGAAACCCAAATAGTACCTACATTCCATCCCAAGGAAAAGCAGTGGTTTTCCCCAAGTTTGTCTCAAATAGCAGACTTTTCCTCAAGGATCTTGTCCAAACCTTTTTAAACACAGCTATGTTAACTACTATAACCATATCCTCTGGCAACAAGTTCCAGAGCTTTAACTATTCATTGAGTGAAAAATATTTCCTCCTATTTTTTTTAAAAGGTATTTCCATGTAACTTCATTGCTTTAAATGCAGTACAAATTTTTTTCTGAACTACAATGTATTTTCAAACACGTCCCTTAAAGCAGTGGTTCCCAACCTTGAGCTAGAGGACTCCCAGGCCAGTCAAGTTTTCAGGATAGCCCTAATGAATATGCATGAGACAGATCTGCATATAATGGAGGTGCCAGGCATGCAAATCTGCTCCATGCATATTCATTAGGGCTATCCTGTAAACCCGACTGGCCTGGGGGTCCTCCAGGACAAGGTTGGGAACCACTGCCTTAAAAACATACACACACATATCTTTCAAACTAATGGACCTGGTAGATTCTCTTCCTCGCTCCCAAATTTATATAAAAATTGTTTTATTGCATCCATTCCCAAACAAAGCAAACTGTGATAAATTCATACTTTTCAAATTTGGGCTGAAAATAGTGACAGAGTTTACAGAACTTGAATATAACTGAACAGAAAAGTACTAGCAAGCAAAGAACCACATACCTGATATTCACAATAGGGCCCTCAGGTGACTGTACCGCACTCAAAAGATTCAATAGGCTGCTTCACTGTGTGTTACAACAAGCAAAGACTTTTTAGCTTGAAGTTTACAGATGAGAATCTGTTAAGATAAACAAAGGATATTACGAGTATTGCCCTTGGAGCTTTCTGCAGGGTCACATTTATTCTTTCTCCCAAGGGCTGGGGAAATCTGTGTTCTTGCAAAGCCAGGAAACTCTCCCATTTCTGGGCTGAATGCCTGAATTCCTCAAGAATTTGCAAGCCAGTCTCTTAAATCCGGTCTCTCTTTTTTTTTTTTCTTGTAAAGTGCCAAAGTTATTTGAAAAAAAAAATAAATAAATAAAAAATTTGAGGCTGGCCTTTAGAAGAATGGGTAAGCACAAACTGTCTCCTATCATACCAGTGCCGTACTGTATTATGTAGAGCTCCACGTTCAAGCGAGACTGATATTTTCCTTTCATGAAGAATACTTACTTACTGCAAGACAAATCAATTCAGCAACAAATATATTACGTGTTGCATTCTTTGGGTGTGTGCAGTTATATACAAGCCAAAGTATACTTAAGTGCATTGGCTAAGTGGTTCATACATCAATACAAATTTCAGAGGATGGTGAGCAATAGCTGATTTTCCCTCAAATAAAATTGAAATTCCATCTCCTTTATCAAATTTTAATATGACAGCATGTAACTATCAATGTTTGGAGACTCTGCTCAAATTCTGAATGGTATCCCTAGGTATGTCGGACACATTCTGACCAGAATTTTGAACCTGATTTGTCTGTCAATCATCCATGCAACCAAGCAAGCATGCACTTAATTTACTCCCCCAAGGTTTCATGCTGGAGACACTGCCCTAGAGAAATTAGACCTAGCCCCTGCTCTAAAAGACAATATGGGCTGTGAATCCTTTCCTCCCTGACCCTTTGGAAACCCACCTGCTTGGCCTCTAAATGCTGATGTGAGAAAACGCACATTAGGGAAAGGAATTTGTATATAGACTTGCTTATAACGGAATATCATTTATAGTGGATGAGGTCCGCTGGTCCCGGCTGTGTGCCTTTATAAACATGCAGAAAATTACTGCATATAGCGGACTTGCATATAACGGACTTCTGCATGTAACGGCCAAACAATTTGGTCCCCAGAGCCACTTTTAGCTGTAGTTTTGTTAGGCTATAACGGGCATGCAGGCTCCGCCTACAAGGCGCGTGGCGTGCCGGTGATATAGTATCAAAATGTAGCCCGGAAGAAAATGGCAGAGTATTTTTCTTTCCAGTACAGTACAACATAATGCTTTAGAACATCTTTTAGTGTTCTGGTTTTGCAATCATTCCGTGCCATACCAATGTTTTGCTGAGTTTTATTGATATTGCTGATATGGTTGTGCAGTGACTGTTGTTCATTGATTGTACGTTGTTTCAAGCAGCTCCTGATTGGATAAGGCCCGACTTCTTGCAGGAAGAGGCGATCGGAGCATACCGCAAGTGATTTCCTGCACTAGCGGCACTCCAGCTGCTCTCTCCTGCCTCTCCCGCTGCCCTCTTCTTGTTGGCGGTCGGAAAATACCGCGAATGACCGTGACCGCGAACTGCCGACCGCGAACAACCGGGGGAACACTTTATACAACCACACTCAGCGGTTTACATACAGATACTTCAAGCATTTTAAACATCTGTCCAGTGGGCTCACGATTTACCTGGGGGCCAGTGGTGTAGCGAAGGTGAGACGCTCCAGGGGTGGTAGTGCCCCTCCCCTCCCACACGCACCCCTTCCCTTCCCCCGTGCCTCTAGTCGAAGCTGTTGCTTGTAGCAGTCAACAATGTGCTCCTCGCGACCCCCATCTGCTCTCCCTCTGACATCACTTCTTATGCACAGCGCCCAGAAGTGATGTCAGCAGGAGAGCCGATGGGGTCGCAGAGAGCATGTTCTTGACCACCGCAAACAACTTCTTCAACTAGAGGACGGGGAGGAATGGGAAGAGGCAGGGGGTGAAGATGAGGAGGGATCAGTGCTCCCACAACATGATGCCCGGAGCGGACTGCCCCTCCACCCTTACTATCCCACTGCCTGGGGCAATGGAGGATTAAGTGACTTGCCCAGGATCACAGAACCCACAACCTCAGGATACTGAGGCTATAGCGCTAACCGCTATACCACACTCTTCTCCCATTAAAGAAACAAGACAAGAAGGGAGTAAAAGAAAAGGCAATGGCTATAAAATTCAGTTTCCAGTCTACTAATATAACCATAGGTAGGCCTAAAGCAGGGGTAGGGAACTCCGGTCCTCAAGAGCTGTATTCCAGTCGGGTTTTCAGGATTTCCCCAATGAATATGCATTGAAAGCAGTGCATGCAAATAGATCTCATGTACATTCATTGGGGAAATCCTGAAAACCCGACTGGAATACGGCTCTCAAGGACCGGAGTTCCCTACCCCTGGCCTAAAGAATCCATATCTGAAGGACAATATAAGATTTAAAAAGAAAGAAAGAAAAAAATGAAGTGGTCTCCTGAATCCGAGACACCTCTGCAGACCTTTCCTCTAGACAAATTTATCAATTTGGGCAGCTGCAATGGATACATAGTTTTGAGGCCCTTATACTAAAGTGTGGTAAGTTTTTCCAATTACTGTGCTGCATCAGCAAAAAGGGATGGATGGTAAGTACAAAGCCCTCATGCTATTGAGGGTGTGATCAACATATTCCCTCCACCTCTCCCCCATTACCACATAGAAAGTTCTCGACCAAGGGCTAGATTCACTAAGGATACTGATCATGTCCCAACCACTTTGTGACCCGATTTTCCTCTGATCCGATTCACTAACCTTGTGGCTGATCATCCTCCAATCCGAACCGATCCGTGCATGCAAATGAGGGGAAACGGCATGTAAAGTAGGCAGGCAGAGATTCACTAACAAAAAACTGGAACACCGACTGGGCTGGCCGATCAAGAAACAAGCAACTGCTGGGGACCACTCGCTCAAGTCCTTTCCGACTGCATCTCCTGCTCTCGGTCCCAACTCGCTACTCTGCTTCTGCCCCAATCGCCGCCCTGCCTTCCCTTGCCTTTCCCGCAGTCCAAGCCCATGGTTTTAACCCACGGGTTTAAAGTGATTTAAAACCACAAGCTCAAAGTATAAAAGTTAAAAAAAGGTTGCTGCTCTGTAAGCATGTGCAGACCATCTACAGATGATCTGTGCATGCATCTGGATCGCTATTCAGCAAACCTTGCAGTCGGTTGGGGATGTGATTCCGATCGTCCCCATTTGCATGAGGATGCGTCGTGAATCAGCCCCCCGGCCACGGATCGGACCCAGATCGGAAAGGGAGTTTAGTGAATCTGGCCCCAAGACTATTAGTTGCACCTAGAAAAATGCATTTAACACCTCATTTTGAGAAAGCAGTAACTGTCTTAACTGCATAAGTGACAAAACACAGTAAGTACTAATGCCATTGGCAGACTGCACTCAAGCTGGAAAAATTGAACAAAGCAGACTTTTCATCAAGGGCCCTTTCTAAAGTAGCAAAAACATAAAAAATAAAAAGACAACATTCAAATAAACCATATGAGTAAGTAAAGAACAACTTATTTGGATAAAGAATGGGCAAAACATTGCAAAACCAAAGCCTACACTCACTGTATTTTTTATTTATTTTCTACCTTTCTATTCCACGCTATCCAAAGTTTTAGACGGATTACAACAGACATGCACAGTATTAAATGAGACAATGAACAGTTAGTGGTAATTAACAAAAACACTGAACCAAGATTGGTTAGAAAGTGGGTACAATCATGAAGACCCCATAGGAACGAAGAAAAATAATAGTCAAGCTTTTTCTTGAAAGATCCAACGTTGGACAAAGTACAGAGAATTGAAAGCGTGGAGGGGCATAATCAAAACGGGCTACTGGGCTTGATGGACCATTGGTTTGACCCAGTAAGGATATTCTTATGTTCTTATGTCTAAGCCAGTTTTGGGCCTAGGGTACTAGTTGTCCAAAGTCGGAAGCATCCAAAGTCCATTCTTGAAAAATACATCCAAAATGTTTTTTTTCCCCGATAATTGTCTACTTCTACGTCCAGCCATTTGATCATCCAGACCGCTAGTACATCTATCTTTATATTACATTCTCTTCCAAAAAATCATCCAAACCCCAAACGCCTAGAATAAGACCTTTTGGATGTGGGAGAGGCCAGCAAAGTGATGGATTGGCCTCCCAGATATGGCAACAGAATAGTGGGGTACCTTACAAGGCACTGCTGTGAACTTCACAAAAAGGGTGCCACAAACATCTCACCACAACTCCCTTGCAGGTCATGGTGAGCCTCCCAAAACACCCCTAAAACCTACTATACCCACCTGTCTACAACCCCAATAGACCTTATGGCTGCAGGTGCCACCTATATGGCAGTACAGTAGGGTTTGGGGGGGGGGGTTGGTGGGCTCACATTTTCCATCATGAATGCAGTGGTTAGTGTGGCTTATGGGCCTGGGTCCTCCTCTCTATGGTTCACCAGCCCACACCCAAGACTACTTAAGTCACCTCTGTGCAGCTCACTAGGCTTTCCTATGCCATGTACTGATGTTCTGGAGGCAGGTATGTATATTTTTATTCCAATTTTTATGGGGGGGTGTCAGTGATCACTCGGGGAGTGTGGGGAGGGGTCTGTACTTTGTGTCTGCAGTAGTTATCTGGTCACTTTGGATACCTTGTGGGCACTTAGACCAGTTTTTTAGATCATTTAAGTCACAAAATATAAGTTCCATCTAGACAGTCTCGTCAAACTTTCGATTATCGCTGCAGGACGACTAACTTTGGTCAGCCCACATCCCGCCCTAACCACTCCTTGAAAAATGCTCCTTTTCACTCTGGACACACAGTGGGATTCAGAGGCCTAAAAAGTCTCTGGATACATCTAGAAACCTGTTTTGATTATCGGCACTTGGATGACCTGTCTTTTAGGTCATCAAAGTGCCAATTTGGGCAGGTTTTTAAGAATTATTTCTGTTTCGATTATGAGCCCCATAGTGTTCCAAAATTTAGGTCCCATGACACTGAAGAGAAATCTTCTATAATTTTCTAGCTGAACCAATCGTATGGAGGGAACTACCAGACGATCACCAGAAGAATGTAGCTTCCTGATAGGTAGGTAACACTGCAACAATGCAGAAATTGATGGGAGGCCAAGTTATGAAGAGCTTTGTAAGCTAGGCAGAGAAGTTGTTCAATTGGAAGCCAGTGAAGCAAGTTTAAAGTCAGAGTTATATGGTCAAATTTCCCAGTATTAGTGACGATTCTAGCTGTGGCATTTTGAGCAACTTGTAGGGCTCTCAGATGCTTCTTTGATGTTCCCCACTAAAAGGCTATTACAGTAGTCAAAGCAGGGAAAAATGCAGGCCTGAGCTCCTGAGCTATACTAGCCTGATTGGTGTGACAAACAGACATACTTTTCTAATCCTACAGATAGTAAAATCCTTTAGAGAGAGTCTCTTTACAGTGGTGTTTTTCAACCAAGTCCTCAGGACACACTTTGCCAATTAAGGTTTCCGGACTATCCACAATGTATATACTTGAAATAAAGTTGCATGCCGTATCTTCATTCTATGCAAATCTCTACCCAGTACTTGGGACACACTACTCGACTACATTACAAACATTCTCAACCAGATTGAACTCTGGATGCTATCATTCAGACTGAAACTAAACCCTGACAAATCAAAATTCTTCCTAGCCACCCCCCTAGACAAAATCAAGGACACTACAATTCAACTGAAAGGAATGACTTTCCCCCTCGAACCTACCTTAAAAATTCTGGGAGTCACTCTGGACAAAAATTTATCCTTAGAAAATCACACCGACCTCATTGTCAGGAAAAGCTTCTCTGTACTTTGGAAACTACGCACCATAAAAAAATACTTCAATGACACTTCTTTCCGCCTACTTGTACAATCTTCCATCCTCATCATTTTAGACTACTGCAACATCATTTACCTTAACGCCACGAAGAAAACTACCAGGAGTCTAAAAATAATCCGAAATACCGCCGTGCGTCTCATCTTTGGCTTAAAGAAATGGGAACACGTCACCCCTTTCTACCACCAACTTCACTGGCTGCCATTCGAATCTAGAGTTCTTTTTAAATTCGCATGCTTCTGCTACAAATCGATAAATGGTTCATCACCAAGTTACATCAATCCCCACTTTAACCTTTATTGCACCAACAAGAAATCCCGTAGAATTCAGCTGTTCGCCTTCCCTTCGCTAAAACTTTGTCATCTCAAAAGATTCCTAGACAAAACCTTCGCCTTCCAAGCAGCTAAGCTGAACCCATGGCTAGCCCAAATGATACTCGAAGCCCCCACTTACCTCGGCTTCAGAAAATTACTCAAAACTTACCTATTCAGCAAACAAGACCCTTAACTGTCCCCCCTCCTACAATAACACTTCGCCCCCCCCCTGCTCTTCTCCTCCCTCACGATAGCTTCTCTCTTCCCTATCTTCTACAATCTCCCTTCATCCTCTGTCAAGTTCGGTTAAAATTTGTTATAAAGCTGATAAATTGTTGTAAATCTGCTTGTCAACGCGGATCCTAATCTAATTGATGTAAACCGCCTAGAACTCGCTGGGTATGGCGGTATATAAGAATAAAATTATTATTTATTATTATTATTAGCCAATAAGATTTTCAAGATATGCATGAGAGAACACCTTTATATACTCCTTACCCTCATCCTCCCCACCTTAATTCACTCCTTCTCATAAATTTGGTCCTTATCTCTTGGCTAATCAGAAAGCATAGAGCCATTGCAGTAAGGAAGCCACCCCATCCCTAATCTGCTAAAATATTTGCTTTCACTGTACTCTACCTTGTGGTCTCACCCTGCTTTCTCTCTTTTAATACTTCGCACTTTGGCAAGCTTATTATTGCTAAGCCTTCTCTTAAAAAAAAAAAAAATAGTAGTAGTAATTCATGTAGGGATGAAAAAAAGTCTAACAGCCACTCCTGTCTTGCAACATAATGTTCATTTAATACTACTTCCTCCTACCCCCTTTGTTGGATTTGTGTCAAAAGTTTAGACCAGGCTTGTCCAACTTTTTTCTATCAGGGGCCACATGTGCTTCGTCAAATGGCGGCAAAATACAATGTGTCATTCCCTTCCAGCCAGTCTCTCTCTCTGTCTCAGTCTACTTGCGCTCTCTCTCATGTACTCCCTTTGCTCAGCCTTTACCCAGTCTCTTTCCCTCACCCGGCTTCAGTTGCAGAACAAACAATGGGCTTCCTGCTTCCCCAGTGTGACTCAACGGCTCTCTGCAAGTCTGAGCTGCATGGTTCCAGAAGTTTAGGTTAGTCTCATGGTTTCAAGTCTCATGGGACTTGAAAACGTGAGACCAATCCAAACTCATGGCACTGCTTAGCTCAAACTTAGAGAGATCTGAGTCATGGCAGGGAAGCAGGAATCTTGCCATAGATGCCAGCTCTGAGGGTGTTAGAGCACCCCAAATATTCTTTCCAGCACTGTCCAGACATCAAAGCTGCAATCTCCCCAATGTAGAGCTGCAGGGGAAAGCAGGAAGAAAGGTAGTTTCTCTGTAGCTACTGCTCCCATCTCACCCTACAGCCATTGTTCAGACATTCTTCAGCTAACCAATATGCTGCAAAGGAAGCAGGACCAGTAGCTTAGGAGATACCATTGGTCAGACATTCCTTAGCCAGCCAATAGGCTGCAGGGAAAAGCAGGACAGAAGATAGGTTTGGGAAAGAAGAACTGGAGGGTGTGAATACCTAAGGAATACCTGACCAATGGAATAACAACAGGTAACAAAAAAGAACTGCAGAATAAGTCAAATAGGCTTCCTGTAGGTCTACTGTAGAGAGGGGGGAGAAGTGCTGAAGAAGACTCTGGAAAAGGAATGAATAAGCAAAGAGTAGCACAGGCACTGAGAGTTAGAAGATATGTTTGTGAGGGGAAGAGAGGCTGAGGAAAGACATATGAACTGCGAAAGGGAAAACAAAGCTGAAGTAAATGCAAGCTGAGAGGCATGAGGAATGGGTTGAAGAAAGAAAAATAGAGATGAGGGTAGGGAGAGGAACTGTGTGGGATTCAAAGAGCGGGGGGCTGAGAAAAGGGTTCTGAGAAGAGAAGAACAGGTTGGAGGAATGGACGTGGCAGGTGACACTACGAAGAAAAAACAAAATCAAGAGCAAGCAAAGCAAAGAATTTTCAGATTTTTGGAGGCATGGTTCGAATCATGCTCCCCACAACTGAGCGAGCCCAAGAATCACTGGGTAGGAATGTATTATATTGCTAACTAAGCTGGATCAGTTTTGGGTATCTGCTCTTTTCTTCCAACCCTGCAGACACAGGGATAAATAGGGCATTTCATTAGAAGAATGAGGAAAGGGAATGAGCAGGGCAGGATTAATTCGTCAAGGGCCTCTAGGCAAGTTTCAAGTTTATTAGTTTTTAATATACCGACCATCAACAGATATCTGGCCGGTTAACAATAAAATTTAAAAGGTGAGAGAGATAAAATAAAATAAAATAAAATAAAAATTTAAAATAGTTGTCATTTTAAAAATAAATAGTGCGAACATATATGATATCAACAAGACAAACTTGAAAGTGAGGATAATAGGGAAGGATGGGGAAAAGTTACATTTTTAAGAAGAAAAGGAGAAAGTGGGAATGGGGTAAAACGTATAGGGTAGGGTCGCTTAATTAAAGCGGTTGGTTGCAAGGAGAAAAAATGGAAGGGAGCGAAAGAGGAAGAAAAAAAAAAAAAAGAGAGGAAAAGAAGAAGGAGGAGAAGAAAAAAAAAAAAAAAAAAAGATCCAGAAGATAAGTCTAGGCACAGCCAAATGCATCACAGAATAGAAAAGTCTTGAGGCTAGTTTTGAATTTGTCTAGATGTTGTTCGTCACGGAGTTGCTGTGGCAGAGAATTCTATAGAGTTGGAGCAGCAACTGCGAAGCTTATTTTCCGTGTATAGTAGAAATCTTTTATGGAGGGAATGTAGAGAAGTTTTTGGTCGGTTGACCTTAGGGTGCGTGGGGAACATTGGGGGATAAGAAGTTTATCAAGAAATAAGGGCTGGTGAGAGAGTTTTATTTTGAAGGAAAGTAAGATGATTTTATAAGTGATACGATGAGTGATGGGGAGCCAGTGTGCTTCTTTTAGGAGAGGAGTGACATGGTCGAATTTGCCAGTTTTATAAATGAGTTTTATTGCAGTGTTTTGTATTAGTTGTAGGCGTCGGATTTCTTTTTGAGGGAGACCGTTGAGAAGCGAATTACAATAATCTAAATGGGAGATAACTAAAGAGTGAATCAGGATATTGATAGAATCGGTCTCTAGAATTGGAATTAGCGATCGAATGATGCGGAGTTTGTAGAAACAGATTTTTGCGACCGAGCTAATATGGTCGTGGAAAGAGAGATCCCTATCAATGATGACGCCTAATAGTTTTATTTTTGTTTCCATTTGTAATGGAATGGAGTTAATAGAGATTTTTTCCAATAAGGATTCACAAGTTTTGATTGGAAGTAGAAGGCCTCGGGATTTATCTATATTAAGGGAAAGTTTATTCAAATAGAGCCAATCATTTATGATATCCAGTTTGTTATTTATGTCTTTTATGTCAGTGATGTTTGATGTGTTGACTGGGTGAAGAAGTTGTATGTCGTCCGCATATGCAAAGATGGTGAATCCGATGGATTGAGCCAAAGTAAGAAGAGGGGAAAGAAAGATATTAAATAGAAGTGGGTATAGAATCGAGCCTTGCGGGACTCCATAGGATTGTGATATGGCTGAAGAGGTTTCATTATTTACATGGACTTTAAAGTTGCGTTCATTGAAGTAAGATGTGAACCATGAAAGAGCTGGACCTGTAATACCGCAGTCTTTGAGTCGATTAATAAGAAGAGAGTGGTCGATAGTGTCAAAGGCTGCTGATAGGTCAAGAGAGATAAGAATGACTGATTTTTGATGGTCGTGGTAATAATGTATGGTTGAGATAAGGCCTAGAAGTGACAATTCTGTTGAATGTGATGAACGGAAACCAGTTTGGCATGGATGTAGCGCATGGGTTTTTTCAATGAACTCTGTAAGTTGGGAGTGAATTATTTTTTCAGTTAATTTGGAGATCAAAGGCAGATTAGCAATGGGACGGTAATTGCTAGGTGAAGAGAGATCTAGGTTGTATTGTTTGAGTTTTGGAAAAACAAGGGATGTTTTCCAGGCAATAGGTACTATACTATCGGAGAGAGACTTGGATATCATGTCCCAAATGAATGGACCGAAGAAAGAGAAAAATTTTTTAAGGAGCGAAGGGGGAATACTCTCCAAAAGATTATTGGGAGTGTTTAGAGATTGTAAAATAAGAAGGAGATTAGTTAATGAAGGCATTTTAAAATTTGAGCAGGAGCCAAACGATAGTTGAGTAGAATCGTGAAGAGTGAGAGGAGAAGAAGCTGGAAGTGAAGGTCCAAGATGTGACCTAATGTCTTCGATTTTAGTATCGAAAAATAGTGATAGTTCATCAGCAGAAGGTTGGGTAATGGGGGAAAGGTTTTTTTTCTTAGAATATCTTGAGTGACTGGGTAATGTTAAAAAGAGTGGAAGAATTACGGGTGGAAGAAATGAGTTTAGAGTAGTATTCTTTTTTAGTTTGTTGGATGACTTTTTTATAATGAGAAGCTTTTTCCTTGAACATGATGAAAAAGTTATTGAGGCGAGTTTTGCGCCATTTATTTTCTACAGCACGAAGTTGTTTACGGAGGAGGGTGAGATTTTCGTTATACCAAGGTTGTTGTTTTTTATGGGTCTGATTTGGGGTAGGTTTTTTTCCTAATTGTGGTGCCAAAGAATCTAAGAGAGATTTTGTGGAAGTTTCCCAGAGGGAATACTGTTCTGAAATGGGGAGGGAAGAGAAGTCTTTGAGGTTTAGGTCAAAGGAAGTTTGGATGGCAGAAAGGATTAGATTATTAATGTTGCGGGTGATATAATTATTCTTTTGTTGGACTTGACTGAAAGGAGCTGGGAGATCAAGTGTGATCCGACCATGGTAGAGCATGAGATTGAAAGTTTTGAAAGAGATGTTTAATAGAGGTAGAGCAGAGGACCATATCAAGGGTATTACCAGCAGTGTGTGTAGACATAGAAATGAGGGGAGATAATGATAGGTCTGAGATCAACGTT
This sequence comes from Geotrypetes seraphini, assembly GCF_902459505.1. Classification (NCBI taxonomy): domain Eukaryota; kingdom Metazoa; phylum Chordata; class Amphibia; order Gymnophiona; family Dermophiidae; genus Geotrypetes; species Geotrypetes seraphini. Next base: position 76,469,513 of record NC_047093.1, read on the forward strand.
AGAAGTTCAGAGGTGTTGTGATGGTTGGGAGAATTAAAATGAATGTTAAAATCTCCAAGGATTATGGAATCAGGATAGGCAATATTGAAGTCTGATATGGTGGAGATTAGAGTAGAAAGTGAAGTTTTGGTTACTGGGGGGGGGAAGATAGATAAGAAGGAAATTAAGAGGGGGAGAGTGTTTTATAGAAAATTGGAGAGTTTCAGTTGGAGCATAGGAGGATAAGTTGGAAGTATTTGGCTGGAGGGGGATAGAGGTATGATAGATAACTGCTATACCTCCTCCTTTTTTGTTCGGGCGGGGTACACTGGGCCCCCTGCCCCGCCCCACCCCACCATGAGCCCAGGCGGAAACAGGAAGCTGCGTCAGAGGGAAGCTTTGGGCAAGCAGCACCGCTTGCACAATTACAGTTCCCGTTGCCTTTCTTATCCACGTTGCTTGCTTGTCTTACTTTTTGTCGATTGGGGGGGGGGGGGCGTGTTGCCGATTGATGCTGGAGGGACCCATCGCTGTTTGGAAAAAACAATATTGATGCCCTCCTTCATCGGGCCCCTCTGACCTTTCGGGCCCTAGGCACATGCCTACTTGGTTTATTGGTTAATCCTGCCCTGGGAACAAGGTTGTGGAAGCATCACTTTTAAAATTTACTTTCTGTTGGCTGCTTATTGAGAGGGGCTATGCCCAGGGATTGAACTGAAGGGGAATGGAGAATAGCACTGTTCTAATTCCTCACAAAAATTAAAAATATTATTTCCCATTATGTCCCACAGGAGGTAGAAATAGGCTTTAGGCTATGTGAGCCTACAAGTATCAAAGCAGCAGCAATAGGAAGAGGTAGCAGGAGATCATTGACAAAGTTGGAGGAAGGGGAAGAAGGGACATGTTGTTTCACAAACTCTGTGTGTTTCTTGGTTTAGCTCTCTGGTGTACCTCATATTTAATTGTTAAATCCTTGTTTTTGGTTCTTAGTAAAATTTTGCAGCCATCACCCAGATCTCAACTCGGCTCCCTGAGCTGGATGATTGTTCCTTGGCCACTGGAGCAATATCATGTAGGCAGCCTAAACATAGTGGCTTAGTATGATTGAATACTTACAATAACATAAGAATTGCCATACTGGGAAAGACTGAAAATCCATCAAGCCCAGTACCCTGTTTCCAACAGTGACCAACCCAGGTTCGAAATACCCAGCTAGATCTCAAGTAGTAAAACAGATTTTATGTTGCTTATCCTAGGAATAAGCAATAGATCTCCCCAAGCCATCTCAATAAAGGATACTTTCCTAAAAGGGAAGTCCATAGGCCAAGCCTTTTTAAACCCCGCTAAGCTAACTGATTTCACCACATTCCCTGGCAACAAATGCCAGAATTTAATTACACGTTGTGTGAAGAAATATTTTCTGCAGTTTGTAAATCTACTACTTAGTAGCCTCCTCACATGTCCCCTAGACCTGGAATACGTTTTCCCATTCGACATGTAATCTCTGAGGTTTCAAAATTTGATCCTTGCTTGGCTGCCAGAGCTTAGTGTGAGCATGTGGCAAAGAATCTTAAGTAGACTCTACAGTAGGGGTGTCGCATTGGCTGAAAAAAATGTTTCTAGGGCCACACAAACGTGCAAATGCTGCAGCAAGACAGAGGAGGGAGCCGGCAAGACAGTAAACACCCAGAGGCAGCAGAGGAAAACACTGTATCACCCTTGACCAGGGCCACACAAAATACTTCACGGGGCCGCATGCGGCCCTCCAGCTGCAGGTTGGACACCCCTGCTCTACAGATAGAGTGGTCATTGGCAGTGACGTAGCGAGGGTGAGAAGTGCCTGGGGTGGTAGCACCCCACCCCCTTCTCCGCCCCTCCACATGCCTTCCCCCAGCCCCCTGTAGCATATGTGCACCCTTTCCCTTCCCCTATACCTCTTTAACTCTCCCGGCACAAGCAACATCACCAACTTGCTGCCTGAGTTGACGTCAGCTCTTCTTCTGACATCACTTCCTATGCGCAGGACCCAGAAGTGACGTCAGAGGGAGAGCCGACCTGTGATCCTCCTCCTTTAATGTTCTCCTAGGCACAAACCCTGCAAAGATTATGGCCCACATTTTCAAAATGAAACAAATAATGGCAGTTCTGAACTTATCTGTGCACTTCTGTAAGATGAATGGTCCCCATGCTGCTGTTCTGCCACTACTATGAGAGGGGGTTTTATTTTTGTATTAATACTGATTGATTATAAGTGCATATATGATTATTATTATTTGTATGTATATTGTATTGCATTTTTTGGCAGTTTTGAAAACTCGATTTAAAAAAAAAAATTCAGAAACTCATGAAATTTGTATTAGCACCCTTCATTTCATAAATCGTGCAGCAAACACAGGATAACTATAAATTGCCATTTACCATTCTTTAAACAAAAAGTAAACAATCACAGAGAGCAAAGGTATCACTTATCTGCCAGCCTATTAAACAGGTGGTATCCCATTTTGACCTAGTCTCAGAGGACTAACAAAAGCTTAGAGGAAAGGACCCTTGGATTACTCTTGATGGTGACACCATCCACCTGCATTTTAAGTGGTCAGCTCTGCTATGGCATGTGTCCACAGGGGCATGCTCAAATGGGATGTCCCTTTGCTTTCACTGAAGTGCCACTGAGAAGCCAAGGTGGTCTGTTGCTTGATATAGGTAAGAAGAAAAAGAATACTATCCTCTTCCAGGACTCCAGACGTTGAGAGGCCTATGGATCATATATGTACAGATTTTGTCTAGCAATAGTACAGCAGCTCATAAAGTACAGAAGGGAGACGTTTTGCAAGTCTGTGAGGTTTCATTGAGCCCCTTCCACCCCTCCATTGAAAGGATTCCAGGCTTTAGAGTGAGGGATTCCCCCAAGATGTGAAATCTATACGATTTTCCTCAGTTTTGCATTTTACTCCAGCTCCAGAGTATCCTCAGGTTTGTGTTCCTCTTCCTAGAGTGGTTATTTTTCCCCACCCTCAAACGATTTAGGCACCAAGGATGAGATTCCTGTGCCATTGATGGACATTTGAAAATCAGTTACTTGGAATGGAACTTTGGTTCAAGGATTCATATCTCAATTAACATTTTTTCTAATGAAGTGGTGGCCATCTTCGAGGAACAGGAGAAAACGTTTGAGCGTCTGGAGAATAGCGTTTTCAAAACTTGAATTAGGAAATGGGGGGCTTTAAGTGCGGAAGTATGGCTAATATCAAATGCAGTCTCCTTATTCATCGCCATCTGAAGCTGGTTAAAAATAGGTTTAGGTCAAATACGATTTTTGAATTTCCTAGAACAAGGTTAATTGCTGCAACCACATTAAAAAAAAAAAAAAAAGTGTATTTCTTTAAAATTTTATATTTGTCTTTGGAAAATGTTAGAATCTCCTAGTATCTTAACTGAAACTGCAGGTGATCAACCGGGAACAGCCCCAAGGGCGATAGTTTCCCAATATACAGTAATTTAGATTTACGGTAAACTTTTTTTTTTTAAGAATCTTCCTCAGATGTATACTCATACTGGATTCTATCAATTTTATTTACCAAGTTATCTAATAAATTACTGATTATGAAAACTATTTTTGGGTTCAGGATGAGGCTTTTTGTGGTCAGAAGGTATATTTTTCCCCTCCAATGTCTCTGGAGCTACTCAGATTTGAGGAGTTTTCTCCAGCTGTGACCTAAAGTTTTGGCTCGGGGGGCATATTTCTAAGAATTCATTTTTTAAGTGTTTGATTTTCTTTAAGGGGAATAAGTATGCCTGATGACCTCTCTCAGACAGAACTTTTCTATTGGCAAATTCAGGTTAGATTTACCTTGAAGTTTGATATGGGAATTATGGAAAAGTAAAACAAAGCCCCCAAACAATACCAACTACGCAGAGTAACTTTATATGCACTTAAACAGGGATAGCCTATAAGTGCTTAACTTGTGCCAATTTTGTAAGGCTGCTATCTTATGCAACTTTATAAAATAGCCTGCCTATAGGCTCATGGAAAAAATTACACCTGCTCAAGAGACAGAACTGTGTGCATGTGTACTATATGTGGCTATGCTAGTGTAAATTCCTATTCTATGATATTTATGTATAAGTGCTGATACTATCTGCACTATCCCTATTTTCTAATGTCCTATGTATATCCAATGAATAAAGAGATATGTTTTTTGAACATCTACTTTAAAAAATGATAAATCTCAAATTGCATGTGTATCTACTTTTATGCATGTATAACTCCAATCAATTTCATAAGAACATAAGTATTGCCTCTGCCGTGTCAGACCAAGGATCCATCGTGCCCAGCAGCCCGCTCCCGCGGTGGCCCTTGAGGTTCTTGACCTCCCACCACCTGAATTGTTTATGCCCTAATCCTGAAGTACCCTGTATAGTACTCCTCTATCTATACCCTGTAATCCCTTTCTCCTTCAAGAAGTCATCCAGGCCCTTTTTGAAACCCATTATTGTACAATGTCCTATCACCTCTCCTGGAAGCGCATTCCAGGTGTCCACCACCCTCTGAGTGAAGAAGTACTTCCTAGCATTCGTCTTGAATCTGTCTCCTACTTGAGAGATTAATTATGATTCATGCAACGTATCGTCAGCCAGAGTTACCTGACTCATGAAGATAACTTGTTTGATGAGTGGCCTTGGCCAGCACTGGGGCAGAAAGCTCATTACAAAGTGGGGGTTTGCAGTCATTGGGTTCTCTAAAGTAGCTCTAGGCAAAATGTGTCAGAATCCAGAAGCAATTTCAATCAGTAATTGCCAGTTTTGGGGGTTTGGGGATTTTTTTTGTAATCTTTATAAATTTTCAAATATTAACAGTGCATTGCAAAAATTTAAAACATAAACGAATCAGGAAAAGCACTTTAAATATACAAACATTCTGAAAACAATCATTTTCTCCCCCCTCCCCTTCCTCCCATTCATCCATAAAAGCATAGTCACATATAGAATTTCAATACACTAAATACAAGAAATAATGATGCCTTCCCACCTCCCTCCCACCCTGGATGTGTAAGGAAATTAACTTAAAAGAAAAAGGTCCATGACAACTAATGTGATTCAACAAATGATGCCAATGGGCTCCACACCCTTCTAAATGCATTACTATATCCCAAAAATTCAGCGTTCATTCTTTCATATTTGTAACTGCAACATAAGTTCGCCTACCAAAAAGTATAATTAAGTCTATCATAACTTTTCCAATTGCGTGCAATCATCTGCATTGCTATTCCCGTCATTATTAAGAAAAGCCAGCTTTTATAACGATCCAAAGAAGGTTTAACATGTAGTAAAGTACCACAAATTATGGCTTCATAAATCAATGGTAATTGCCAGTTTTTAGTAATGTGGAAGAATGAATTAAATGAAGTAACAGGTTCTGCCTCCAAATTGGGGCATTGAAAAAGTGCAATGATTGAAGAAGATCATACAGATGTATAATTCCGGGTTTACCCGGCAAACCTCTGAGTGCTGTTTTCATAGAAACTGCAATTTGCTATACCAGATTGTTTTGTGCTTGGCCTTCCTACTTTACAACATAGTTATAGCCATATTTTCCATACTGCCTGTTACGGTCAGCCATTACATGGATAAAAGGAGCAAATATAACCATTGGTCCAATTTCTCTATCATTAAACAGATTAATTGCAAATTTTAATAAAAGTTATTCATGTTGCCTTGCAGGACATCTTTCAGCACCTGATCTTCTGCTTAATTTTGATGGGGAAAATATTCCACTGGTTGAAAAATTTAAGTACTTGGATGTAATTGTGGCTACACATTTAACCATAGGTGTCAGAAAGGGGGAGGGGACCACAGGGGCCGTGGCCTCGCCAAAAATTGCCACTTTCATCATCCCTGGTGGTCCAGAGGTACAGCAGGCAGGAGCGAGCTTTCCGGCTCCTGTCCTGCTGCTAACCTGGCCAGTCGCGGCTGGTTTGTTCTGCCGCTGAGCGGCAATGAGCGGGAGCACGCTTTGACATTCTTGCTCGATGCTCAGCAGCTTCTTTGACTGGCTCCCGCGAATTCTCATGAATTGCCCCCCAACAAAAAAGCATTCCGCTGCCTATGCTTTTAACTTTTTCAGATCAAGTATCAAATGTTATAAAAAGAGGTTTTTATACTTTGAGATCTTTACAGACTGTTAGAAGTCTGTTTGAGAATAATGATTTTCACACCTTGATACACGCATTTTTTATGTCCAGACTAGATTATTGCAAAATTATCTATGCTGGCTTGTCAAAATCCAATATTAGATGATTACAAACTTTACAGAATGTGGCACTAAAGTTATTAGACTGAGTCAAAAATAATAGGGAGTGAGGAAAATGCTCTCAAAAATATACAGAAGTGAGAGGTCAAAGTCAATGACAAAAATATAACTAGAAACAAGACTTCTCAATATATAAATCAAATAATAAGACTTGAATATAAATGTTGAAAATATAATGCAATTTTTCACATACACTCAGATTTGTGTAATCCGACTAAGAGCCATAGCTCCTATAGTCGAATCCACCGTCCCATCACTGTGTATGACTTTGATGTGAAAGATAGTAAGTGAGGCTACATGCTCTACTGATTAATAACTTTGTTCTCAATGGCAATGAGAGGAGAAAACAACCCCTCCACTTAGCTTTAAGATGAATTAGCAGGTCCCGACATGGGCTATGTTTCGAGGGTCTGTTTCAAGGAACCCAAAGGAGAAATGAACAATTAGAAGAGATCGTTTCAACTTACGAACACAAGTTGTCGTCCGATTCACACAAGCACCCATTTCTCTGGCATTTGAAGTCTAATATTTCTCCTTTGGGTTCTTTGAAACAGACCCTCGAAACATGGCCCATGTCGGGACCTGCTAATTCATCTTAAAGCTAAGTGGAGGGGTTGTTTTCTCCTCTCATTGCCATTGAGAACAAAGTTATTAATCAGTAGAGCATGTAGCCTCACTTACTATCTTTCACATCAAAGTCATACACAGTGATGGGACGGTGGGTTCGACTATAGGAGCTACGGCTCTTGGTCGGATTACACAAATCTGAGTGTATGTGAAAAATTGCATTATATTTTCAACATTTATATTCAAGTCTTATTATTTGATTTATATATTGAGAAGTCTTGTTTCTACTTATACTAAAGTTATTAGGACATAAAAGTAAATATGATTGAGTTACACACCCCACCCCTTTTTACAGTATCATTGGTTGCCGGTCCTTTATAGAATTAGATTTAAAATCTTAGTTTTAACTCATAAAGCATTTATACTTCAGAGCCTAGTTACTTACAATCCCTGACCATTCTATACACCCCAAATTGAACACTGAGATCTTTGCAGGGCAATAGATTAGTCCTACCATCAGTACATAGAACTAAATGGAAATCAATACGTAATGAGGCATTCATTTTTTTCTTTAGCACATAGTCAATGGAATCAACTTCCACATACTAAGGTGTGCTAGCGTTTTTAGTGCATGTACAAGATTAGCACGCACTATAGCGCACACTAGCTGAAAAATTACCGTCTGCTTAAAAGGAGGTGGTAGCTGCTACCACGCGCGGCATTTTTGCACGCGCTAAAACCGCTAGCGTGCCTTTGTAAAAGGAGCCTTATGTGTACTAAAATTAATCATAAAGTATTCAAAAAGTTATTGAAAACATACTTTTTTTTCAACATGCTTTTGGAATTGATTCCTTTCCGAATTGTCACATTCATTAATCCGAGAGGTTCACAATTTTATTTTATTTTATTGTTTAGAAGGACTTGAATGTATCTTAGATATGAATAACGAGAACAGGTTTTTGTTTTTTTTACATTATGGAGTTCTTTTCAGTTTTTATGTAATTTTAACGTAATCCCCTGAGAACGTTTGTAAGATTTAGTGGAATATCAAATTTTAATAAACATACTACACAGAAGCGTCACCGTGAATTTCTTCTTTTGAAATCTGGGGTTACATCTTTGGGGGCTACCTTTTATTTGAGACATCCATGTAAATGTATAGTGTGTTACCGCTCTGTCAAGTATGTATTCTTTGAACCATCTCAATTGACAACTTTTGTGGCAATGTCTCGTCTGGATGGAGAAATATCTTGAACCCTCATTTTCAGTGCTTTTAGCATCTTGCTATAAATTTTATTTTTTCTAGTTTCCCTTTATTTTTTCGCTATTTCTAAAACTTGGATCTAGAACGAAGACTTGAGCATAAATAGTTAAATAATGTTTTCTTTATTGGATGTATAATTAATTTTATGTTATTATGACTATTGCTTTCTGTACAAGTGTTATGCTTGAATTTAAATTGAAAATCAATAAAGATTTAATTATATAATAAACACTTCAATTGTTGTCTATTCCATTAGACTCTCCTTTATAAGCGGTATGTGGAAGTAAACTATAGAATCTTAAACTAAAATTTTCATCATGTAAAAGCAGTCAAATAAAAATATTTCAATGAAGTTAAAAAAGCAGCATTAAGAATGCAGGGGGAATGAAACCACCACGATAGAAAGGTTGCTGATTTAAAAGCGATTGCATTAAAACCTGTAATTGTGTTCGGCCTTTATTTAGCTTAAGTCTAGAATTACATTTTCTTTAAACAGACCCAGGCAAAATGTCAAAAACAACATCCACTGAAGTTAACTTTGCATGTGTTTGCTTTCCACGGGCGCCATATTTTTCATTCTAAAAGCACAGTCGGTCAGAGTTAGACTGGAAGAATCTGGGCAAAAATAAAGAAAGCAGAGAACTCCCACAGACCATCAAGAGGGGAAAAAAAAGAATGCTACAAAAAAATTCAAAGATTTAAACGGAGTGGAGTTTGCAACAACACTGCTCCATAGTTTACTGTACACCATTATCCATTGTTATGCACGCCTCCTTTCAGTCCATGGAAATGTTTTAGATTAAATTTAATTTCCACATGATGTTGCTCCCTCCTAAAAAGCACAATCTGCACTGCAATTACGATTTTATTTCCCGAATGTAAAAATATTCTTTTTGTTTGTTTTCAACGTTGTTTCACTAGTCAGATTATGCTGTGAAATATCCTTGGAACTTAACAGGAACTAAGGAACTTAACACTCTCCCCATCTGTGAGAGCCAGCTGCTTGGTGGATGGAAGCCTCTGATGGTACCAGGCACCGAAGAAAGTAAATGTCTTGTAAATAATTAACAAAACATCTGTCCTCCTTAATAAAGCACTAAAATTACTTCAACAACCAGAGAAGCAATGTGTTAGTGGCCAATTTAGAGAGAAACAGTAGGTGCCTTAAACAGAACAGTTATTTTCATTGGAGATGAAAGCTGTATTTCAAAGGTTATACATGTGAATCACAATTTACAGAACACCAAAGAGCTCCGTTTAGCTTCCCACCCCCATAAAAAAAATCCAAGAATTTTGTACTCACTTGTGCCAATATGAGGGAGCTGATTTTGACAATGAGCCATAATTTATTTTTTTTTGTGGGGGGGGGGGGGGCTCTGTGTCAGTGAATCAAAACTCTCAAAATAATTTTGAATACAAAAGAAACGGGTTAATCCTGTGAAAACAACTGCTGTATCCTCAAGGGCAGCTCTGAGAGAAAGTATTTTAAGTAAAATAGCATGCAATTGATTAACTGTTGGGCTGGTTCAATGAAAGGTATCAAACACAGCATTACAAAGAAGCTTTTAAGACTACATAAACTTCCTTTCTCAGATGTTCTATGACTACTCGAACACATTGCAAAAAGCAGGTTTAGTGATAAAAAGATATTTGGCCTAATGCATTCAAATGCACTACCATGTTAACACACATGGTCCGTATAATGCGTTCCCTAATATATACTGTGCCAATGTTGTTGTGCACATTATTACATCAGCTCAAATGACCCGTTAAAAGTGTCCAACACTAGCATTATGGTCTCCTTGCGAATGCATCACACCGATTTAATGAAGCTGGGCTCAATGACTTTTCACTAAGAAGTCTGTAAATATGACTATCTATAAAATGTATCTTGACGATCAATTGAGAACAAGCTGAATCTCATTATGCTTTTAGAAAGGTGCTAAAGACTAAGGGCTCCTTTTACGAAGGTGCGCTAGCGGTTTAAGCGCATTCACCGGATTAGCCAAAAATCTACCATGCGCTCAAAAAGAGGCGGTAGCAGCTAGCGCGCGTGGCAATTTAGCGTGCGCTATTCCACGCGTTAAGGCCCTGGCGCGCCTTTGTAAAAGGAGCTCTAAATTATTATTATTATTTTAATTCTTTATTGATTTTCAAAACTACAACAGTGCAATACAACCAATGCAATTCATAGTAATACAATAAAAGCACCTTCATCTTTTTCATGTTAATAATCATCCATTTCCCCCCCCCCACCGCCCCCCCACCCATCCACCCAAACAATTATCATTCCGTATAACACAGTGGTCTCAAACTCAAACCCTTTGCGGGGCCATATTTTGGATTTTTAGGTACTTGGAGGGCCGCAGAAAAAATAGTTAATGTCTTATTAAAGAAATGACAATTTTGCATGAGGTAAAACTCTTTATAGTGCCGAGGTCTTAACTCTCCCTGCTTATCTTCCCCAGCGCGGGGCCAACCAATTCACGCCATCCGACGTCAATTCTAACATCAGGGAGGAACTTCCGGGCCAGCCAGGCAGCGATTGGCTGGCCTGGAACTTCCTCTCCGACATTAACATTGACGTCGGGTGGCGAGAATTGGTCGGCTCCGAGCTGGGGAAGATATGCAGGGAGAGCTAAGACCTCGGGCGCTGGCCTGTTCCCCGATTGCGGTGGCTTGGGGGAGGGCAGTGGGAAGGGAAGCAGATTGGGGACCCCTGATTTAGGCAAGGACAGATCGCGGGCCGCAAAATAGTCCCTGGGGGGCCGCATGCGGCCTACGGGCCACGTGTTTGAGACCGCTGGTATAACACAAACATATATTATCATAAATATCCTATCTATTCTGAATAATGATATCTTCACACCCATCCCAATTATAAATATTCAAAAATCAATTTATGACATAAAGAATTCCTTCCCCCCCCCTTGCCCTTGATATGTACCATAGTAAAGAACAAACTGATTCACAGTCAACAAACAATTACAATGAGGTAACATAAGATGCCAATGGGCCCCATATTAATTTAAATATATTACCATGTCCTAAATTTTCAGCATTTATTCTTTCAAATCTATAACTAGAGCAAAGATTTGCCCACCAGAACGAAAAATTTAAACGATCACATTTCTTCCAATTTCAGGATGGCTATCCTAGTCATAAGTTATTTGAAAAATTGTGAAATCTGGTGTATTTCTATTTAACTGTTTATTTGCTTCACTGAATGTACATAGTAACCGCTCAGAACTTATGGCAGGGTGATATATAACAACAAAGTTTATTACAGTATTACTATTATTTATTATTATTACATGGTAGAGCAGTGCAAGCAAGATTTCAATTGTATTTATTATGGAGTAAATATTCATTTTGTTGAGGCAGGAATCAATGGGGAGAAAATGGAGATCACTCTTGCCTCCCCCCCCCCCCTCAATGGACCATCAAAGATCTTAGGTAGGCACTAGGAGGGGGGATGAGGGTCCCCTTTGAATGTTAGGTGGGTCTTAGAAAATATTCAATGCTAGTATCTATATTTGTCCCAGCTCTAAGTGCTCCTTTTACTAAGGTGCACTAGCGTTTTTAGCAGGCGCAAACCATGCGCTAAACAAAAAATACTAATGCAAGCTCTATGGAGGTGTTAGCATTTAGTGCGCGAGGCATTATAGCGTGCGCTAAAACCGCTTAACGCACCTTAGTAAAAAGAGCCCTAAATTTCAGGGCCCAGTTGATCCAGCAATGAATAAGGGTTTTAAAAAAGAAATGATGACCACCACTGGATGAATACCTACCACTAGTTTAAGTTTCAACTTTATTTAATGCGTGATATAACACTATAGAAGGACGTCTAGGCGTTGTGCAATGATGCTAGTTTAGAGCGTAGAAATACTCGTAGGAACAAAGATTGAGAACAAGAAGGAAATACAGTACAATAACTGATAGGAAAGAGGGGATTGTCTACACAGGTCAGTCATAAAGGGCAACTCTGAAATATAAATGGAAAAGGAAGGGGCCTTAGTGAAGGAAAGAAGGAAGCTAGTTGTACGATCATTGAACAAAAAGATTTTTAAAGCAGCCTTACATCTATCCAGGGAGAGTTTGAATTGAAGGTGGGAAGGTAGAGCATTGCAGAGGAAGGGCCCGTTAACCAAGAAGATAGTACGATGAGTGGTATCATAAGTAATTTATTATTGAAAGACAAGAAGATTCCTATGTGAGGATTGCCCTTGTGACCCTGGGCAAGTCACTTAATCCTCCATAGCTCCAGGTACATTAGATAGATTGTGAGCCCACCGGGACAGAGAGGGAAAATGCTTGAGTACCTGATTGTAAAAACCGCTTAGATAACTTTGATAGGCGATATATAAAATCCTAATAAACTTAATAAACTTGAGTAGAGGAACATATGGAATGAGCAAATGATCCAAATAAAGTTGAGTGTGAGATTGCTGGATTATAAAGACAAGAAGCAGTATTTTGTATGTGAGATTTTCTAAACCATTTCTTCCCGACAGGCAGATAAATAACTGTTTACAAAAAGTAGATGAGAATAAAGCTTACAACTAATATGACCAAATAAAAATACGTTTTGACACAGTACTTCAAATGAGCGAATGTTTGTGAATGGGTCCCTTTGTCTAGCAGCACAGCTTACCTTGCTTAAAAAGTAGCCTAAATTCATAGAGCCATCATCAGCTGTTACCACTGCTGGCTCTGCCAGTCCCACCACTCAGAAACAGGAACTAACATAAGGAGCAGAACCAGCAGAGCCTTCAGTGGAGCAGACAGTGGCTCCATGTCTTTAGGGCACCAGCATCTGCAGTGCTGCACCAGGGAAGGGGAAGGGAAAAAAGGAAGATGCTGAACCAGAGTGGCTCTATACTAAGGGCTGCTTTTACTTATTGGCTTCCTATCAAACTAGGTATAGGGTTAACCACCTTTACCAGGCATAGAAAAACACACACCCCATTCACTTACCCACCAATCAAAGAAGTAAAACGGAAAAAAATATACGACGGCCTACTAGCCACTCAAGCAGCAAAAATAGACAACCAAATCTCCAACTTATTGACAACAACCCCAGACTACAAGATGTTCAGAAAGGAAATAAAAACTATACTCTTCATGAAATCCCTCAATATAGCTTAACACCGTGAATACCCCCTTCTTACCATCCCCTCCCTAACCTCAGATCCTACTTATCCCTCTCTTGGAAACCATCTCTGATCTAAAGTTGTAACCCTTCTTCCATAACTCTTTTTGTAATCCGCTTTGAACCGAAAGGTAATGGCGGAATAGAAATCTGTAATGTAATGTAATGTAATAATAGTGGCACTTCATGGAGAACCTTGGAGCAGCCTATAATTGAAAGGCTACCAAAAACCATTTCACCACTGGATGGGAGGAAAGAGAAGGAGCAAAGACATCCTAAACTCCAAAGCAAGTTCTTTTCCAATTATTATTACAGAAAGTTGCTTCTGTCTGTATGAAGAAACTGATAGATATCCTTGGCTTTAAAACCCATCCTAAATAACTAAAAGGATAGCTACTTACACCATGTTTCACACACAGTTATGAAGATGTTGCAGCTTAAAAATATAACAGAAAAGTCTGAAGACACATTATGTATCCTATGTACATCTGGAAACACATTCCGGGGCTCATAATCAAAACTTTAAAATGCCAAAAACCAGCCTAAGTCAGCACTTGGACATCCTAATAGCAGGCCGATAATCAAAACAAGCTTTCTGGATGTGCAGCAGCACTTCTAAGCTGCTGTGCGTCCAGAGATCAAAGGGGCATGTTGGGAGGTGTGCTATGGGTGGGAACTGGGCAGTCTTCAACCTGAACATACTGCAGCCATAATCAAAGCTTTTCTAGAAGGAACTGAGACGCCAGCAGTTAGACCTATTTGAGTTGCATCTTAAGTTCCACAAAGGTGCCTAAAATGACAAGACCACCACTGGAGGATTTAAGGCATGACACCCCCCCCCCCCTTACTCCCCCAGTGGTCACGACCCCCTCCCACCACCCAAAGAGCGAAAAAACCCCAAAATCCATAGGCTTCCCATCAGCTGATCACAACAGAAGAATCCCCATCAGCTGAGCTGGTTTTGGGGATTCCTGGCAGCTCAACTGATGGGGATTCCTCCTTCTGGGATCAGCTGAGTTCCAGCCAAATAACACTGATCCAATGATGGGACTAAAATAACTTGAGAAAACATCACTCGTGAAGGTTCATGCTGCCAAACACCAGCCTTGGTTCAGGTCAGCTGGAAGTCCAAAGAAGCAGGAGAAACCTGCCAGGTCCACAAAACTGTGAGATTCCACACAACTGTGCATTGCTGAGCTTGTGCAGAACTTCCTTCCCTCACTAAATTTTGTACAAGCGCTAGGAGGCAGCATCCTAAAGCAAAGGAGGTAGTTTCATGTTTAGAACTCCCATTGGCCACACTGCAAAAGGGGAACAACAATGGCACATTCAGCAACATACTCCTCCTCTTCCCAGGGCCTGGCTACTAATCTGAACTACTGTATATCAGACAACATATATGATGCCGGAAAGAAGAGAAAAAAAGACGCAATCCTATGTGGAACTGCTTTTTCTCCTCCTCCTCTTCTTACAGCATAGTAAGCCTGGGGTAGGAGGCAGGGAAAAGATTAGGAGAGAACTACAGGTGGGAGGGAGTTGCAAAAGAAAGGCTGGCATGACTTTCAAAAAAAACTCATAAGATTTGTGACATAAAGGAAGAGGAGTTCCTACAGCAACTACAAGAGAGAACTAGTGAGCCAGCTAGGGAGAGCAATAAGGTATGGTGGCTGTGTGTGTGTGTGTGTGTGGGGGGGGGGGTATCTTTCTGGAGGGAGGGAGAAAACAGAGTCTTGCAAGAACATACGTGAAAAAGTAGACCAGAGAAAGCAAGAATCAGCATAGGTTCAGCCAAGGAAGTCTTGCCTCACCAATTTGTTTCATTTCTTTGAAGGTATGGATAAACACGTGGATAAAGGTAAGCCAGTTGATATTATGGGGCTTATTTTCAAAAAATATAGACATCCAAAAAACAGCATACACCGGCACTTGGACGTCTTACTAATCAAAACATACAAGTGGCCATTTTCAAAACTGACTTTCTTGTCTTCTTTCTGGTCATTTTGTCTCCAGTGCATCTAAACCTTAAGGGAGTATGTTAGAGGCATGTTTTGGACAGGCTTAGGTCTTAGACATTCTGCAGGGATAATCAAACTTTTAACAAAACTTCTAGGGCACCATTTAGACGTTTGGGACTAGACCTGTTTTAAAAACGAGTAAGGATCAAAAAGGTGACCAGATGACCACTGGCGGGATTAAGGCATGATCCCCCCTTACTCCCCCCAGTGTTCACCAATTCCATCCCATCATCCAAAGATGCACAAAAAACAGTACATTCCAGCCTGTATTTCAGTTTCAGTTAGCCGCACAGCAGATCAGAGGGGCAGTCTAAGGGGTACTTCAATCAATGTCACATTAAAAAGTCCCAGGTACATGTCACTATAACCTGCTTGCATTGTATGCTAAGCTCTCCAAAACCCACTCAGAACCTACTGTACCTTCATAAAGATGACACCTGCAGGCATAAGGGCTATTATTATGGTATACAGGTGGGTACATTAAGTTTTGAGTGGGTTTGAAGGGCTCACCACACAATATAAGCAGGTTATGGTGACATGTGTACCTGGGACTTTTAATGTGACATTCACTGCAGTACTTCCTAGTGTCCCTCTGCTCTTCTCAGCTGTCTGTGTGACTATTTTGTTAAAAATGCTGGCTACTTGGACATCCCAATGGCTTGTTTTTGTGCATGTTTCATTTGGACATTTTCATTAGCGAATGACACAGGAACTCAATTTCCCCGTCCTGTCCCTGTGAGTTTTGTTGCCATCCCTGCCCCATTCCTGAAAGCTGTACCTTAACCGTACATGCCTCAAACACTTATGATTTTAAAGTGTTTGAAGCTTGTGCAGATGAGGACGGAGCTTTCAGGGATGGGACAGGGATATGAAAGAACTAGCGGGGACGGGACAGGCAATGAGTTCCCGTGGGGACGGGGGAAAAATTTGTCCCCGTGTCATGCTCTAGTTTTCATATTCAAAAATGGCCAAACACACTAAGGGCCAAAACATTTATTTTTAAAAAAAACGAGAGAAATGGTGGGGTGTGAAGCCCAGATATGGAATGGGGAATGCTGGGAACTCAACCTATCAGGGAGGGAGATCAAACTTGAGGAGGTATGAGCCTGAAAAGATTAGGAGAATATTAGATCTGGGATGGGGATGAGCCAAGTCTTATGAGGCGGGAACCTGGCACAAACTAATTACAAAATCAAGTCTGCATAGTTTATGTTAAATTCTTTCAGGAATAAACTGCACAACCGTTTCCACAGATGAAGAGAGAGCTGCCACTGGTAACCTGCTTACAGTTCCCTCCATGGATACTAGAGCTGGAATCGTCTGAGAAGATGCATTTAGCTTTCAGACCCCATTTTTGTGGAACTCAATGCCTGCTGAATTGAGAAGGAATATTACCTATTCAGTGTTTCAATCCCAATTAAAGACCTGATTATTTATTTCAGGTTTTCACTATGAATTTGATTTCCTGCTTTTCTTTTCTAGCCTTGTTCTTTTGCCTATGTGTAGTGTTTATCGAGATGAAATTGCTAACTGCTTTGATATTTTGTGAAGGGCGATACATCCAAATATAATAAACATATATGGAACAAGACACGTCAAGGGATGAGTCTAGGAAACTCAAGGCCAAATTTTACATAAATCAGGCCAAAAAAAATTAAAAAAAAACTGTATGATGTCTGCAAGAGTATTTGCTTAAATCATTTTGAAAGGGCAGCTATTTTTGCCCATGGATTTCAAATTCATGCAGCTTCTTAAAAAGGTATAATAAAATTGCAGAACTACGCAAGGGAAATATCCCAGTGCTTTCCACACATTTGTTGGAAGTCTTTTCCCTTTAACAAGCAGAACAAATTTAAATCCTTGGGTAGGTATGCAAGCAAATTAACCTGGAAGCTTCTTGCACTTATTTGCCCTCCACCCCAAACTGAAGAGTGTTCTACCAGGATAGTAAAAGGAACAGAAGAGAACATGTTCCATGGACTTCAAGGGAACAGATCCAAGAATTTAAAGAGAAGCAACTTCAGAGTGTATTTTTTGGCCAACTTTGGGCAAATGTTAAGCTTTGCCTTGTGTACCTTTTAAAAAAAGAGACAGTATACATGATAGATACAGTTTACTTTGGATACTGTGCAGTGGACCTATTACAAACACTTCATTCATCAGAAAGGTTGCACTGTCTGTGCGAATCCTTTGGCATTCACTCTAGAACAGAGCGACTACTACATACCAAGCCAAAAGGTCCATCAAGGAGAACAGTTTGAACTGAAAGACCCAGTCAGAAAGGATGTCAAACTCAGTCTTCTCCCATTCAGTTATGTTATTATTTATTGATTTTTAAAATTTAGCACATGCCTTTTTGTTAGCAGCACAAGGCGAATTAAGAGGCCTGTTTACTAAAGCGTATGCTTCCACTTGTATATAATTTGACAGCCAAAAGCAGCCAAAAGTAATATATAAGTGCAAAGGCTCTGCAGTAACTATTGGGAGCGAGCCCAAGAGAACCCCTGCAGTTACTGCACTGAAAAGTTCTTTACTGGAGCTCACTGGTATCCAAGATGGATGCTGACTAGTGAGCTGAACAGTATGCACCTGAACCACGCTACTCTGTTGGTTATTTTCTTTTCTGGTGGCTTTGTGCAGCTCGATATTTCTACAATTTCTTCTTGATGCCAAAAAAGAGAGGCAGGAGCGCTGCTGGCGCCTCGTAGCACTCCGGAGTGCCGATTTTGAGCAATATCGAAGAATTGGTGCGGCAGATGCTACCGCAATGATGTCGGAGAGTAGCCCGCTGAGGGCGCAGGGACCTAGCGAGACTGGAGTAGCTCCTCTTGGGCCGAATACTACCCTTAGCCCCAATGTGCGAGCATCGCCCCCGCAGCCTCAGATCACTAGCTCTCCCAGGGGCAAGGAAACCGCGGAGATAGGGGAGGGCTTTTCCTCAGAGGCAGCCAATTTCACAACGGAGAGCATGGGAGCAGAGGTTCCTATTCAGGACGTTTCTGCAGAAGAATCTGGGGCACATGCAGCTGCAGGAGGAGGATTGAGCCATCCAGACCAACGCCAAGGAATTCGTTTGGACGGTGAGCATTTTTACACTCAACAATGACCTATATTTTGGGAAAAGTCCTCTGAAGTGACTCTTGAGTTCTTATGAGACCTGGTGGCTAACTTTGGTAAGGCTATTAGCCCCAATTTCCAGTACAGTACACTGAAGGAAAATTAATCCAACACTCTAAAGAGCTTAAAGATTTGTATTCAGTTCCCAATCTTGATAAAGAGCTTAAAGATTTAAAAGTGGATCGGATGTGACTACCTCCAACTCTTTGATTCAGAAACTTGAACAGGACTTATCTTCTAAACATCTTCAAGAGTCTTTAATTAAAGACAATGTAAATCTTAGAAGGAAGGTAGAAATGCTTGAGAATAATTCACGTAATAATAATCGGAGACTGATTAATTTTCCTAGGCTTACAATGGTTACTCCTAGGAAGACACTTAGGAGATATTTAACTGAAATTCTTCAAGTCTCAGAGGACACTTTGCCTCCATTCTCTCAGGTATACTACTTACCTAATAAGAATAAGTCTCTGCAACAGTTAAAATTTCCTGATCAAGTATCATTGAATGTTTCAGAAATTTTGGAGACATCAGACAAGGATGTAGCAATACAGTGGAAACTTGGTTTACCAGTATAATTCGTTCCAGAAGCATGCTCATAAAACAAACTGCTCGTATATCAAAGCAAGTTTCCTCATAGGAAGTAAGGGAAACTCGCTTGATTGGTTCCCCTCTCCTTCCCCTGAGGCCACCGGCACTGCTCCATCTCACTTCATCACATCCCAAAAAGACCCCCACCCCTGAGGCCACTGGCACACTTTCACCCCCCCCCTCCGAGAACCAGCATTGCCCCCCCCTCCATGCCCGTGGGAGCCAGAAGGCCTTGAGCATGTGCAGATGCTCAAGGCCCAGCCCAGGCAAGAGGCAGGATCTTCAGGCACTGGTACATCCTGTGGGTTGGTGCTGCGTGTCTGTGCCAGATCGGGGTAAGGGCTTATGTTTGGGCGGGCGGGCAATGCCGGTTCGCGGAGGGGGGGGGGGCGGAGGGCTTGCAAATCGAGTCAACGCTTGGTTTGCGAGGCACAATTTGCTCGAGTGTTTTGCTCGTCTTACAAACCGCGTTACTCGCAAACCGAGATTTGACTGTACCTTCTACGATGATCTAACTGTAGCTCTTTCAATTGATAAAGTATGGTTATTGAGGCTTTTCTTTAAAAATAAACAGAAAGAATTTATTGGTTGTTAAATACAAATGTTCCCCGATCTTTCAAGAGAGACACAAAAATGTAGACAATAATTTCTTTTTTTGAGACCAGATGTCATTTCATTGGGGGGCTACATTTGATTTGAGGCACCCTTGCAAGTATTTGCCACCGTTCAATTAAATATGTTTTCTTTGAACCTCAACAATTAACTATTTTATGGCGTTATCTCGATTGGACGAGAACAAATCAAGTGTGCCATAGGTTATAGGAAACTCCTATCTCAGCTCTATAGTTTATAGCATTCTTTAATGTACACTTCCCCTCTGTATTCGCGAATTCCATACCTACGGATTCGCTTATTCGCGGTTTTAAACAAAAAAATGCATTTTCATTTTTCAGGCTATTTTAAGCCCTGTAAGCCCCCCACCCATAAGCCTTACCTGGTGGTCTAACAGGTTTTCAGGGCAGGAGCGATCTTCACACGCTCCTGCCCCGTGCAGACTGCTCACAGGAAATGGCTGCCTTGAGCTCCCGTCTTCTCTCGAGACTACGACGGGAGCTCAAGGCAGCCATTTCCTGTGAGCGATCTGCATGGGGCAGGAGCGTGTGAAGATCGCTCCTGCCCTGAAAACCCGCTAGGTAAGGCTTAAGGGCTAAATAGCTGGGGGAAGCAGGGGTTAGGGGCAGAACCAGCCCGAATATTATTCACTTTTTTTTTAATATTCTCAGGCCGGCTCTGCCCCTAACCACCACAAATACAGAGGGGGAAGTGCATTGATTAATATTTTCTTTTTTCTCGCTAAATTGAAGTCTTGGATTCAAAATAGAGGACTTGAGCTGAATTAGTCTAAAATGTATATTCTTTTGTTTGGTTTTTCTTCTTGATTTAGTTGTTATACTTTAATAAAATTTAAGACTTTGACTAATTATATTTTTCTGTACAAGTTATACTTGGTATTTAATTTAAAATCAATAAAGAAATAATGGAAAAAAAAAAAATAAAAAAGAGAAAAGTTCTTCACTGCATGTCAAATCCATTCACATTTCGAAGGGATGCACTTATTGCTTCTTCCTGAAGCTGCACCCACACTAAGGGCTCTTTTTACAAAGGTGTGTTAGGGCCTTAACGCGCGGAATAGCACACGCTAAATTGACACGCGCGCTAGCCGCTACCGCCTCCTTTTAAGCAGGCGGTAGATTTTTTGGCTAGTGCGCGATAATCTTCTGCGTGCGCTAAAACCGGTAGCGCACCTTCGTAAAAGGAGCCCTAACTGCAGGTGCTGCACAAGCTGAAGCTGTGTTTGTCACTACGTTTGCTGTCACCAGATAGCACCATCTGCTGTAGACCTATCTAACGTGAAGCTAGGAGTGGAAATGTAAAAAAAAAAAAGGTGGGCACAATTTGATTTTAAAAATAACCTTTTATTTATCCAAAAATGGCTCAAAACCTCAATGGGAAAGTTCCAGGCTGAAGCTGGGTAATGCCTTAGACCTGGGTGTGGAAGAAGCTGGGTCCACACCACCATTTGCAGCGAGTGTTGTGGAGCTGCAAGAAAAGGCAAGTGGCATAAGGCAACCATTTGCAAGGCCTGACTGGAGAACCGTGATTGATTGGAGAACTTTGCAAGTTTGTATTTGGTTACTAGTAGCTGTATCAGTGTCTATACATTAAGCACTTGGATTAATATATCACCAGACTCCTGAGGCAGGACAGTTTGGCCGAAACATGTACATGTCAAGTCATTGAGTTTTTGAGCCATTTTTGGATAAATAAAAGGTTATTTTTAAAATCAAATTGTGCCCACCTTTTTTTGGGACGAGTATATAGCCCCAATGCAGCCCAGGTAAAGGGTGAAATGTGGCCTTGAGGGGCTTTAAAAAACAACAACTTTTATTTATTCTCTTATCTACCTGTGGCAAATAAATTCAGCTGGAGCTTTATTATACTGGTCTGCTCCAATCTGTTGTCACCCCCAATTAGCACAGGAGTTTTAGGGTGCTTGCTGAATTTTAGCAGGCAGTAGCTATCCAGTGATAATGGTTAGCACATGCTAAACCCTGCACTATCTGCTAAGCTACTTTAGGGGCATGTTTGCTAAGGTGTGCTTACATATTTAATAGTATTCAACATATGCTTAATGTTTCTCTCTGTTTTAGGAAATAATTTGAGTCCCTGTGGTAGACACAATCAGTGTTCACTAGAATTTGTTAATAACTTGCATACTCTTCTAATTTAACCCCCCCCCCTTTTTTTTTTTTTTTTTTTTTACAAAACCACAAAAGCGGTTTTTAACAGTGAATGCTCTGCGCTGCTTCCGACACTCATAGAGTTCCTATGATCCCACAATGCACCGGGCGAGGATGGCGGGCCTGCCAAGACGGAGACGGACGGACCGGGGACCCATCAAGCCAATGTTAAGGTTAGTTGGGGCGGTCGGGGTAGTTTGGAGGCGTTCGGGGGTTCGCAGGTGGATGGGGAATCATCTTCGGCAGGAGGGCTTGGGATCCCTCCTGCCGGTATTGGGGGGGGGGGGTTCGTGGGCTACGTCTTCGGCAAGAGGGCCTGGGCTCCCTCCTGCCAGTATTGTTGGGTGTTGGCAAGAGGACTTGGGACCCCCTCCTGCCGCAATCGCGAGTTCGGGTGGGAGTGCCAGCAGGAGGGCTTGGGATCCCTCCTGCTGGTTCGCAGCCATTCTTATGTTCTTATTCGGGGGGGGGATCGCGATTGCGGTAGGAGAGATTAGGTATCTCTCCTGCCGTGATCGTTGGGGGGAAGGGCAGGTTGCCGGGGCTGCTGAGCTGATCACAGCAGCCACAATCAGCTCAGTAGCCCCTATTCGGAACTTATACCTGTTTCGATTTGGTCTAAGTCAAAACGTATAAATTCCGACTGGGCGAGCTCCTTAGACTTCTGGTTATACTTGCAGTATGACAGTCTTGGTTGGCCCACCTCCCTCCTCTAAAAATGCCTCTTTTCACTCTAGGCGTTCAGAGGCAGGGTAAAGGTCTCAGCTGGTTTTAGATATGTCTAAAACCAGGTTTGATTATCGGTACTTGGACGATCTGTCTTTTTGATCGTACATGCAGCCTTTACATACAGTCTTTAACCTTAACCAATAGCACCTGGCCTAGTGCTTTTTCAGTGAGAAACCAAACAGCACAAATAGACAAAAGACCCGAGACCGTCAACATTGGCAACTGCACATATTCAGATTTCAGCGCATGTGCAAAACCTGGCATAAATGTCTGAAGAGCTTAAATAGCAAAGCAAAACAGGCAGTATAGAAAAGACCCAGTTGTTTATAGAAGTATGAAAATATAGGAATTGGTGTGAAATAAAGACATTTACAAAATACCTTGCTCCTTCAGATAGAATAAGCAGCCCTTGCCAGAATCTCATACTAGGAAAAAAATGACATTTTCAATTAGATCAAAGAATGATTGGGTCTGTTCCCAGCAGATACGTACTTCTGGCTCTAACTGTCCTGAATTTTTCCAATATGCAGGGATTTTTAAACTCAGAATTATCTTTTTGCACTGCACAGTTCCTAAATTCTATTGATATTTGTGACGTCATACAGAGGCAACTTAAAACGCTGCGAGTCTGGCTAGACTACACATTAACAATGAAACATAAAGGCAGATAAAGGCCAAATGGCCCATCCAGTTTGCCCGTCCACAGTAACCATTATCTCTTCCTCTCTCTAAGAGATCCCATGTGCCTATCCCAGGCTTTCTTGAATTCAGACACAGTCTTTGTCTCCACCACCTCTTCCGGAAGACTGTTCCACGCATCTACCACCTTTTCTGTTAAAAAGTATTTCTTGGCAGTGGTTCAAGTCTGCTTTCTTCCACATGCGGGTGCTTAGCAGATTCAAAACTATGCTATCATATTATAATTTTCGCATAGTAGTTTAAGCAGTAATTCTTCAGAAATTGGATTATTGCAATGCGTTAAATCTGCAGCCTATCCTTGCAGGTTATCCAAAATGCAGCCACACAGTTAATATGTGGAGGGAACAGATTTGAAGACGTAACGCCACTATTGAAACGGCTCCACTGGCTACCAGTAAAATATCGTGTCACTTATCAAGTCCTGGTGTTGATATTTAAGGTGGTGCATTTTGAGATCCCATGGTACTCGACACAGGTGTTAAAAAAGTATACCAGCCATCAAGATCCTTGAGATCAGAAGGGATGTTACGGTTAGTTAGTGAGAAACTGATAACTGTGCATTATGAGGAAATTAGGGCTTCCATTATCTCAGTGGCAGGAGTATTGTTATGGAACAATTTAACAGTACCTCTTTGGTTGCTAACTGATTTACAGAAAATTATGAAGGTCTTGAAGACAATTTTATTTGTAGAGACTTTTTTTTTTTAAATGATTGCTTGAAGAACTTTTATGTTTCTTTTTTGTTGTTTGATAATCATGTATGTATTCATGTGAACCGCTTAGGTGTAAGCAGGTTAAAGAATTTTTAACTAACTTTAAAGCAGTACTGAACAGAGGACAGCTTATGCAACAACAAAAAAAATAAATAAATAAAAATTTTGCATGCTCTCTAACTGCTGATGCTGTGTTGGGTAAAATATTGCTTGAGCCCCCATCTCCCCCATTCTACTGCCTTTTGAAAATAGAACCTCCGATGGAAGCATTTTAACATTGTGAAGAGGGCATGTTTCTACCATCTAAAAGGATCCAACCTAAAATTCTTCCAGTTTAAATCTACTCGTCTATGAGGGGAGGAAGCAAATTGCTCTCAACTAGTCTTGCTGAGTACCGTATTTTCACGCATATAAGCTTCCTCCATCTTGTCCCTCCTTCCTCCGCCCGACGCCACTCGTGCAGGAGGGAACTGCCCTGCCCTGCTGACTTGCTAGCCTGCTCTCTCCAGCCCATCCGAGGGCTGTTAAAGGCCAGCGTGTCCCGGCTCCTCTTCAGCCCACTGCGGGCCGCCGAAAGTTTTGTCTCCGCTCCAGCGACTTCAAGGCAGAGGAAGGAGGAAGCTTCCTCCATCTTGTCCCTCCTTCCTCCGCCCGACGCCACTCGTACAGGAGGGTGTGGACCTGCTCTTCACCATAAACTCTGCCCCCACAGCCCACCCAAGAGCTGCCAAAGCCCCTGCAACCTGGGCTCCTCTCTGCCTCACCTCACCGCCCTCCCCCCTCCTTGGCCTATCAAGGTCCACTGAGGGCCTCCAGACTCTCAGCTCCCCTTACCCAACCCGGACTCTGCCCATTGTCAAAGTTTACCACTGTTTATACTCCTGTTCCTGCACCATAATTTACTATTGTATTCGCTCATGTTTTGCTGCTAAACTTTTTCTGCTTTTTTTTTTTTTTTTTTTGCTCAGTTCCGCTCCAAACTGTATTCCCTGCCAAAGGTTCTTTACCAGTCTCTCACTTTTTCAGTTGCTCCGGTTCCCCTAGCACATCCTGGGCTACACACATACCTTAACCGTGCAATCCCCCTGTTACCCATTTACTACCCCAAGCCTCTCCGCTCTAGGCACCTCTTGGAAAGCGCTTAGCCGCTAATTCTCCTCTCTGACACAGCCCCCCTTTAGTCCTAAAATAAATTTAAAAAAAAAAAAAAAAAAAAAAAGCCTCTCCTCCCTTCTCTCGGCCCCGTACTTAGTCAGCTTAATTTAAGTTCCCCTGCTCCTTCCTCAACCAACTCTATCCCCCTTGCTACAGACTCTCACACACCAACCACCCCGCCATGAATCCATCCTTCTGGATCCTTCTCCTCCTACTCTGCTCACCTCTCTACCCTTCCCTCTGTCTGAAACCTCCCTCCCCTAACCTACTCGACCCCGCCAACACCAATACCATTTGCCCCGGACTCAAAATACCCACACTGATACGCACCAGAAATTCCCCTCCCAAGAAAAACCCCCGAAAAGTCAACCAAGATTCTCTAAAGCCCCTACCCCCTGCAAATCTCCCCAACACTGTCCCGGACTCTCTCACCCCAGTCCCGACACTTTACTGCAATGCCAGATCCGCATGCAATAAGACCCAAATCTTGAAAGACCTTCTAGACGAGCTCGACCCTGGATTCCTGTGCATCACAGAATCTTGGATCGCCAAAGACGACCTATTCACACAAAATGAACTCCTCCCCCATGGCTATCAAGGCCTCTTCTCCCCCAGACCCAACCGAAAAGGAGGTGGTCTGGCACTCCTCTACAAATCTTTCTTCGACGTCCAGCTCCTTGAGACGGGCACCCATGCTTCTCTAGAATACTTGCTTGCCTCAGTCACTGACGAACTCCGCACCCACCCATTGGGCATCCTAATACTATACCGACCACCCACCCCTTGGACCAAATCTTCCAATCTCGTCTATGAGACCATAACAAATGCCTTCCTTAAATTCCAAAGACTCCTGATTGTTGGTGATATCAATCTCCACCTCGACGACACAAATAACAATGACACATCTGAATTCAACAACTTCCTTACCTCTCTAGGTTTTCCCCCACCCACCCCATCCCCAACCCACGAAAAAGGGCATACCCTAGACTTCACCACCTTCATGGATCTTACTGCCTTCAAAACCTCAACCGACGACACTCGCTGGGAACAAGTCCCCTGGTCAGATCACTTCTTAGGGACTACCTGTCTCCCTGTCTTCATGTCACATCTTGACTCCCCACCCCACTCCTCTCATTCCATAACCTTCCGCAAAAAAACCTCAAGCAATCTATTCTGGTCCAAACTCCTCAACAAACTCTCCTCCAACCCTAGACCTACAGATCCCGAATCACACTGGCACAACTGGACCGCCCTCTCCGAGTCCACCTACCACTCCCTTGCTCCATTAACCACCAAAACCATCTCCTACCCCCGAAAGGCCCCCTGGTACCTACCTCTTCACAGAGAGTTGAAACAGAAATGTCGCGCTTTGGAGCGCAAATGGAAAAAATCTAAATCCCCCTCTGATAGACAGACCTGGAGGACCAATATTAAATTTTACAATTCAACATTAAAAAAAGCCAGAAAAAACTTCTTCGGAGACAAGATCTCTAGATCCAACAACCAGATCAGTGCGTTGTTCAACATCTGGCGCTCCCTAACTACAAAAAAAGACCCACCTTCGCTTCCACCATCTCTATCTGCCGATGCCCTTGCAAAGTTCTTTAATGAAAAGGTTACCACTCTAAGATGCTCCTTCCCTCCCACAGTCTCCTACAATTCCCTGACCTCTATTGATCTCAACCCTACCTTACCTGTATCCACCCCTATTCCTGCCGACAGATCCTGGACCACCTTCGAGCTTGTCTCTGAACCGCAAGTCTCCAAACTCTGCCTCAAACTAAAAACTTGCAAGTGCATTTTGGATCCTTTCCCCTCCTATCTATTCGAGAATATCCCCACACAGGCCATCGCTTCCCTCACCGACCTTATAAACTCTGCCCTAACATCGGGCCTTTTCTCCCCTGACATGGGACACATTTCATTGTCCCCTCTACTGAAAAAGGCCGACCTTGATCCCACCATTCCATCTAACTACCGTCCTATAGCAAATATCCCTCTCCTAACCAAGCTATTAGAATCCATCATATCCACCCAACTCTCATCCTACCTAGAACGTTTCTCTATCCTCCTACCCCATCAATTCGGCTTCAGACCCAACTTCAGCACCGAATCCCTCCTGGCCTCACTAATCTCTAAGGTACAACAACTCCATTCTCACAACAAATTTGCTGTTCTTCTTCAATTCGACCTCTCCGCAGCCTTCGACGTCGTTCACCACGACATCCTAATCTTCCAACTCTCCGAAATAGGCATTAGCTCCACAGTCCTTGATTGGTTCTCGAAATTCCTACGCTTCCGCTCCTACACCGTTAACACAAACGGTTCCTCATCCCCCGCCTGGAAGCCGAAATGTGGAGTCCCGCAAGGCTCACCCCTCTCCCCTATCCTTTTCAACATCTACATGTCCTCTCTGAAACTCCTTCATCTATCCCCCCTAGAAACTCTCTACTCCTATGCGGACGACACCCTCATCCTCCTCGAAACTGACGCGAACCTCTCGAACCTCGCCGAGAACATCTCCACATGTATTACGAACCTCCAATCCTGGGCCCAATCTGTACAAATGAAACTGAATGAGTCCAAAACCAAACTACTCTGGCTCGGCCCAATCTCAGACCATTTACCCACCTCCATCCCTCTACCTTCCGGCCCCACTCTTCAGCTTGAGTTTTCAAGCAAAGTCCTAGGCATCATCTTAGACTCCTCTCTCTCCTTCAACGATCACCTCAACTCCCTGGTAAAAAAATGCTTCTTCAGCCTCCATATGTTGAGGAAAGTAAGATCTTGCTTTCATCATTCTCATTTCGCCATCCTCGTTCAATCCACCATCCTCTCTAGACTAGACTACTGCAACTCCATCTATATAAGCCTAACTAAGAAAAACCTCCTTAGACTTCAGCTAATTCAGAACGCCGCGGCCAAGCTTATTTTCGCAAAAGGCAAGTTCGATCACGTTTCCCCACTCCTCTCCAAGCTCCACTGGCTCCCAGTATACTCCAGAGTCCTCTATAAATGTGCCTGCTTAGCCTTCAAGATTCTACATGGCGTCCTTCCTCCCGTTATCCCACTCTTCTGGAATTCCTCAAACCCGCTCTCTTCTAGACCCTCCCAAAAACTGAAACTATCTTTCCCATCTATAAAAGGTATATCCCGCGCAGGAAAACTCGGAACATCCCTCCCCTTTAGAACTACGGAACTCTGGAACAACCTCTCATCCCCGCTCAGAAATTCTAGCTCCTTCCAATCCTTCCGTAAACGCTTGAAAACTTGGCTCTTCTCAAAAATCTAATCACCTCCCGTTCTCTAGTTCCCTGCCCCTCCCTATTTTCTCAGTCCCTCTCCTATACCCTTTCTTTGTAGTTCCTTTCCTCTCAACCTCTGTAAACCGTGCCGAGCTCTGCGCACGCGGAGATGGTGCGGTATACAAACCTAAGGTTTAGTTTAGTTTTTAGTATAACGCGCGCGTTATACGCGTTTTTACCTACCGCGCATACCCCTCGCGCGCTATATGCGTGAGCGCGGTATACAAAAGTTTTTAAACATAGTTCCCACCCCGCCCGACGCCCGATTCACCCCCCCAGCAGGACCGCTCGCACCCCCACCCCGAACGACCGCTCGCACGCCCTCCCACCCGCACCCTCATCCACGATCGGAGCAAGAGGGAGCCCAAGCCCTCTTGCCCGGCCGACTCCCCGACGTCCGATACATCCCCCCCCGGCAGGACCACTCGCACCCCCACACCGAACGACCCGCTCGCACGCGCTCCCACCCGCACCCGCATCCACGATCGGAGCAAGAGGGAGCCCAAGCCCTCTTGCCCGGCAGACTCCCCGACGTCCGATACATCCCCCCCGGCAGGACCACTCGCACCCCCACCCCGAAGGACCGCCGACTTCCCGACAATATCGGGCCAGAAGGGAGCCCAAACCCTCCTGGCCACGGCGACCCCCTAACCCCACCCCGCACTACATTACGGGCAGGAGGGATCCCAGGTCCTCCTGCCCTCGACGCAAACCCCCCCCCCCCCCCCCACAACGACCGCCCCCCCCAAGAACCTCCGACCGCCCCCCCAGCCGACCCGCAACCCCCCTGGCCGACCCCCCACGACCCCCCCACCCCCCTTCCCCGTACCTTTGGTAGTTGGCCGGACAGACGGGAGCCAAACCCGCCTGTCCGGCAGGCAGCCAACGAAGGAATGAGGCCGGATTGGCCCATCCGTCCTAAAGCTCCGCCTACTGGTGGGGCCTAAGGCGCGTGGGCCAATCAGAATAGGCCCTGGAGCCTTAGGTCCCACCTGGGGGCGCGGCCTGAGGCACATGGGCCCAACCCGACCATGTGCCTCAGGCCGCCTCCACCCACACCCCTTTGCAGCAGCAGCATTTTCCCCTACCCCCCTTTCCCTTCCCACGGTCTGGCCAGCTCCCTTAGTCCCTTGCCTCCCCCCCCTTCCTTTCCCGCAGTCCTGACAAACCTGCCGACTCCAGCAGTGTCTGCAGCACTCTGCACACGCTGCTTCGGGGCCTTCTACTGCCCTGATGTACTCTTGCACATCCCTGATGACATCATTAGAGACACGGCAGAGCAAATCAGGGCAGTAGAAGACCCCGAAGCAGCGTGTGTAGAGTGCTGCGGATGCTGCTGGAGTCGGCAAGTTTGTCGGGACCACGGGAAGGGGAGGGTCAAACCACAATGGGAGGATCAACGGGGGTTCAGGTGGTTCTTTTGTGAAGTTTATTTTTAACTTCAAAGCTGCGACGGCGGCTTCTTTCTCGATCCCCGCCTGCATCGGAAGCCTTCTCTGACGCAGGTGCAGCTCGAGAGAGAGGAGTCGCTGCCGCGGCTTTGAACTTCGGCCATGTAAATAAAGAGGGGGTAGTGTCTCTGCTGTAGAGTTTTTTGCTTTTCCCCCACCTTCCCTCCGGCTCCGATGGAGGAAAATCTGGAGGTCTGCGAGTGTGGGGCAGTTGTAAGCGTGCATGCACATCAACTTCAGAGGCAAATTGTATTGTGCGAGCAGGAAAGTCAGCATTTTCCAATTTGTCTGGCGGTCACTGGAAAGCTAAGCGCGCATGTGCACTCTGCCGACCACGGAACTACAGATCAGGGATCAGGGAACACGGCGGTAAGAGTGCGCATGCACGTTTAGCATTTTATTATAGTAGATTGCATGAAATCTGTATTGAAACTCAGGGCTCCTTTTACAAAGCCGCACTAGCGGGGTTAACACGCACGACTTTTCATTACGCGCTATTCCCTGCGCTGGCCAAAAACTACCGCCTGCTCAAGAAGAGGCGGTAGCGGCTAGCGTGTTTGGCAGTTTAGCGTGCACTATTACGTGCGTTAAACCGCTAGTGCGCCTTTGTAAAAGGAGCCCTCAGTAAGGTCACCATTACAATTCAAGTATGACAGGAAGAAAAATAGTCATACTGACCACACAACCAGGAGAAAAAAAAGCTACCCACCTTTAGCTTAAGCACTAGGGCGACTATACCAGGAAAAGAAAATAAATTTGGATTTGGTCCATGCCTTTTCAGTACTACACTGCAGACCCCATCTAATGCAGCTCGATAGAAAAAAGGATTACTATAACGTGGTAAAGCACAGTTACTTACCGTAACAGGTGTTATCCAGGGACAGCAGGCATATATTCTCACATGTGGGTGACGTCATCTACGGAGCCCCGATGCGGACAGCTTTTCAAGTAAACTTGATTGAAGATTCAAGTTTGCTGTGCTGCACCACGCATGTGTGCCTTCCTGCTCCACTAGAGGGCGCATCCCCTCCTCGTGGTCTCCAGTTCACATAACCAGCTAAGAAGCCAACCTCGGGGAGGAGGGCGGGTTGTGAGAATATATGCCTGCTGTCCCTGGATAACACCTGTTATGGTAAGTAACTGTGCTTTATCCCAGGACAAGCAGGCATGATATTCTCACATGTGGGTGACCTCCAAGCTAATGAAAAAGGGACGGAGGGAAGTTGGCAATTCAAGAAAACAGATTACGTAAAACCGATTGGCCAAAATGGCCATCGCTCCTGGACAGAGTATCCAGACAGTAGTGGGAGGTGAAAGTATGAACCGAAGACCAAGTGGCAGCCTTGCAAATCTCCTCGATAGGCAAATCTCCTCGATAGGCAAATCTCCTGAGGAAAGCTACAGAAGCCGCCATCGCTCGGACTTTATGACCTGTGACCCGACCATGCAGCGTGAGACCAGCCTGAGCGTAGCAAAAAGAAATACAAGCAGCCAACCAGTTGGACAAGGTGCGCTTGGAAACGGGGCGTCCCAACCGATTAGGGTCAAAGAACAAAAACAATTGAGGAACCGACCGATGAGACTGAGTGCGTTGAAGATAAAAGGCCAACGCCCTCTTACAGTCAAGGGTGTGAAGCGCCACCTCGCCCGGATGAGAGTGGGGCTTGGGAAAAAACACCGGCAGAACAATGGACTGATGAAAATCAGACACCACCTTAGGCAAAAACTTGGGATGAGTGCGGAGAACCACCTTATCATGATGGAATACAGTAAAAGGCGGGTCCGCCACCAAGGCCTGCAGCTCACTAACTCTCCGAGCAGAAGTGAGTGCAAGCAGGAAGATCACCTTCCAAGTGAGGAATTTGAGATGACACGTATCCATAGGCTCAAACGGAGGTTTCATAAGTTGAGCCAGGACCACATTAAGATCCCAAACCACAGGGGGAGGCTTGAGAGGAGGATGGACATTCAAGAGACCCCTCATGAAACGAGAAACCAAAGGATGAAGGGAAAGGGACTTCCCGTCAAGATGCTGATGGAAGGCAGCAATCACACTAAGATGTACCCGAATAGAAGTCGTCTTTAGACCGGAATGAGACAAAGAAAGCAAATATTCCAGAACCGAAGACACAGGCACCGACACTGGGTCGAGATGATGAGACGAACACCAGGACGAGAATCTTGTCCACTTCTGAGAGTAGCAGAGTCTAGTCGAGACTTTACGAGAAGCCTCCAACACCTCCCAAACTGACTGAGACAAAGGAAGAGAAGTCAGGGGGAAAGGAACCAAGCGGTCAGATGTAGAGACTGAAGATTGGGATGCAAAAGTGAACCCCGACTCTGAGATAGCAGAGAGGGAAAAATAGGTAGAAGCAGAGGCTCCCTGATGCTGAGTTGAAGAAGCAGGGAGAACCAAGGCTGGCGAGGCCACCGAGGAGCAATCAGGATCAGAGTGGCTAGCGCCGACCTGAGATGTACAAGCGTCCGCAGGATCAGAGGAAAAGGCAGAAACGCGTAGAGGAACTTCCCCTCCCAATCGAGGAGGAAGGCATTGGCCTCGAGACGATCCGGGGAATACATCCTGGAACAAAAGAGAGGCAGTTTGTGATTGACGGGGGAGGCGAACAGATCTATCTGAGGAGTCCCCCACCGCTCGAACACCTGTCGCAAGACCCGAGAATGCAGCGACCACTCGTGCGGCTGGAGAAGGCGGCTGAGCTTGTCAGCCAGACAGTTCCGCTCCCCCTGAATGTAAACTGCTCGAAGGAAGATGTTTTGGGAAATCGCCCACCCCCAAAGACGAAGAGCCTCCTGACACAGGGACCAGGACCCCGTCCCCCCTTGCTTGTTTACATAATACATCGCCACCTGATTGTCCGTACAGACCAGAACCACCCGGTTGTGAAGCAGGTGCTGGAAGGCCACCGCCGCCAGATAAATGGTCCGAAGTTCCAAGACGTTGATGTGACAGTGACGATCCTCCGCTGACCACATCCCCTGAGTGCATAGCCCGTCCAGATGAGCCCCCCAAGCGTACTCCGAAGAGTCCGTGGTGAGGACCTGGTGGTGTGGAGGGGCGAGAAAGAGCAAACCCCTGGAAAGATTGGAAGAGTTGGCCCACCAACGGAGCGATCGTCTCAAAGAAGGAGTCACCGTCACGGGACTGGATATCGGGTCCCGCTCCTGACGCCACTGAGAGGCCAACGTCCACTGAGGTATCCGCAGATGCAGTTGAGCGAATGGTGTGACATGGACGGTAGAAGCCATATGCCCCAGCAGAGCCATCATGCGTTTCGCCGAGACCGAGGCCTGACGCGAAACCTGCTGACTCAGACTGACCAGCGCCTCCAATCGAGGAGGAGGAAGGAAGGAACGGAGGCGAACCGTGTCCAGCACGGCCCTGATGAACTGTAAGGACTGAGAGGGGCACAGCTGGGACTTTGGAAAGTTTATCTCGAACCCCAAACCCTGAAGGAAGATAATAGTCTGTCGGGTCGCTGAGATAACCCCCTCCCTGGACGGCACCTTGATCAACCAGTCGTCCAGGTAGGGAAATACCTGAAGACCCTCGGACCGCAAGGCAGCTGCGACCACCATGAAACACTTCGTGAAGACTCGAGGGGACGAGGCCAGACCAAAGGGGAGGACCCGATATTGCAGATGGTACTCTCCCATCTGAAAATGCAGAAACCGGCGGTAAGCAGGATGCACCGGGACATGCATGTAGGCCTCCTTCAGATTGAGGGAGCAGAGCCAATCCCCCTCGTCCAACAAGAGATAAAAAATCGGAAGGGAAAGCATCCGAAACTTTTCCCGCACAAGGTATTTGTTGAGGCGTCTCAAGTTCAGAATCGGGCGCAGGTCCCCTGTCTTTTTCGGGACCAAAAAGTAACGTGAGTAAAACCCTCGCCCTCGTTGACCAGGAGGGACCACTTCCATCGCCCGCAGGCGAAGAAGATCTCGGGCCTCCGAGAGAAGGAGGGACAACTGCGCCCGATTGGGAGGACACGCACTCGGAAGCTCCCGAAAGTTGAGAGAGTAACCCAAGGAAATCACGCCCAGGACCCATGCGTCGGACGTGAGGGCTTCCCAACGAGGGTAAAAGGCTCTGAGATGGCCCCCGATGGGAAGAAGGCCTGAAATCTGTGCGAAGGGGCCTGCCCCCATCCGTTCACCCCGTCAAAAAGACGGGGCGGCTTGGAAGCAGCGGCCGGCTGAGACTTAGGCAAAGTCCTAGGATGTGCCTGCTGATGCCTAGGCGAAGGCCAAGAAAATGCCGGCGTAGACTTCTGTGGGTAGCGGCGCGGAGGGGCCCGGAAGGGCCTCGACGTGGACGGCTTCGGCTTCGGTCTGACCAATGAAGCAAACGACTTCTCATGCTCCGAAAGTCGTTTCGTAGCCGCCTCAATGGTGTCATCGAACAACTCCTTGCCTACACAGGGGAGGTTCGCCAACCGATCTTGTAAATTCGGGTCCATGTCGACCAGGCGCAGTCATGCCAGCCGACTCATGGCCACGGCAAAAGCGGAGACCCTGGACAAAAGCTCAAAGCCATCGTAAGCCACATGAAAAAGATGGAGCCGCAAATTGGAAAAATCCTCCAGGAGCAGGTCAAACGCCCCCCTGCGGGAGGCCGGCAAATCCGCCCGGAACGCCGCCAACAGTCCAATCAGATGCTTAATATAGGACGTGAAGGTAAAGGCGTAGTTCAGCACCCTAGAGGCCATCATGGAGTTCTGATAGAGCCTACGGCCGAACTTATCCAAGGTCCTGCCCTCACGACCTGGAGGGACCGCCACAGAGACACGGGAGGTGTGAGCCTTCTTCAAGGACGATTCCACCAGTAACGATTGGTGAGACAGCTGCTGGTGCTCGAACCCCGGACAAGGAACCGTGCGATATTTCGACTCCATCTTAGAGGGGACAGCCGTCACCATATAGGGAGTCTCCAGGTTCCTGATAAAGGTTTGCCGGAGCACAGGATTCAACGGCAGCCTGAGGGATTCTCTAGGCGGAGAGGGCATATCCAGCTCCGCCAGATACTCCTTGGAATACCTGGAGTCTGACTGGAGGTCCAGGTCAAGCACCCTACCCATGTCCTGGACAAATTTGGTGAAAGACGGCCGGGACGATCCCCGAGCGGCGACGCCGAGCGAGACCGCCTCGGTGCAGAAAAAGACGGGGAAGCCTCTCTAGAGTAACGAGGCTCCCGCTCCGTAACACGCTCAGAACCCCCGGAGGCACACAAAGAGCGCTCCGGGGTCAAGGACCTACGTTGCCTCGAGGAGCTCCTCGGAGACGACGCTGGGGTACGTGGCACCGACCGATGACTGGTCGGAGACCGATCCCCGAACTCCCTCGGCGAAAGCCTCGAGCCTCGGACCAGAGCCCCGGACCAAGGGGGAATAAGTAAGAGCCGAGGGTTAGACAGAGACAATTCTGTAACCCTCAGCGGTCCTCCAGCCCGAGAAGTCGGGGAGCGACCCTGCTTCGGAGGGGAACTTCGGGCCTTCTTAGAGCCCCTGCCCGAGGTCTCGGCATGCCTAGAGCGGCGCTTCGCCCCGCGGAGCCCTGCGGGGGAAGAACACCTCGAGGCCCGGGGTGAGGAGTCGGAGGACGACGATAGGTGCCGAGACCGGTGCACCTTGCCCCCAGGCGCCTCGATGCGAGGCTCAGGCTAGTCCGGCGCACGCGAGGTCGGGGCCGGGTGAAGATGGGCCAGCGCAGCGGACAGCTCCAACGAGATCATCACCGGAGCATGTCCTGAAAAACCAGCACGGACAGCATCGACGGCATGTCCAAGGCTGCAGTGCACTCCACCGAGGGCGTCCTCGATGCAGAGTATTCCCTTGTGGTGGAGGCACGTCCCGAAGATTTGGAGAGCTTCGCCGGGGCCACAGGCAAGGAACTCCCACCATGCCCGGCCGGCGTCCCCAAGGCTGGCTTCTTCGCCGGTGTGGAACCTGCAGGAGGAAGAGGGGACTTACCCAGAGCCGAGGACTTCATTGAACCCGAGGCCTTCGGGGTCGAGTCTCAAGGCGGGGCCGAGGTACCCGAGGCCGAGGTCAAGGCCGGGGCCGAGGCTGACCTTGAGGCCGAGGACGAGGGCAGGTCGACCGCAAAAAGGTCCGCCATACGGGTCTTACGCCGACGGAGGGCTCGGTGCTGAAAAGTAGCACACTGGGGGCAGGACTTAATGGGATGATCAGCCCCCAAACACCGAATGCACCAACGATGCGGGTCTGTAAGCGAGAGAAGACGCTCGCACCGGGTGCACTTCTTAAACCCGGACAAGGGCCGGGACATAAGCAATAGTGGAGGCCGTGGCCAACGAGGCAACGCGGCCACGACAACCCGGGAGCCCCCAGGCAGAGGAAAAAACAATAAACAGACGAAATCACAACACGCACAGCGACTCTCCGACAAGAAAAATAAGAAAGCCGCGGTGCTAGAAGGCACTTTGGGCAGAGACCTAAAAGTACAGGACTTCGTGGCTCCGCGGAAAGAAACGAACTGGAGACCACGAGGAGGGGATGCGCCCTCTAGTGGAGCAGGAAGGCACACATGCGTGGTGCAGCACAGCAAACTTGAATCTTCAATCAAGTTTGCTTGAAAAGCTGTCCGCGTCGGGGCTCCGTAGATGACGTCACCCACATGTGAGAATATCATGCCTGCTTGTCCTGGGATAAAGAGCTGGACCTTTTTTTTAATGGCTATTATATAATGTTGATTCACTTAAAACATGGTTAAATATCTTAGACCCCAACATCAGTGTTATATAGGGTCTTTGGTGTACATCAAGGTACATTACAATTATACAAGGTATTTTCCTAATACTGGAGTGCTTACAATCTATGGGCTAAATTCACTAAGCAAACCGATCGTGTACCGATCGGTTTGCGAACCCTTTGCGACACGATTTCTCTCCGACCCGATTCACTAACCTGTGTACCGATCCGATCCTGATCCGTGCATGCAAATGAGGGGAATCGGCATGCAAAGCAGGAAGGACAGGAGTCACTAAACTTTCTTTTGGCACACCAACTGGCTGGCCGATCAAAAAACTAGCGACTGGTGCTAAAACCCTGCTCTCTGCCCCGACTCTCCAGCCCTTCCCCGAAGTGCGAGCCCATTGTTTTAACCGGCGGGTTTTAAAGCAGGTTAAAACCACGGGATCGCGAAGTAAAAAAAGACAGAAAAGTATGGAAAAAAAGAAAAAAAAAACCCCCACAGACATGAAGGACCAGCGCATGCACAGACCATCTACAGCAGGGGTGTCCAACCTTTTGGCTTCGCTGGGCCGCATTGGCAGAAAAAAATGTTTCTGGGCCGCACAAACAGCAAACGCTGCAGCAAGACACAGGAAGGAGCCGGCAAGACGGTAAACACTGCATCGCCCTCGACCGGGGCTGCACAAAAAACTTCACTGGGCCGCATGCAGCCCTCGGGCTGCAGGTTGGACACCCCTGATCTACAGTCAAGGAAGATGGTCTGCGCATGTTCAAGGGTCGCTCTACAGCGATCCATGAAGTCAGTGTGGTGGTGGTGGGGGGGGGGGGTTGCCAACGATTGCCCCCATTTGCATGCAGGCATTTAGTGAATTTGTCGGCCTGCCTGCAATTGGACACGGATCTCACCTGAGCCAAAGGAGGGTTAAGTCTGCACCTGAGCCAAAGGAGGGTTAAGTGCCTCCCACAAGCTCAGAAAGAGCATCAGCAGGAATGGGACTCTGCTGTTCCTAGTTCTCAGCCCACTGCTCTAACCATGAAAATAAAGATAACATCCCTGCTGCACAAAGAAAGGGCCAAGCCACCCACTAGGAAGTTAGCATGGCACTAACAAAAACAAAGGCAAAATAATTACCTGCTATCAGTGCAATAGTAGCAGACCAATGAGCATACTTGCATTCCAGGGCTGCCCCTCCTACACTCATTAACAGGCAGTTTACATTAGAGGGGCTTCCCATCCATTTCCAAATATTGTATAATTTAAACTCCTCTTG
Organism: Geotrypetes seraphini; assembly: GCF_902459505.1. Lineage (NCBI taxonomy): Eukaryota > Metazoa > Chordata > Amphibia > Gymnophiona > Dermophiidae > Geotrypetes > Geotrypetes seraphini. Next base: position 76,507,360 of record NC_047093.1, read on the forward strand.
TTGACTTATCAGTGTATTCACTCTGAAGCCCCCCCCCCCACAATATCTCTCTTCACTTATCGCCCCTATTCTCCTCCCCGTGATCTCCGTTCATCGGGCAAGCCCCTCTTATCTGTACCCACTGCCAACTCCAGACTCCGTCCCTTCTTTCTTGTGGCACCGTATGCCTGGAACAGGCTGCCTGAATCAAGGTGTCGCGTTTCATTCTTAGCAGTATTCAAATCCAAGCAAAAAGCCCACTTTTTTGAAACTGCTTTCAACTCTTAACTCCCACTCACTGTTGTCAGATACCTAGACCCACTGTATCATTTCCTCTACCATAATCTCCCCAACCCTGAAATATCCTGTCTAAATTAGATTGTAAGCTCTTCTGAGCAGGGGCTGTCTATTATATGTTAAAACATACAGCGCTGCGTATGCCTTTCAGCGCTATGAAATAATAAATAGTAGAGGGGGTGGGATATAGCAGGCCCTGACTGCACTAAAGAGGATTAGTAAGACTGTGTGGGTCTGCTCCGCTCTGATTTTTGGGCCGATTCTAGAAGAGCTATTGATGCATTCATTTTAAGAAATTATTATTTTTTTCCTGTTAACTTATTTTATTACATTTGATTGATAGGTGAGTTTTAAGTTTAAAAATGAAATGGGTTTGTTTTATTTCTTATTTCACATTACTCTGACTAGCCAGGATCTCCAGTCCTTTACAAACCCAGTTGTTCGTTGATGCCTACCTGTAGATGCTGCAGAGAATATTTTATGCTATAATTTTAAGAAATTATTACTAACCCAGCTGTCTTGTAATTGCCTATATCTAGGCAGCAGAGAAAGACATATGTGATATTTGGATACTTTGGGCTCATTTTACAAAGGTGCGCTAGGGTTTAACGCTCACACACCGGATTAGTGTGCTACCCGAAAAACTACCGCCTGCTCAAAAGGAGGTGGTAGTGGCTAGCGCGCGTGGAATTTTAGCGTGCGCTATTCCACGCATTAAGGCTCTAATGCACCTTTGTAAAAGGAGCCCTTTGTTTAGCATGATTGAAACAATGGTTAGGATTTTATGTTGATAATGTAATTTTATGAATGTTTTATACTTGGAAACCACGTGGAGTTTAGGTGGCATATAAATTTTTTAAATAAATAAATTTTGCATGCAAATGATTCACATGGAGATTCGTCGTAATCCCCGTCTCTCCAGTCTGATTAATTACTGTGAGAGCAACTCTCACACAAACTCAGCCAGTAGGGGAAGCCTTAACAGCTGAGAGGCAAGGGAAGCCCCAAAGCAGCCTCCTGCCACTCAGCTGTTTGGGGCAGGAAACCATTTTTTTTTAATGGGCTATGCATAATATCTGCCCCATTAAAAAAGACAAAAAGAACCCCCCCACCCCACCCCCGCCAATAACAGCACTCCCCAATGAACCAGCACCTTGCCAATACCCCCCCTCTGGTGCCAGCGAAAATCAGCAGGAAGAATGTCCATTCCCTCCTGCCTTGCTGACCTTCACTCTCAAACGAGAAGAAAAAAAAAAAAAAGACAGGAGGGATGTTCACTCCCTCCTGCTTTGCTAATCCCCCCTCCTCCCCCAGCGTGAGGAAAAATTGGTAGGAGATTTGCCCACTTGTTCCTGCCAATGGAGACCCCATGCCAGGTGCTACCCCCAAACCATCCTCTACCCTACCCCCTTCCTCCTAAAAAAAGGCAGGAGGGATATCCACTCCCTCCTGCCACGGATGCTCCCTGAATCTCCCATATATCTTTTTCACAAGTTGGGAGTAGGAGGGATGTGGTCCCACCTGCTTCGAGGCCCGCCAGTCCAAAATGGTGGGCCTTCCCCTCAGTGTAATGTGATGAACAGGGAGGAGCCTAAGGCATCTGAGCCAATCAGGGCTTTATCCTGGTTCCCAGGATAAAGAGGAAGGGGCCTTAGGCATCTGAGCCAAACAGAGCCTTAGGCTCCTCCCTGTGCAGCACATGATGCACTGGGGAAGAGAAGGCCTACCTTTTTGGACTGAAGAAGCACAAAGCATTCAGTGCACTGGCCTGCGCTAAAAACTGCTTCCGTGATTTTGTAAAGGGAGGGTAAGTTTCTTCTGGACATATAGGTCATTGACTTATCTGAGCAATTTACAATAAACCAAAGCAAAATCCATTCCAGAAATAAACTCAAATAAATAGTACAGTATCAATGTGCATTCCAAGAATACCTTCCCTCCTCTGATGAGTAATATTTAGAACATGAATTCTGAAACAAGTAAAAAAAAAAAAAAAAAGCAGTGCAGAGAGACAGGAAAATGAGGTCTCACCACATTAATCCCTCTTTTGTCATTTATAAAGAGCATCACTAATGTATACAGTCTCTGTACAAGCATAAGGACTTGGTCCTATTCAAAGCCATGTAACAGTATGTTTTGACACATGAAGAAGGTAGCACAACCCAACCTGTAAGGTGATTACAAATTTGATATAGTAGTAAAACACTGCAAATATACACACAAGGAATATCCTTATTCTTGTTAAACTATGAGTACCGTATTTTCACGCATATAACGCGCTCGTTATACGCGTTTTTACCTACCGCGCATACCCCTCGCGCGTTATATGCGTGAGCGCGGTATACAAAAGTTTTAAAACATAGTTCCCACCCCGCCCGACGCCCGATTCACCCCCCCAGCAGGACCGCTCGCACCCCCACCCCGAACGACCGCTCGCACGCGCTCCCACCCGCACCCGCATCCACGATCGGAGCAAGAGGGAGCCCAAGCCCTCTTGCCCGGTCGACTCCCCGACGTCCGATACATCCCCCCCCCGGCAGGACCGCCGACTTCCCGACAATATCGGGCCAGAAGGGAGCCCAAACCCTCCTGGCTACGGCGACCCCCTAACCCCACCCCGCACTACATTACGGGCAGGAGGGATCCCAGGCCCTCCTGCCCTCGACGCAAACCCCCCTCCCCCCCAACGACCGCCCCCCCCAAGAACCTCCGACCGCCCCCCAGCCGACCCGCGATCCCCCTGGCGACCCCCACGACCCCCCCACCCCCCTTCCCCGTACCTTTGGTAGTTGGCCGGACAGACGGGAGCCAAACCCGCCTGTCCGGCAGGCAGCCAACGAAGGAATGAGGCCGGATTGGCCCATCCATCCTAAAGCTCCGCCTACTGGTGGGGCCTAAGGCGCGTGGGCCAATCAGAATAGGCCCTGGAGCCTTAGGTCCCACCTGGGGGCGCGGCCTGAGGCACATGGTCGGGTTGGGCCCATGTGCCTCAGGCCGCGCCCCCAGGTGGGACCTAAGGCTCCAGGGCCTATTCTGATTGGCCCACGCGCCTTAGGCCCCACCAGTAGGCGGAGCTTTAGGATGGATGGGCCAATCCGGCCTCATTCCTTCGTTGGCTGCCTGCCGGACAGGCGGGTTTGGCTCCCGTCTGTCCGGCCAACTACCAAAGGTACGGGGAAGGGGGGTGGGGGGGTCGTGGGGGTCGCCAGGGGGGTCGCGGGTCGGCTGGGGGGGCGGTCGGAGGTTCTTGGGGGGGGCGGTCAGTGGGGGGGAGGGGGGTTTGCGTCGAGGGCAGGAGGGCCTGGGATCCCTCCTGCCCGTAATGTAGTGCGGGGTGGGGTTAGGGGGTCACCGTGGCCAGGAGGGTTTGGCTCCCTTCTGGCCCAACTACCAATGGTACGGGGAAGGGGGGTGGGGGGGTCATGGGGGTCACCAGGGGGGTCGCGGGTCGGCTGGGGGGGCGGTCGGAGGTTCTTGGGGGGGGCGGTCGTTGGGGGGAGGGGGGTTTGCGTCGAGGGCAGGAGGGCCTGGGATCCCTCCTGCCCGTAATGTAGTGCGGGGTGGGGTTAGGGGGTCGCCGTGGCCAGGAGGATTTGGGCTCCCTCCTGGCCCGATATTGTTGGGGAGTCGGCGGTCCTTCGGGGGGAGGGATGTATCGGACGTCGGGGGGGGCAGCAGGCTTTCAGGATGGGGACAGACCTTCAAGGGGGGACAGTGCACGGAAGTCAGGGGGGGTGAACGGAGAGTCGGGACAGCGCACGGAAAGTCAGGGCGGGCGAAAGGAGCGTCGGGCAGCATGCGCGGTATACCCGTGAGCGCAGTATACCAAAGTTTTTGTACATATCATCGTGATTTCTGCGCGCTATACCCGTGTGCGCGTTTTATACGGGTGCGCGTTATTTGCGTGAAAATACGGTAGTCTCTGACAAGCTGTATTTTCCCAGTTCATTATGATTCGTGTCACAAGCTATTGTACAATTAAGCTGTGGAATTTGTTGCCAAAGAACGTGGTCAAGGGTAGTAGCATTGCTGAGGGTTTTTTTTTAAAGTGGGGGGTTGGATATGTTTTTAGGGGTTCAGGTCCATACATATTAACCCAACAGACTTGGACTTGGAGACTAGATACAGGGTTCAGTGGATCACTGATGTTACTCAACATCGCAGGTTTTATGTGACCTCATCCACCCAGTTTAGATAAAACCATGGAATGCTGCTACTATTTGGGTGTTTGCCAGGTACTTGTGAGTTGGATTGGCTTCCGTGAAGACGAGATACTGGGCTAGATGAACCATTGGTTTGATACTTAAGGCTATTCTTATGCTCTTAACCACAACATTACCCTCAACAAGAGATGAATGAACTACCCAAGCAGCTGAACTGGGTAAGCACTACAGCGAAAACCCCCTTTCCTGCGCTCAAACGTTATGCACACTTCGCACATAGCAGTGTCCTAAGAGTTAGAATGTCTCGCAGGGACTTTTCTTATTCAGCAGAACTCAGCCATTTGCTAAGTATGAACAAACTTAGAAAAAAAGGAACTTGGAAACTAGGTCGCCCCACTCAGAAGGTTGTTGGCCATGTTACTGGTACAGTCAAGGGACCTAAAACCCCATTTCTGACTTCAGGCACCTTATCTCAATTTTGCCGTTCAAGGGAACTAGAGGGGCTGATGGTGTAGCGGAACCCAAACTCGCCATTCATTCCACCTCTTTGCTGCTGCCAAAATAATCATCCTAATAAAAGAAAACTTGTTTAATCACTAGTTTATAGAGACAAAAAAAAAAAAAAAAAGAGGCAGTAGGGGTCATCCTCGTTTATCCCCCTAAATAAAGAACCACTTCACAAAAGCGACATGAACGATGTCTTACTGCAAAAGATGCAGACAGACCCCTGGCACGAGACTCGGGAAACTAAGCAGAACATGCTCTTCTGGAAGAAAAGCATCTTTCCGTCCAACAAACATATGGGGGCACACGCATGCGGGACTTCCCCCCTTCCACCCCACTCCAGGTCCAACTTCCCTAGGGCGCTTCTGCTTATCGCACACAGAATAAACAATCAAAATGCATACATGTGCTGTAGAGATAAAGCCACTAGCTGCACACGCCTCGGCCATTTCCATGGTCACATCCAGAACGGTTTCTGCAGGTGGTGTGCGGCATGCCAATCAGGCCTAGAGTGGAGACACTCGTGCTGAGTGTCTTGCTCCCCTTCCTCTCTCTGGTAAACTTTAAAAAAAGATCTGCACCCTGAGCTACAATTTTGGGTATGCAAGGCCCTCTTGCATCCACAATGTATTTCTCATATATGACACTTCTTGTCCAGTACGTAACTGAGAACTACAGTATAGCTTTCTCGGATAAGTCTCAATTTTTTTTACATTAAAAAAAAGGTCGTTTACACGGTTCAGTTGTAGAAGCAACATTTTCTGTTAAAAATAGCAAATAGACATTTCTAGTAGAGTTTACATAGCTGTGCAGTAACTATTTGCATAGTTTATGAGGGCAGGTTGGTCAGCACCTTTAGGCCCTGATACCGTGCCAGCAAGGTTCAATTTTAATCTGGTTGTAGCCAGTCTAGCATACAAGTATATCAGTCTCTAATGCACGAAAGGATTCTGCGTGGCGTTATCCATTTCCGATAGCAATCTCTGAAAATCCTATGCAACTGCATTACAACGAGTTCATGAAATTAAAACGAGCACTTTATGCAATGCACAAACATTTCCGTGTAATGCACAGAAAGAAGCGCAGCCCTTTAACTCTCTGAAATTTCCAGTTCTGGAAGTGTCCTAGCATGAGAATGATTCAACATAAGAAAAATGGTATGTGGATATCTTAAAAGTATGTCTCAGGGAAGCAGACTCCCCTTCCCCCCCCCCCCCCCCCAGGAAAGTAAAAAGTGATCTATATGTTTCCTGCAGAAGTGGAAGAAAAAAAAATCATATTTTAATCTATATTTTAAGCTGACCCCTCAAGGGATCTCACACGCAGGGTGCAACTGTTTGCTTGCATTTTCACATTTGCATTATTTTGTTCCCACCCCCGAACAATGCCATCAGTGGACATATGATATGTGTCTGTAGAAGACACAGATTTGCTTTATGGAACATACCACGAAGGATGTCGGGATTGTTTTCTCACTGCAAATATAAAAAAGCCCGTGCATCATATGCATTTGAATTGCACCTACATACATAGAAACTTGCATTTGTGATCCATGTGTATATTGTGCTACCACAGAAGATTATGGATGGAGCTTTATTTCCCACTTTCTACAGGAGTCTGATGAGCTAAGGAGAGAGGGGGAGGAAAAGGGGGAGGTACAGGAGCCACAGAGACTTCTAGATGTACATTCCCAGACCTGTGTTTATCATGCATGGGTGGCCTTGTAAGAAATGTCAGACCAAAAAAATAGCGAATGATTACAATTTAACAAGAACTGAATAGTCAAAGAAAAGCCAGAAGGATACCTTCAAGACGAACAAAGTCAAACAAACGCAAAAGTTGTGAAGAAGAGATGCTATCAACCAGGGTGTATTCCGTCAAGCAGAAGTCTTTATTCATCTGGACTCAACACGGCCAGTGTTTTGTCCGAAAGTGCCTTTTTCAAGAGTCTACAAATATAATATTTAGATAATACATCACAACCAATTACAATTAAGAACAGACAAAACAATATAAAGAAATCTATAATATATTATAAGACAAGCATGTGAACAATAAAAATTAGATAATCAAATGACATTACTAAACACCATCATACTGTGCAAGTATCAAAAGTGTAAAAAGAATGCACAGATTAATGGCAAAATAAAAAAAACATATTTAAACTGATGGCAAATTGAAAAAAACATATAATTGTCCTTGAACATAAAGTAGTGTACATAAATCTAAAACAAGATGTCTATTAAAAATAATCATGTTACATACCAAATGCATGTCTTCAGAGTGATTGAAGAAGGTGCATGTACACTATCCCCTTTTATAAAAGTGTAGTACAGTTTTTAGCGCCGGCCATGGCGGGTAACAGCTCCCATGCTCATAGGAATTCATTTAGGACCGGAGTTGTTACCCCCATGGCTGGTGCTAAAAAGCACGCTATGCATATATTATATTATAAAATTGATGTATTATTGATGTGCTTTGATGCTGTATTTGTTGTATTTGATGATGTTTGCATCAATAAAACTGTTTGAATCTAAAAGCACGCTATGCTTTTCTAAAGGGGAGGGGTATTACATACCCAACATCTGTCTTCAGGGTCTTCAGAAATTATACACTTACACTATAGGATCATGGAGAAAATAAATCCATAACTAAAAAAAAGGTAAGTGTTCCATAGGTTCAGAAGTGGAACTTTACTAAAGAAATTTGAAACCCACTGTGGAAGGTGGAAATTTGACTATACTTCAACTTTTTTTTTTGTAGATTTGTTTCAGTTTATCAAAAAGTGAAACATCCAAATAAGTATCTCTATATGAGTGACTGAAGTTCATGAAGCATACATTAAAGAAAGTCAAAGTGGTGTCGATTTAAGCTGTGCAAAAGATATTAATGTAAATTTCAATTCCTTTAACTAAAAAACATTCTCACATTATAGCAGCAGCAGCCAACTGCACACTAGACGAGGCAGCTCAATCAGTGCCTGAATTAAAAGTTTGAGAGAATGTAAATCTGGACCGTTCCTAAATGAAGTGTGAAATCTACTAACTGTGCCAACAGTCATAAAAAAATGTGATAAACCTGTAGTGTGCTAAAAACATTCAAACATAATGAAAGTGCAGGCAGAACGCTGAACCTTGTTGCTGAAAAAGAAAAGCAGACGCTCTTGTGTATACAGTATGTAAAAAGGAAAGGTCCACGTCACCGTTTAGTTAACAGAACTTTAAAGTGCCTGAATATAAAGCTGGACAGAAAATGGGTCCTGACCGTTCCTATACGTAGAATCTACTAACAGGGCAAAGAGTCATAAAAAGTAGCAAACTTACTGTGTACTAAAAGCATTAAATCGTAGTTAAAGTGCAGCCTGAACGCAGAGACCTACAGCTGAGAAAGGGGGAAGCAGACGCTCTCCATGTATATGTAAAAAAGGAACGTCAACGTCACTGGTTACAGGTTAGCTGACAAAAACTTTAAGGTGGAAAAACTTTAAGGTGGATTGAGCTGTCTCGTCAGATCACAGCCTCACAGTGCCACTATAGTGGTTTAAAAAAGCTTTAAGGTGGAGTAACTCGATTGGAACATAAGAGAGTCTCTGCCATACTTTAAAACAAAAACACAGAATCAAATTAAAACTTGATCATAGCTTGGCAAGAACATATCTCTAGAAAGACGGTCATCCACTACAATCAATCAACATTCTACATTGCCAAACATTAGGGGCGGAGAGGATAACCATGAATTTAAAAGGGGCACAGCACATAGCGAAATTCATTTATCATTTGGCATCAAAGTTGCAAAATAAATTATAGTTACCTATCATTCTTTTCTTTCTATTATATCTGGAGCTTCATTGTCAGACACAATTATGGGTGAAGTGTAGAAACATGAAAAATGGCCCAGCACATCAATTAAATACTGTATACCGTTATCAAATATCATTTGGCTTTGAAAGTGATGCCAATTGCATAAAGTTGCAAACCAAATTGTAGTTACCTATCATACTTTTCCTTCTGTTTTACCTTAAGCTCTAATTGCCCTTATTCTATGTGATATAGATGATACGGGCTCTGTAACACATGAAATTTAATGTAGCCAAATGCAAAGTGATGCGCATTGGAAAGAATGGTCCAAAACATAGTTACCAGATGCTAGGGTCCACTTTGGGGGGTCAGCGCTCTAGAAAAAGATCTGGGTGTCATAGTGGACAATACGCTGAAACCTTCTGCCCAATGTATAGCGGTGGCCAAGAAAACAAGATGCTAAGGAATTATTAGAAAAGGGATGGTAAACAAGACTAAGAATGTTATAAAGCCACTGAATCACTCAATGGTGCGACCTCACCTTGAGTACTGTGTTCGGTTCTGGTCTCCTTATCTCAAAAAAGATTTAGCGGCACTAGAAAAGATTCAAAGAAGAGCGACCAAGATGATAACGGGGATGGAACTCCTCTCGTAAGAGGAAAGACTGAAGAGGTTAGGGCTCTTCAGTTTGGAAATGAGACAACTGAGGGGAGATATAGTAACAGAAACATGATGGCAGATAAAGGCCAAATGGCCTATGCAGTTTGCCCATCTACAGTAACCATTATCTCTTCCTCTCTCTAAGAGATCCCACATGACTATACCAGGCTTTCTTGAAATCAGACACAGTCTCTGTCTCCACCACCTCTTCTGGGAGAATGTTTCACGCATCTACCACCCTTTCTGTCAAAAAATATTTCCTTAGATTACTCCTGAACCTGTCACCTCTTAACTTCATCCTATGCCCTCTCATTCCACAGCTTTCTTTCAAATAAGACTCGACTCATGTGCATTTACATCACATAGGTATTTAAACGTCTCTATCATATCTTCCCTCTTCTGCCTTTCCTCCAGAGTATACAGATTGAGATCTTTAAGTCTGTCTCCATACGCCTTATGACAAAGACCACGCACCATTTTACTAGCCTTCTTCTGGACTGACTCCATCCTTTTTATATATTTTTGAAGGTGCAGTCTCACCAGAGTCTTATACAGGGGCATCAATACCTCCTTTTTCCTATTGGCCATACCTCTCCCTATGCAACCTAGCATCCTTCTAGCTTTCACCATCACCTTTTCAACCTGTTTGGCCACCTTAAGATCATCATATGCAATCACACCCAAGTCCTGTTCTTCTGTCATGCAATTAAGTTCTTCATCCCTTAAACTGTACTGTTCCCTTGGGTTTCTGCAGCCCAAATGCATGACCTTGCATTTCTTAGCATTAAATTTTAGCTGCCAAATTTTAGACTATTCTTCAAGCTTCACCAGGTCTTTCTTCATGTTATTCATACCATCCTGGGTGTCTACTCTATTGCAGATTTTGGTATCATCTGCAAAGAGGCAAATCTTACCCGACAGCCCTTCGGCAATATCGTTTATAAAAATGTTAAAAAGAATAGGCCCAAGAACAGAACCTTGAGGCACACCACTGGTAACATTCCTTTCCTCAGAGCAATTTCCATTGATCACTACTCTCTGTTGCCTTCCACTCAACCAGTTCTTCACCCAGCCCATAAATTTGGGACCCATCTCTAGGGCACTCAGTTTATTTATTAGACATCTGTGTCAGTGGCGTACCTAGGGTATGTGTAACATGATCATTAATTTTTTTCCTCAATACGGGACAGGATCCCCAGATCCATTCCCCCAGATTCAGGATCCTTTCTGGATCCTCTGGATCCCATTAAATATAGTGCAAAATATAGACAGCATATATAAATTCTTAAAAGTGACATTTTGATCACTAAATTTAAAATAAAATCATTTTCCTACCTTTATCTGGTGATTTCATGACTCTCTGGTTACACTTCCTTCTGATTGTGTGTCCTCTCTTTCATTTCTTTCTCTTTTTTTCTGTCTCCCTGCCCCCCCAAGCCACCCTGCTTCCCCGATGCACCCTGGTTCCCTGCACCCCACAAGCCAAGCCAAGCCACCCTGCTTTCCCTGCCCCCCGACAAGCCAAGCCACCCTTCTTCCCCTGCCCCCACGCACCCTGCTTCCCTGATCCAGCAACATCAAGGTGCGTGCAGCGACTTAACTGCACAAGCGCCAGGCCTACAAGTCTTGTCTTTGCCCCCCCCTCCCCCGATGTCAATTCTGAGTCATGGTCCGGAAACTTCCCAGCCTTCTCTCCTGTCTGATGGCCCTTTACCTTCCTTGAAGCTGAAAAACTACCGGCGTCGGCAGTGATTCAGCTACGTTGCCCGTGGCTCCCCTTCCTGCTTTCTGTGTTTGCCTCTGCCGCAATCCACCCGGGCAGAAACAGGAAGTTGCGTCATTGGCAGACGCGGAAAGCAGGAAGGGGAGTCGCGAACAATGTAGCTGAATCACTGCCGAGGCTGGCAGTTTTTTCAGCTTCACAGAAGGAAAAAGGCCATCGGAGTGGAGAGGCGAGAAGGCTGAGAACATGCTGGCCACGGGGCCTACCCAGAGCCTTGGACCGGGCTGTGAGAAGGAAAGTTCCTGGACCATGACTCCAAGGCCGGGAACACCCCCATCATGGCTTGCACCCGGGGCAGACCCCCCCCCCCTTGGTACGCCACTAGTCTATGTGGAATACTATCAAAGGCTTTGCTAAAATCTAAATACACCACATCTAGCGCACTCCCTCTATCCAAGTCTGTGGTCACCCAGTCAAAGAAATTGATCAGATTTATCTGAGAAGACCTACCTCTAGTGAATCCATGTTGCCTCCAGTCCTTTAATCCATAGGATTACAGAAACTTCACCATTCTCTGTTTTAAAAGCATTTCCATTAATTTACTTACCACAGAAGTCAGACTTACTGGCCTGTAATTCCTTACTTCCACTTTTGTGGAGAGGGACCACATCCGCCCTTCTCCAGTCCTCCGGTACCACTCCCGAATCTAGAGACTCTTGGAAAAGGTCAGTCAGCAGAGCCACCAGAACTTCCCTAAGTTCCTTCAGCACCCTTAAATGTACACCTAGCTCCTCACGAACACAACCCTCTGAAAATCGATCAAGGTCTACCACTCCTCCATCCCTATTCATGTTTGCTTCTGTGGTCCCACTTCGGCACTTCAGCACTTCAGCCGTGAACATAGAACAGAAATATTTGGTAAGCAATTCAGCCTTTTCTTTATCAGCTTCTAACCCTTCACCTTTGAGTCTCACAATGGCACTTTTGCACTTCTTTCCTATCACTAATATATCTAAAAAATGTCTTGTCTCCTCATTTTATCGTGTCAGCTATTTTTTTCTTCTATTTGCATCTTTGCTTTCTTGACTACACAGCCAGCCTCTCTTAACTTTTCCAGATATTTTTGCCTGTCTTTCTCTTTCTGTAATCTTTTGTAGTTTATGAAAGCTAACCTCTTATTCCTTACCTTCTCAACTACTACTTTTGAGAACCAAAATGGCTTTCTTTTCCTCTTACTTTTACTTACTTGCCTCACAAAAAGGTTTGTTGCTCTTACAATTACTTCTTTCAGTTTTGCCCACTGCATTTCCACTCCTTCCAGATGTTCCCATCCAATCAACAATTTCTTGACGTAAACCCTCATCTGAATAAAGTTAGTTTTTTAAAAAAATCTAGAACCTTTGCTTTTGCATGAGCTCTCTCTATACCCATCTTAACATTAAACCGTACTGGCACTGGATGACAGATGTTCACCCACTATAACATCAGAAACACTTTCCCCGCTTGTAAGCAGTAAGTCCAATATGACCCCCTTCCCGCATGGGTTTAACAGTTCTTTTGTAGAGAATCCAGGATCAAAGTCTACAAAATCCTGAGAGGTGTAGAATGGGTACAAATGGATCAATGGCCAATAGGAAAAAGTAATTTGTTTGTCAGGGCAAGTACATGATTGGGAATTTACATCCAGGCAAGTATATGATTGAATTTACGTCCAATTAAGGTGTTTTCTATTATTGCAAGAGCTTCTATTTGAGGGATATTGGTATATAGAAAGTCAATATCTAGCGTCACTAATAAAATATCAGCTTTATCTCCATCAAGCTGTTATATGATATTAACGATATGGGTTGAATGTCTAATGTAGGATCCAATTTCAGGAACATACAGATGGAGGAAATAATCAACAGAAACGCAAAGAGGTTCCAGAACCGATCCATTAGCTGATATTATTGGTCTCCTAGGTGAACTGTTCAAGGATTTATGTATTTTGGGTAGAATGTACAATGTGGGAATCAGGGTGTTTTCCTGTTAGGAAATCTTTTTCCTTGGATGTTAGAAAGCCAGCACCATATGCAATTTCTATGAGTTCATTAATTTCCTCTTGTAGAATCAGAGTGGGATCATTATTAAAGGGAATATAGTATTTTTGATCATCAAGCAGTCTATAGATTTCTTAAACGTTGTCACTTCGGTTAAGTATAACTATGCCTCCTCCCTTGTCAGCTGGTTTAATCACAATGTGTGAATCTTTAGAGAGGGCATCAATCGCTCTATAGTCTATACTCTTTACTCAAATTTAAAAAATTACAAATGTGATATAGTGGTAAAGCACTGCAATTATACAGACAACTCCTGTTAAACTATGAGTAGTCCCTGACAAGCTGTATTTTCCCATTTCATTATGATACATATCGCAAGCTATTGCATAATTAAGCTGTGGAATTTACTGCCTAAGAATGTGGTCAAGGCTAGTAGCATAGTTGAGGTATTTTTTTTTTAAAAGGGAGGTTGGATAAGTTTCTAGGGTACAGGTCCATTAATATTAGCCCAGCAGACTTAGTTAGCTGTCTCCATGCTCATGGAAAGGACTTTCCTAGTGACATCTGCTGGGCACTTCTAAGTGATTTGGATTGGTTGGAGATTAGATACAGGGTCCAGTGGATCACTAATGTTACTCAACATCACAGGTTATATGTGACCTCATCCATCCAGTTTAGGTAAAACCATAACATGGCCCTCAACAGCAGATGAATGAACTAACCGAGCAGCTGGGTAAGCACTAAAGCGAAACCCACAATCCTCCCCCTTTCCTGCGCTCAAATGTTATGTGCACTTCGAACACAGCAGTATCCTAAGAGTTAAAATGTCTCACAGGGGCTTTTCTTATTCAGTGCACTTATAGGGGATAGTGGATACAGATGCAAGCTGTGGTTGATGACTCCACTACTGACATCCTGCATGAAACCAGAAAAATGCTTCAACAAGGCTCACATTTGACCAAGTGTACCAACGAGCACACATGTGGGATGCTGAAAAGCCGTTTGCTGTTTGCATCTCTCTGGAGGATCCTTGAAGTATATCCCTTGCAAGGTGGCGGATATCGCGACTATGTGCTTCATGCTTCATGCTACATAATATAGCACTGAGACATCGACTAGAGATCACTGTCAGTGTGGCATCAGAGTTGGTCATCTTCCCATCTGCTTTATGATCAGATGGGAAACAGTGCAATAGAAACTGATAGAAGAGTACTTCTGACAGCTTTCATAGTATAGTTTCCAGAATGTACCCTTCCTGCATGTTTTGTATAGAGGGTGGTTGATGCCTGGAATGTGCTCCTGAGGGAGGTAGTGGAGAGGAAAATGGTTACAGAGTTCAAAAAAGCATGGGATGAACACAGAGGATATCTAATCAGAAAATAATGATATATATTGAAGAACTAAGGCCAGTACTGGGCAGACTTGCATGGACTATTTCCCATATTTGGCCATTCAGTTGAGGATGGGCTGGGATGGTTTGGATGGGCTGGAGTGGGCTTTGATGGAGACTCCAGTGGATGGGGCCTGTGCACAGTGCTGTGCAGAGCTCTGGGTTTCTGGCCCAGAAATACCTAAGAATAAAAATAATTTAAATTAAATCATTAAATTATAGAGAGTGTATGTTTGGGCAGACTGGATGGACCATTTGGGTCTTTATATGCCATCATTTACTATGTTACTATGAAAATAACATTGCAGTATGGTTTTAATAAAATGTATTACAATTAAAACTAAGAGTGATTAATAACAGGTCAAAGCTGGACTGAAATTGTATGTGTATGGTTACAAATCAAAGTATTTTTCTGAAACAGCATATAAGGGGCTAGGCAGTACAATGGTATATTGGGTTATACGTTTACAATATCTCAATTTTTTGGGGCACACAGAAAAAATGGTTTGGGGAGAATTGGTGGCCAGCTCTGTCTCCCCTCCCCCTTCCCCCCCCCCTTCCCCCCTGGGAGCACAAGCGTGCAAAGCACAAAAGATTATTAAACCCACAAATACTAATGCTAGATTATGCCAGAAAACAAATAAGTGTATTGGAATAACTTCCCTACTCACCTGATCTGGCCCCCAATGAGTTTTTGCTTTATCAAACATAAAGGAAATATTGACAGGAAGACATTCAGGACATCAAGGGTAATACGACAACAGCTCTGATAGGCATTCCAGAAAAAGAGTTCAAAAATTGCTTTGAAGGGTGGACTAGGTGCTGGCATCAGTGTATAGGTTCCCAAGGGGAGTACTTCGATGGTGACTGTAATGATATTTAGCAATGAGGTATGTAGCACTTTTTCTAGGATGAATTTGCAAACTTAATTGTCAGGCCTCATATAGCGATCAACTTGCACAGGACATGTGCATGTCCAATGGGAATGTGTACAAGTACATAGTTTACATATGTATATAAACCATGCAAATCCTGTCCCCTGTAATGCAGAACATAGATAAAGACAGGTTGTTCACCCTCTCCAAGGTAGAGAGAATGAGAGGGCACTCTCTAAAGTTAAAAGGGGATAGAGTCCGTACAAATGTAAGGAAGTTCTTCTTCACCCAGAGAGTGATAGAAAACTGGAACACTCTTCCGGAGGCTGTTATAGGGGAAAACACTCTCCAGGGATTCAAGCCAAAGTTAGATAAGTTCCTGCTGAACCAGAATGTACGCAGATAAGGCTAGTCTCAGTTAGGGCACTGGTCTTTGACCTAAGGGCCGCCACATGAGCGGACTGCTGGGCACAATGGACCACTGGTCTGACCCAGCAGTGGCAATTCTTAAGTTCTTATGTTCTTATGTACATAAACACTGAGGAGCTGTGTCTCTGCAGGTGCAAGCCCAGCTTTTCAGATTTTGATGTGCTTTGGCTGGCACAGCTCTTTGTGAGAAATGAAAAGTGCCTCTTCCCTTGAAAGGGGAGGTGGTGCAACATTTGAAGTATGGAGAGCAGTGGTGTACCAAGGGGGGGATGGGGGTTGGACCATCCTGGGTGCAAGGGGGTGGTCTCGGCCTTGGGGTCATGGTCCGGGGGAGAACAGCAGGCAAGGTCTTTGCTCTGCTATGATCCCAGGGCAGGCAAGAGGTACTCTGCCGTGATCCCTCGGGGGTTCCTTACAGCGCTGAAGATGAGGCAGCAGTCCGGTTCCTCCAGCAGCAGCAATCAGCTGATTGCTGATCACTGGGGAGCGCTGGAAGATTGATGGTACATGCGCAGAAGGAGCCGAGACTAGGTCAGAGGCTTTCAAAGAGCCGGGAAGAGCAGAAGAGGGTCCAGAGAAGGAGTTAGAAGGCAGCGGGAAGGTGAGGTCCGGAAGAGTTGTCGTGCCACGGCTGAGACATGACAGGGTGGGTTACATCATGTTTTTCATACAGGTGGGGGGGGGGGGTGTTTCAAAAAATGATGGGGATATATAAAAAAAATGATGTGGGGCATGGGGGGTGTCAAAAAATGATGAGCCCCGGGTGTCACATATGCTTGGTACGCCACTGATGGAGAGGGAATGGAGGACCCTCCAGACACTGTTTAGTGAGCGGGCTACATATCCATGCTAGGTAAAACTGACTTATTCTGGTCATTTTACTGCAGCCTTGCCCCTGTCTGATTCTCTCTATTATAGCAATGTATATACAAAATTTCAAACACTACCATAGCGCTAACCTTTATACCTACATGGGAAAATGTATGGCACTCAACTAAAAATCTATTATATATAGGGGACTCATTTTCAAAGTACTTAGAGACAGAAAGTACCATAGTGCTTTGAAAATGATTCCTACAACCACTCAGATTATTCATAAAGGACTACCTGAAATATTGCTTTTATGCTGGAAAGTTTGCCAGTTATTTCTGGCTTTGAAATTTTCTCATTGTACATCCAAAATGCAATGCACAGTAGTGCCCTTGCATGTATTGTAATGTCTACTTTTTTACCAGCAATTTCTGTAACCTGTTATATGTTTTATATATTTAAATACTTGTTTCTCTTTACATATCATTGGGTTTTATTATTTCTACTTCAATATCTTGGGTATTTGCTACTGTAGTTGCTATTGAGAATGTTGTTTTTCAGGTAGAAGATCTGAAAAAGTGAGCCAGGAAGTGCATAAAGGGGTGGGGGAGGGGGGTCTGGCTCTCATTAAAAGCCGTTTGGACAATAGTTCATGTATCTGTTCATTATGGGGTGAGTGGGCAGGGATGGTATGCAGTGCTGGCAGAGTTGGGCAGTAATATATCACTGCTAAAGTATTATTGGTAATATATTACTTTTGAATCATTTTTCCCAGTAACCGATTATATTTCTGTCTCCTAATGAAACTAGTGACTGTTTTATATAACTTTTCTCCTCTCTTTTTCTCTCTCCAAAGGTTACTTCTCAGGAGGAGGAAGATGAGCAGGAGCAGGCTGGTCCTGTTTCCCATCATCCCTGCCCTTTCTCTTCCCATCCTGGCCTATCTTCCAGACCCCCTGTCCCCAAGAGCTCCAGGTCCTTCCCTACCCCACCTCCCTCCTTTAGATTGCCCATTAAAAAGCCATGCCCTGACCCCCATCACAGCCCCCTCATCTGCCCCACACCCTGGCCCCCTCCTTCCCCACCAGACTGGCCTCTCAATTATTCCAATGTTTAAGAGGTTTACCCCACCCTTATTGACTGCGCTACCTCTCCCAAACCTGTTCCTTGCCTCCACCCTCATTGACCATGCCACCTCCCCTAAACCTTCCCTCCCTAACCTCAAGGACCTCACAACGGAAGAACTCAGGGAGGTGGCACAGTTGTTGCATTTGAATGGCAATGTGCTTGACCACCTGGTGCTTCCTGCTTCAGTCCAGTCATACCACCCCGTGACCCTCTCCCCCAACATAACAACCTTCTTCTCATCTACCTCCCTGTACCTATGCCCTCTCCCCACTCATTATCCCTTATTACATACCCCCTGCCCCCAGTGTAAATAACCCCCATGTATAATATACCCTTATATATATTTTAACACATGTTTATCAAAAAAGAGGACAAAAACTCCCAATGCATAGAAAAATGCAACCAAACAGTATTGAGCAACAGAAATAACAGTGAAACTTTATGTAAACTATAGTGCAAAGTACACCAAAGTGCAGTCAACAGCGATCCGCTGATTTATAGCACTCCCCTTTCTGATTGTCTAACAGGGCTGCAAAGAAAAGGGGGGAAATGAATGATGGCACCTTAAACTGCGAGGGAAAGGAAAAGGTGAGGGATTGTTATAAACCTTGCTGTACGTGTGGTTCCTACTGCTGTGATGCCTGGCCGGGTGGACGGAATGTTGGAGTGTCTGGTCTCACCTGTATTGCAAGTAAAGAAAACAAAAACAAAAACCCATTAGAAGTGCATGTAAAAACTAGGCAGATAACAAAAGCCAGAGGAACACAGGCATGACATCTTACCTGTAGCAGGAAGGGGAGAGATGGGATGGGTGTTGCCTATGAAGGTGAAAATAGAAACAGCATTGGCAAGGGGGAACCTTGTGTGTGTGCTGAACAACTTACCATATTTCGATGATGAAGAGCAGGGCAAGATAGAGAACAGTAGTAGCGACTGAATCCAAATAAACCATGTTGTAAACCTAAACAAATATAAGGTAGATGATCAGGGGAGTATAGAATGGGAGGGTTAGGGGCTGATTATACATATTGTACACGGAAGATACCATGGTGTGTAAGGCTTGGAGATACTAAGTGCTGCAATAAGACTCCTCTAGAAGGCTGTTGAAAAAAATATTAATAAATCAGAGGTGAATTATAGCACAGCAAAGAATAGGACAGATACATGGGGGAAAGGACTGGGAAAAACCTATCTGCTGCACTTAGTAGATTGCCTGGATTATCACGCAAGCCACTCAGTTCATGCTACACCTCCCTCAGCTCCTGAATCAGCATCTGGTTTTGTCTCTGCTGCTCGTCAAAACATCACTACTGTTCCTCAAAATTCCATGACGTTAGGCCTCTCATCTCCTCCTAGATAGCCCCTATCACCGTGCTTGGATGCTTGCAGGTAGCATCACATGCGAGCTGTGGGTGCTCATGTGTGGCTTCTGTTCCCTCAACAATCTGTGCCAGCAGGCTGCGGGTGGCAGCATTTCATTTTTCTCGCACCTGGTGAAGCTGAGGCCGTGTCCCTGGGGCTCAGAGCATCCTCCCTTGGAGGATCCACTGGCTCTGCAGCCCAAGTCTCTCCCTGGGGGGGATCCACTGGTTCTGTAGCCTGAGGAAAATCCATTCTCTCTCTGAGCTGCCTCTTCGGCCATTGTCTACATCAACGAGGTACATGAGAAGAAGATGAGTGTTACAGTCATCCTCAGGTTCCTAGGTGGGCAAAAGGCCACCAATAAAAAGCTAATATAAAGGAAAGGGGATAAATGTATCATAGACCACAACTATAGTATGTAACCAAACTCCCTTCACCAAGCCTAACGTACCCATAGAACTCACCATCCTCTCTGTGTTCAGAAGTGCCAGAAGGACATGGAGCTTCCACCCCTGGCACCCTGATAGAAGATTTCCCCCCAGACCCTTGTCTACAAAAAAAAAAAAACACATACAAAGCAGTTGGACTCAAACTGTTCAACTTATACCAGAAATCTACTCGACCCTCTCCCCTCAAACCACACCTAACTCACCATTTTCTCCATTGCTGAGTACCACTGATGTGTCCAAACCACTCTGCAGCCCCAAAACCTGCACATTGTGGATGGTTGATAGCACACATTCCTCCAGGGGTAGAACTGGGCAGGCTTGGGGGTGGATCTAGGGGTCCGGATTGTCCAGACAGAAAATCTGGTAGCCCTAGAATAAAGAGATTGATAAAATAAAGGCATCAAATTTTTAAATTTTATTTATTTATTAGAATCTATTAACTGCCTTTGGGTCCCTTATATCAAACCACGGTAGAGCTTTTTACTATGGACCAGCGAGTAAATACCCCGAAGCTCATTCAATTTCCTATGAGCGTTGAAGCATTAACTGCAGTTTGATAAAAGGGGGCTTTTATTAAGAGAGATTCACCCAAGGCGGTGTACAGCAAGTTTTAAAATCAGGTACTCTGAGTACTTTCCCTGTCTATCCTGGTGAGCTCAAAATCTAACTATGGTCCCTGAGGCAATGGAGAGTTAAGTAACTTGCTCAGGGTCACAAGGAACAGCACTGGTAGGGTTACCAGACATCTGGGATAAACCGGACATAATAATAATAACAACTTTATTCTTATATGCCGCCAGACCATGATAGTTCAAGGCGGTTCACAGCAAGAGAAACTGAACAGTCAGTGAGATATACAAATCATAAGAAGTACAAAATAAACAAATAATCCATAACAGTAAAAACTTAGGTTACAAATCTATCAAATAACTGTGTCTTTACCAATTTTCTAAAAGAATAATAACATGAAACACATGTCCCCTTTTTAGAGGACTTTCCAAAACCTGGTGTTTTTCCAGGTTTTGGAAAGCCCCCAAAGAGCTCCGGCTGCATCTAGAGGGCGTCTGAGCATGTGCGGACGATGTCACGCCCATCTGTGCATGCCCCAGGCCCTCCAGATGCGGCTGGAGCTCATTGAGGAAGAGAGGAGGCTGTGTGGGGGCGGGGCTGGAGGAGGGCCTGGGTGGGCTGAACTGGGAACTGGGTGCGGTTGGAAGTTGAACAGGGCAGGGTCATATGTCATGATAACCCTAAGCACTGGGATCAAACCCACAAACTCAAGGTACATAAGGCCACTCTTCTTGAGCTTTTTCTGGCGCTTACGCAAACACCAATGCGTTGTCCAGGAAACTGTTCTGTGAATGTGTGAGCCGCTTTCTCCAATGAGGCACTTATACATTTTCCATACACCTCATTTGCATGCAATTCTTTCTGAGCATCTCTCACTGTTTTGAGATCATTAAGTTAAACCAGGACTGCAAACACACATGGGATTTAATGGGGTCTTTTGAGCATCTGGCCCTTAGAGAGGAAAGGAAAAGAAGCAGTTTTCCAGTTCTCTGTTCTATGGACTCAGATTTCAACAGGTTTGTCACTGAGCAGAGATTTCTCCCTGCAACTTACCAGTATGCTCCCGGTGGGCTATTCTTGCCATCCTTAAATCTTAAGAAAAGAAAGAGCAAACACTATTACCATCTGGCACTGTGCCTTGCACTTAACTACCTGTCATCAAGCCAAGCAGGTATAGCATATAAGTCCCATAATCTAAATTGGTGCCTAAGGTAACAGGAAGCTCATTTATTTACCCAAGGTCACAATACACAACTTCTTTACACAACAGAAATATTCTACTGTTTTGCTGGCCAGATCTTTTTTCACTAGGCAAGTCCTATCCAAGTAGTAGCGACTGAATCCAAATAAACCATGTTGTACACCTAAACAAATATAAGGTAGATGATCAGGGGAGTATAGAATGGGAGGGTTAGGGGCTGATTATACATATTGTACACGGAAGATACCATGGTGTGTAAGGCTTGGAGATAGTAAGTGCTGAAATAAGACTCCTCTGGAAGGCTGTTGAGAAAAATATTAATAAATCAGAGGTGAATTATAGCACAGCACAGAATAGGACAGATACATGGAGGAAAGGACTGGGAAAAACCTACCTGCTGCACTTAGCAGATTGCCTGGGTTATCACGCAAGCCGCTCAGTTCATGCTACACCTCCAAATAAACCATGTTGTTTCATCCTCCACATAATGAACAGATATATGAACCATGACATCTGCATGCTCCACAGAATAATACCTGTAATGAGATGTCACACATAAATATATTTGACGAAGTACCTCATGAAAGATTTCTTTTTTTAATTTTTTAAGTTCCAAAATTTTATTAAAATCTTATATATTAAACATACATTTAAGCAGGTGAGAATATAAATTCTAACAAGTCTGTTCACAAACAATATTGTCACAAGGCAAAAGAGATTCTTAAAATTTCTAAGAAAAACTATCCCCAAACGCACCCATCCCACCCCATTTGCAGAGAGTGAAAAACCATACATTTATGCATTCATACCTGTACATACATACTTATCCGTTCTTTAATAATACTCAAACATGTTCTACATATTCTTGTATAGGTGACCACAACCTTTTGAATTTAACTTTTTTGCCTCTCTTTTAGGAGGTAATGTTCTTTTATGCATTGAGAACCGGTTGTTAATATGTGCATTCACACCCTAATTCTATATATGACACTCAAAATTGCATGCACATATTTGGTTGTGTGCCCAATTTGCTTGCACAATTTAAATGAGCCAATTAGCACTGATAATTGGGCATTAATATTCAATTATCAGTACTAAAAGAAACTTCAAGAATTCTAGAACCCTCAATCTCGGAGTGAGTTATACGTTGAAATTTCCTTGTTTATGTTCTATAATTTTGGAGGGTATATCCTTTCTGTTTTTTGACCTGAAACAGCTTTGAGATTCTGTAATTTCAAGAGAATGTGTACCGTCAAAGGATTTAGAAACTCAGAATTATTTTCTACCAATAGGTTGTTTGACCTGTAAACTCTACTGCATCTAAGCTTAAAATAATTATTTAGGAAGGGTTTCCCCCTTATTTGTGGGCTCTTCTCTGAATATTTTAGATTAAGAATAATGGTAAATTGTGCTTCTTAGTATTTTCTTATTATAATGATTTTTTTTTTGTGATTTCCTTATTCACTTTTGTAAGTTTGAATGAATTAATATTGAAAGCATATATAAAAAGTAAAAAAAATAAAAATAAAAGAACAGTAGCTTTACACATATATGTGTGTAAATGCAGAATTCCACCTAAGTTCTATTCTGCAAATACTTGCATAACTTATAAGGAGGATTTACACATGGGCGGAGCTTGAGTGAGGTTCAAACTTATGTACCTAACTTATAGAATACTATAAGCTGCTTTTGTATCTGCCACAATTAAGTACTAACAAATCAGCTCTAAGTCTGGCATAAGTATTCTTGTCTAAATGTTTAGTGCATACATATCTGGTTAGGCTAAGAACATAAGATTTGCTGCTGCTAGGTCAGACCAGTGGTCCATCGTGCTCAGCAGTCCGCTCACTACTACTACTTACCATTTCTATAGATATTTGCAGCACTGTACATCAAAACATAGAAGAGTCCCTGCTCAAAAGAGCTTACAATCTAGTCAAGACAGACAAACTGGATAAGACGGTGCATCTATACACAGTGCTCAGGTGGGGAAATTATAGAGGGAATGAAGACAGATATTGGTGCTTAGCAGATGAGTTGAAGTGGGCTTTGAGTCTAGATTTGAATACTGCCAGAGACGGAGCTTGATATACCAAGTCAGGCAGTTTGTTCCAGGCATTCTGTGCAGCAAAGTAGAAGGGATGGAGTCTGGAGTTGGCTGTAGAGGAGAAGAATACAGATAAGAGAGACTAACCCAATGAGAACAGTGCCCAGGGATTGGGGGGGGGGGGCAGGGGGAGTGTGGACTTTTGATGCCACGTAGCTCTAGAGTAGTTCGCATGCTGGGAACAGAAGGCCTGTATTATCTTCTCTTTCCAATCTCTCTTTTTTCTCTGCCTTCACTGTTTCTTGTTTTCTGCTGTACTTTCAGTTTTGCAAACAATGGTGTTCTGTTCTCTTTTATTGAGTACACTGCCTCGATGTGCCTGTTCACAAGATGCAGAATATCAAATTCTGGTTTAAACATTAAACCTTGTGACCCTGAGCAAGTCAGTTTATCTCCTAATGCCACAGATACCCATTTAGATTACGGTATAAGCTATTTGGGAAAAGGACTTATAGTATTGTATTTGAATTACCATTAAGTTGACTTGAGTATAAATTGTAATAATTAATTATTATACTTGATTAGCAACTTTAGGTGAGCAATTTATGTCTCACTTTCATATTTTTAAAATTTAATTTTATATTTATTGCAATTTAAACAAATTTTCATATGCTCTGTAAAATAAGCATAGAAGGAATAAAACAATAAAGACAAAGTAATTATTCCGTTCAGGACTAGAAAAATGCCATTAGATCTCAAATAAGTGAGGAGTAAAAAAATTAGGGCTCCTTTTACAAAGCCATAGCAATTCCCCAGCGGCAAATACACCGAAGCGGAAGCTAAAGCACCTAGTAAGAAAAAGGAGGTATTGATGCCCCTGTATAACACTTTGGTGAGACCTCATTTAGAATATTGTGTACAATTCTGGAGGCCGCTGAGAGCAGATGGATTGATTCCGGCGGTTTAGGGAGGACCCTTGAAAAAGCTTTGGGCGAAAAATGTCGGGTTAGCCCTCCCAAGCCGAACAGAGTTTAAAATGAAGGTTGAAAGAAGCTGTATATGAACTAAGCTACATGAAATCAAGCTAAGTTATTTATATTAACTTATATATTTATATGAAGTAAGCACGGAGCACTTTAATATATGAATGCTACAAATGATATATAAATAGGGAAAAGTGCAATATTGTAAGGCACATATGCACTTTTGAAAAAAGTTTTTTAAAAAATAAAAAATTGTGTTAAAGAGCCAATGAGGAAAATACCACGTAAAGCTTGCTGCGATGAAAGGTTTTTGAGGCGGTGAGTGGTGGGGCTGAGGCTCATAAAATAGTTAAAATATATATATATATATAAAGTTTATGAAAGAGGTTGGGATAAGCCCAGACGTACATAGTACAAAATCATTGTATTTCCTGACATACTGATGTACCTTATATATTTGATTTTTGATTATACAGTATTTTGAGAAATAAACATTTTATTACAAAACACCTGTCACTCTAGGAACTTGTGTTCCATTTTGTGTGGCTTATGTGCAAAACTAACCCATTTGGAAAAATTGCCCCTGAGAGAAATCAGTACTTAGCTGATCATATGTGGCCTTTCCATGCACAGTTTTTTTTTTCTTCTGCTCTGCTGCTGCTGAAGGCTGCCCTGGGTATGGGCAGCATGCTATAACCTATTTTTATTTATTTAAAAAATTCTTACTCGCAACATCCTACAATTCTGTGCGAGTCACAAAAAAAAAAACCCATTCATAATTAAAACACAGATCACAATTTCACAGTCATCAAACAGACAAAAGGATGGCATAACAGCCACTGCCTCTAAAAGCAGTTGGTACCAAATAACATTAACCTGAATAGCTTTGTTCAAACAACACTGCTTTAAGTAACCTAGATCAGTGTTCTTCAACCGCCAGTCCGTAGAAAATTCCTGCCAGTCCGCACAGTGCCGGCGAGATCGACGAGCTGAAATTTACTGCTGGTCTGCACAAGGCCAGTGAGATCATGGGGAGCCTCCGACAATGGTTTCTCCCCTCCCACCAGCTCTCGGTACTTTCCAGCGCAGCGATTCATGTCGGCAGCCTTGGGGTTTTTGCTAAGTCACGGCTCGCCTCTGAAGATGCAGCTTCCTCTTTCCTCAGAGGCGGCGCGACCCATCAAAGGACCTAAGGCTGCCTTAGTGAATCGCTGCGCTGGCAAGTACCGAGAGCTGCTGGGAAGGGAGAAAGCCACTGTTGGAGGCTGGGAAGCTGCTGGACAAGGGAAAATAAAGGAACAGCTGCTTCTGGACCTGGAGGGAGTGAGTGAGAAGGAGAGCTGCTGCTGGGAGGGGCAGAGGGAAAGGAGTCTGGGAAGCTGCTGGACAAGGGAAAATAAAGGGACAGCTGCTACTGGACCTGGAGGGAAGGAGAAGGAGAGATGCTGCTGGAAGGGGAGGAGGGGAAGGGAAGAGAGTTACTGCTGGACAGGGGGAGGAGGGAAGGGAGAAGGGAAAAAAAGGAAGGAAACAGCTGGCAGGGAGATTAGAGGAGGGGAAGGGGGTCAGGGTGGAATGCAGAGAACAGATGAGGGAAAGGGGAGAAACAGGAATGAGAAAGTAAAGAGATTGATGCTGGGAAGGGGGTCAGCAGAGAAATAAGCAGAGAGGGACAAAGATGCTAGATCTGGTGTAGGAGAGATAAAAATGAAGAGAGCAGTGAAGCTGGAATGAATCATGTAAACAGGAGAGAGGCGTCGCAGGCTGGATGGAAAGGGGAGAAGTGCATAGAAAGAAGACAGATACCATATGGAAGGGGGAGAGGGATGGATGGAAGGGGCGGATTCTGGATTGAAGAGACAGAGAGGGCAGATGCTGGAAGGAAGAGAGTGAAAAGAAGATGAAAGCAGAAACCAGAGACAACAAAAGATAGAAAAAAAATAATTTTATTTCTATTTTGTGATTAGAATATATCAGGTTTGAAATATATATCCTGCTAGAGCTGGTGTTAGACATAACTGGGGACTGCAAAGCCCAGGCAGTGCTTCTTTAGCTTTCAGCTGGCTTAGGGTTCTCTCTGATCAGGGGGCAGTTGCCCTAGTTGCACTCCTCTAACACTATTCCTGTCATGTGTGACTGCTGTATTCTGTTAGCATATTTCTGTGAAGCATTCTGTAATAATTTGGCTTATTCAGTTTTCTTAATAGTAGAGGCAGGGAGGAGTCACGTGATGCCATGAGCCGGTGAGGACGCTTCCTTGCTAGCTCCGGGGCTGCCCTGCACACCGCTCAATAATTGATCACTTTGCTGCTGACTTTGTGGCGATTTCTCCGTGTACAAGATCGCTCGGGGTGCATGGACAGATATCTAACCAGATCGAAGGAGTTCATGCACCCGAAATCCGCCCGCAAGGATCGAGATCGAGCGAGGCCGGGGGAGAGGAAAATGGCGGCTAGTCCCGCGGCGGCGGTCTCGAATTTGACCGAGACCGCCCTGAGTGATATCAGGGAGGCGCTGGCCCAGGTACTAGGTCCTAAGCTGGAAATTCTCACAGAACGCATGACGAATATTGAAACCTTGCTGGCGGCGGCGGCGACACGTACGACCGAGGTAGAACAACGAGTTTCTGACCTGGAGGATACATCCACGTCTCGGGGAGCGGAGTTGAGTGAGCTGCGGGCGCAGGTTCGGGCGCAGGCAGAGAAACTGGACGATTTGGAGAATCGCTCCAGACGCTCGAACCTGCGCTTGCTGGGCATGCCTGAGACGGTCTCCGACCGCGATCTATTGGGGGTACTGGAGACCTG
The DNA here is from genome assembly GCF_902459505.1 of Geotrypetes seraphini. Lineage (NCBI taxonomy): Eukaryota > Metazoa > Chordata > Amphibia > Gymnophiona > Dermophiidae > Geotrypetes > Geotrypetes seraphini. Next base: position 76,534,573 of record NC_047093.1, read on the forward strand.
GCTGCAGGATGAATTGCCACTCCCGCCCTCATTGGGGCCTATGCACATTGAACGTGCTCATCGCCTGGGCCGCCGCCATGATCGGGAGACACGTCCACGTGTGGTCATCCTGAAGCTCCTCAATTTCAGGCATAAAGTGGAACTGCTACAACTATACCGTAAGAAAAGGGATGCCCTGAAATATGATGGAAACCTAATTCGTATTAGCCAGGACTTCTCTCAGGCATTGCAAGAACGGAGGCGGCCTTTCTATCCACTTTGTACACAGCTCTCTGACCTTCACCTGAGATTTCAATTCAACTATCCGGCTCTGCTGCGAATTTACAGTAATGGAGTTTGGCAGTCCTTTCAATCACCCGAAGCAGCCAATGATTTCATTAAAAAGCTTGAAAAATCCACTCCGGGACAGGCTTGACTCTGGTAGCTGAGCTCATGTTATTGGGCTGTTTTTGCACCTTACCTGTTATGTCTTCTAGTTTCACTATTTGAAGACACACTGGGGTCTGGAAATCATGCCAATCATCTGAGGTGGCTGTTGGACTTTTGCCTTGCTTAACAGACCTGATTCTGGACCGGTTTGACATTGGGGCTTGTGTCCTCTCTGGTTTGACTTGTGTGATTTGATGGTTGCTGTTCTCGTGTTTGCTTATAGGGAGACCTTGTGCTGAACATCTCCTGAGTTTATTTTTGCAGGCCGGGGTGGCCCTGGGAGAGACATCTATCGTGCCTCTTTTTTCTCCCACATGTGGGGAATTGTGAGAAGTGTTGGGGGGTTTTGGGGGGAGGGATATTCCTGGGTGGCAACAGCGGTACTTATAGGGCAGACTGTGTCTTTCTCTCAGTGTTTTCTATGGTTGCTATATTTTTTGGGACATTGTGCATGGTATGAATGGAGTGTGTGTGTGCAGTCTTGGGGTGAGGCTGGGCACCCCTGGACTCTCCTGAGGGGAAGGTTTTTGTATTCTGACTTGAATAGTGGGGAGACTCATGAGTGATAGGAATTTTCGTATACTTTCCTGGAATGTATCAGGTATTACCTCGCCTGCCAAGCGAACAAAGATTTTGTCACAGTTGAAACATCACTTAGTTGACATAGCTTGCCTCCAGGAAACTAGACTTACTGACACAGAACACCAAAAACTGAAGAGAGGTTGGGTTGGGGACCTCTATTATGCATCCTCCTCGGGGAAGAGGGCGGGGGTGGCTATATTGATCAGAAAGGGTTTACCATGTTCTGTCCAGGTCCTGAGGCGTGACACTGATGGTCGATACTTATTGGTGAGGGTGACTGGTCCGGGCGGGTCGTTCCGGTTACTAGTGGGATATGGCCCTAATGGATACCAACACTCTTTTTTCCAAAATCTGGTTAATATATGTTTACAGCATTCTGGTGACCCGCTGATATTGGTGGGTGACTTGAATCAGGTTCTGGATCCTGGTGTGGATCGCTCTGGAGGGTTGGGGCCTACGACGGCGAGACAGACAAAGGGCGTTCCTTATCTGTGTCGGACTTTGGGGCTGGTGGATCCCTGGCGGTTACTCCACCCCACTGACAGAGATTATACGCACCAATCCAGGGCTCATGGTACATTTTCCAGAATTGACTACACTTTGATTTCTGAACACAAATTTGCTTGGGTTTCTGAGGCAACCATAGGCCCCCTTGAAATCTCTGACCATCATATGATTTGGCTAGACGTGGCAGTGGGGGGATCGGTGGGTGTTGGGTCGGGATGGAGATTTCCCTCTTACTTGCACTCTGATCCTCACTTTAGGGAATTTCTATCTGGGAAATGGGAAGAATACAGTGCTTTTAATGCTCAACATTTAAATCAACCCATATTATTCTGGGACACTGCCAAGGCGGTACTCCGTGGGGAGGTGATTGCTTATGTGGCGGCCAGAAATCGGAGAATTGCTCACCGTATAGTACTACTGGAGAAACGGTCGACGCAATTGAAACGGGAGTTGCTACACTCTCCCTCTCCGACTGCTAGGGAGGCATATTCCGCCGCTTTGGCGGAGTTGAACTCTCTCATTCATGAGCGTACTAAGAAATTATTATTTTTTCGCAAATACCAATTTTATAAATATGGCAATAAAACCGGGAAGTTGTTAGCTTCTGTCGCCAAGAGTTGGAAGGGATCTCGATATATCGCGATGTTGAAGGAGAAGTCGGGGAAAACACTGACATCCGCGGATGATATTTCTAATTGTTTTCAAAATTATTTTGCAGACTTTTACTCGGCCCCTGGTCCGTATACGGGCCCGGATGTGGGGGATTACTTAGAGGACGCGGGGATGCCTAAACTATCGGCGGTTCAAATATCTCGGTTAGATAGACCATTACAACTCCCGGAAGTGATACAGGCGATACAAACTCTGAAACCGTGTACGGCTCCGGGCCCGGACGGCTTTTCTCCGGAGTTTTATAAGATCTTGGCGACCTCAATAGGGGGGTCTCTCTTAAATTTTTACTCTGAGGTACAGAACTCCGGTGCCCTCCCGCGGTATGCAAATGATGCTTTGATCATTTTGATCCCTAAACCTTCTAAACCGCCGACGGATATTGAATCATATCGCCCGATATCACTGCTGAATGTGGATCTGAAAATCTTGGCCCGTATTTTGGCGGAAAGGTTGGCCTCCCTGCTTCCTGCCGTGATCGTGCCGGAGCAGGTGGGCTTTGTACGTTCTCGTCAATCGGTAATCAATGTACGCCGGGTGCTACTGGCCTTTTCTCGAGCCCAGAGGGCCCACATTCCAGGGTTGTTGGTTGGGTTAGACGCGGCTAAGGCTTTTGATAAAGTCCACTGGCATTACCTCTTTCGGGTGTTACATTACATGGGGTTCCCTGATAGTTACCTAGCGTTGATTCGTGCGCTCTACTTGAGACCCAGGGCATCGGTTTTGGTTAATGGAGTGCGCTCTTCCTTTTTTGAGGTGGGCAGAGGGACGCGTCAGGGATGCCCGTTATCGCCACTCCTTTTTCTCTTATACTTAGATCCGCTATTACGCACACTACAGAAGGACGACGTACTAGTGGGGTTACCTGAGGGCTCCTCTCAGCTGAGGGTGCTGGCATTCGCGGATGACCTTCTGCTTACCTTGGGTGATCCGCATCGCTCTTTGCCTCGAGCTCTGGACCTCCTGGATGAATTTAATCTTTACTCCGGTCTGGTGCTTAATAAACAGAAGTCCATAGTGTTGCCTACCTCACCGGGGGTGCGTTTGGGTTGGCAGGGAGAGTTTCCCTTACAGTGGGCTACATCTCAGCTGACCTATTTGGGGGTAGTGATCCCTCAGGACCTGGACAGACTGTATTCCATTAATGTCTCGCCCTTATTTCAGCGCACTCTATCCACTCTCACGGGTTGGAGGAAACTCCCCCTGTCACTTTCGGGCCGTATTGCATTGTACAATATGATGCTTTTACCGCAATGGCTCTACATTATGCAAATGCTGCCCATTATGCTTACACCTAGACACTTGGCACGGCTCAACTCCCACCTTTCTGCTTATTTATGGCAGGGACGGCGGGCTAGGATAGCTTTGTCCAAATTGATGCTACCACGACATCGAGGGGGGATGGGCTTACTGGATATTTCCCGATTTGCACTTGCATGTCAATTTAGACATCTACACGATTGGTTTTGTAATACTTCATGGTTTTCCCAGCCTGAGAATGAATGTTTTGAATTCAGACCGTATCATTTCAGTTTCCTATTACATGTTCGGCAGTTACCTGATTTGCCATCTCTACACAGTCATCCTTTTTTGCAGGTGCTGAGAACAGCTTGGAAAAAGTTATGTCGGTTACTGAAAGCTTCTTCTGAAACAACGCCCTATCTTCCAGTGGCGGGCAACGTAGCATTCCCGCCTGGCATGGACTCTGCGGTTTTTGGCCGCTGGACTTCTCTGGGTCTTCATTATTTGTTCCAGGTGGTGCAGGATGCGGGTACTCCGACCCCACTTACTGACTTACAGAGGGAATTTACTTTTATAACTGGGGACTGGTTTGCTCATCGACAACTGTGCCACTACATACAGACTTTGACCCCTGAATTATTGAGAGACGAGGTTCGATCTAGCTTACGAGAGGCCCTTGACCTCTCGGCACACGACCATGTACCTTTAAAATTTTATCATAAATTCTTGCAAGACCTATCTGGAGAACTGGATTTTATCTCTCTTGCCCGGAAATGGTCGGCTGACCTGCAGGTACCAATATCTGATGACATGCTACGGAGGGGACTTCGCGTGGGACGCGACCCTACCTTGTCTTCACCGGAGAAAGAGCGTAATTATAAGTTTTTGCTGCGAGCGTTCTACCCACCCAAGAGGGCTATGATAATGGGGATTGGTATATCTTCTGGTTGTGGAAAATGCTCCTCTCCTATGGCATCCTTTGGACACATGTTTTGGACATGCCCCCTGGTGTCTGCATTTTGGTTGACTTTAATGCCTACGCTGGCGGCACTATGGGGATGCTCGTGGAGGTTGCATCCCAGTTTTCTTCTTACTGCACAAATTCGATTTCACCCACCGAAACCAGGATGTGCGGCCTTTCTCCGAAAGACTGTTCTTATGGGCAGGAAATGCATTCTGACACAGTGGCTTTCACCTCAACCTCCTTCACTGCATCAGTGGCGCTCACTTATGCTACAGCAAATGCTGTTGGAACGAAGGGACATTGTTGATTTGCAAACTAAAAAGGGCAGGCTGTTCCGACAATGTTGGTACCTGTTTAGTCTCACGTTTGTCACACACATTCAACAACAACTATGGACGGACTGATTTGACTACTACTTTACTGCTCTAGGTGTTATAATACTGTAGTATTCCGCTGTTGCTGCCCGGGTGGGGTGGGTTGGGGAGGGATGAGGGTGGGGGGAGGATTGGGTGGGTTGGGGATTTGGGAACGTTTGATCATTCTATAACATGACATTATTGTTTACGTATTTGTTTTGACATGCTGTTTAATAAAAATTATTTCACATAAATAGTAGAGGCAGGGCCGCCATCAGGGCAGTACTACCAGTCCTGCATTCAGGGGCCCGGAGCTGACAGGGGGCCCGGGCTCCCCCAGGGTCGCAAGCATAGTCTCCTCTCCTTCTCCTTACCTGCCCTGCCGCAGCATACAGCCGAACGGAAGTCTTCCTGATGTCAGCGCTGACGTCGGAGGGAGGGCTTAAGCATAGCCCTCCCTTCTTCCGACGTCAGCGCTGACATCCGAAAGACTTCCGGTCGTCTGCTTGCGGCAGGGCAGGTAGGGAAAAGGCACTCGTGTACCGAAGGGGGGGGGGGGCGGTCCGCCCAGTGCAGCCATGGGGGGGAGTGTGCACAGCCGGTTAGGTCCCCTTAGCCTTATGGCGCTTCCCCCGACCGACCGACAACAGGCCCGGCCGACAAACCTCCCTGCCCTGTAGCAGCGAATCTAAATTACCTTCTTACAGCAGCTTCAATACTCCAGCTGCTGTAAGAAGGTAATTTAGATTCGCTGCTACAGGGCAGGGAGGTTTGTCGGACCGGGCCTGTTCTGTTGTCTGTCGGATGGGGAAGCGCCACAAAGGTAAGGGGCAGGGAGGGAGAAAGGGAGGAAAGGTGGAGTGGAGAAGAAAAGACGCTTAAGGGAAATGGGTAAAACTGAGGGGGGAGAAGGCCGCTGAAAGCACTGGGGAAGACAAAGGGGTGGAGAAGGACGCTGAAAGGACATGGGGAAGACAAAGGGGTGGTGAAGGACGCTGAAAAGACATGGGGAAGACGGGAGGGGGGAGAAGGACCCTGAAAGGACATGGGGAAGACAAAGGGGTGGAGAAGGACGCTGAAAGGACATGGGAAGATGGGGGAGAAGGATGCTGAAAGGGCATGGGGAAGACAGGGGGGGAGAAGGATGCTGAAAGCACATGGGGAAGACAGAGGGGGGAGAAGGACCCTGAAAGGATATGGGGAAGACGGGTGGAGAAGGACGCTGAAAGCACATGGGGAAGACGGGAGGGGGGAGAGAAGGACGCTGAAAGCACATGGGGAAGACAGAGGGGGGAGAAGGATGCTGAAAGCACATGGGGAAGACGGGAGGGGGGGGAGAAGGACCCTGAAAGGACATGGGGAAGACAAAGGGGTGGAGAAGGACGCTGAAAGGACATGGGAAGATGGGGGGAGAAGTACACTGAAAGGGCATGGGGAAGATAGGGGGGGGAGAAGGACACTGAAAGCAAATGTGGAAGACAGAGGGGGGGAGAAGGATGCTGACAGGACATGGGGAAGATGGGGGGAGAAGGACGCTGAAAGGAAATGGGGAAGAGAGAGTGGGGAGAAGACACTGGCAGGGAAGAAGACAGAGATGCCAGACTATGGGGGGAGCGGAGGGAAGAAGATGGGTGCCAGACCAATTTGGGAGGGGGGAGAAAGGGAGAGGCACAGTAACAGAGCAAATGGAAGACATAGAAAGAAGAGAGACAGTGGATGGAAGGAATTAAATGAGAACATGAGGAAAGCAGAAACCAGGCAACAAAGGTAGGAAAAAAATTCTTTTTTTTTTTTTTTTGCTTCAGGATAAAGTAGTATATTAGTTGTGTTGATAAAAATTTATAAACATTAGAGGATCTGGTAGAAACCCGTTTACAAAATATGTATTCTTCCCAATTAATATTTCCAAATTAATAAAGTCTTTTTGCTTATTTTTAAATATAGAAACATAGAAACATAGAAGATGATGGCAGAAAAGGGCTACAGCCCATCAAGTCTGCCCACTCTGCTTACCCACCCCCTGTCTATGCCCTAATGACCCAATTTCCTTATCTTGATCCTCGTAGGGATCCCACATGGGTATCCCATTTATTCTTAAAGTCTGGCACGCTGTCTGCCTCGATCACCTGCACTGGAAGCTTGTTCCAATGATCAACCACTCTCTCTGTGAAGAAATACTTTCTGGTGTCGCCATGAAATTTTCCGCCCCTGAGTTTGAGCGGGTGCCCTCTTGTGGCCGAGGGTCCCTTGAGAAAGAAAATATCATCTTCCACTTCGACACGTCCCGTGAGGTACTTAAATGTTTCGATCATGTCTCCCCTCTTCCTACGTTCCTCAAGAGTGTAGAGCTGCAATTTGTTCAGTCTCTCTTCGTACGAGAGACCCTTGAGCCCCGAGATCATCCTGGTGGCCGTCCGTTGAACCGATTCAATTCTGCGCACATCTTTACTGTAATGTGGCCTCCAGAATTGCACACAGTACTCCAGATGAGGTCTCACCATAGCCCTGTACAACGGCATTATGACTTCAGGCTTTCGGCTGACGAAACTTCTATTGATACAACCCAATATCTGCCTTGCCTTAGATGAAGCCTTCTCCACTTGATTGGCAGTTTTCATGTCTGCACTGATGATTACTCCTAAATCTCTTTCTGCTGAAGTCCTAGTTAAAGTTTCTCCGTTCAAGAAGTACGTCCTGCATGGATTTCCGCTTCCGAGGTGCATGACCTTACATTTCTTAGCATTGAAGCCTAGCTGCCAGGCTGAGGACCAATTTTCCAATGTAAGCAGGTCCTGCGCCATATAATTCTGTAAACTGCATTCACTTACTATATTACATAGTTTGGCGTCATCGACGAATAGTGTTATTTTACCTTGAAGCCCTTGAGTCAGATCCCCTATGAATATGTTGAAAAGGAGTGGACCCAGGACCGAGCCCTGCGGCACTCCACTGGTCACCTCCGATGTTTTAGAGAGGGTACCATTAACCACCACCCTCTGAAGTCTGCCACTCAGCCAATCATTGACCCATGCAGTTAGTGTCTCTCCTAACCCCATCGATTCCATCTTGCTTAGCAGCCTGCGGTGTGGGACACTGTCAAAAGCTTTCCTGAAGTCCAGGTACACGACGTCCAAAGACTCTCCCAAGTCCAACTTTCTTGTTACCCAGTCAAAGAAGCTGATGAGATTGGATTGGCAGGACCTACCCTTGGTGAATCCATGCTGACTGGGATCCCGAAGATTCCCTTCATTCAAGATCGTGTCCAATTTGCTTTTAATTAGTGTTTCCATGAGTTTGCACACTATTGATGTGAGACTAACCGGTCTATAATTCGCAGCCTCTGCCCTGCAACCCTTTTTATGCAGAAGAACGACATTAGCTAATTTCCAGTCCAGGGGAACTTTCCCCTTACTTAGGGAGAGATTGAATAGCTCAGCCAACGGTTTCGCCAGGACATCGCTCAATTCTCTGAGCATTCTTGGGTGCAAATTGTCTGGTCCCATGGCTTTGTTCACCTTGAGTCTTGCCAGTTCACTGTAAACTTCACCTGGTGTGAACTCAAAATTCTGAAACGGGTCTTCTGTGCTTTGTGTTGCCTTCAACTGGGGACCGTGTCCCGGTGCCTCACAGGTGAAGACTGAGCAGAAGTATTCATTCAGTAGTTCGGCTTTATCGGAATCTGCTTCCACGTAACTTCCGTCCGGTCTTCTAAGGCATATTATCCCGCCTCTGTTCCTTTTTCTGTCACTAATATACCTGAAGAAGGATTTGTCCCCCTTTTTAATGTTTTTTGCCAGAATTTCTTCCACTCGAAGTTTTGCCTCCCTAACTGCCATTTTGACCGCTGTAGACCTGGTCCTATATTCTACTTTTGCCTCTCTTTTCTCCGTGCGTTTGTAGGAGAGAAACGCTTTTTTCTTCTCCTTAATGAGGTGCGAGATCTCCACGGTGAACCATTGGGGTTTATTGTTTCTTTGTCGTTTATTTACTGATTTTATGAAGCGGCTAGTTGCTTCATGTATGGTTGATTTCAGTGTTAACCACTTAGCTTCTACATCATCGGTCTCCGCTTGGTCCTGCAGCGTCTGATGGACGAAATCTCCCATGCGTGCGAAGTCTGTGCCCCGGAAATTGAGTACCTTTGTTTTCGTGTTTGATCTAGGGAAGCCTTTCCTAAGGTTGAACCATACTATATTGTGGTCGCTGGAGGCTAGCGTATGTCCTACTGAGACCTCTGAAACGCTTTCCCCGTTGGTGAGTACCAGGTTTAAATGGGTTTCTACCAGAGCCTTTAATTCTGTAGCATAATTAAATGAAATAATTATTTCTGTAGTTTATAGGGACGGACGGGGACGGAGGGGTTTCCTCGCGGGGACGGTTGGGGACGGAGGGATTCCTCGCGGGGATGGGTGGGAGTTCTCACGGGGACGGGTGGGATTTCTGTCCCCGCGCAATTTAAACATGCACCTTTCTTCCTCCATCCCATGCACCTTTCTTCCTCCATCCCATAACACACACAGCCTGGTGGTGATGATTATCAGATTGATTCATGAATATATAATGATGTTATGAGTGTGCACCTCTTCCTTCCCATCCTCCTTAGCATGTCACATACAGCATGTTACATTACACAAAGTCTGTGTAATGTAACATGCAGTATGTGACATGCTGAGGAGGATGGGAAGGAAGAGGTGCACACTCATAACATCATTATATATTCATTCATAGCTGCATGTTAATGATGTACTCATATGCACTTATTTATCATCATAACATATACATCATAACATATACATACATCATATGCAGCTGTGGATGTGTAAGGACAGGCTGAGGAGGATGGATGGGAAGGAAGGAAGGTGCACATATCAACATATCGTACATTTTTAACATGCATGATGCAGCTATAGGCAAGCTGAGGAGGATGAGATCATACAGATGTGTATGTTCAGATATGCGCTCAGATGTGTATGTTTAGATATGCGCTCAGATGTGTAGTTTTTTCTGATATATTTATTAAGCTTACAGTATTTATAAAAACACATTTAATACTTGTTACAAAAAATATTGTGCAATTGTGATCTACTTCTGGCCTACAAAGGTCAAAAGAAATCCTTAACTGAGATTTTACATTCAAAAGTGAATTATAGCTACTAGCACTATTATTTATTAGTTATTTATTATGCAGATGTTTGTTAGTTTGTTATTAGTTCAGTATTAGACATATGTTAGTTTAGAATAGATAGGTATAGATTAGTTTAGTTTAGGTTAGGTTAGGGCCCTGCTGAAAGAGTCTACCTTGACGTGGTTGCAGGCTTACAAATCTTTTGGTCAAAGAGTGCGGCGACAGAGAAAAGTATATGTGTATTCGGCCCATGGAAGAAGGGGGGGTCGGGGGGAAGGGGTGCGTGGGGGGCCCAATAGGATTGCTCAGTAAGGGGCCCAGAAATTTCTGATGGCGGCCTTGAGTAGAGGGGATATATGTGAAGTGGAGGGGAGACAGGGGCTTTGTTGATCCTTGCTCTGTATTATTTGTGTTTATAAAATACCAATTGTACAGAATATTGTTTCTTTTTATACTTTAATAAAATACATTCAAAATAAAATCATAACTGAGGCTTGTGCGGATGGGATCAGATGGTTTGCGGGGACTGAGCTTGCAGAGATGGAGTGGAAACAGGGTTTTTAAATTTCAGTCCTACTAGTTTGCCGGTCCAGAAAATAATTCTTTTATTTCCGCCAGTTCATAGGTGTAAAAAGGTTGAAGAACACTGACCTAGATGGCTCCGAGAGGCTTCTAGGTGCTGAGAATATGGAAAAGGAGCGGGAAACCAAAAAGGATTAGGGTAGGGAAAGCAGGAGGAACTAATGAATTGAAAAAGAGATAGAAAGACAAGAGAAGAGAGGAATAAGGCAAAAGGACAGGCAATAGGAAACATGCCTTTGCTCTGTGTAATGTGTCACATGATTTTACAACTTTTTTTTTTTTTTTCTTGTTGTTCAAAGTTGCTTTGGCCTTTAACTATGGAATGATCATTTTGTCCAATGTCTTTTTCTTATGCACTGGCACTGGGAGAATTTCTTGGTTGCAGCGGGGCCATTATGGAAGCGGGACTCAGGTAGATCCTGTCTACAGCTGCCAGATGAATTCACCAAAAGATGAGTCAAAGAGGCCATATTTCCCAAACAAGTCAGAGTACATAAGCCTTATAAATTGAACTGCTTCTGCTGCTGGGTAAAAGCCTGGACAGAAGGGAACTGAAGCAATGCTAGAGAATGATATGGTAACAGAATTTGTCACCGTCCTCGCAGATAATCGCGGGAAACCATCTTGTGTCATTCTTTAGTGTCTATCTCAACCTCAGTCCTTCTATACCAGCATTCTTCAATGCAAAGCTTGAGGGTCAGTGTTTGTGCCCATTCATACTTTGATTCTTTCTTCTCTCCTTAAAGAATGACATGGGGATGGTTTCCTATGGTCATCTGCGGAGACAGTGACAAATTCTGTCACCATGTCATTCTCTATGAAGCACTTCCCCCTTCTGTTCCCCATCACTAAACGAGAGGGAGGATGCCAAAACCATCAACTTCGATAAACCATGGAGCTCTGGCTCGAGCAACTGCTTATAACACCATTTTGGTCTTCATGTAGGACACTCTTCGTCTGGTTTCTCCTCAGAGACCAGTCTGATTCAGGTAGCCCTATAGCATAGCCCTCTGAGTCATTGAAACACATAAGCCCCTAAACCACTACGATGCTGCCCCTATGGAGGGGCCATGTGCTCATGAGAGACATCCTAAAGATCCTATTTGTATGCCCCTGATGCAGCCTTAGGATGAAACATGACTAAGTTGGGCTTTTAACATTGATTTTTAGATTGCCTTATAAAAAAAAGTTTATTGCATTTTTTATTTGGTATTATGCTTTGTATTTTGCAGGACTTTTACATCTGTTCATTTTAGGTCAGATTGCTGCAATTCTGATTATGCTGGGAGTTGTAGTTTTGATTTTCCTAATCTAAGTAAATCCATGTATGCAGCAGGCAGAGGCGAAAAAGAGGTAAAATCAGAATTGGATCAGCTTACCTTGAAAAAGCTGTGTCAGCTATCAGTCCTAATTAAGAACATAAGAAGTTGCCTCCACTGGGTCAGACGAGAGGTCCATCGCGCCCAGCAGTCCACTCCCGCGGCGGCCCATCAGGTCTATGACCTGTGAAGTGGTTCCTGACCATTTCTATTACCTACCTCTACTTCTATCTGTACCACTCAATCCCCTTATCCTTTAGGAACCTATCTAAACCTTCCTTGAACCCCTGTAATGTGCTCTGGCCTATCACAACCTCCGGAAGCGCGTTCCATGTGTCAACCACCCTCTGGGTAAAAAAGAACTTCCTAGCATTTGTTCTTAACCTGTCCCCTCTCGATTTCTCCGAGTGACCCCTTGTACTTGTGGTTCCCCACAGTCTGAAGAATCTGTCCCTGTCTACCTTCTCTATGCCCTTCAGGATTTTGAAGGTTTCTATCATGTCTCCTCTAAGTCTCCGCTTTTCCAGGGAGAACAGCCCCAGCATTTTCAACCTGCGTAACTTTTTTTGAAGGCCATGGCAACTAGCTTCTTGGTTTGTTACTCAGTAGCCCTTTTTACAACTGTGGAGACTGGGCAAACAAGCTTAAACATTTCTTACTATTTGCAATCCACAAGTCAGAAAAAAAATTTAGGATTAATTGTGCCTATAGAGAAAAATTAATTCATATAACGTCTGTCTGTTGTTTAGGCCAGACTTTTCACAAAAGCTGTACACATCCCTATCCGCTGTGCTTTAAAATGTGTGAAATTCAGCATATATTATTTATAGTTATAAAATTAGATCAGAATGAAAAGAGTTTTTGTCATTTGTTTCCTTCCCAAAATATATTGCACAGAGTTGCTTTCTTATCCTATTTCTGGCCTCAGGCCTCATATGCAAAGAAGGTATGCCTAAAAATACAGCAGTGACTAAGGGTTATCTGTCAGGAGTTCACAGCCATGCCTCAATTTCTGCTCCAGAGCTCAAAGGGCACAGAGAGAGTTTCCTGGGCCCTATAGCAAAATTTTAGAATTGTTTCTCAGCTCCCTTTTCTCTTCTGCAAGGAACAGACCTCCCAGTTTCTTTCATTCCAGAGACTGATTCTGATGCCTGAGGTTCACTAGATAAGAGTAACTTGTGGAGCATGTACCTGTACCCTAATGCTGAATAAATGAGCCCTATATATGCCTATTTTGCATCTAGATCTGTCTGTACTCTCATTTGTTGTTCAAAGGTCTGAAATCAGTTTCTGTCTTCAGGGACGGCAGTTTGTGGCAGTGCTTTGACTTTCTTCATTAAGAACCTTTAGGTTAATATTCAAACAATGCTGAGGGTCTGACTGAAGGGCGTCTAAAGTTTGTTGAAATTTCAACATTTTGGCAGATGCCTCAGCAGTGACATAGCCAGGAATTTTAACAATCTTCACCCAGACAGCAACAGCTGCGGTGGCACTTATAGACTGCCTGCGGTCTGCACTGGGACTTTCTCTCTGAACCATCCGCCTTTCAAAAAACAGGAAGATCCGTCAGAAGGGAAAGCCCAGTTGTAGGCCACAGGCTGCTTATGAGTGTCGCTGGCACTGTCTGGGCAAAGACTGGAGTTGATTTTAAGGCACATAACAGGGGAATTGGGAAACAGGGGGAGGGAGGGAGGAAATTGTAGAGCTTTGCAGGGCTGGGAAGGAAAGGAAGATATGCCGAACTGTGTGCAAAGGGCAAGAGGGAGAAAGGAAGGAAATGAAGATTGACTGACAGGGGGTGTGCATATATACAACACATGCAACTTGAATGGCTACTCCTTTCTGGCTTCAGCCTTAGCAGTTAAGCACGTCTGAAAATCCTGGGTTGGCCCAGGCATTGGGTTTTAACCAAGCAGCTGCTTTCCCTGCCCAGTTATATATGTAGTTCTGAATAATGGTGTAGCTAGGACTTAATGAGTCCTTTAAAACACCATGGGGGCTCATAATCAAAACTTAAACATGTCTAAAAACCTGCCCAAGTTGGCACTTGGATGTATCAAGGGACTTTTTAGGCCTCTGAAAGCTGCTGTGTGCCCAGAGCTAAAAGGGGCATATCTGGAGGAGTGCTTAGGGCGGGATGTGGGCCGACCTAGACTTAGTCTTCCTGCAGGGATAATTGAAGATTTTATGAAACTTCCTGGGCTTATACATTGTGACTTAGATGTTGTAAAAACAGGTATAAGTGCCCAAAAGGTATCCAAAGTGACCAGATAACTACTGCAGAGACAAAGTAAAGACCCCCACAGACTCCCCCAGTGTTCACTAACCCCCTCACACTGCCACAAATATTGGAATAAAAAAGTATATACCTGTCTCCGGAACATCAGCACCTGGTATAGGAAAGCCTAGTAGAGCTGCATACAGGTGTCTTAAGTAGCATGGGCTGGGGGGGCTAGTGAGCCAAATAGAGGAAGACCCAGACCTATAAGTCACTCTAACCACTACATTTATTATAGAACATGTGCGCCCCCCAACCCTACTCTACTGCCATATAGGTACCACCTGCAGCTATAAGGGCTATTCGGGTTGTAGACAGGTGGGTATAGTGGGTTTTGGGGGGCTCATCATAACCTATAAGGGAGTTCTGGTGAGATGTATATCTGGCACCCTTTTAGTGAAGTTCACAGCAGTGCCCTCTAAGGTGCCCCACTGCTCTGTTGCCATGTCTAGGTGGCCAGTCCATTACAAGATTGGCCCCTCCCTTGTCTAAATGTTCTTGTTCTGGGTGATTTGGACTTGGACGAAATTGTGGTTGAAAATGTGGTATAAACGTAGACCTCCTAGCAGTCTGGATGAACAATAGCTTGGCCGTCCAGATAAACAATTTTTGGAGTATCTAGCATCATATGCCCAAATCGGACTTAGATGTAAGTTTTGATTTTGCCCCTCCATCTCTCCCAAGGTAGTTGAGACAGAGGGGAAAAGGGGGAATCCCTTCAGAGCTCCAGTAAACAAACCCTGCAAAAAGCAAACACACTCCAGATCTATATAGAAAACTTGCCATTGTAATAGAAATGGAAACTGAAATTAAAGACATCAGAGATGGACATTTCCCAAAGCTGACTTATTACAATTAATATATTCAGAATAAAACCTTCATTTTTCTATCTTTGTTGTTTGTTCATCTTTGGTCCCAGTGTCTCTCTTCTGCAATGTTCTGTCCTTTTGACATTTCTTCTCACTCAGTGTCTGCCATCCATCTTTTCTCTATGTCCCATATCCATTCTGCCCAGCATCTCCCCTCTTTGCCCCTGTCTCTATCTTCAGCCATGTTCAGCATTTCTCCTCTGTATCCATCTTCCTCCTCCTGTGTTCCTGTCCCTATGCTCCCTCCAATCCAGCAACCCTTTTCTGTGTTCCTGTCCCCCCCCCCATATCCAGGTTTTCCCTATCTCTTTCTTTCTTCCAACACCCTCACCCTATGTCCAGCATCTCTCCTTCCCTCATCCTTACTCTCTCCCCTGTGGTTTGGCATATCTCTCCCTCTCTTCATTGATCTAGCATTTCTTCCCCATCTCTCCCCTGGAACAGTCTCTATTTTGTTCCTCTGCTCCTCCCACAATCCAGCAGATCTCTCTATCTCTTTCTACCCTCTACTTTCCCCCAGCTCCAGCATCTCTCTCCTCTTTCCCCTCCTGAGTATACTCGCTTCCCCATTCTGCAGGCCTGACATCGCACCATCTCCCCTCCCATGTGGTTCTAACCTCTCTCCCTTCCCCCCATCTCCAGCATATATCACTAGCTGTCTCCCTCCCCCCTACACACAGTCCTCCAAAGTTGAACATTGTCAGCGACAGCAATGTAAAAAGGCTGCCTCCAACTGGCTCTGCCAGTGCCTTTCCTAGAGAAACTTAGAAAAACATAGAAAAATAAAGGCAGATAAAGACCATAGGGCCTATCTAGTCTGCCTAACCATGCCATCCACTATCCCCTCCTCTCCCTTAGAGACCCAATGTACTTGTCCTAATCTGTCTTGAATTCAGATACACTCTTCATCTCCACCACCTCCACAGGGAGGCTGTTCCAAGCATTAACCACCCTTTCCATGAAAAAGTATTTTCTGGGGTTACTTCTGAATCTATCCCCTTTCACCTTCATCCTATGCCCCCTCATTCCAGAGCTTCCTCTCAATTGAAAGAGAATCACCTCATGCACATTTATGCCATGTAGCTATTTAAACATCTTCCGCCTTTCCTACAAAATATACACATTGAGATCTTTAAGTCTGTCTCTGTATGCCTTATTCTGAAGACCACCAACCATTTTAGTAGCCTTACTGTCTGGATTGGCTTCATTCTGTTTATATTACATTACATTAGTGATTTCAAGTCCGCCTTTATATATTTTTGAAGGTGTGGAGTGGCATAATCAAAAAAAAGTCTAAGTCTATTTTGGGCCTTGGGTGCTAGTTGCACAAAATCGGAAGAGTCTAAAGTCCATTCTCAAAAAATACGTCCAAAATATATATATTTTTTAAATCGTCTACTTCTATGTCCAGCCGTTTGATCGTCCAGACCGTCAAGTCATTTATCTTTATACTGCATTCTCATCCAAAAAATCGTCCATGTCCAAAACACCTGGAATGAGACCTTTTGGGCATGGGAGGGGTCAGCAAAGTGATGGACTGGCCACCCAGATATGGGAACAGAGTAGTGGGGCACCTTACAGGGCACTGCTGTGAACTTCACAAAAAGGGTGCCATAAACATCTCACCACAACTCCCTTACAGGTCATGGTGAGCCCCCCAAAACACCCCTAAAACCTACTATACCCACCTGTCTACAACCCCAATAGACCTTATGGCTGCAGGTGCCACCTATAGGGCAGTACAGTAGGGTTTTGGGGTTTTTTGATGGGCTCACATTTTCCATCATGATTGCAATGGTTAGTGTGGCTCATGGGCCTGGGTCCTCCTCTCTGTGCAGCTTTACTAGGCTTTCCTATGCTAGGTGCTAATGCTCTGGAGACAGGTATGTATGTTTTTATTCCGATTTGTATGGTGGTGTGGGGGGGGGGGGTCAGTGATCACTGAGGGAGTGTGTGTGTTTGGGGGGGAGGTTTGTACTGTGTCCCTGCAGTGGTTATCTGGTCACTTTTGATACCTTCTGGGCACTTATACCTGTTTTAAGATCGCCTAAGTCACAACGTATAAGTTCCATCTAGGCAGTCTCGTCAAACTTTCGATTATCGCTGCAGGATGACTAACTTTGGTCAGCCCACATCCCGCCCTAACCACGCCTTGAAAAATGTCCCTCTTCACTCTGGACATACAGCGTCAGTCAGAGGCTTAACATGCCTCTAGATACATCTAAAAACTCATTTTGATTATCGGCACTTTGTCTTTTAGGTTGTCCAAGCGCCAATTTAGGTGTTTTTTCTTAACTTTATTTATGTCAACCAGAAACAGCTTACAAGTAAGGTAAGAGAAGTACAAGAAGCATGGGCAGCCTCCACAGGGTGCAGGAACTACCTCGTGAGAAAAACAGGAAAACAAACAGTAGATAGAGATACCAATAAAGCTGTTACAAGTTAAACAAGTTTTGCAAGTGGGGGGGCTTTAAATTGCAAAACTTGTTTAACTTGTAACAGCTTTATTAAGCAGGTTTTTAAGATGTATTTTTGTTTCGATTATGAACCTCACTGTCTCCAGATTTGTACACAATATTTTAAATGAGGTCTCACTAGAGTCTTATACAGGGGCATCAATACCTTCTTTATCTACTTGAATTCCTCTCCCTATGCACCCAAACATGCTTCTGGCTTTTGTCGTCGCCTTTTCAGCCTATTGGCCACCTTAAGATCATCTCATACTATCATGCCCAAGTTCCACTTTTCTTTCTTGCATACAAGTTCTATACCCCCTAAACTGTACTGATCCCTGTACTGATCCCTGGGGTTTTTGCAGCTCCAATACGATACCTTGCATTTCGTAACATTAAATCTTAGCTGCCAAATTTTGGACCATTTCTCAAGCTTCTCTAGGTCCTTTTTCATATTATCTACACCAGTGGTATTCAACCCAGTCCTCGGGGACCACCTAGCCAGTCGGGTTTTCAGGATATCCACAATGAATATGGATGACAGAGATTTTGAAAACCCAACTGGCCAGGTGGTCCCTGAGGACTGGGTTGAATACCACTGAAATTCTACACTGTCTGGGGTGTCTAGTGCAGAATTTGGTACCATCCACAAAGAGGCAAATCGGAAGTAACTTTCTACTGGCAGGTTGTGGCAGAGAAAAGGCAAAGGCAGCTCAGAGCCAACCTGTTTTCATCACCTCCTCTGCCAACAAGCCACCACAAATTTGGAGGACTGTGTGGGGATGGAGGGTGGCTAGAGAGAGATGTTGGATAGCAGGGAAGAGGTCAGGAAGCCAAAGGGTTCTTTAATTTCACAGCAGATGGCCCTTGCCCTTGGACTCCCCTGGTCTTTTTGCCAGGCTTGCTCAGTGATAGCTATGCCTTGTTTCTGAATATCAACTTCTTAAAACTTACACTGCCTAATTTTAGACCTCCTATTCACTTACCTAACTAGAAATGCTAGATAGCAGAGTTAAGCATGTTAGTATTCATTCTCCTCCCTGATCCTCCCAAATTTTGGGGTGCTTAATGTTCTTGCAGGTTTGCAGAGCAGTGAGGGAACCCCTGATTTGGTCAATGGGGGGCAATAAGATGTGAGCCTCTGGTTTGTACAAGGCCTCCCAATAGATGATACAATGCAACATCAACAGAAAGCCAACTGTATCCAATAGCAGCCCAGGGGCATGTTTTCTAAGATGCAGTAAGATCTTACACTAACAATACAACTAAAATTAATGAGCTATAAGTGAAAACGCTATGCAGTAAGTTTTGGGGTGTGTCCAGCATGTCATTTTCAGCTACCAAACAGAAAAGTCCATTACCCTTCAGTAAGAGTAGGGTACCAGACATCTGAGAAAACCCGGACGTTTCCTCTTTTTAGAGGACCGTCTGGGTGCTTGGACGGATTTTCCAAAACCCAGCAGTTTGTCCAGGTTTTGGAAAGCGTCGGCTGCATCTGGAGGGCCTCTGAGCATGCGCGGATGATGTCAAATGCGTTTGTGCATGCTTGGAGGCCCTCGGATGTGGCCCGGAGGTCAGGAATGAAAACATGAAGCTTTCTGGGAGCGGGGATAGAGGCAGAACGGGGTGGGGCCAGTGGCCCCAACATGTCGGGGCTAGAGGCGGAACAGGGCTGTGCTGGGGCAGAACAGGGTGTGGCCATGCATCTGGGATTTTACAAGCAAAATATGGTAGCCCTAAGTAAGAAGCCAATGCAGAAAGATACCATGGGCTGCAGCATGCCCTTAACGAGCAGCTTATCTGCTGGTTAATGGCCACTGAATGTTAAGATTTCTGTGCTGAGGTTTACTCCTACTTTAAATATCAGTGCAGAATATTAAAATTCATGCAAAACAGCTCTTTAGCTTGCTCACAGCATTGCAGGGCTATACAGTGATGTCTACCAAGGAAATTCAATGCCACAAACATACCGTCCATTCTAAGGCTGGCATAGAGCCTTCACAGTCTGCATCAGCCCCATTTCCCTCCCCCAAAATTTGAAATAATGTGTCATACCCCCACACACTTGACATCATTGCCACACCTCTCTACCCCTGCCAGGATCAGCCCCCTCCTGCCTAATTCTATTCTTTCTAGCTCCATCCCCCCCCAATTAAAAAAGAATTTCCCTGTTGTCTAGTGACCCCTCCCCCCCAAACAGGGCCAACTAACCAACCCCTCCTTATTTAAAAAGATTACCATGGTGTCTAGTGACACCCCTCCTGCCTTTCCTGAATTTAGTGGGGACCCCCTCACCTCCAACTTCTCATCAAGGCCTCCCCAGACCCCTGTACCTCTACATGATGCCCACTTGCTCCTCTGGTGCTGTCATCACCAAAATGGTGGTGCCCTACTCTGTTCAATGCATACTGGAATGCACCAGGTGGGGCTAGTCATCATATAAAGGAGTTTTCCCCTAATATGGCAGACTGGCTCCACTCATTGCATCTCAATATGTTTTGCATGGAACAGGGTGCCACCATTTTGGAGATGACAATGCCAAAGGCAGGAGCAAGTGGACATCACTCCTGCCTCATGATGAGTTGGGGTGGGAGATTCTCCACAGACACCAAGGACTATTTTATTTAATTCAAAGAGAGGGGGGGGGGAGGGATGGATGCCACTAGACACCATGCTGCTTGAGTCATGTGGATAAGGGGGTACAGGAGGCCAATGCCCAAACATATTGGCAGTTTGCTTTTTTTATTATTAAATGTCACCTTGCCTATCAGTGTATGAGCCATGCACCACTCATGCACTGACAGGGAGAGGGGTATATTTCAATGAGCTGCGGATTACTGTTGCAATTTTAACGCAGTGATAATTTGCATGCCCATTGAATACTGCATCCCGCAGCCAACTTTAAGTAGAAAGCTTGCTGTACAAGCCATGCGGTCAGCCCGAGTGTTCTATTTGTTCCTCTGATGCCTTTATCTCTAAACACCATGAGATCTTCGGGCATGAGAACAACTCTTTTCCATCACTGAGAGGAATCAAGTCCATTAGTAAAATTTCACACTCCTTTCCATACTTACTAACTGCGATATGGAATGGACCACCTCCTCAAATTAGATCGTGTTTATCTCTTTTTTTTTTTCAACAAAATTTTTTCCTGCTCTGTTCATTCCTGACCCAATGTCAAACAATAACGTGTGGTATTTAAGATGTCTGTTAGGGCTGGCTATCTTACATATCTCAGCAGTTTGAATTCTCCCCAGTTGTTTGCTTTTGAGATCGATACGCACATTTCTAGGCAGCTTTGAACCATACTGTTTCTTCACTTGAAAAATGTAATGGAGTCCTGACTTGCCCACAGCCTACACATGCTCCCTTTAAAGGAGGACCACCCAAATATTTTTTTCTAAATATTATTGTAAATGAAGACTGAAATAATCAAACAAGGTGTGTTTGATTCCGTGTGTGTGTGTTTGATTCCTACTGCAGCTCCATGTGACTCTGGGCACTCCACTTAATTCTTCATTGCCCCAGGTACAAAATAAGCACCTGTCTAAAATATGTAAATCGTTTTGATTGTGTAACCACACCGAAAAAGCAGTATATCATGTCCAATCCCCTTTACCCTTAGAATAAAAAAGCATCTGTTTTAAAAAAAAGTTGGAGGTTTTTTTTGGGGGGGGGAGGGGTTTGTACAATTTTTTAGACCCTGGCAGCCAAAGTAAACTGAAGGAAGGCAATTTTCAGATACTGTTTTATTCACATAGGTACCTACTTACATGCATAAAACTACTTACCTGCATGGATTACTTTAAAAAAATTTCTCCTCATGTCTACTCTTACTTGTTTTGGTATTTTCATTCTATGCCTTTTATACTACATTTTTCTAGAGGAGCTAATCTAATCTAAAACATGGATTTGTATACCAGGTTCATTGCCTAAAAGAGTAAGCCTAAGAGCTTATCTGGATGGGCGGAATTTAATACTAGGCTGGAGAGCCTGTTAGTCGCCCTTCAGGACTAGGTAGGCAGCATAGGAAATAGAGGGGCAGGGGAAGGGGTTTCTTCCCGCCTTGACCAATCAGAACCCTTGATTGGTCAAGGTATAGAAGGTTTGAGCAGGGGAGGGGGGTTGTATATAAGCTAAGACTTTCCGGAGTCAAGGGTTCCTGACTTCCAGAGAGCAGCTTTCCCTCCTTCCCTTCCTTCCTTGAGTGGTTCAGTTGGCGCTGAGGCTTAGGGATGTCGCAGTGGTAGTGTCCCGAGCTACCAAGTGTTTTGTGGGGGTGGGATCATCCGGCAATGAGCCATAAGAGGACATGAACTCAGGGGGAGCGAGCGTCAGGGAATGGTATGCTAAGGAGCATGGAGGTCATGCCACCCCTAGGCCCTAGCTGAGGATGGCAAGGAATTGGTGAATTAAAGGTAAAAAGACTGTTTTATGGTAGCTCGGATGTTATAAGGTTTTGTTTAATTGTTATATTGTTTATTCCAATAAACAGGGCTGCGGCCTATATTTTCCATTATTTTGTGAAGGTATGAAGGGAGGAATGGATGGAGAAGGGGTTGGAGGTGGATGGGCGAAGGGGTCCTTCCAGCTCCAGATGATAGGAGCTCGACTCGGTTAATAAAATAGCTGTAACATAAAGGATCATGAAAGGTGAAAAGTAAAATAAGAACTCAGATTAAAAAGTATAACCAATCTAAGAAAAGAACTATTAATTCCTAAAGATTATTTTGACAGCCTAGCCTGGAGGTTCAAATATTGTTGGAATAATAATGTTTTCATAGATTTGCAAAATAATTGAAGAGAATATTGTTCTAATATGGAAGGGAATATAGTTGGAATCATATTTGTTTACTGCCAGGTCTACATTTGAATGCAAACCTTTCTTTGGCAGCTAAGTTTGAGATTTTTCCTTTTAAACCAGAGATTTTTCCTTTGTTTTGGCAAAGATGTGCATTCATTTGTATAACAAACTGAAGCCAGATTTACTAGTAATTTGAACAATTATAGACATCCTTCCCCTGTGATGTTTTTTCTGTACAGTCAATTCTCTTCCAAATGGTTTTGATCATTTTTGTCCCTAGAACACACACCACTTGGAGAATGCTGTTTCATGGTTGGAGAAATTGGCAGAAGCTTCTAGCGTTCACTGCCAGATGTTGAGGTTGTGACATCACAAATTAGAGTACACACAACCTTTCAATTCATTTCCATTATGTTCCTTGAAATGTCTTCATCAACCATTTGAAAAGTCAGATGGTGAAAATTCTATTTTCTCCAACCACAGTTCACTTCTAACTGGAAAGGCTATTAACATGGAATAAAAGAGATATTAATGGCTTACAGCTGGATAGAGCCTTTCACTACTGTATATGGTGTGCAACCTCATTTTAATATTTTTGTTGGATTCAGCTTTATCAATGAAGGAACAATTAAAGTCAGTGATTATACAGGGTTTTTATGGTTTTTTAAAAAATTATGCATCAAAGTTTCCAAGTTTATAAAAATTTGATTAAATGCCTATCAAAACATTTTACAACAATAAAAATAAGGGGGAAGACTAATTAAAACAACAAAGATTCAAAATTTTAAAAACGTAAACAAACACAAAATTATACATACCATAAACTCAATTTGCTGTATAGTGTTTGAACTGTCCAAAATGTACTTAAGTTGCTGTATAGTCTTGTACTGTCCAAAACGTTTTCCATTGTGAATGTTGGCTTGTAACCTATTCTGAGCTACTGGAAGGACAGGACAGAAATCAAAATAAATAAATAAATAAACGAAAAGGAGAGGAGGAAGAACTACAATGAGTACAAGAAAGAGAACATAAATGGGAAAAACAATAGAGCAAAGGGAGTCAATGAAAAAATGAAAAGAGGAATTTAATAATCAAAAGCATCTGCAAATAGAAACTTTTTAAAGTTCCTTTGAATTTATCTAAATTTTGCTCTGCCCGAAGATGAGTTGGTAAGGGATTGGATTATTGCAATTCTATCTACCTCAGCCTAACCAAGAAAAGCCTCCACAGACTTCAGCGGATTCAGAACGCCGCAGCTAAGCTTGTTTTCGCGAAAAGCAAATTTGATCACGTCTCACCACTCCTGTCTAAGCTCCATTGGCTCCCAGTAATCCCCAGGATCCACTTCAAATGTGTGTGTCTGGCCTACAAGATCCTACATGGCATCCTTCCTGCCGTTATCCCTCTATCCTGGAACTCCCCAACCCCTACTTCCTCCAGATCCTCCCAAATTTTTAAACTATCCTTCCCTTCCATAAAAGGTATTTCCCATGTAGGCAAACTTGGGTCATCCCTCCCCTTTAGAATCACTGAGATCTGGAATAACCTCACCTCCCCTCTCCGAACCTCAAGCTCCCTCCAACTCTTCCGCAAACACCTAAAAACCTGGCTATTCTCAAAACTGTAACACTTCCCCCCTCTTAGGCCTCTCATCTTCCCCCTTTACACCTAACTCTTTAATCTCTCCACTGTAGTTCCTCTCTCATCTTTCTTCCTGTAAACCGTGCCGAGCTGGTGCTGTATATAAACCCAAGGTTTAGTTTAGTTTAGTTTAGTTTAAGGCATTCCAAATTGTAGGTGCAGTTATTGAGAATATTGTTGATCGATTATAATTTTTAAAGAGGGAACCCAGAGCAGATGTTGACTGGAGGATCTTTAGGATCTGTTAGATTCATACAGAATAAGAGTTTTGTCTAAGAAAGCCAGTTTCTTAGTTTTAAGGGTTTTAAATGTTAACAGGGCCATCTTATAAGTTATTCTATGTTGGACCGGAAGCCAGTGGGCATAGGGGTGGGGCTTTTACCGAGGTGAGGAATGGCTGGGTCCAGGCTATAAGTACACAAGCCTGGACTCCACTTGTTTCCGTGGTTCTATTTGTTGGTTATTTTGTATTTGCTGTATATTGGAAAATGCTATATCTGCTCTTTTGCATGTATTTTGTCTTTTGATTAAACAGTTATATAAAAAAAGGGGGGGGGAGAAGTAACATGTTTGTATTTTTTCATGTTTGTAATGATTTTATTGGCAGTATTTTGTTGTGTTAGTTGAAGGATTTCTTAAATGTGAAGAATTTTTGCATTGTGGTTCAGAGTTTCGTTACTCTTCATTTTCATTGAATGTGGCGCAGAGGGCAGTGGCTTATCTTTTGGGTGGAGCTTCCCAATTTGATCAACTTTTGCCTATTCTTGCTAATCTACACAGGCTTCCAATTTTCTGGCACATTATATTTAAAGTGTCAGGGACCATTCATAAGCATTGTGTTAGATTGCCCCTGTAAAGGATTGTCTCTTCTCTGAAGATATAGTAACATAGTAGATGACCCGAATGGTCCATCCAGTCTGCCCAACCTGATTCAATTTAAATTTTTTAATTTTTTCTTCTTAGCTATTTCTGGGCAAGAATCCAAAGCTTTACCCTGTACTGTGCTTGGATTCCAACTGCCGAAATCTCTGTTAAGACTTACTCAAGCCCCTCTATACCCTCCCAGCCATTGAAGCCCTCCCCAGCCCATCCTCCACCAAACAGCCATACAGACACAGATCTTGCAAGTCTGCCCAGTACTGGCCTTAGTTCAATATTTAATATTATTTTCTGATTCTAAATCCTCTGTGTTCATCCCACGTTTCTTTGAACTCAGTCACAGTTTTACTCTCCACCACCTCTCTCGGGAGCGCATTCCAGGCATCCACTACCCTCTCCATAAAGTAGAATTTCCTAACATTGCCCCTGAATCTACTACCCCTCAACCTCAAATTA
The DNA here is from genome assembly GCF_902459505.1 of Geotrypetes seraphini. Lineage (NCBI taxonomy): Eukaryota > Metazoa > Chordata > Amphibia > Gymnophiona > Dermophiidae > Geotrypetes > Geotrypetes seraphini. The sequence goes on from NC_047093.1 coordinate 76,559,728, forward strand.
TGTCCTCTGGTTTTACCATTTTCCTTTCTCTGGAAAATATTTTGTTCTACATTAATACCCTTCAAGTATTTGAACGTCTGAATCATATCTCCCCTGTCTCTCCTTTCCTCTAGGGTATACATATTCAGGGCTTCCAGTCTCTCCTCATACGTCTTCTGGCGCAAGCCTCCTATCATTTTCGTCGCCCTCCTCTGGACCGCCTCGAGTCTTCTTACATCCTTCGCCAGATACGGTCTCCAAAATTGAACACAATACTCCAATACTAAAGATGTCACGCCCATCTTTAAGAAGGGATCAAGGGGTGACCCGGGAAACTACAGGCCTGTGAACTTGACCTCAGTTCCAGGGAAGATGATGGAAGCAATGGTAAAGGACACAATCTGCGAACACATAGAAAACAATGGACAACTGAAGGCAAGCCAGCATGGCTTCTGCAAGGGAAGGTCATGCCTCACGAACTTGCTGTACTTCTTTGAGGGAATAAACAGCCAGATGGATAAGGGGGATTCCATAGACATCATTTACCTTGACTTCCAAAAAGCCTTCGACAAGGTACCTCACGAACGGCTACTTAAAAAGCTGTGGAACCACGGGGTGCAAGGGGATATCTACCGATGGATCAAACACTGGTTGGCAGGCAGGAAACAGAGGGTTGGAGTAAAAGGCCAATACTCAGACTGGCAATGGGTCACGAGCGGAGTTCCACAGGGGTCGGTGCTGGGACCTCTACTGTTCAATATATTTATCAACGATCTGGAGGCAGGGACAAAATGTGAGGTTATCAAATTTGCTGATGACACCAAACTCTGCAGCAGGGTTAGAAACACGGAAGACTGTAAAGACCTGCAAAGAGACCTAACGAGACTGGAAGACTGGGCAAAAAAGTGGCAAATGAGTTTTAACGTAGAGAAATGCAAGGTCATGCATATAGGGAAAAAGAACCCGATGTTCAGCTACAAAATGGGGGGAACACTGCTAGGGGTGAGTACCCTTGAAAGGGACCTGGGGGTGATGTCGACACATCACTGAAACCATCGGCGCAATGTGCGACAGCCTTAAAGAAAGCAAACAGAATGCTGGGCATCATCAAAAAGGGTATCACAACCAGGATGAAGGAAGTCATCATGCCGCTGTATCGCGCAATGGTGCGCCCGCACCTGGAGTACTGTGTTCAATACTGGTCGCCGTACCTCAAGAAGGACATGGCGATACTCGAGGGAGTGCAGAGGAGGGCGACTAAACTGATAACAGGTATGGAAAACTTTTCATACGCTGACAGGTTAAAAATGCTGGGGCTGTTCTCCCTGGAGAAGAGGAGACTTAGAGGGGACATGATAGAAACCTTCAAAATCCTTAAGGGCATAGAGAAAGTAAATAAAGACAGATTCTTCAAGCTGTGGGGAGCCACAAGCACTAGGGGTCACTCGGAGAAATTGAAAGGGGACAGGTTTAGAACAAATGCTAGGAGGTTCTTTTTTACCCAGAGGGTGGTGGACACATGGAACGCGCTTCCGGAGAATGTGATAGGCCAGAACACTGTACAGGGGTTCAAGGAGGGTTTAGATAGGTTCCTGGAGAATAAGGGGATAGAGGGGTACAGATATAACTTGAGGTAGGTTATAGAAGTGGTCAGAAACCACTCCACAGGTCGCAGACCTGATGGGCCGCCGCGGGAGCGGACTGCTGGGCGAGATGGACCTCGGTCTGACCCAGTGGAGGCAACTTCTTATGTTTTTTAAGTGGGGCCTTACCAATGACCTGTACAAGGGCATCAACACCTTCCTTCTACTGACTACGCCTCTCTTTATACAGCCCAGCATCCTTCTGGCAGCAGCCACTGCCTTGTCACACTGTTTTTTCACCTTTAAATCTTCGGACACTATCACCCCAAGGTCCCTCTCCCCGTCCGTGCATATCAGCTTCTCTCCTCCCAGCATATATGGTTCCTTCCTATTATTAATCCCCAAATGCATCACTCTGCATTTCTTTGCATTGAATTTTAGTTGCCAGGCATTAGACCATTCCTCTAACTTTTGCAAATCCTTTTTCATATTTTCCACTCCCTCTTCGGTGTCTACTCTGTTACAAATCTTGGTATCATCTGCAAAAAGGCACACTTTTCCTTCTAACCCTTCAGCAATGTCACTCACAAACCCAGCACCGATCCCTGAGGGACTCCACTACTCACCTTTCCTTCCTTCGAGTGACTTCCATTAACCACCACCCTCTGGCATCTGTTCGACAGCCAGTTTCTAACCCAGTTCACCACTTTGGGTCCTAACTTCAGCCCTTCAAGTTTGTTCAACAGCCTCCTATGAGGAACTGTATCAAAGGCTTTGCTGAAATCCAAGTAAATTACATCTAGCATATGTCCTTGATCCAGCTCTCTGGTCACCCAATCAAAAAATTCAATCAGGTTTGTTTGGCACGATTTACCTTTTGTAAAGCCATGTTGCCTCGGATCTTGTAACCCATTAGATTCAAGGAAGTACACTATCCTTAATTTCAGCAAAACTTCCATTATTTTTCCAACAACTGAAGTGAGGCTCACCGGCCTGTTGTTTCCTGCTTCATCCCTGTGACCATTTTTATGAATAGGGACCACATCCGCTCTCATCCAGTCCCCAGGAATCACTCCCATCTCCAGAGATTTGTTGAATAAGTCTTTAATAGGACTCACCAGAACCTCTCTGAGCTCCCTTAGTATCCTGGGATGGATCCCGTATGGTCCCATCGCTTTGTCCATCTTCAGTTTTTCAAGTTGCTCATAAACACCCTCCTCCGTGAACGGCGCAGAATCTACTCCATTTTCTCGTGTAACTTTGCTAGACAATCTCGGTCCTTCTCTAGGATTTTCTTCTGTGAACACAGAAGAAAAGTATTTATTTAGCACATTTGCTTTCTCCTCAAAACTTTCCACATATTAGTTCCCAGCATCTTTTAGCCTAGCAATTCCATTTTTCATCTTCCTCCTTTCACTAATATATCTGAAAAAAATTTTGTCTCCCTTTTTTACATTTTTAGCCATTTGTTCTTCCGCCTGTGCTTTCGCCAGACATATCTCTCTCTTGGCTTCTTTCAGTTTCACCCTGTAGTCCTTTCTGCTCTCCTCTTCTTGGGTTTTTTTTATATTTCATGAACGCCAACTCTTTCGCCTTTATTTTCTCAGCCATTAGGTTGGAGAACCATATCGGCTTCCTTTTTCTCTTGTCTTTATTGATTTTCTTCACATAAAGGTCCGTAGCCATTTTTATCGCTCCTTTCAGCTTAGACCACTGTCTTTCCACTTCTCTTATGTCCTCCCATCCTAACAGCTCTTTCTTCAGGTACTTTCCCATTGCATTAAAGTCCGTACGTTTGAAATCAAGGACTTTAAGTATCGTGCAGCCGCTCTCCACTTTAGCCGTTATATCAAACCAAACCGTTTGATGATCGCTACTTCCCAGGTGAGCACCCACTCGAACATTAGAGATACTCTCTCCATTTGTGAGGACCAGATCCAATATCGCTTTTTCCCTTGTGGGTTCCGTCATATTTGTCTGAGCAGAGCCTCTTGAAAGGCATCCACAATCTCCCTACTTCTTTCCGATTCTGCAGCCGGAACATTCCAGTCCGCATCGGGCATGTTGAAATCTCCCAACAGCAGAACCTCCTCTTTCCTTCCAAACTTTTGGATATCCACAATCAGATCCTTATCAATTTGCTGCGATTGAGTCGGAGGTCTGTAGACTACACCCACGTAGATAGAAGTTCCATCTTCTCTTTTCAGAGCGATCCATATCGCTTCTTCCTCTCCCCAGGTCCCTTGCATTTCGGTCGCTTGGATATTGGTCTTTACATAGAGAGCTACTCCTCCACCTTTTTGACCATCTCTGTCCTTCCTAAAAAGATTATATCCCGGTATGTTTGCATCCCATCCATGTGATTCACTGAACCATGTCTCTGTGATAGCGACAATATCTAGATCTGCCTCTAACATCAGGGCTTTGTTGCTTAGACTGTGAGCATTTGTGGTCATCGCGGTCTATTTTTCAGCGATAATCTCCTTTTTCGTATGGATTTTTGTTTCGTTTCACGTTCCGTTGCAATACTAAGAAATGAGTTGTTGATTTTGCTTATATATCACTATATCACCCTCCCCCTGCCCTCGTGGATATTATGATCTTATGATGTGCTTCCTACATTTACCAACTGTCCACCAAGTTAGATTACATGAGAATCAATTGCAGATTTTTCCTGTTGCTAGTCTAACATTATGGAATTTGTTGTCAATTAGAGATGGGGAAAATTGCTCAGCTTGTGGTTTTGTTTTTTTTGTTTTTAGAAAGAAATTGGAAGCACACTTGTTTAGACAAGCCTTTATATTAGGATTTTATTTTCCTGGAAAGGGATGCATGTTGAATGTTATGTTCAGCATCAGTGATTTTTTTTTTTTTTCATTTCTTCTTTGTTTTTGTGATTTATTGTTTTAGATAGTCCTTTGTGATACATATTGATTTATTTTAGTTTGTAGTATATGTATTTTAATTTCTGTGTTTTTAAAAATTTGATTTAGTTTTTACTTTAATTAGGTATGTGATTACATTACACATTTATTGATTGGCTATACCTGGACAGATCAAGGCGGTTTACAAGGGGGTGCTGAAATATCCTAAATTCTGAATGTTATTTTGCCACTGTAGCTCAAAAAGAGGTTTTGTTTATTGATTGATTGATTTATAACCTGCCTTTCCCAAGGTGGCTCACAATATTTTATTTTATTTTTATTTTATTTCTTACATACCATGAAGTTCGAAGCGGTTTACAATAAAGATACAATAGAAATAAGATAAATAAAGATAGGTACTTGAAAGTTCCCTTGCTGTCCCGAAGGCTCACAATCTAGCTAAAATACCTGAGAAAAACAATTAATGAATAGTAAAGATGTGAAATATAAAGACAGAGATAGAAATACAATATACACAAATTGAATGCTCTAATCCCAAAAAAGTACAAAAATGCATTCAAAAACTGTACTATAATAGAAAGGCTACCACAGCAGATTAATTTAAAGTGGAGAACAGTGACAGTGGGAGGGTGGGACATTTTAAATATGACCACTGTTAAATTTGTCCAATACTAAAGAGGGTACATCCTTTGTAAATCCTATAGATAACAAACGTTTTTCTTTAAAGGGTTATACTACCTGTAATTCTACCAGGGTCATCTATGCTATTCAATGCACTTGTAGAAAACTTTACATCGGACAGACATCCATGGAGTTCTGGACGAGAATGACAGAACATAGATCTTGTCTTTTGTGTAAACGTTTAGAAGCTCCGATGGTGGAACATTGTTTAGCACAATGGTCCTAAACTTGCAGGCCGGGGGCCATGTGCAGCCTGCCAGGTACTATTTTGAGGCCCTCGGTATGTTTATCATAATCACAAAAGTAAAATAAAACAGTTTCTTGATCATATGTCTCTTTAGCAATAAATAACAATATTATTATTAAGACAGCCAAAAGGAAAGATTTATAAACTATAAAGAGTTTTACCTCATGCAAAGCTGTCATTTCTTTAATAAAACAATAACTATTTTTTTCTGAGGCCCTCCAAGTACCTACAAATCCAAAATGTGGCCCTGCAAAGGGTTTGAGTTTGAGACCACAGGTTTAGCACAATCACATATTTACCAACTTGCAATGTTGGATTATTGAACAGCTGATGCCGCTGGCTTGGGGAGGTGACTTCAAAAGTCTACTGAGGTAATGAGAGCAACGCTGATCTTTAATCTGAATGCCTGTATACCTAATGATTTAAATTCAATTATTGAATGGAAAGCCTTTTTTTGATATTTTGATTTTTGAATATTTTCTTTGATACAGTGAGATTCTGTTTCTTAGGTATATTGTGAGGTCATCACCTTTTTTGATGCGTGATGCCTATTTATAACCCACTTCGGGGACGCTGAGAAGCCATTTTGGAAGCAGGATCATTGAAGCACACTGCTCATTTTGAAGGTTAATTTTTGAATTGTTGTTCATTATGGTATGTTTATTTTTTATTTTTTTCTTGTTTAATGTTTTCCCTGAGGAAGCTTTAGATAGTGAAACAGGGGGCCCCGTTGGGAGTCTACTAACGCTGATGAAAATCTGTTTTGGAATGAAGTTCCTTTCTCCTGCTTAAGAAAATACTAGCATGGATTATAATGAAGCCTTGGTAACCTTTCTATTATAGTACAGTTTTTGAATGCATTTTTGTACTTTGTTTGGCTCACAATATAGACATACATCATAAAATACATAAAAAACCAACAAGATAAGCGACCAGCACTTTCATCAAAACAAGTTTCTTAATGTCCATATTTCATCTTTCAAAATAAATGCCTCTTCAGTAATTTCTTAAATGCCTCGAGATTTCTTAAATGCCTCAAAAGTGTTATCCTAAACCGTAACAGTGGTTATTAGCACAGGAAGCCGCGCTGAATGCTCTGCGCTGTTCCTGATGCTCATAGAGTTCCCATGAGTGTCGGGATCAGTGCGGAGCATTCAGTGTGGCTCATTGCGCTAATAACCACTATCGTGATTTAGTAAGGGTGGGGGGGGGGGGGTATTCATTAAGTGCCAACTTGCAGAAATGAAATTCTATATTTTGATATAGTTTCATTGATTGAACCATATGCGCATCATTCTCTTCTTTGGGCTGAGACCTTTTCAGCACCCCAATCGTACAGAAAGATTTTTAAATATCCAATCATGAATGATCTCTGCTTTTCCTATCACGGATCTAGTGTTAATGTAATATATTGGAATCGGTACAAAAGCATTGGTATTGCAATGAGTTGCTGTTATATTATGTAATTGTCTTTTATAATGTTTTTGAATATTTTTAAATCTTTGCAATTTTTTTTCCTTGTTAAGGCCCTGGGGCGATAAATGCTCCAATGCTGTTCCGATGCTCATAGGAATTCTATGAGTGTCAGAACAGCATTGGAGCAATTAGCACTCTGGACCATGGTAGAAATCTCCACGGGGGGAGGTAGATGAGAGATATGGACTTCTATTTATTTTGGCATTGTGTGTTCCCAGTCAATCAAGTAATGATGCTTGTCTGGCATGAAATGAATTCACATAGGTCATCGAGGGGTTATAATTGATATTGAATTAGCATTATTTAAATAAAACCTAAGTGGTTCACTAAGAGAGATCCTCTATGAGTATCGGGAGCAGCGCGAAGCATTCAGCGTGGTTCCCTGCGCTAATAACCGCTATTGCCATTTAGTAAAAGGAAGGGGAAGTGTGGCAGTGTGAGGAAATGGGTTTTGGGGGGTGGGTTGTCCTTGGATTTTTGGTGAGTGTCTTTTGTCTCCGCGCAGACACCACGCGGTAGACCCTTTTTTCTTGTGTTTTGGTTAGTTTCTGGTTGTTTTTGTATCCAGATTGTGGTATATTTCTTTGTATTTTCATTTTCTTAATAAAGCTTTGGAAAAAAAAAAAAGTTATGGGGTTGTTTATTGAAAATGAAGGAGTGTTTGTAATTTTCCTGTTTGTACATTGAGTTATGACACCCCTCAATACTTATTTACTTATTTGATTAGATTGTATTAGAATTAATATTATTTTTATTTTGTGCTTTAATTTGTAATGATTTCTTTAGATTTCAGTAACATATTTGAGAACAACAAATCTACTTAGGTAGAAACTTGTCTGACCCTTTATTCTATAACTACATCCTCTGGCAATCCTACAGCTTAACTGGACATTAATTGAACCAATACTTCTAATTTGCTTTATATTTGTATTTATTACAGAGCCAAGTGAAACAAATTTGACATTTTCTGTAGTTGCAGCTTTCATCATAATGGTGAAAGGGGGTGTTTTATTTTTTTTTTTTACCATAAATAGTATCTGTGTTTGGTAAATTATAGGGTGTCACTCATGAAAAGAGGACCATAAGAGCATCTGAAAGTGATTTGTTTTTGTTAAGGATGACACATGCTCACACAGGAGATGTCTTCCTTGAAATATTTGAGAAGTAATAAAAAAGTGAGAGACCAAAGGAATTTTGTTGTTTTAATAACAGAATTATAAACTATAATAAAAATGAATAAAAATGACACATTGACATTTTAGGAGCCTATTCATTAAGCTATATTAACACAGGAATTACATTACATTAACAGTTAGCATTGGTCTGCTTTAAGTTAATACACCGCCTTAAGAGTATGCAATAATTACTGCATTAAATAACTAAGGGGGAAGCTTTTAATCAATAACTTTCATTGTACACAGTTGTTCATGAATTTGGTTTGTAGAAATATTTGCACCTGGGCTGAAAATTTTGCACACTTGCTGTAAGTACTAAGTAAGTGCATGGTTGCAGTAGCCTCCATGTTAGCAGTGAAGTGTAGTCCCTATCTATTCCATATCATTCCACCCTCCTCTTTGTGTTGGGGAAGAGGGGCGTGCTATCTACATGGTCTACCATTAAGATGGGTTATCTTACCCTTAATTTGTATTATTTTAGCACAGGTTCATTTTACACAGTGAGACCTAGTTACTAATAACTAGAGTTAACAATAAAAGGTTGTTTTGATGCAATTAATGGATTTTGTGGAGCGGGAACATATATTGGATGTCCATCAAAATGGTTTTTGAATGGGCCATAGTATTGAATCTTTGTTGGTCTCCACTGCTGATGAGATAAGGTTAGGTATAGATAAGAATCAAATCTTTTGTGTTGTGTCACTAGATGTGTCATTGGCTTTTGACGTGTAGATGCAAAGATTCTGTGGAGAAAACTGTCTATGATGGGGACGGGTGGATCAGTATATGATTGGTTTGATTTTTATTTTGGGGATTATTTGATACAGGTGAAGAGTAGAGGTGATGTTTCTAGGGCTGTGCATATGTGCGAAAGGATGCCACAAGCTTTGGCACTCTCGGCATTACTTTTCAGTCTTCATCGTAGGGTGCTGTATTTGAGAGGATGTGTGTCAGTTACTGCTTTTATATAAACTAAAGCCTTATAATATTCTCAGGATACTTTTTAAACCTTTCAACTATGCATATCCTTATTGCTCAAAATATCCATGCACTTTATCCCTCTTTGTCAAGAACCTCAGCGACACCACTCAAAGCTCAGAATCTTCATTACTTTAAGCTTTATGTGCCCAATTGTCACTGATTCTCAATTTTCCTTTATCAACTATAATTTCATATTATTCTTCAATTTATATATGCTAATGTATACTTATTTAATTAGTACTTAGTTTGTGGTTTTATATGTGTGGGGTATGTGCAGCCAACATGTTTAGCCCAATGCTTTGCCAAGGCTTCCCCTAAAATATCAATAAATATTATCTTAATTGGAACCACTATCCAAACTCAACTCCCCTAAACTATATACAAACTTCCTATAACTTCATTTTAGATATTCATACATTTTTCCAATATACAAACCCCTGCTAAGATTTAAACTATTGAACCTCTTTGTCGTAACCACCTTCCTGTATGCTGTCTTCCTTTGCTCAGAAGTGGCAGCAGCATTTTTCTCGCGATTCATATACTCCCACTGTCAGCCTCCACTGATGTGCAACGTCATTGTTTACACAGCCAATCATCAGAGGCTGTGGCATCATTTAATTTTACTTTACTTTCCCAAAACGGGCCGATCCCTCATAATATTTAAAAAAGTCCACCACAAAAGCAGATTTTTGTATTGAATACTTCATTACCATATTTACAAGGGCAGCTTTTTACGATGGGCATCTATGAAATTTTGGATGCCTATTCTGTGAATCACGCATAGCCTTTGGACATCTAACTTCCAATTATTGCTTGCTAAAGCCATTAATTGTGCTTATTATTCAATCTATTTGGATGCCTAAGTCCCTTAGTGCTTAAATAATCTCATTGCACTAACATTTAGGGCTCCTTTTACAAAGGTGTGTTAGGGCCTTAACGTGCGGAATAGCGCACGCTAAAATGCTACACATGGTAGTTTTTCGGGTAGCGCGCGCTAATCTGGTGCGAGCGCTAAAAAAGCTAGCGCACCTTTGTAAAAGGAGCCCTTATACCACTAGTTTGTCATTATCATCTCTCAGTTGAATTTATTTTTATAAATATTTCATAAATATAAATATATTTACTTAAAATATACTCTTAATTTTTCACTTTTCTTAAAAAGTTTTTGTCCAGCAGCCAGGAGTAATTAATGTAACATGTTTCGCCACATCATGGCTTTATCAAGGATCTTCCCTACGAATTAAAGATAAACTATTATACTAATACTTCAATACAAAATATTCAAATCTACATCTAACAATATAATATACCTTTTTCTGCTGAGAAACCATCTCCCCCCTGTTTATTTCAGCCAAAATAGCCACGGCACGCCAATGTTAAAGTTTTCAAACATACCACAGTACACAGTCTTAATCTGAGATAAATACCAAGGTATCCTGCAATGAATTGCCTGGAATATCAGCACCAAGACTTTGAATGCAATATGTGACCTAACAGATAGCCAATGCAGTTGCTGTAAAAAAAAAAAGGGGGGGAAACATGTTCAAACTTGCTACCTCCAAAAATCAATTGCGTGGAACCTGCTTAGGTTTTAGGTAGGCTCTAAGCTTTTTAAATAAATAAAATAACCCATCTTAACAATAGCTGTTTATTTCGCTCGATGAAAATGTTTCATGATCTAGTCTAATAAATCTCCTGTTTGATTTAAATTTTTTAAAATCCACTATCACCACTTATCACTTCTATAGCGCTGCCAGATGTACGAAAGTATGATCATGTTTCCCCTTTGTTGATAAAGCTTCACTGGCTCCCAGTTCGCTTTAGGATCCAGTTTAAATGCGCATGCATAATCTTCAAGCTTCTTTGTGGAATATTTGATCCTTTTGTCCGCTTATGTTGGAATACCCTTAGACTTTGCCATTTGAGAAACACACAAAGATATAAATTAGCCTTCCCTTCCTTTAAGGGAATTAAATCTGCTGGAAGCTCAGTCATAAGAACATAAGTATCGCCTCTGCTGGGTCAGACCAGGGGTCCATCGCACCCAGCAGCCCGCTCCCACAGTGGCCCTCCAGGTCCTTGACCTGTAAGTTCCCACCACCTGAATTGTTTATACCCTAATCCTGAAGTACCTTGTATAGAACCCCTCTATCTATACCCTGTAATCCCTTTCTCCTTTAAGAAGTCATCCAAGCCCTTTTTGAAACCCATTATTGTACTCTGTCCTATCACCTCTCCTGGAAGCACATTCCAGGTGTCCACCACCCTCTGAGTAAAGAAGTACTTCCGAGCATTTCTCTTGAATCTGTCTCCTTTCAGTTTTTCTGAGTGCCCTCTTGTTTTTGATGTCCCTGCTAGCCTGAAGAATCTGTCCCTCTCTACCTTCTCTATACCTTTCATGATTTTATATGTCTCAATCATGTCCCCTCTAAGTCTCCACTTTTCCAGGGTAAAGAGCTCCAGCTTCTCCAGCCTTTCGGTATAAGCAAGGTTTTCCATGCCCTTAATCATTTTTGTTGCTCTCCTCTGGACCCTCTCGAGCATCACCATATCCTTCTTAAGGTGCGGCGACCAGTATTGCACGCAGTACTCCAGATGCGGGCGCACCATCGCTCGATCTTTTGTTTTCAAGTTTGTAGAGATCTGGAATGAACTTCCCAACTCCATTAGGCTTTTAGGCCAGCTGCAATTATTTTGTAAATTCCTGAAAACTTTGTTGTTCTCGCAATTTTTAAATGGTTTAACTACAGCCTCAACAAAATGATAATATTATAGTTATTTTTCTATGCTTTTATTATGTACTTTAGTTTTTAATTAGTTCTTCCTTATCTTATGTTTCCTGCTATATACTCTAGTCTAGGGGTAGGGAACTCCGGTCCTCGAGAGCTATATTCCAGTCGGGTTTTCAGGATTTCCCCAATGAATATGCATTGAAAGCAGTGCATGCAAATAGATCTCATGCTTATTCATTGGGGAAATCCTGAAAACCTGACTGGAATACGGCTCTCGAGGACCGGAGTGCCCTACCCCTGTTCTAATCTTAATTATGTGTGAACTGAATCGAGCTCCACTGGGAGATGACCCGGTATATAAACCAAAGATTAGAGTAGATTAGTTTAGAAGCACTGTTAAAAGGTCACAAAAAACTCAGGGCTCCTTTCACTAAGGTGCGCTGGCATTTTTAGGGCGCGCTGCTGATTAGCACGCGCAAAGCCCTGCGCTACACGTAAAAACTAACACCAGCTCAATGGTGGCATTAGCGTCTAGCGCGCATGGAAATTTAGCGCGGTCTAAGCACATGCTAAAACCGCTAGCGCAGCTTAGTAAAAGGAGCCCTCAGTATTGTTAAATTTTTTTTTAAAAAAGAAAGAAATTGTTCAAGTGCACAGGAAAATGCCTGATCAGGAGGTCCAGTTTCCATTATTTTAATACAGTTTCTTTCCTGATATGTGTGGTTTTGTGTATTTATAATTGTTGGTGGGGCCAAATTCTATAAAGGGTGTTAAAAAGGATGCGCAGGTAGACATGCCCTTTAAAGAATACATGCGCAAACTAGAGGTCTGCATGGGAGCAGGGATTGCGGGAATCCCGCGGGTCCCATGGGGGTCCCGCAGGAATCCTCCCTAACCCACGGGACTCCCACGGGGACCCCCTCTAGCCCACGGGACTCCCACGAGGATGGAAGGCTTTGGAAGCAGGGTTTGTCCATATAATATAATGGACACGTCAGCCTTAGTAAAAGAGGGGGTTTATAAGTTAATTACCTGAACAGAAAACAAAAAAAGGATTCCACCAAAGAGATTCCACAAGAAAAACAGCAGCGCAAACGCAAAAAGAAACTGTGGAATTGATGATCCTGTCAGAAGTAATTGCTGCTTTTTATGGGGACGGGCGGGGATGGAGGTAATTCCTTGCGGGGATGGAGAGGATTCTGGCGGGGACAGGCGGGGATGGGTGTGATTTCTGTCCCTGCGCAACTCTCTAGCGCAAACGTGAGTGCTCAGCTACAATGGCGTGCCCAGCGTTTGGAGTATGCAGTGGCAATTGCATGCCAACATGGCCACAGTGTGCATGCCGATGCAGGAAAATTCTCAAAAATGGCCACTGCTGTCAGACAGCCTAGTTTCTCTGAGGAGGCTGACCAGGCCATAGAAATTGTTCCCAGAGAGACTGAATCAAAGATGCATTCAGCAAGCTGCTGTCCTGAGAGAGGTAAAAAGGGCACATGCAAGGGAACTAGAACAATGAAACTGTTTCTAGGCATGACAGATGATGGCACACAGGGATAATGTATTTATTTAATTATTTATATACCACTTATATCCTAAGTGGTTTACTTTCAGGTACTTTATCATATTTCCCTATCTGTCCCGGTGAGCTCAAACTCTATCAAGTGTGCCTGGAGTGATGAGGGGAATAAGTGACTTGCCCAGGGTCACAAGGAGCAGCGGGGGATTTCAACCCATGGAGGGGCATAATCAAAAGGAATGTCTAAGTCCGTTTTCATCTAAGTCACAAGTCGTCCAAAGTAAAAAAACAGCTCAGGACACATTTTCGAAAAATACGTCCAAATTTTTTTCCCTTTTGAAAATCGTCTAAGTATACGTCCTGCCGATCTGATCGTCCAAGTTGCTAAATGGTCCATCTTGATACCACATTTTCGTCCAACTTTTCATCCAAGTCAAAAATGCCTAGAACAAGCCCTGTTGGACATGGGAAGGGTCTGCAAAGTAATGAACTGAACACCCAGACATGGGGGTGCCTTACAGGGCACTGCTGTGAACTTCACAAAAAGGGTGCCATGTCATCATCTCACGACAGCTCCGTTATAGGTCACGGTGAGCCCCCCAAATCACCTCTAGAATCCCCTAGACCCACTTATCTACCACCCCAATAACCCTTATGGCTGCAGGAGCCACTTATATGCCTGTACAAAAGGGTTTTGGGGGTGTATATGGGAGTGCACATGTTTCACTAACAATGCAGTGATTACAGGGGCTTGTGGATATGGGGCCTCCTCTCCATGGGTCCCTAACCCACCCCCAAGATGACTTAAGTCGCCTCTGTGCAGGACGATTAGGCTTTCCTATGCCAGGCTGCCAGGTGATGATGTTCTGGAGGCTGAATTTTAAAGGTGTGATTACAATTTTTATGGGGTTTGGGGGGGGGGGGGGTCGGTGAGCACTGGGGTAGTGTGTGGGGGTCTGTATTATGTGTTTGCAGTGCTTATCTGGTGACTTTAGGTTGTTTTTTGTGACTTAGACCATGTTTTAAATGGTCTAAGTCACAACGTCCAAGTTCCGTCGATTCTGTGCTGTATAACTTTCGGTTAATGCAGTATGACTAAGTCTAAGCCTGCCCATGTCCCGCCCAAATCCCACCCTCGACACTCCTCCTGACACGCTCCATTTAGCTATGGTTGTTCAGCGGCACTATGAAGGCCTAGGTCATTTAGAAATATGCCCAAAACCCAGTTTGATTATCGGCACTTGGACGACTTTCTTTTATGATTGTCCAAATGCTGACTTAGGCTGGTTTTTGGACATTTTTCTCTTTCGATTATGAGCCCCTTAGCCTCAGGATGCTGAGGCTGTAGCTGTAACCCCTATGCCACACAGTCACCAAATTTCAGATGGACCAAGGGCATAACCCAAACACCTACTTGCAGCAGGTTAGTACTGGGCCAAGAAAAGAAAGAGAGAGGGAGAGAACTAGAACTTGTGGACAAGCCATATATGACCCCCCACAGCACCCTACAAAGGAGCATCCTACATGAGCAGCCACCACAGATGTGCACAGCCATACTCATGGCATACATTTGCCCACAGTCTGCCCTCTGGCATGCATGAAGCATTTTTAACATGTCTGCTATCTTACAGCTCTACTATACAGCACTATGCCCTGGTACCCAGCCAAATCCTCAAGAGATAGACATCAGAGTACTGTTCGTGTAGCATACAGCCCTGAGTGAGGAGCATGAAAATGTTGCAGGGTGAAAGAGGACACCAGCCTGAATGTCCAACATGAAATCTGTGTAAACACATAGCTTCAGGAGTATATGGATGAAGAAAATTCACTGCTTACTAGGAGCTGGGGAGTGACGTTGAAATAGCAACACATATACTTGCTGGAAGAAAAAAAATGTACATAATATCATGCAGCATATGTCCGGGGCTACCCTCCAGCCGACCTCAGCATTTTGCCTCAGTCGGGTGTTTAGGTTCCTGAAGAAGGGCTCCTCCCCGAAACCAGCGCGGTTGAACCTGTTTGCCTGGCGTATTTTTCTTGCGTTTCATTTTGCAGATAAGTACATTATTTGTTGTTTTGTATTTTTTATTTTGATTTTTTGGTTGTATTTTTTGGGGGTTTCGGCTGGCAGGGTTCGTTTAGGGGTCGCTCAGGTTTCATTGGTTTACTCACCTGTTGATTTACTGGTTTGATTGGTGGATATTTTCACTTTGATTTTCAGCACACCTAGGGTGCTCAATGATGGTGTGTGGGTGGGGATTTATTACCTCTACCTAAAAAGTGAAGTGTTGGAGCTGGACTCCTATCGCTGGTGGTTCACACTGAGAGCACCCTTTATTTTGATACCATTTACATTAGGTTGCACGTGGCTTGTGCGGTGTGCACAATCTGTGACCCTGAGCGCCCCTTAATGAACCTTGTTTTGACTAGGTCTGCCTTTTTTGTTGTTGCTAGTTTAGGTTTATGGCAGTTTTTGGAGTGCATTTTTGTATTGTGATTATAGAACATCAGGCAGTCGCCTAGGCCATGAGCATGCAGCATGTAGTAAGATGACCCAGCAATCACAGGAGAAGCACAGCTTATGGCAGCCACATACAGTATTTGACAAGAAACATCTGCACATACTTTAAGACGCACATTTCATAACATGTCGTTTAATGTGGCTATTGCCATTTTTTTTTTTTGCCCTGGAAAGAACACTGCAAAAGCTTACTAGAGGGGGTGATTAGGCAAAAGGAAGCATGCCACTTATTTTGCAAGTCTGCCCTTCTCCTCTGTTGCAATTGTTGCATACTACTCATCTGCTACCACTGCTGCAGCCTGTCTCCTCTATCTCATATATGTGGCATACATCAGGAAAACAAACCCTATACCAGATGGAGGAGGAGGAAGAAGCATCAGCAGCAGGGACAGTGGCATAGCCATGGGTGGGCTAGGGCCCACCCAGTTTCTCTTCAGACCCACCCAATGGCAACACACATTGTTAATGTAGCTGGCGGGGATCCCTGGGTCGTGCCAGCTGAAGAGTCCTTTTTGGAGCCCAGAGCAGATTCATTCTCTCTACGGTCAGCAATCAGCTGCCAGCTTCCAGCTACCAGCGCCGACATTCTCCCTCTCTCTCGCACATGCTTAGTTATCTTGGAACCCCCTTGAATGCATGCATAAGGGATGTTGGTTGAACTAAGCAAACATGCACCAGGGTGTCAGCAGATGGAAACATGAATCTGCTCAGGACTTCAGAAAGAACCGTTTTGCTGGTGGGACCCAGGAATCTCCACCAGTCAAAGTATTTATTTTTACTGTTTTTTGTGGGTGGGGCAGCAGAGTGGAAATGCATGGTGAGGCCCAGCTAGTTTACCCCCAGGCCCACCAAAAAAACTGAGGTTCAGCTATGCTGCTGCAGGGGTATTTATTGTAGCAGGGTATGTTTTCATGTGCAGAGTTCGAGCAGAGGCCTCCACATCCATCCATGTGGCACATGTGGCCATCAAGTACTAGAAGACTACACTAAGAGCCACAGACCACGCAGAGTATGGGGAAGCCCTCCCTCTATGACTATCCACAGTTTGTTAAGCAAGGTAACAGAATAATAGTTCTGTATTATAATAGCCACTCAGCCTCTCTTCTCCATGCCGATTAAATACTTGCACAAACATTGCTGGTACCTGCGTCAACTCAAGGCTATCTCGGGGGAGGGGGGCGTGGAAGCTGGAAAGAGGTGGGTAAAAAAGACTGCACTGGCTATATTCCTACATGACTGATACCACCAGAGAAGCCACTCAGTGATCTACTTAGCCACCTATGGTGCCACAATATACATGAAAAACATCATTGCCCTGATTGCTATCTTGCTGCCAGGCTTCAGTCTGATGTTGCACCCCTAACATTTCCATGGCAAATCTGAATACATATTGCCCCAGTGTGTGGCCCAGTGGCATAGCAACTATGTGAAGTGGGTGGGAAATCCCATGAGCCACCGAACCTGGGCGGGGCTGCCCAAGCCAGAGCTCGACAAACCACCAGGTTGCCATGGTGACTAAAAAAATCCGACCTGGCAGCTAATGTTTGCAGCTGGTACATAAAAACATACTGTGCTGGCAACCTTTACTTTCTGTAGAGCAAATCAGAGGGAGAGACAATGAGCCAATGAGATGCTGGGTTGGTTTATTTTTTTGCCTGGGAATGAAAGCAGCATCTCAGCTGGAAAGACAAGCAACCCATTGGCCCATTGGCCAGCAAAGCAGTTCAGTTCACTTTATTTGATATACCACAAATATGAAATATATGAGGGGGTGCTGAAAAGTTCTCAGTCCAACCAACTAACTTCTTAAATTCTGAGTGTTATTTTACCACTGTAGTTGAAAAGAGTGTTATATTATTTTGTTAAGTGCAAATTTGCAGAAATAAAATTCTTTGTTTTGACATTGCTTCAGATCATTGATTGAACCATATCCACATTATTCTCTTCTTGGTTAGGCTGAGAATGTTTAAGCACCTCTTCATACTTAAAATCTAAGTGGTTTGTGAGAGTCAAGATTTGGTGACTTGAAGAGGAAAGCAAGAGGATGGCTGTTCTCTCCAATGGAACTAACTACAATGGAGAAGAGAAGGGGAAAGACTCAAACATACCCTCTGGTTTGGGCTTCCACTCCCCACCTGAGGCTGTCAATGTTGGTAGTTGGACTGCCAGGCATATCAGCTGGAACTTTGGGTGACACCATGAACATCACTGAGAATAGCTTGGAAAGGGCATCATTAAGCCCTGTGATTTATCTCCCATTCCCATGGGCATTAGCATGTTGAAGTGGGAGGTGTCTGCCTCTGATTTAGCTGTCTCTGCTGGAGGGACTCCTGCTGCTGTTTCCTTGCCAAGTGGATTGTTTTAGGCAGCTATTCAGAGAGCTATAGTTGTGGCTCCTGGAGCAGGGAAGTTATCTATGATGTCTTCTGGAAGAACCCCAATGTTGGATTATCGACAGAAGTAACTATGAAGTCAATATGCGAAGCATTTTAGAGCCTGGACAGGTCCTGTAACCTACTGTATTCTCAATTTTCTAAATGCAATGCAGATTTTTCTACACAACTTGAGACTCAGGCTCAGACCAAGAGCTTGCATGCTTCCATATGAATTTAACTGAGTTTCTTGAGTCATCTGTGGAACTGATATCAGGGAAGTCAACTCTTGTGGTCACTTTTGTGTTGGAGCCTTACTGTAACTTGGTGTTGAAATAATATTTAGGCATATGAACCAGATTTTTTTTATTGGCTCAATTATAAGAATTTTTCCTATCATGTTACGAATAACACAAATTAGAAGAAGAAGCTTTATGGCTTCTACCTGAGATATTTATTTTGAAATTTCCTTCACGTTATTTTGTAATGTTTGAGTCTAATTCATATTTGTTTCTGGAGCTGAAACAACTTCTGAAATTTGTGATTGCTAAGGAAGTCCAGTTGTTTCTAACGCTTAACCATAGGACCATAACCAGTTGTTCTAAACCATTGTGCAACTCTTTATAAAGGCTATCACATATTTTTTTTCTTTTATTCTTTTGTAATCTTGACTCTCCAATTGTGGGCTAAAGTATAATGTTTAATATTTCCTTTTCATTTTTAATATATTTGATCTCATTTCATATGAATGTTTGTGATAAAAGTTTCATAAATACAAATTTTTTTAATCTAGGCGGTTTAGAGAGAAAAAATAAGGGAGGGAGAGGAAACGTACAAAAAAAATTTGACAAAACAATACAAGACTTAACTGGAACAAGTGGAGAAATTAGGGAAGGAATAGTTACAATAGTATCAAGGATCAAAAGGGAGTACAAAAACAAAGGATATTGAGGGAATTTATTTCTTGAGGGGGAACTGAAACAATAATGAATGAGATGTATAAAGTCTCTCCTCAACCAATGGAGCATTTAAAGGAATATCTGCCCAGCTCATGTGGAGCAGAAATCTAGGGATTGGAGTAAAGCAGCTGGAGTACTTTTTTCCCTCTCCCTACATACCTGGTAGTGGTGAGCAGCAGGAACATTGGGTAGCAACAGTAGGAGAATCGAGGACTGGTGGGAAGCAGAAGGAACATTGGGGTCCTGTGGGGAGTAGCGGAAGGCGTACCATGACCAGCCAGAATAGTGGGAGAACCAATGGGAGCAAAACAGCCTACAGGAGACAAGTCTCCAGCCTCTGGTAAGGCTGTTTAAAAATTTTAAAAGAGACTCAGATTTATTTGGGGGCTCATGAGAGAGTACTTTGTGGGATTTTGTGGTGGTGGTGGGGAGTGTGTGTGGGATGGGGAGCTGGGCTGTGAGAGACTACCGAATGGGATTTGATGCAATATGATATGATGGAGATGTGCAGGTGGTTCATGAGAGAGACCACTGTGTAGGATGGGGGAGAGTCTGGGCCATGAGAGAGATGCTGGGGTGATTATAAGATAGACTACTGAGTGGGATGAGGGAGGCTGGACCATGAAAGAGATGGTGGGGGGGGGTCACAAGGAGCTACAGTAGGAATTGAACTCAGGCCACCTAGTTTTCAAGGTACTACACTAACCAATTGGGCTCCTTCCTCTGCTCTAGCCCACAGTTCTTCAACCGCCGGTCCGCGGACCGATGCCGATCCGCAGGAAATTTTTGCCGGTCCGCACAGGGCCGGCAAGACTGACTGACTTCAACTTCCTGCCGGTCCGCGCAGGGCCGGCAAGAACAACATCCGAAGTCTGCGCTGGGACGGAGAGATCTTAGGGAGCCTCCGACAGTGACTTTTTCCCCTCTCTGCAGCTCTCCTTTACTTCCCAGCGCAGCGATTCACGAAGGCAGCCTCGGGGCTTTTGCTGAGTTGCGGCTGCCTCTGATGATGCAACTTCCTCTTTCCTCAGAGGCGGCGTGACCCAACAAAGGATCCGAGGCTGCCTTCGTGAATCGCTGCGCTGGGAAGTAAGGAGAGCTGCTGGGAGGGGAGAAAGCCACTATTGGAGTCTGGGAAGCTGCTGGGCAAGGGGAAACAGGGACAGCTGCTACTGGAGAGGGAGAAGGAAAGATGCTGCTGGGAGGGGAGGAGAGAAAGGAATCTGGGAAGCTCCTGGGCAAGGGAAAAAAAGGGACAGCTGCTACTGGAGAGGGAGAAGGAGAGATGCTGCTGGGAGGGGAGGAAGGGAAGAGAGTTACTGCTGGATAGGAGGAGGAGGGAAGGGAGAATGAAAAAAGGAAGGAAACAGCTGGCAGAGAGATTAGAGGAGGGGAAGGGGAGACACAGGCATGAGAAAGTAGAGAGATTGATGATAGGAAGGGGTCAGCAGAAAAATAAGCAGAGAGGGACAACGATGATAGATCTGGTGTAGGAGAGATAAAAATGAAGAGCAGTGAAGCTGGAATGAATCATGTAAAAAGGAGAGAGGGGGCACAAGCTGGATGGAAAGGGGAGAGGGGCATAGAAAGAAGACAGATACCATATGGAAGGGGGAGAGGACAGACAGTGGATGGAAGGGGCAGATGCTGGATTGAAGAGACAGAGAGGGCAGATGCTAGAAGGAAGAGAGTGAAAAGAAGATTGAAAGCAGAAACCAGAGATGACAAAAGGTAGAAAAAAATAATTTTATTTCTATTTTGTGATTAGAATATATCAGATTTGAAATATATATCCTGCTAGAGCTGGTATTAGACATAACTGGGGACTGCAAAGCCCAGGCAGTGCTTCTTTAGCTTCCAGCTGGCTTAGGGCGCTCTCTGACCAGGGGGCAGTTGCCCTAGTTGCACTCCCCTAAAACTATTCCTGTCATGTGTGACTGCAGTATTCTGTTAGCATGATATTTCTGTGTAGCATTCTGTAATAATTTGGCTTGTTCAGTTTTCTTGATAGTAGAGGGGATATATGTGAAGAGGAGGGGAGACAGGGGTTTTGTTGATCCTTGCTCTGAATTATTTGTATTTATAAAATGACAATTGTACAGAATATTGTTTCTTTTTATACTTTAATAAAATACATTCAATATAAAATCATAACTGAGGCTTGTGTGGATGGGATCAGATGATTTGTGGGGACCGAGCTCGCGGAGATGGGGCGGAAATGGGGTTTTTTAATTTTAGTCCTAGTAGTTTGCCGGTCCACAAAATAATTCTTTTTTTTCTGCCGGTCCACGGGTGTAAAAAGGTTGAAGAACACTGCTCTAGCCCACCACCTGAGCACTAGTATGTCCAACACCTGCCTTGACCCTTGCTATAGCTGGTGGGGATTCTCAAGCACCACCAGCTGAGGAACTACTCCAAAAGTAACCGAAACTCCCCTCTACCAAGTGTGGCAAAGATAGGCACCAGAAATGTAGCCCTTGAAAACCCTGGCCTACATTTCCGGCATCTATCTTTCCCAGAAGTATGATTCTCTAAATAGCACCGATCAGCGCCATTTAGAGAATCCAGGTCTTAATGTCCCATTCAATTAAATATATAAATAACCTAGAAATATTTTACCCAGTATTTTAATTTTAAGTGGCCTATTCATGTTTCTGAAATAATATATTTACAGTATCATCCTTAATATTATTTGGAGTGACCCCAATGTTCTAGCTACGCCACTGGTCTGGCCTGTATGTAAAGGCCTGCAATGAAGGCATTCAAAGTAATGGCCCCCCTCTGTTAGGTGATCTGCTTTGCAGCAGGGTCCCACCAGAGGGACATGGCAGCGAGGGCCTCTGCTTACAGGATCTGTGTACTGGCGATGGTTCTGTCTTTTTGCGCTACACTGAAGAGGAGGTAGGGGATAGCAGTGACGTCAAGTTCCCTACTAGTGACAGAACTGGGGATATGCTAGATACATGGCAGGGGTAGAGAAGGGAATACAGTATACAGGTATGGGGGAGGGATAGTGGAAGAAGAGATGGAAAATTTTGCATGAGGGAAAGGCCTACCTGACCAAACCCTCACCTAGGGCATCCAATACTTTTGGGATTACTAGATGCCGAGCAGCACCTGTGATTGTAACATTGACAACTGGTAAGCACCTGAAAGAAAGTAGGTCCTGGATATGCAATGTGAATGCACACAAGCACATTGGCATCAACAGGCCACTGTCTACAGCAGCCTCACAGTATGCCCGTTGTAACTCCATTACATGGTGGAAAGGGTCGGCATTTCCAATACACTTTTATACCCACAAAAATGCCTTTTCTCCTTCCTTTCTAGTTACAGTCATATTCTCAATTAGAATCGGTGCTAGAGATTAGAGCTATTTTTATTTATTGTGAGAAGCATGCTCAGGTCTGGTGAAAGAAGAAGCAGGCACCAGCAAGCCATAAAACACTATTGTAAATAGTCTACCCACTATTTGCTTACCTTCCTCCACCTTCCCTAGGGCCAGAGCAAGCCAAAGCATATATTTTAAGCCTTTGCAAATGTTGGTAAGATTCCAGCATCAGACAAAGAAATGTTGTAAAAATATTGTCTCAAGTAAGGCTTAAAAGGCATTTCCATGGGGTAAAATCTTGCATCATTTCACAAGAGAGAAATGTAGCACAAGATGAACCGAATAAAGTCTGCAATCTTTACAATTCATCAGATTTCTTTGTTTCCTGGTCAAATGTGATTATTAGATAGGAGGGATTGTCGCAGCAAGTATACAAAAGGACTCTTGTTCACTGAATGAATGAATCCACTGTGTGATAGATAAAATATATCAGCTCATATTTAAAAAATTGGCAATATAAAAAAAATGAAGTAGGTCTTGAAATGTAAATTATACACTGAAAAAAAAGCCTACACGTATCTCAGAGAACGGCAAGAGTGAAAACTATTACAAATGTCAATATGCAGTTGTAGAGAGCAGAGGGAAAAGTATGGTGGACCATGTGTTGACATTCTAGTTTGCCAACGGAGAGTCCCACATTCATTTCTCAGCTTAAATTTTTACTCAGACTGTCTGAGGCAGGGATGAAGTTAGGAGTTGATAGGCTCAGGAATAATCTAAGGAAATACTTTTTTATAGAAAAGGTGGTAGATACTTAGAACAGTCTCCCGGAAGAGGTGGTGAATACAGAGACTGTGTGAATTCAAGAAAGCATGAGATAGGCACATGAGATCTCTTAGAAAGAGGAAGAGATAATGGTTGCTGCAGATGGACAGACTGGATGGGCCATTTGGCCTTTATCTGCCATCATATTTCTGTTTCTATAACCATAAAGCTCTATGACCTCACAATGCAGGTGTAAAGAGCTGTGGAGGGGCATAATCGAAAGGGACGTCTAAGTCCGTTTATGTCCATCTCGCAAGTCGTCCAAAGTTAAAAAGAGCCTAAGATACATTTTCGAAAGATACGTCCAACTTTTTTTACTTTCAAAAATCGTCTAATTATACGTCCTGCCGATCTGATCGTCCAAGCCACTAAATTGTCTATCTTTATACCACATTTCCATCCAAGTCCAAAACGCCTAGAACAAGCCCTGTTGGACGTGGGAGGGGTCTGCAAAGTGATGGACTGCACACCCAGACATGTCACCTAAATAGTGGGGTACCTTACAGGGCACAGCTGTGAACTTTACAAAAAGGGTGCCATGGCTTCTCCTCACTACAGCTCCCTTATAGGTCATGATGAGCCCCCCAAAACACCTCCAGAATCCCCTAGACCACTTATCTACCACCCCAATAGCCCTTATGGCTGCAGGAGCCACCTATATGCCGGTACAAAAGGATTTTGGGGGTGTATAGGGGAGTGCACATGTTTAAGTATCAATGCAGTGATTACAGGGGCTTATGGGCATGGGTCTTCCTCTCCATGAGTCCCTAACTCACCCCCAAGATGACTTAAGCTGCCTCTGGGCTGGACGACTAGGCTTTCCTATGCCAGGCGGCCAGGTGATGATGGTCTGGAGGCTGAAATTTAAAGTTGTGAATAAAATTTTTATGGGGGTGGGGGAGGTTTGGTGATCACTGGGGTAGTGTATGGGGGTCTGTGTTATGTGTTTTCAGTGCTTATCTGGTGAGTTTAGGTGGGTTTTTGTGACTTAGACCATGTTTTACAAGGTCTAAGTCACAACGTCCAAATTCCGTCTAGGCTCTGTTGTTAAACTTTCGGTTTTACATGCTGTACGACTAAATCTAAGCCGGTCCACATCCCGCCCAACTCCCGCCCTTTGACACGCCTCCCGAAACACCCCGTTTAGCTTTGGACGTTGAATGGCACTATGGAGGCCTAGGTCATTTTTAAATACGTCTAAAACCCGGTTTTATTATCGGTGCTTGGACGTTTTTGAGAAATGTTCGTCCAAGTGCTAACAGGCCGGTTTTTGGATGTTTTTCTCTTTCGATTATGAGCCTATAGGAAGAGGAGATGCAAATGTTAAGAGCCTTAGCCAAATCCCTTAGGGGGGTTCTCTTTGGCCAAGCAGGAAGCTGTCGAGTGTATGGGGGTGGGATGATGCTCTTTATTTTATAACAGTAATATATTATGGCTATTCAGAATACAATATGTATAACTTTAAATTCTAGTAAGCATAATTACATCCAATATTTATTTCATTATCCATTGATTATGATCCTCAGAGGGCTAAAAATTGCCCCATTGGTTATTGTGAAACAGATCACAAATCCCGATCTTCATGGGATCAATTACCGGTAATTTAATCTTTTGTTATTTTTATATTTTTTGTATAATTTCTTCAATAAATATCATTCATTAACAATTTAAGTAGTACTTATCTTAATGCTTATATTCAAATATTTAAGGGATCACCTCTACCAACATGTCCATGCTTCAACAACCTTTCGTCAGGGCTGAGGCTCCCGGTATCAAAATTATCATGTACACGAGTATCCGCTCCTCTCCATAGAGTATCATTATTTTAGTAGGCATTTTATAAGGCCTGTACGGTGGGGTATAAGTGTCTCCTGCAGTATTGGCTGACGGACACAAATAACACACAAGAAGCAAACTTTTTTCAGAGGAATGAATATTCTACAAGCTCCAGAAGTAACATTAGAGAATATTTCTTCATAGAAAAGGTTTTGAATGCTTGGAATGGGCACTCATTGGAAGTGGTAATAGAATTCAGGAACGTCTGGAATAAATACAGAGGATCCTTATAAGGAAGAAGTGAAGAAATAGCTAGCAATGTACTGGAGTCTGTGACTTTGCACCAGGAATGAAAATGGGAAGACTAAAGAGATCCTTTGGTCAGGGCACGATTAATTTTTCGAGGGTCCCTAGGCACATAAGTACACTGGGCCCCCCCTGGGCCTGCCCCGCCCATTCCCTGCCCATGCCCTGCCCACACCCTGCCCCCATTTATCTGTTTTCTTATTTACTTTTTTATTTCCACTTATATTTCTTTTTTTAAAATTCAAAACAAACAAAGATTAGCATACCGGTGCATAGTTTTTCTTCTATGCAACCCCCAAACATTTCTGAACAAATCCCCCTTCCTTCCCTTCCCACCTACTTACCCAGGACATTAACTCTGAACCCTTTCAATATGTATATAAAAGCGTTCAAATATATTGTAAAGCAGTAACACTATCCGAAATATAAGTCTATATTAATAACCAAGTTTACATCGCCTAACTGCCTCACTCTACATCAGGGGTGTGAAACTCAATCACATAAGGGGCTGAAATCTTAATAAAAGGCTAAGTCATGGGTCAAATTTTTAATTATGATACTTAGGGGTCCTTTTATTAAGGTACGCTAACTGATTTTGCGCACACTAAATGTGCACCTTAATAAAAGGACCCCTAAGTAACTAAGGCTTAGTTTTAGCAAACATATAGGGTTACAAAATCTCCAACCCCACACTGGCTCTGTGGTGTAAATAAAATAAATATTGTAATCACAAAACAGAAAATAAAATTATTTTTTCTACCTTTTGTTGGCCCCAGGCTCTGATTGTCTTCTGATAACTCGCTTGCCAGGGTCTCCTGCCCATTTGTCGTTTTCTTCTTTCTCCGTGCTAACCATCCATCTTCCATCTCTGTCCTCCCCTTTCATATCCCTTCCCTCCCTTGGAAGTCTGGCATCTTTCCTTTTTTCCATGTCCATATTCACAGCTTAAGCAATGGACCCCACCATCCCCAGGTTCACCATCTGTCCTTTTCTCAACTACCCTTTCATCCAGCATCTAGCCCTCCTTCCCCACCACCCCAGGGTCCATCATCTGTCTGTTTCTCTTCCAAACTACCCTGTCCTATGCCACTTCCAGAAACTGTATGCCTCCCCCTTCCATCTTTCCCTTCACCCCCATTGGTCTGGCATCCATCTTCTTCCATTCCCTCCTCCAATGATCTGGCATCTCTCTCCTCTCCTCTTCTTCCCTTCCCTCTCTCACACCCCCATAATCTGGCATTTCACTCTCTTCTCTCTCTTTCCCCCACTTCTATCAGCATCTGCCCCCCTTTCTTTCCCTCCAGCCTAAATCCATCCAGTATCCTTGCTCCTTGTTTTCCCCCTTTCCCTGCACACCAATTCCATCAGCATATGCCCCCTTTCTCACCCTCCACCACCCTTTCCACACAGCAATGGCAATGCATTCCCCCCCTTACGGCAACGGGCTCCCACCCGGCATCGACAATGACAACACGCCTCCCCCCCTACATCCAATTGTAAGCTGCCCTGATGCAATACCTAGGTGCCGGATAGTAAATTTTTAATAAACTTGGTAATACGTGGTCACTTACTTCTTTAACTCCTGGTAACCTTGTGGTAAGTAGTCAATTAAAAATTAGTTTTGCTGCTTGGGAATCATCAAACCTTGTCCTGTGAAGGGGACTGCCAAGACCTTTTTCCTCACTTGGCATTTGTTCCTATCATTTCAAGATGTGAACTGCATAAAGTCAGCACAAGACTATAGAAGCCTATTCGGTTCCAACCATACTGAAGAGGCACTGAGTAGTAGAAAAGAGCAAACGTCCTTCATATATGTAAATGGCTACTTATATGCATAAATGACCTCTTATAGAACACTGACTAGCAGAAGAGTATGTGCCGTGATTTGATGGCATGTACTTTGCAAGTGGGCATACATTTTCATTTTATTTTATTTATTAGGATTTATTTACTGCCATTTTGAAGGCGGTGTACAGCAAGAATAAGTCAGACATAAGCAATAGACAATTACAGCAGTAAAAAGGACTCTAGCTGTCAAGTTGGTCCCAGCTCTGGTCCTAACTAATAAAATTAACTTTGTGTGTCCCTTCCCAACATGTAAGCAAGGGTTACACAAGTGAGAATAATATCTACATAGTGGTACCTACTGTACTTTCCTCTATAGAATAGGCTTAAAATAGGTGCCCTAACCAGAATGTAAATGCTTGTGCTTCATTGCTTAGACACATATGAACCTGTAGTGGGCACCCTGTTATAGAATTACCCTCATATAACCTCTATGCCCTAATATTAAGTCTATGTCAACTCCCCACCTATTACAAATTCAGGAAAACGCTAAAGATCTATCTTTTCTCGTTGTAATTCATTTGTGATCTAATAATGTAGGGCCCTAAAAACCTTACTGTAACTTCTACTGACTATTCTTGTAATTCTTTTGTAAACTGCAATGATTCCAAGCTGAAATTTGTGAGATATAAGAAATTATACGGTATGGTATATCTTTACCTACTTCTTGAGATGCCTTTCCTTGGGATGGGTTCAGGAGGTAGTTAGAACTTACATGCAAAACTTTTGAAAATTCAGATGTGTCCATGTATTTGTAGGGAAGAAAAATGGTGTGCCCAAAATAGCAGGTACGAATGTGTGTACCTAGTTTTCCTGGGGGTAATCTTTGAAAGCAAATGTGTGCTTTGAAAATCTGGCAGAGAACAAATGTTGAAAAATATCCATGTATTTTTACAAATGCAAACAGTTATAAAATTATCCTTAATGCTCCAATTGCTATAAGAACATAAGAATTGCCACTGCTGGGTCAGACCAGTGGTCCATCGTGCCCAGCAGTCCGCTCACGCGGCGGCCCTCTGTTCAAAGGCTAGCGCCCTAAATGAGACTAGCCTTACCTGCGTATGTTCCGGTTCAGCAGGAACTTGTCTAACTTTGTCTTGAATCCCTGGAGGGTGTTTTCCCCTATGACAGACTCCGGAAGAGCGTTCCAGTTTTCCACCACTCTCTGGTTGAAGAAGAACTTCCTTATGTTCATACAGAATCTATCCCCTTTCAATTTTAGAGAGTGCCCTCTCATTCTCCCTACCTTGGAGAGGGTGAACAACCTGTCCTTATCTACTAAGTCTATTTCCTTCAGTACCTTGAATGTTTTGATCATGTCCCCTCTCAATCTCCTCTGCTCGAGGGAGAAGAGGCCCAGTTTCTCTAATCTTTCACTGTATGGCAACTCCTCCAGCTCCTTAACCATCTTAGTTGCTTTTCTCTGGACCCTTTCAAGTAGTACCGTGTCCTTCTTCATGTACGGCGACCAGTGCTGTACGCAATACTCCAGGTGAGGGCGCACCATGGCCCAGTACAGCAGCATGATAACCTTCTCTGATCTGTTCGTGATCCCCTTCTTTATCATTTCTAGCATTCAGTTCGCCCTTTTCACCGCAACAGCACATTGCGTGGATGGCTTCATCGACTTGTCAATCAGAACTCCCAAGTCTCTTTCCTGGGAGGTCTCTCCATGTACCGCCGCAGACATCTTGTATTCATGCATGAGATTTTTGTTACCGACATGCATCACTTTACACTCATCCACGTTGAACCTCACCATGCGTCTCATCCCTTCGTAATTCCCTTTTCGGAAGTTCAGTGCCGTGGCCGTCATTCTGGACCGATGTTTTGCCCCTGTGTCCAGTTTGAAGTGGATCATATTGTGATCGCTGTTTCCCAGCGTTCTTTCTACTTCTACAGCTTGTGCCAATCCTCACAGTCCATTTAGACTTAAGTCCAGAATTGAATTTCCTCTTGTATTTTCCTTGACAAGTTGTCCAGGAAGCAATCGCCTACAGCATCCAGGAACTTGGTCTCTCTAGCGCAGGCAGAGGTGCCTAGGTTCTAGTCTATCCCCGGATAGTTGAAGTCGCCCATGATAACTGTGTTGCCTTCCTTGCAGTTGTATTTAATATCATCTGTCATTTCTCCATCAATTACCTCGGACTGCCCTGGGGGTCAGTAGTAGATGCCAAGCCTCGTTTCCGGTCCATTTGTTCCTGGAATTTTGACCCATAGAGACTCCAACTTATCCGTATGTTATGGCATGTTCTCTCCAGTAGATTCAATTCCCTATTTGACATATATGGCAATGCCTCCTCCTTTTTGAGTCACTCTGTCTCTGTGGTATAGTTTGTATCCCGGTAGTACCATGTCCCAGACATTTTCCTCAGTCCACTATGTTTCCATGATGCTGATGATGTCAACGTTATCCTTTTGTGCCACAGCTTCTAATTCACCCATCTTATTTCTAAGGCTCCTTGCGTTCGTGTACATACACTTGAGTTTGCAGTCTGTTCTCTTCTTGCATGTCCTTCCCTCTTGTGTCCCCTTCGGTCTGTTTTGCCTGCGATCCGGTGAGTCTTCCCCTCTATCTTCCTCCACGGTATCCTCTGGGTATACCAGTTCCCGAACCAACGACTCTCTCTCTCCGTTGACTGTCGGCTTTCCCCTTCTTCCTAGTTTAAAAGCTTCTCAACTTCTCTCTTGATGTTGGTTGCAAGTAGCCTCGTTCCGTCTCTGCTGAGGTGGAGTTCGTCCTTCCTGAATAGCTTGCTCTTCCCCCAGAACGTCGTCCAGTTGCGCATGAAGTGGAATCCTTCTTTCTCACACCAGCACCGCATCCATGCGTTGACTGCCTGCAGCTCCATCTGTCTCTTCTCGTCTGTCCTGGGTACCGGCAGGATCTCCGAGAATACTATCCTCTGCGTTCTGGTCTTCAGCTTCCTTCCTAGCATCTGGAACCGGTCCTTTAGTACTTCTCTGTTGTACATTTGTTCGAATTAATTTTTTACTGAAACATGTATGTGCATAAAGTATACATTGTTTCTGTTGCCCACGTTGTTCATCCTCACATGGATCACTACTGCCGTATCTTCCTCTTCCACATTGCTATCTTTGGAAATAAAAATACATTTGTTCAAATTAATTTTTTACTGAAACATGTATGTGTATAAAGTATACATTCCTTTTCACGAAGTGATGTTGAGTATGAGTTACATGCTGGGAGCAATGGTAAGAAAAATGAGTCCCGTTCTCCATTTAGGAGATGAAAATTACAGAGTTAAGCATTTTGCATCTGTTTTCCAGATTTCTTCCATACCCAACTGAGCACTACGAGAATCCAAGAAAAAGAGGAGAAACTCTCTAAAGACTTTGGCTCCCAACTGGGTGTCACGTAAATTATTGCAAGATGGAGGAATTGTTCCTAACTGAACTATAGTGAAATGCATGACCTATGGAGCATATTATACCAGCCTATAGCTGTACTATAACTGAACAGTCCAGTGTAACCAGTTTGTTTTTCTGTCAGCTTTCCTATTAGGAATTCCAGATGGATGCGCAGAACCTTTGCAACTTGGCTGCCATAATTTCTTGCAGTTCCCAGTTGCACTGCTTAAAAATCATTATGGAGGCGTCAATCACACCGAATACATTGGTGCAAAACCCCATGAGTCTTGCCCAAATGGTCAAAGGAAAACTATTCATACAGGTTTGCTTGGATTATTACCCCAAAAATCACCCACTGAAATTTGGGCTTGTTTGTTTCATTAGGTCATTTTTCCTTTGGAAACAATGAAGGTAGGTTTTTTAAAAATATCTTTATTAAATTTTCCAACTACAATTGTGCATACTCATAATTCATGTACATATAATATTACAAGAAAAGCACAATAAACTTACATATAGTAATAAGCAATAATTTTCCCCCACCCTCCCACCTATTAATCAAGAAATGAAGGTAGTTTTATGAAATAGACACTAACATATGTATGCTAATTATTATATGCACAAAGGATTAGAATACTGCCATATACACATGCCAGAATTCTGCCTATGTACCTATCTTACACAGCACATATTTTATTGATAGGTATACGAGTATACATGGGTGGAGTCTGGCTTGGGCAGGACTCACACACAATTCACAGAGGAATAGTGAGAGCACAGGAAGACATCGCCCCACCCAAAGAACAGGAAACAATTTCAAGAGTATCATTGGAGGAAGAAGACTGGCCCTACTCCAAGGACGTGGACCTACGCCCCCCAAGGAACTCCCGAATAAAGAAGATGGGGATCATCGTAGGCGACTCCATCATACGACATGTGGACAGCCACACCGCAGGAGGAAGAGAGGACAGAGTTGTCACCTGTCTGCCTGGAGCAAGAGTGAAGGATGTGACCAACAGGATCTCCAGGATCATAGATGGAGCAGGGGGAGAGGACACCGCTGTACTTATCCACGTGGGAACAAATGATGTGAGCGGGCGGAAGTATGACAGGGAAGAGCTGAAGGGCCAGCTCCGCTCACTCGGAAGACAACTGAAGATCAGGGAGGTGAAGGTGGCCTTCTCTGAGATCCTCCCAGTACCAAGAGCGGATGGAAAGAGACAAGGGGAATTGCAAGTAATCAACGCCTGGATGAGACGATGGTGCGAAGAAGAAGGCTTCGACTTCGTGCGCAACTGGACGGCGTTCTGGGGAAAAAGCAAGTACTACAGAAGGGACGGACTACACCTCAACAAGGAAGGAGCAAGAGTTTTGGCAGGCAACATGAAGAAGGCAATCGAGAAGGCTTTAAACTGAAAGATAGGGGAAAGCCGACAGTCGACCACCGGTCGATGGTACGGATAGCAGGATGCCCCGACGAAGAAGCCAAGGACAACTACACCTACACAAGAGAAGACGACCTCACAGCCAATAAGGGAGAAAAAGCAGGAAGGGACAACTCAGACACAGGAGGGGACGACCACACAGCAAACAAGGGTGATAACACAGGAGCAGTAAATGATACCGTAATTGAAACTACAGGGACAGCCAAGAGTAGAAGGTCCAAAAAGGTAACACGAAGGGAACTTAGATGTATGTATACGAATGCTAGAAGTCTGGGTAACAAAATGGGGGAACTAGAGACAATAGCAAGACATGACATACTGGATATCATTGGCATAACAGAAACATGGTGGAATGAAGAAAACAAATGGGACACAGTACTACAGGGATACAAACTGTATAGAAGAGATCGAGTAGGGCAGAAAGGTGGAGGTATTGCTCTATATGTTAAGGAGGGAATAGATTCTGTTGAAATGGTTACAACAGAAATGAAAGAGAAGCTTGAGTCACTCTGGATCAAAATTCCTGGTCAATATGGCGCAGATACGAAAATTGGCCTTTACTATCGTCCACCAGGACAGGCGGAGGAAACTGACTCAGAAATGATGGAGGAAATCAAACAAGAATGCAAGACAGGCAATGTAATTATATTGGGAGACTTCAATTTCCCAGGGATAGACTGGAAACTAGCAACCTCCAACTGCGGCAAGGAAGCCAAGTTCCTGGAGGTGCTAGGGGATTGCTTCCTGGAACAAATGGTAAAAGAGCCGACAAGAGGCAACGCCACCTTGGACTTGGTCCTAAATGGCCTCACGGGACCGATAACAGAAGTGGAAGTCATGGTTCCACTGGGAACGAGTGATCACAATGTAATCAACTTTAAACTTGACATCGGGAAAGGGAAACATGCCAAAACCTTAACCACCACCTTGAACTTTAAAAAGGGTAAATACGATAGCATGAGAGCCATGGTAGAAAAACGACTCGAGAAGATGGTGGACAAACTTGAAACGGTTGATCAGGCATGGACCCTACTGAAAAATACTATCACAGAAGCACAAGATCTCTACATTCCGAGGATTTCCAAAGATCAGAGAACAAAGAGCAAAAGAGAACCGGCATGGCTTACCATACAGGTGAAGGAAGCCATAAAAGAAAAGAAGGACTCTTTCAAAAAATGGAAATGCATAAAGACAACCGAAGCCTGGAACAAACATAAAGATGATCAGAAGAAATGTCACAAGGCGGTGAGGGATGCAAAACAGGAATATGAGGAAAAAATAGCCCAGGAGGCCAAAAACTTCAAGCCCTTCTTTAGATACGTGAAAGGGAAAAAACCTGCAAAAGAGGCAGTGGGACCCCTGGACGACCAGGGAAGAAAAGGGTACATCAAGGAAGATAAACAAATCGCAGACAAACTAAATTCCTTCTTTGCGTCCGTCTTTACGAAGGAGGACACCTCAACAATACCTGAAGCGGAGAAAGTGTTTGCAGGAGAAATAGAAGACAGCCTCACCACAGTTGAAGTGGACTTAGACCAGATATACTATCAGATCGACAAACTTAAAAGTGACAAATCCCCTGGACCGGATGGGATTCATCCGAGAGTCTTAAAGGAATTGAAGGTTGAAATCGGAGAGTTATTGCAAAAACTTGCAAACCTGACAATCAGAACTGGACAGATACCGGACGACTGGAGGATAGCGAACGTCACCCCAATTTTCAAAAAAGGATCGAGAGGGGAACCGGGCAACTATAGACCTGTGAGTCTTACGTCTGTCCCTGGCAAGATGGTTGAAGCACTGATCAAGGATAGCATAGTCCGGCACTTGGACGCACATGACTTGATGAAACCCAGTCAACATGGATTCAGGAAAGGGAAATCATGTTTGACGAATTTACTCCAATTTTTTGAAACCGTGAACGAGCAAATTGATAGTGGGAAGCCGGTGGACATAATATACTTGGACTTCCAGAAAGCGTTCGACAAAGTTCCACACGAAAGACTTCTCAGGAAACTACAAAGCCATGGCATAGAGGGGGATATACAAAGGTGGATAGGCAAATGGCTGGAAAACCGAAAGCAGAGAGTGGGCATAAATGGGAAGTTCTCCGACTGGGAGAAAGTGACTAGTGGTGTACCCCAGGGCTCTGTACTTGGGCCGATCCTTTTTAATATTTATATCAATGACCTGGAGGAAGGAACATCCAGTGAGATCATCAAGTTTGCAGACGATACAAAACTATGCCGGGCGATCAGATCGCAGGATGATAGAGAGAAACTCCAGAGCGACTTGTGTCGGTTAGAAACATGGGCGGAGAAATGGCAGATGAAGTTCAATGTGGAGAAATGCAAGGTAATGCATTTAGGCAATAAAAATAAGGAATACGAGTATACAATGTCAGGTGCAACTCTGGGGAAGAGTGAACAAGAAAAGGACCTGGGTGTACTGATAGATAGGACCCTGAAGCCGTCGGCGCAATGCGCGGCAGCGGCAAAGAAGGCAAATAGAATGTTGGGCATGATAAAGAAAGGAATCTCGAGTAGATCGGAGAAAGTTATAATGCCGCTTTATAGGGCAATGGTCAGACCACACTTGGAATACTGCATCCAACATTGGTCTCCCTACCTAAAGAAGGATATAAAACTGCTGGAGAGGGTGCAGAGACGAGCAACAAAACTGGTGAAGGGTATGGAGAAACTGGAATACGAGGACAGACTTATAACACTAGGATTGTTCTCCCTTGAGAAAAGGAGACTGCGTGGGGATATGATCGAGACCTTCAAAATACTGAAAGGAATCGACAAAATAGAGCAGAGAAGATTATTTACATTGTCCAATTTGACACGGACTAGAGGACATGTAATGAAGCTAAGGGGGGACAGGTTCAGGACTAATGTCAGGAAGTTCTGCTTCACTCAGAGAGTGGTTGACACCTGGAATGCCCTCCCAGAGGAGATTATGACGGAATCGACCGTCCTAGGCTTCAAGAGCAAACTAGATGCATATCTCCTTAAGAGAGGCATATAAGGATATGGTGGACTATAAATTAAGCCAGGTGTAC
The DNA here is from genome assembly GCF_902459505.1 of Geotrypetes seraphini. Classification (NCBI taxonomy): domain Eukaryota; kingdom Metazoa; phylum Chordata; class Amphibia; order Gymnophiona; family Dermophiidae; genus Geotrypetes; species Geotrypetes seraphini. The sequence goes on from NC_047093.1 coordinate 76,594,799, forward strand.
ACCTGGCAGGGCCTCCGCGTGTGCGGATCGCCGGACTTGATGGACCGAAGGTCTGATCCGGAGAAGGCAGTTCTTATGTTCTTATGTTCTTATGTTCTTATGTAATTATACAGTGGTACCTTGGATTACGAGCATAATCCGTTCCAGAAGCATGCTCGTAATCCAAAATGTTCGTTAATCAAAGCAAAGTTTCCCATAGACAATAGTGGCAAAAGCAACGATTGGTTCCAGAACCCGGGGTATGTACCTGTCTGGGCCGGGTGCTGCAGCGCCGTCTCCTCCGTTCTCCTCCTCGTCCGCCTCCTCCGCCCGTCATGAAGAACAACCCCACAGTGCCGCTTCGGGGGGTTTGCCTTTAATGTGCCAGCCGCCGGAGAACCTGGAGTGCCGCTTCAGAGGGATGCCTCCTCCATCCGCCGGCCAGCCCTCCACGTTGGATGCCCCTTGCATGCTGGAGAGCCCCCACCCGAGTCCACGCAGTCGAGCGCTGCCCTACCCGCATGCTGTGCATGACACTCACAACGCCGTTGATTGAAGCTGTGCGCATCACATGCAACGCGCAGGGGGGACAGCACCCGGCCGCGCAGAGGTTCTTCAACTTGCGGAAGGCACTCGACGTGGAAGGCTGGCCGGAAGACGGAAGAGGAATCCCCCGAAGTGGCGCTTCCTGGACTGTAAGTGCTCATTTATCGGGGCAGTGCTCGGTTTATGAGTCAAAAGTTTGCTGAGTGTTTTGCTCGTCTTGCAAAACACTCGCAAACTGGGTTACTCGCAAACCGAGGTTCCACTGTACTTGTATTTCTGGCACTTGGGCACAAACATTTACAGCAGTTTTATGACTGGCATAATTAATTAATTAATTAAATTTGTTTTCTATCCCGTTGTCCCCAAAGAGCTCAGAATGGGTTACAGGTTAAACACACATATTATATGGTTAACAGGCTACAATTTCACATAATTATAGTACAAGTTTACAATACAAGGTTGTATCCTAACTTGATACAAACTAGGGGTCTAGTACCAACAAATATAGAGTTTCCAGGTTACAATTTGCCATAGTTATCCTGAACAGTTCGTGCTTTTTCAATACAAGTTTTTATCCTAATGTGACACATTAGGATCTAGTGCCAATGTTCATTTCTCTATAATCGATTGGTAATGGGCAGGTAATGGCCATTATTCCTCCTTTTTGTGTGTACAGGAGCCTGCTAAAGCTTAATAGCCTAAGGCAGTGATTCCCAACCCTGTCCTGGAGGAACACCAGGCCAATCGGGTTTTCAGGCTAGCCCTAATGAATATGCATGAGAGAGATTTGCATATGATGGAAGTGATAGGCATGCAAATTTGCTTCATGCATATTCATTAGGGCTAGCCGGAAAACCCAATTGGCCTGGTGTTCCTCCAGGACAGGGTTGGGAACCACTGGCCTAAGGGACATGTCATATATAGTGTAACTCCATCATTGTCTTTAGGCCTCACGACATAGGCATATATATAACCATTTACACTAGTATTCTTTAAATCTAATCTAATCTAATGCTTGGCTTTATATACCGAGGCATCAATCCAAGAAAGCTCAACTCGGTTTACAATAATTAACTTAACAAATAAAACCATAAAGAATAAGTCTAAGTTTCAGAAGATTAATTTTCAAAGTGTTTAGCAAATAAAATGGTTTTTAAAGATTTACGAAAAAGTTGGAGTGAACCGGAACTCCTTAAAAGGAGTGGAAGATCATTCCAAAGTTGAGAGAACTTAAAAATCAGAGATTGAGTAAAAATCTTGACTCCTTTAATCCCTTTCTTGGAAGGAAGAGATAATTTAAATTGTTGATTACCTATTGCAAACTGTGTGCCATGGCACATTAGTGTGTCTCCTGAGATTTCAGGTGTGCCGCGGCCAGGGCCAGATTTAGATGAAAAGAGGCCCTAGGCTATTCCACTTATGAGGCCCTTTCACCTCCCATTTCTAAGTTTGTAAATTACATGAGAGATAATAAAATACATCATTACTGTGATATATATCAATATGTTAAATGAAACATGTTGTTATTGGTACTAACCTTTATAAAAAATGTGACACAGATAATAAATAAAAAAAAGTCGAGAACACTTATTTGGACATTTATTCTCAGCACCATATATAGTACTTGTAACAATAACTAATCAAACATAACACACAATATTGCCCCTTCCTATGTCCATAGTGCCCCCAGTGCGTCCTTCCTCACCTCACCCCCCCTCATCCCCCTTCCACTGACATCCCCCACCCCACCCACCCCCGCCCTGTCCTGACGGATCCACGTTTTGCCTCTCTCCCAGCAGGGCTGGGCTTTGCCCAGCTGTTTCCGGACTGACGTCTTTCCCTCCCCGATCCTCCTCCCAGGGCGAGAAAAAGAAAGGGAGATGCCGAGTCGGCGCCGTGTTGCGGCCAGAGCCGGTTCCGATCCCGAAGCGTTGAATTTCTCCTTATTTTCGGTTCAGTGTTTTAGTGTTCACTGTTTTTAGAATAGTGTAATTTTAATTTTGCAAACAATTTGAATGTAGGCCCCTCTTGATCTTGAGGCCCTAGGCTGAAACCTAGTTAACCTACAGGAAAATCCGGCCCTGGGGCCCGCGGCACACTGGGGAGGAGAGGTGCCAGCGCCCGCTGACTGCCTGCAGTACGTGCCTGTCACGGCGAGAGGCACATCCTGTATGCAATCAGTGGGTGCCGGCACCTCTCCTTCTCTCCGGCCCTCTTCCCTTCTGGCACCCCCCCCCCCCCCCACTGGCATCTCAGGGGCCATCTGGAGGGCCTTCACGCATGCACAGGCGTTGACGTGATGACATCACGCATGCATGTGACGCCATCAAGGCGACGTCCGCACACTTCTGGGTACCTCGAGCTGTGGCCACTACCTTCAGTGTGTCGCAGTTTGAGAAAGTTTGCGGGACACTGCTATAAAGGATAGTGAGTGCACTGTTATAGAATCACCCCCAGGCAATCCTATAGACTGGGTGCTAACAATTATATACCTATTAGCAGTAGATCTTTTGAGCATATGCACACACATTCCCAAGGAAGTATTCTAGGGCTGATGTAACTGTGGGAACTTGACTATTAAGTATGTCAATTTGGGGTTAAGCTAGTATTTTTATAAATGGGGGGAAAGGGATTGAGACTTGTATACTGCCTTTTTGCAGTTCATAACTACACTCAGAATGGTTTACAAACAGGTACTTCAAGCATTTTCCATATCTGACCCATGGGCTCACAATCTATCTAATGTACCTGGGGTAGTGGAGGATTAAGTAACTTGCCCAAGGTCACAAGGAGCAGTGTGGGGTTTGAACACACAATCTCAGAGTGCTGAGGTTTAAATCTAACCACTACACCACATTCTCCTATACACCTAGATTCTGTTATTGAATAAGCTCCTACCACTGGCCTCTGGGCACCTAAATTGTGGGGTCCACTAATAGAATTATCTCCAATGTGTGTAATTTTGAATATACAAAGCTATGTGAGTTACTGCATAGCATGCTATCCCCCTCATCTTTGGGAATGCCTTCAAATAGCATGGCAAAATTGTCCATGTTTTTAGTTTAGTTTTTTAAAAGTTTATTTTAAAATTTGATCAAACGCTTATAAAAATTTCTAAACGGTGTACATAATAAAATTATGGGGAAACAAGAAAGTACAAACAGAGACAAACTTAAAACACAGACATATGGAAACAATAAGCGTAATACTGACCTCGTGAAGGGCAGGCAAATTTCAAAGCCCCCATTACTGTGGGCAAATTGCTTTCTTACTCTCATCTCACCTCATTTCTGAATACCACCCTCTTAAAGTCAAGATTAGCAAAAAAATAAAACAAAACCATCAATAAATTATCTGGAAAGGGAGGAAGTGATGTCAACACTCAGAATGGGAAACACAGCTTTGAAAGGGAAGTAATTCAGTGGTGCTATAACTCAAATCCAGACCAAGAACTGAACACAGCAGAGGGTTCTCCCACTCTGGTTCAGCGTTATGACCAGCCATAAGAACCTCAAGAACTATAAATTCACCACTGGTACAACAACTGGAGAAAACTCAATGGTGGCATACCTGGGAGCTTCAGGAAAAATGGTGGCAGAGAAGGAGCAAACAGTAACTGAGCCCAGAACATGCAGACATTCAAGACCACAAGTAACATTGCAGGGGGGGGGGGCCTGTTGGCTTTAATGCTGGAATTTCTCTTTTTAAATGGTTTTACGCTTTGTAAACCATCTAGAAAGAAATCTCTTGTATAGGTGGTATATCAAAATTTGAATAAACCTGAAACCTGGAGCTTAAAGCACAATTGGTAGAGATTAAATAGGACATAAGTGCTCTAGGCACCAGGCAGGAAGAGTTGGCAGCGTACATGGATATCAGCTAGGAGGCCTTAGCTATGGTGCAACAGAAAACAGTTTCAACTGGAAAAGTAGTGAGTGATCCATGGAAGAAACTAGAAGATTTAAAAAAAAATGGATGAGAAGATGCAACTTAAGGATCTGAGGGGTCCTTGAAGGTTAGCAATATAAAAACTGTGAAAAACATTCAAGAAATTTGTATAGACTTGCTGAGACAAGTATGAGGGTCTGAAGGTGTGGAAGCCTTGATCATGATTGAAAGAGCTCACAGGACCTTGCGATGTTTAGATGAGAATAAACTCTACATTATTGCTTGCCTCAATAAATACAATGAAGGAAGAGATCTTTCTGCAGACCCAGAAATATACATGAAAAAGTAATCAAGTTGAGCTTTACAAGGATATATTATCTGTTAGCGCGGCTTGATAAAAGGAGCCCTTAGTCTAGTGAGTTTTCAGTTTTTTGTAAGCTATTTTTCCTATGATATAAAAAAACTGGGAACTCACTAAACTAAGTGTATAGCCCTCAATGGAGACTACGTTGTTTAACTTGGAAAATATCTGTCCTATAAAAAAAAAAAAAGAAAAAAGTCCCCCACCACCAATGATGGCTCTCGCCGACAAACATGGCACCGGGAATCCCCCCCAAGAGAGAAAATTGGAATGAGGGATGCCCACTCCCTCCTACCATGGAGCCCCCTCCCCCCAAACTATCTCACACCCTCCCACCTTCCTCCTGAAAAAAAAGGCAGGAGGGATGCCCACTCCCTCCTACCACCAGATGCTCCCCTGTACCCTGCAGAACTTTGTTAAATGTTGGGAGCTGCAGGAAAGCACAGTTTCTTCAGTTTTTAGTCCCACCTGTCAAAAATGATGGGTTTTCCTCTCTCCGGTGCACCATATGATGCACGGGAAAGAGCCTGAGGCCCCGATTGGCTCAGATGCCTAAAGCCCCTCCCTTAGGCATCTAATCCAATCAGGGCCTTAGGTTCCTCCCTCTGTATCCCATGTAATGTACAGGGCGGGGCCTAAGGTCTAATGTCTGATTTGCTCAGATGTCAGACCTTAAGCCCCTCCCTGTGCATCATATGGGATACAGAAGGAGGAACCTAAGGCCTTGATTGGCTCAGACACCGAAGGCTTAATCCCTCCAGTGGTCATATGGTCAGTGTGGCACTTAGACGCTTTAACAAATTATGCAAGGACGTACAACATATAATATGTTCATATAATAATTCAAAAATGTTGTGTGATCGTGGCATCAAGGTACCCCCCTCTTCAAACCCAGCATACACCCAAAAAGAGGGAGAAAAAGCCTCAGACTAATGTAGCAGTGTAGAACCAAAAGGTACAAATCAAAACTGCTTTCAATACTTTCACTGGCATAAAAACTCCCTCACAAAACAGCTCAGGTTTAGAAAAGGGCAAAGTCACCTGGAGGCACATTCAAAGACTTAGCTGACAATTGACGACTTGAGCTTCAACGCTGTCACGTCTTCTCAAAACTTCCCAACAGGCAACCTTGTTTCACCAATGTTTTGGCTCATCAGGGGAACAAACAAAACAGCCTTGAAGAGTGCAGCCACACCGAGACCAGCCCCTTAGATGCTTCCAAAAGAGATCTAGCACAAAATGTCTAAGTTCCATCCAGGATGTCTTGGGGAAAGCTTTGATTGTGCCCACAAGAAACCCAAGTCTGGAACGCCCAGAGCACTCCCATAACACACTTCTTAGAATGCCCCCTTGAACTCTTGATGTACAGCAGATGAAACATCCTGCTAGATGTCCAGGAAAATGGTTTTGATTATCAGCACTTGGATGTCCCAGAACTGTAATTAGGATGTCCAAGTGCCGACTTAGGTGGTTTTTGAATGTTTTAGTTTTTTTATTATGCCCCTGCTTATCTCCTTTTTATTTTAAATATGCCCCATGCAACTTTATGGAGTGTCCTTTAGTCTTTGTACTTTTTGAAAAAGCAAACAATCGATTCACATTTACCTATTCCACTCCATTCATCATTTTATAGACCTCAATCATATTTCCTCTTACCTGCCTCTTCTTCAAGCTAAAGAGCCCTAACCTTTTTATCCTTTCCTCATATGAGATTTATTCCATCCATTTAATCATTTTAGTCACCTTTCTCTGTACTTTTTTCAGTTTTATTTTATCTGTTTTAAGATGCAGCAGCTAGAATTGAACACGATACTCAAGGTCTGGTTTCACCATGGAGCTATATAGAGGCAATATGATATTCTTTGATTTATTCTTTTCCTAATAATTCTTAACTTTGTTTGCTTTTATGGCTTTCGCCACACAATTGAACAGAAGGTTTTGATGTATTATCCACAATGACCCCTAAATCCTTTTACTCAGTGGTGCCTCCTAATGTGGAACCTAGCATCATGTAGCTATAATTTGGGTTATTCTTTTCAATGTGCATCATTTTTCACTGATCCACATTAAATTTCATCTGCCATGTGGATGCCCAGTCTTCCAACCTCCCAAGGTCCTCCTGCAATTTAAATGCAATCTACATGCGATTTGATCACCTCACTCATCATTTCTATTTCAAGATCATTTATAAATATGTTAAAAGGCATAATCGCAATACAGATCCTTGCAGCACTCCACTATTCACCTCCCACTAGTAGAATAATTGTTCATTTAACCCTACTCTCTGTTTTCTATATTTTAATCGGTTCTCAGTCTATTGCCTCTTATGCTATGACTTTTTAATTTTCTCAGGAATGTCTCATGAGGGACTATATCACAAGATTTCTGAAAATGAGATGCACTATAGTAGGGTCAACTCAACAAGGAGATCCAGTAGATTATTTACTAGATGTGAGGGGATTGGGAAACAAGGTTGGTACAGGGTAAAAATGAATGGAGAAAAATCGGAAGAATGGTCAGCATCAAGCAGAGTACCCAAAAGCTGACCACTTTCCCCAATACTTTTCAACATATTAATGTTAGAACTAGGACTTTTCTTGAACAAGAACAACCTCACTTCTCCTACGCAGATGATATGACAATTTGCATTCCTTTTTACAAGAAAGAAAATAAGATTAACAAATCAGTAGCGGAAGTTACTCATCTGGTTGCCAGCTGGGTTGACAACATGAAACTTAAACTAAATGCAGAAAACCCCCAAATTTATACTGATAAGCCCACCCAGAATCATCAATGACAGCACTCAAATAACACTCCACTGAGACTGCAATCAGACTGAGAATCCTAGGGATTATATTCGACAACAACTTATCCTGAGAGGCACAAACATGAACATTAACAAGGAAAATATTCATATTGAGAAAAATGAGACAATTTGGCATTGTTTTGACAAAGAAAACTTTCAGATCTTGATTCAGTCACCGGTATTATCCCAACTAGATTATTCCAATATCCTTTATTTAGGATGCAAAGAAAATATATGAAAAAAGCTATAAACCATTCAAAATGTAGCAGCCAGACTTATTTTCTCAGCAACTAAATATGACAAAGTGACACCCCTATACCTCAAACTACACTAGCTCCTCTTTGAAGCATGGCATATTTTAAAACTATGTACACTGATCTTTTTAATTTTCCATGGCAAAACACCAGACTACACATTGAATTTAATAGAAATACCACCCAATGACAAATATAACCTGATCAGCAACCATATGAGAATAAGATTCCCAAATCCTAGAGGAATCAAATACAAAACTATTTCCTCTATAACCTTTCCGTACCTGGTAGCAAAATGGTGGAATCCTTTACCAGTACAATTAAGAACACCCCCCTCCGACCAAAATTTTTATAAAGGCCTAAAAAACTATTTGGAAAATATCTTACTTCCTCTCCCCCCCCTAAACATCAGGCTACGACCAACATAAGAATATAACATAAGAATATAAGCAATGCCTCCAGTGGGTCAGACCCGAAGTCCATCGTGCCCAGCAGTCCGCTCACGTGGCGGCCCAACAGGTCCAGGACCTGCTTATTAGCCCCCTATCTATACCCCTCTATCCCTTTCTTCAGCAGGAAATTGTCCAATCCTTTCTTGAACTCCAGTGCCATACTCTGTCCTATTACGTCCTCTGGAAGTGCATTCCAGGTGTCCACCACACGCTGGGTAAAGAAAAACTTCCTAGCATTTGTTTTGAATCTATCCCCTTCCAATTTTTCCGAATGCCCTCTTGTTCTTATATGTTTTGAAAGTTTGAAGAATCTATCCCTCTCTACTTTCTCTATGCCCTTCATGATCTTGTAGGTCTCTATCATGTCTCCTCTGAGTCTCCGCTTTTCCAGGAAGAAGAGCCCCAGCCTCTCCAATCTTTCAGTGTATGAAAGGTTTTCCATGCCCTTAATCATTCGTGTCGCTCTCCTCTGGACCCTCTCAAGTATTGCCATATCCTTCTTAAGGTACGGTGACCAATACTGAACACAGTACTCCAGGTGCGGGCGCACAATTGCCCGATACAACGGCAGGATGACTTCTTTTGTTCTGGTCGTAATACCCTTCTTAATAATACCCAACATTCTGTTTGCCTTCTTCGCGGCTGCTGCGCATTGTATCGTTGACTTCATTGTTGTATCCACCAGTACACCCAAATCTCTTTCAAGGTTACTTCCCTCTAATACTAATCCCCCCATTTGGTAGCTGAACATCGGGTTCTTTCTCCCTATATGCATGACAGAAACCAAACAAGACACAAACTACCTCTCCCTTCTTGATAGATGATCAAGCTTTCTACATACCCATCACCCCACAAAACAGGAAAGTGACATTCATACCAGAACCCTTAATGTCAAGATTGCAACACCAGATATGGCCAATCTTCTCTACAAACCATATTCCATAATCATACACCTATATGAACACAAACCAAGAGGGCACTTGCTAAAGTTAGAAGAGAATAGATTCCTTACAAACGTAAGGAAGTTCTTCTTCACCCAGAGAGTGGTAGAAATCTAGAACGCTCTTCCAAAGGCTATAGGGAAAAGCACCCTTCAGGGATTCAAGAAAAGGTTGGATAATTTCCTACTGGAACAGAACATAAGCAGGTAAGGCTAGACTCAAATAGGGCACTGTGCTTTGACCTAATGGCTGCTTCATGAACAGACTGCTGGGCATGATGGACCACTGGTCTGACCCAGCAGCGGCAAATCTTATGTTCTTATCTATGATATAAATCCTAATGAAATAATGTAAATCCTGGACATGGCCAGGCTCTTCTAAATTGGAAATCACATTGAACTCCTTCTGGGGCATGATAAAAATTGCTTTGTCATTTAGCAGCTAAGGGAGGAATTGCATATCATTGAAAATCAGCTGTTCCTCCAAACTGAGCAGTGGAGAAGGGGATTCAAAAAACCTTTCCTTCTGGAGCTATTGACAGCAGCGAGACAGAATAAGAAGGATAAAGTTATTAAAGAGTGGATGTAGCTTTCTAAATACTTAAATGATGAAAGTAGGTTGGGAGAGAGTAGGAGGCAGTAAGGGATGCAAGATTACTGTTATAACTGGAAAAACATAGCTTTGTGTGTTATGTGTCAAAAATGTTATAGCAAAAGTTGAGTTGGCATTAATGGTCTATTGAAAACGAATAAAAATAAAAAATGGAAAAAAAAAGTAAGCTGGCACATAAAGCAAGCACAAGGCTGGCATATACAAGGTTTTGTTTTAGCAGAAAGGAAACAGGAAATGTTAGATTTGATGCCACTTTTGTCAGTAAGAAAAGCATGGGGACAGTACAGCATTGTTTAAAATTAGTCACAGGAAGTACCCTTGAGTCATTGCCTTTATCTGTATTTCATGCTGCAAATGTGAGAACCCATTTCTTGCTTCCCAGCAACACCTTTAGAGCATGTCGCAGCAAAGGAAACTTAAAATGATTTATTTATATTTTAAGCAATAAAACAGCATTAGACCTGAACATTAATCTGTATTTTATTAATTTATTTATTAAAACTTCCATATTGTTGATCCAAGAATTCTTTCTCTTGACAGTTTACACAATTCAATAAAAGGATAAAATCATAAAACAAGATGACACAAACTAGTAGATAAAACGTCCAGCATAGTTACCTGCCAAAATTAATAATGTAAACAAATGTTCTTATATAGATTCCAGTCAATTAAAAGCAGTCTGAAAAAGGAGTGGCTTCAACTTTTTTTCAAAACTGAAGACTATAGAGATGCACGCTTTTAGATTATTAGCATACCTTTAAAATTTTAAGGCCTTTTACTAATGTGTGCTAAATTGCACTAAACAGCTAGTATTCCTTTTAGCATATGCATGCTAATGCAAGCCAAAACACCCAGTGTGGTAAAAATCCAGTGCATGGAGGAAGTTCTATAAAGAGGTGCCTAGAGAAAGCCTAATTGAGGCTTCTTATATAAAGGGAAGTAGTTGCCTTATGTTCATAAGTGGTTAGACATGAGCACTTAGGTTACAGAGCTGGTGTAAATGCTTACACATAGGTTCGGGAGCTATGTGAGTAACTTATACTGCCTGATATTCAGTGGTATTTAGGTGACTGGGAACAACTCCTGGCCAGCTTAATAGCTCTAAGTTAGCTTTCTGCTGATATTCAGGGGGAAATAGCCGCTGTCTCCCATTGAATATCCTGGTTACCGGTCAGTGTCAATATTCATTAGCTGACCGCCTAGTCTAGTAGTCAGATAGACCTGCCTAAAAACAGGTCTATCTTTGGCTCTTATGACTTAGCTGATCTATTTTCTACCTCAGCTTTGCAAGTCATTATTCACTTGCTTCTCTCAATTATATTTTAACTCCCTTCTTTATGTTATAGCTACACTAGAAGGCACCATCTTCATCTTATTCAAAATTCACCTAACTTTTGGTTAATGTGCCTTTGTGTCCCTGTTGTCCCAAAGGCAGAGATAGCAGGGAAACATGGTAAATGCCTTGGAGGCCCATTATGAATGCCACCATTTTGAAGTCTCCGATGACCTCCCAGCCGTACTCATCATACTTCAAGGTGCCTAGTAAGGTCTTGATGCTGTTGTAATCCTCTTTGAGGTGCACTGAGTGAGCCAATGGTTTGTTTCCATTTTGGAGCAGCTTAGCTTTGAGGCTTCTGGATGAGCTGTCAATGAAGAGATGCCACTCTTTTGGGTTACAGGTACTTCCATTTCCTTTATCTTGAAAAATTGGCTTCATACATAGCATAAGCCAGAAATTTGCAACCTCTAGATGCCATCTAGAACAATGCAGATATGTTACCACTTAGGCATTTGGAACTAAATTGGTGGGCTTAAGATCTCCACAGTTATATTGTACTACTATTTATATTGATGGAAAATTTTTGAAAGTTCTTGAAGTTACTTTTACTGAGGCCTATGGCCAAAATTTGTGCTAAACCCACCTCTCTACCACCCCAATAGCCTTTATAGCTCTAGATGGCACCTATATGGAACCTTCTCCCAATCCTGATGTAATCTCTGCGGAGTTCCACAGGGCTACCCTCTATCCCCCTCTCTATTCAATGTTCAGATAGCTTCATTGGGACATATGTTATCTGACTTAAAATTGAAATCATATATATACGCAGATGATATCACAATTATCATTCCCATAACCTCTCTGACGCAAGAGACGGAACAATTCACCACATCCGTCCTCACTAAGATAGAACAATGGACCACACAATTCAAATTAAAACTGAACCCAGAAAAAAAACAAGATTTTCTTGGCAAGTCCTACCTACAAGTTAGCAAATACCTCTTTGAAATTAAATGGGTTTAACTAACCAATTAACTCTACTATCAAAATCCTTGGAGTCATCCTGGACCGATGCCTGACTTTCGAAGACCATACTAATGCACAGGTTAAAAAATGCTTTTGTATCCTCTGGAAACTTCGCACCATCAAACACTACTTCGAATTCCTCTCCTTTCGACTGCTGGTCCAATCACTAATCTTAAGCATCTTAGATTACTGCAACATTATATACCTGGGATCCTTTAAGAAAACCATTAAACACTTGAGAATCGTACAGAATGCTGCCATTCGCCTCATCTACGGTCTCAAAAAATCGGATCATGTAAGCTGGTTGCTGGTTGCTGATGGAGGCAAAGATCACCTTCAAGTTTGCTTGCCTCTGCTTCAAAACCTTAACAGGCTCATCCCCAATCTACCTGTGGCACCATTTTGAATTTTCAGGCCCCACCCACACACGTAATGCCTATCTGTTTGCCTTCCCGTCCTTAAAGGGCTGTATCTACAAGAGATTCCTTGATAGATCTCTGTCATTCCAAGCAGGCAAATGGAATAAATGTCTAACCACCCTCATTTCAAATGCACCCTCCTACCAAACCTTCAGGAAATCAATTAAAATCTCTTTGATAAATTCCTCTGACTCCCTCCCTGCTTTGTATCCCTGCCTTGTATCTCTGATATGCCTCCGGATATACCTGACTTTTCTCGACTTGCTAAGCTAATCTGAATGTCTTGTATGTAACATCGCTGTCTGTGTACAGTCTCTTCCTCTGTAAACCGCTCTGAACTGTTGTGGTACTGCGGTATACAAAAATAAAGTTGTTATTATTATTATATTATAGGATTGTGGTGGGCTCACATTTTCCACCATAAATATAGTGGGTAGAGTGGGATATGGGCCTGGGTCCTCCTATCTATGGTTCACTACACCACCCACCAGGGTACTTAAGACACCTGCTTGCTGCTGTACTAGGCTTTCCCATACAAGGTGCTGCTGTTCTAGAGATCGGTATGTACTGTTATATTCAGCTCTTTATGGGGTGGGAGGTGGGGTCAGTGACCACTGGGATAGTGTGGTGAGATCAATATTTAATCCCTCCAGTGGTCATCTGGTCAGTTTGGGTTCCTTTGGTACTTAGGCTCCGGATGTCTAAGTTCCGTCCAGGACGTCTTGGGAAATGCTTGATTATCATCGCAAGACATTCAAGTGCTAAGCCCGTCCATAACATGCCTCCAACATGCACCTTCAGACTTTGGATGCATAGTGGCTAAGAAGCATAGCAAGACGTCCAGAAAGTTGGTTTTGAAAATTGGCACTTGGACGTCCTGGCGAGTAGGAAGTCCAGTTGCCGGTTTATACCATCCTTTGGACATCTTTCAGGTTTTTTTTTTAATTTAAATGAGCCTATTTGTATAAGTGCACAGTTCCAGAAAAACTTATAGGCAGAATTTTGGCATTTTCACATATGTGTAACTGTTAGCATCTGTGTTATAGAATTGCTCTACTATAGAGCTACAGGTAGATACAAGAGGTTTGTCCCTGTTGAGCTTTCAACTATTGTACCTGGGACAATAGAGGGTTCAAGTAGTTACCCAAAATCACAGGAAATGACAGTGGGATTTAAACCCTGGATTCTCTGGTTCTCAGCCTGCAGCACTACCTACTAAGCTACTCCATTCTGCCCCATAGAGCTGATCAGCAGGTTGGAGCTAATTATGTCAGTGTACAAAGGGAATTCTCCCTAAAAGATGCATATATTACAGTGATACTATCCCCCCCTTCCCCCATGCAACTTAAATATTCCAAAAGCGAAACACCACAGGAAACACCTGACAAGATCGAATTAAACAGAGGAAGACTCGAGTCACAGGTCGCTGTACAGATGGTGATTTTTTCCCCCCCCAAAGAATCCTATTGCCTAGTCAATGAAATAAGAAAAGCTTTGCAGTATGATATGTGGTGGCAAGGCTTTGGCTTGAGTAGAAAGGAGGATGTTTATTTTATTTTATAGTTTTCAATTTCTGTTCCTTGACAAATGGCTGTGTTTTCCTATGCATGTTATTCATTGGATAGAAAACAAGAAAAAAGGCGGAAAAGCGGCAGAAAGATAAGATTAGGGCTAGATGTGGTGTTCTTGATTGAATCTGACTCCTGTCCTTACTTGGGGGAAAGGGGGTTAAATGTGAATAATCTGAATTCATTAAGGGGTCTTTTTGCAAAGCTGCTATAAAAAAATGGCCCTACCATGCCCTTATGTGGGTTTTCCACACACACTAAAGTCATTTTTATTGAAGCCGAAAAATTGCCAATTTCCATTTTCCAAATGAATGGCCATCCAAACAAAAACGTGTTCTGCTATTGGCTCATATCATTGGTTGTTGCAAAACTTCCCCCCTCCCCTTTTATGAAGCTGTGTTAGGCTTTTTTATCACCGGCTGGGGCGGTAAGAGCTTCAACACTCATAGAATTCCTATGAGAGTCGGAGCTTTTACCATCATGGACAACGATCAAAAATATTAATGGGGGGGGGGGGGGGGGACACACGGGGTATGCCTCCAACCCTGCCCAAGGTTCTAAAAGCTTAATCAGGGAGGGCAAAAGTTCACACTGTGCCATGCAAAAGTGCTCCCTAGCAAATATCAAGGTTAATTTTATAATTGGGTGCCTTGGTTAAGAATCCAAATAGATAACCTACTTCAGTGCTATGAGTATTTTATAAAAGAGCATGTGCACCTATGTGTTTGTATAAAATTTTAGTATAAGTGGCAGAAATTGCACTTTGAATGCAGGTGTAGACATGTACACCTGCTCAAGAGCTTTGTGGAAATGTTCTCATGTAAAATTCACAAGTGCACGTGCCAATTAAAATATATTCAAATGAACTGCACCTGTGCATCACTCACACCTTGCTCCGGGCTAAAGGGTCCTTTTATCAAGCCGCGCTAGCGGGGTTAGCGCGTCAGACATTTCATCATGTGCTACCCCCCGCGGCCAGCTAAAAAACTAACGCCTGCTCAATGCAGGCGTTAGCGGCTAGCGCAGCAGGCGGTTTAACGTGCGGTATTACGTGCATTAAACCCCTACCACAGCTTGATAAAAGGACCCCTATGTCTACCAGCATAGTATGAACCCTCTTGACAAGCCATTTACCTTTAAATGAGTTGGTATTTTAAAATTGGTGGCCACATGTGCAAGAAAGACTTTATAAAATTACTCTCATTTCAGAATACAGGTGGAAATGTCTTTGCTACTAGAAAATATTGTAGGAGTCTAATATATAAAGGTATATAGGTACCTACATTGATTTAATTTTCAGGTCGCATATGTCTCTTGTTATGAAATTACTACCAAAATGTCTATAGCTGCCAGCATCCTCTATAATAAAACCCTAAGCACGCATGCGCACATACGATGCTTTGATCCCTGCCGCTGTGATGTGTGCTTCCATGCTACACATGCACACTGCCTGCCTTCTGCCCTGATCTCCGATGTCGGCTGACTTCCTGCGCTGCCATTGCTGGGATGCCTCTTCTCACCCCTGAACCAGCAAATGCAGCAACCACTGTTTCATCTTACAGCTGAGGGGCATTTGCTAGGCCGGCCCACTTTGATAATGCGAGGTGTGCCGGCCTAACAAAAGCCTCGAGGCTGCCCGGGCTAGCAGATGCTGGACAGGGGGAGCAGGGAAAGGAGAAGGGGTACTACTGGACAGGGGGAGCAGGGAAGGGGTGCTGCTGGACAGGGGGGGGAGGTAAAAGGAAGGGAGAAGGCTTGCTGCTGGACAGGGAGGGGAGGTAAAATGAAGGGAGAAGGGCTGCTGCTGGACAGGGGGAGCAGTGAAGGGGTGCTGCTGGACAGATATTGATGGACAGGGGGAGCAGGGAAGAGGTGCTGCTGGATAGGGGGAGGTTAAACAAAGGGAGAATGGATGCTGCTGGACAAGGAGAGCAGTGAAGGGGTGCTGCTAGACAGGGGGAGGTAAAAGGAAGGTAGAAGGGCTACTGCTGGATTGGGGGAGCAGGGAAAAGATGCTGCTGGACAGGGGGAGGTAAAACAAAGGGAGAAGGGCTGCTGCAGGACAGGGGGAGCAGTGAAGGGGTGCTCCTGGACAGGGGGAGAGGTAAAAGGAAGGGAGAAGGGCTACTGCTGGACGGGGAAGCAGGGAAGGGGTGCTGCTGGACAGGGTGGAGCAGGTAAGGAAGAAGGGCTACTGCTGGACAGGGGGAGCAGGTAAGGGGTGGTGGTGGACAGCCAAGGAAAGAAAGAGAAATAAATAAAGACAGACAGCGACTAAGGAGAGAGAGAAAAAGAAAGAAAGACAAATAGACACACACATCTATTCTAGCATCCGTTAATGTAACAGGCTTAAAGACTAGTTTTATATAAACTAACAGTAACTGTGTCCTGTATAAGAGATATGTTCATATGTAAAAAATGGATGTAGACCTTGGTTAATCTGAAATGTGAACAGCTGCCCAGCAATGAAAGATGAGAGTTGCCTGTCTCTCCCCTAACTTATATATTGTGGCTGAAACTCTTGCAATTGATTTGGCAGTGATTCAGTCACTCGTAAATCTGACACAACAGGTTTCAATTTCCTAAGAATCTAATAATAATAATAATTGTAGGATAACGTTATCTATAATGACACAAGTAATATATAAAAAAAAAAAAACAGAGACACTGATATTTAAGGTCACTTATCCAGATAACAGCAGTTGTTACCAAGAAGAATGCCTTAGCTTGGCTGTGGATGTTCAACAGTACTACTGGGATAGTGGTGAGGCAGTGCAAAGGCAGAGTAAGGGCGGAGCCAATAGTTATCCTGGTTCCTTCGATCTTCCTAAACATGAGGTCCTTCTTAAATGATCTTTCTGTTCTGACAGTGTGACCAAAATAAGACAGTTGTAACATCATCATTTGGGCTTTGAGTGACATAGACGGTTTGATCTCTTCCAGAATCCATTTGTTAGTTCTTCTGGTGGTCCACGGCATGCATAAAATCCTTTCATAGCACATAGTAATTTACCTGTGCTAACTGTTCAGCACAGGAATGCCTACTCTCCACCCCTGACATGCCATCTCCAAAATATGTTTTAGCATACAGTTTAGCGCAGAGGTCTCAAACTCGCAGCCCGGGGGCCACATGTGGCCCGCCAGGTATTATTTTGAGGCCCTCGGTATGTTTCCCATAATCACAAAAGTAAAATAAAACAGTTTCTTGATCATATGTTTCCTTAGCTATAAATGACAATATTATTATTAAGACTTAGCCAAAAGGAAAGATTTATAAACTATAAAGAGTTTTACCTCATACAAAATTGTCATTTCTTTAATAAGACATTAACTATTTTTTCTGAGGCCCTCCAAGTACCTACAAATCCAAAATGTGGCCCTGCAAAGGATTCGAGTTTGAGACCACTGGTTTAGCGCATGCAGATTTGACAGATACCTGAGCGCATCCAATGGTATGCCATTTTAAGCTAAATTAAGCATGTGTTAGTGTCTAATGCAACTTACTAAGCGACCCCTTTATCCTATCTCTGCAGATAGCTGCAGCACTCCTCGTTCTACACAGATATTAGGCACTGTTTGCTATACAGAGAGTGGTGTTGACTATCCAAGAATAAGTTAAACTACACATTAATTTCAGAGTTTAAATATTGACTCTGAGTTAGTTTAGTGTGTGACAGGGGAAAAAAACCATCAACAGTGCTTAGAAATATCAAAGTAAGGACAAAGTGTTTGCAGGCCAAGAGACTTTTACGTATTATGAAGCTGAACTTTATTAGACATTCTGCTTAAAAAGCAATGAAACATATTTTTGGTTATGTAGGATGGGAAGGAAGTTAATTTTAGAAGGGTTTTCCTACATGTACAGGCAGTTTGACATGATAAAAGGCCATTTATTTATTCAATGGGATTTATTAATGACCTTTTCAAAGAGACAGACTCAAGGCTGTATACAGCAGGGATGGCTTGATATAAAACTTACAATTTTGTAAACATAATATAATGACCAAATATAACAATAAACAGAATCAGTGAGGTAAACTTGGAAATGACATATTGAATCCGAGTTTCTACGTTTATTAAAATTTGATATACCGCTTATAATAACTGTCTAAGCGGTGTACAAGATTACAATATAAAAATTTAAAAATAAAATTTTGCAGAATAAAATGAAGACATATGACATAGTACAACATACAGGAACAAATGGAAGGGAGGGCTGAACTACAATTGAGAATAGGATAGAAGAACAGCAATGGATAGAACATTAGGGAGGGGTAGCTAGGTCTAACATGATACATATCACAAATATAAAAAATTAACAGCACTTTAAAAAAACAAACAGATAACAAAAATATGATCAATGTCCAAGGCACTGATCTGATGATGCCACATCTGGGTCTTGCTTTTGCAGCAATTCATTGGGTATCATTGGCGAAGAGGTGCGTCAGCTTCCAATTTCCAGCATGTTACACTTACGGCCTCTCTTACAAAGCCACGCTAGCGGCTGCCGCGTGGCAACAGCCCCAAAGGCCTTTATATTTCTATGGGCTTCGGGGCCATTAGCGCAGCGCAGCCGCTAGTGCGGCTTTTTAAAAGAGGCTGTTAGGGTTACCAGACATCTGGGAAAACCCAGACATGTCCTCTTTTTAGAGGACTGTCTGGGTTCCTGGACGAACTTTCCAAAACCCGGCAGTTTGTCTGGGTTTTGGAAAACCCTGAGCTCTCGCCGCATCTGGAGGGCCTTCAACAAGGATGGCATCTCTATTTCCTTCCCTCCCCCCATGCTCTGGCATATCTCTCCTCTCCTATCTCTCCCTTCATGCTGTGGCATCTCTTCTCCTTCCTTTCCCTCTGGTCTGGCATTTGTCTCCTTAGTTTCCCTTCCCTCCCCCATTCCATGGCATCTTTCTCCTCTCCTTCCTTCCTTTCTCTCCCTCCCTCCTTCCTTCCTTTCCCCTGGTCTGGCATCTGTCTCCTTCCCTCCTCCCCACATGCCCTGTCATCCCTCCTTCCCCCTCCATGGTCTGGTATCTCCTTTCTCTCCTTCCCATGGACTTGGCATCTCTCATTCCTCTTCTCTCCCGTCTCTGGTCTTCCTTCTCCCTCTTTCCCTCTCTCTCCCCAATTGGGCGCAGCAGCAGCATTTCTCTTCCCTGGTCTTCCTTCTCCCTCTTTCCCTCTCTCTCCTCAATTGGGTGCAACAGAAGCATTTCTCTTCCCCCCTCTTTCCTGGTCTTCCTTCTCCCTTTTTCTCTCTCTCTCTCCCCAAAAGGGTGCTGCTGCAGCAGAATCCCCCCTCCCGTGGTCTCACACAGCCATCGGCAGCATTTCTAATTCTCTCTCTGCCACCAGCTGCAGCGAGTAGCAGAATAAGCTAAACCGGCTGCTAGAGGACCTCTTCCAGTAGGGCTTGGGGATTCCTGCCAGTCATATCAAATGTGTCAGAATTTGGGTTGGGGAACTGAGGAGAGGACTGAAAAGTGCAACTTCATGTACCCTCTACTGATTTGTCTGGCAGAAGATGAAGCCTGCAAAGGCTCCTGATTGGTGAGGCCCGACTTTAGTACAGGAAGAGGCAGTCGGAGCATACAGCGAGTGATTTCCTTCACTCGCCGGCACTCCAGCTGCCCTCTCCTACCTCTCCAGCTGCCATCTCCTGTCTCCCCTGCCTAAAAACTGTATTTGTGGTTTTTTAAAATTCACGGTGGTTCCTGGAACGGAACCCCCGCGAATTATGGGGGAGTATTGTACTATCAAAGAAATGGCTACCTCACTCTCCTTCTACTGGGTCACTTGATTGTTATTGCTGCAGGAGGGCATCCCTCCTTTCCTGCTGTTGCAGGAAGGGTTCGGGGCATTTCAGGCATCTGTCACGGCCCTAGGGATATGCTTAGGGTCACTTAAGCTCGCCCAAGGCCACTTAACGGTGAAAACACACATGCCCAGCCTTGGGCGAGCTTAAGTATTCTGATACGTCTCCCTGAACTGCACCAAACGCCTTCAGTGTAGGCACCTGCCTTGGGTTGTTGGTTTTTTGTTGTTTTTTTTTTTAGAAAACATGCATCCCGACTGGTTGGCTAGACAGCATTAGGATGCCTACCACCGCCTACAATTGGGATGCCATTTACAGAATTTGCCCCTTAATGTCTGAAAAAGTTCTGAATGACATTATCAGTGAACTAAAAAGTAACAAGCGCTTATAGTGAATTCTGCCCCTGATATTGCTCACATCAGCCAGCTCAGTTTGATAATTTGATATGTTCAGCAGCAGAGTGGCAAGCCTATTGAGCAATTTTAGAAATTCTTATCCCTTCATGATCAACATATAGTAAACACTGTCATTTCAGTGCCAAAAGAACTTGATATTGATTTTGGGCAGCGGCGTAGCGAGGTTGAAAGGTTTCCAGGGCAGTGGTGCCCCTCCCCCACCCCACCTGCTTTTTCCCCACCCCCTCCCACTATGGCCAAGCGCCTCTTGCCTTCCTTCCCCCCCCCCCCCATATCTCTTTATCATTCCCGGAATGAGCAGCAACCCCAATCTACTGCTTGCGCCAGCGTCGGCTCGTCCCCTGATGTCAGAAGAATATTTTATTTATTTATTTATTTACTCATTCATTCAATTTTCTATACTGTTCTCCCAGGAGCTCAGAACAGTTTACATGAGGTTATTCAGGTACTCAAGCATTTTCCCTGTATGTCCCAGCGGGCTCGCAATCTAGACGGCTCTTCCCCTGGTGTCAGAGGAAGAGACAACACTGGCGCAAGCAGCAGGTTGAGGTTGCTGCTCATGCCGCAAACTTGAAAGAAGTACGAGGGAAGGGAAGGGCTGCGAGCACGCAGTAGTGGGGGGGAGGTGTTAAGGAGCAGGGCAGAGAGGAGGATGGGTACAGGCACCCCCTCCAAGATGTCACCCTGGACAGAGCGCCCCTTCCTTACTACGTCAATGATTCCGGGGACTGCATGGCCAGAGCTATGATAATGCCAGCAACACGGCTGGTAAATATACAGGACTTCAGGAACGAATTAAAGATGAAAGCCCTCTGGCTGACTTTGTTCCATGCGCTGCACATCCTTTAAATTTGGTTGGCTCGTGTGCTGCAGAATGTTGTCTGAAACTAATTCCTTTTTTTGAGCTTTATGCAAGAATCTCTACAATATCTTTGGCTTCAACTTGGACCGGAGGGGTTTTCATTTCCCATCGCCAAAACTGCAACCGCAGCCTGGCACTTAAAAGCCCGTCTTCAACCAGATGGTCAGCTACAGTTGATGTGACAAGGACTTTGGGCCCAATTCACTAACCTGCCCAATCGTGACCGATCCGCGTCTAATCCGTGGCAGGCCGACCAATTCACGACAGGACAATATTCAAATGGGGCAATCGGAGGAGGAACGCCACTCCCCCCCCCCCACCAACCGCACGGATCGCTACTGAGTAATCCCGACGCATGCGCAGACCATCTTCTTTGCCTGTAGATGGTTTGCGCATGTGTTTGCTGTCCGTGCTTTTTTATTTTTTTTACCTTACTTTTACTCGCGAGCCCGTGGTTTTAACCCGTGGGTTAAAACTATGGGTTTGCGCTGCAGGGAAGGGAGGCAGAGCAGGAGAGTCGGGTCTGAGCAGGGCAGCAAAAAGGCAGGAGAATCGGGGCTGAGAGTAGGGTTTTTGCACAAGCGATTGGTCCTCAGCAGTCGCTTGTTTTTGGATCGGCCAGCCCAGTCAGTGTGCCTGGATTTTGTTATTGAATCGCGTCCTTCCTACTTTGCATGCCGTTTCCCCTCATTTGCATGCACGGATTGGAATCGGATCGGCACAGAGGTTAGTGAATCGGGTCGAAGGAATATCGGGTCGCAAAGAGGTCGCAATCCGATTGATACACGATCGGTTTGCTTAATAAATCTAGCCCTTTAAGATATGGCTACAAAGTCATTCAGGATGCATTGACTAAAATAACTATTATTAGTGGACATCCCAAAGCAGCTCAGTAAGAAGCACAGCTGGAAACTGCAATTATGACTGCCAGGTGGGATACCATCCTGAAAAGAATCAACTCTACAAGCAAAGTTGAAAGGAGAAGTTGAAAGGGGACAGGTTTAGAACAAATGCTAGGAAGTTCTTTTTTACCCAGAGGGTGGTGAACACATGGAACAAGCTTCCGGAGGAGGTGATAAGCCAGAACTCTGTACAGGGGTTCAAGGTAGGTTTGGATAGGTTCCTGGAGGATAAGGGGATAGAGGGGTATAGATAGAACTTGAGGTAGGTTATAGAAGTGGTCAGAAACCACTTCACAGGTCGCAGACCTGATGGGCCACCGCGGGAGCGGACCGCTGGGCGGGATGGACCTCTGGTCTGACCCAGTGGAGGCAACTTCTTATGCTCTTATGTTCTTATGTTCAAAGCTTTGCAACAGGTACAATTTCTACTGTATACAACTCACTAATTGACTTCATTGAACTAATAAGAAATGACTTTGAACATATGAAACAGAGGCAAAAAAAGACTAACAACAGAAAGTTACGGGGTGGACAGCCAAAGAAGCAGAAACAGGAAAAGGATGTTTTTGATAAGCCTGCAAATCCAGAAATGAAGTGCTCAGGATGAGAAGCATTTGTTAATGAAACACATTACATATGTCATCTGCGACTCTCTAGTGCAGGAACTCCTATGATGAAACAAAGCTTGGTGAAATCTGGATTCCTGACAGTTTAAATTCTTTGAATATTTGTGAAGTTCGTGCAGCTGCAGATAATTGTAAAGGAACACTACAAGCAGGACTTAGAGGAAGACTTTACAGATGAGTTTTGCTGATTCAGTTCAATGATTATGCATACATCAGCAGTGACCACGTACAAGAAGCTTAGAGACAGTGGCGTACCAAGGGGGGGCGGGGGGGGGGGGCGGTGCGCCCCGGGTGCCAGCCCTAAGGGGGTGCTCCCGGCCTTACTGTTCAGTCCTCCACTCCACTCAACTGGTTCACACACTGAGTGGGTCTTTGGGTGTTGTTTTGGGATCTCTTCCAGTGGTTTATCTCCTTCTGGTCCAAGGAAGGAAACTTTGTTATCCTTAGCATTGACCTACAGAATATGTTTGTAACAGCGCTGCTTGTGTGGCATTAGGCTATGTAGTGATCGAAAGAAAAAAACAGACCTTTGCACATTTTTGCACTATATGGTGGGTGTATGAGGAGATTCACATTTCCTGCACAGCTAAGTCCATGTGAAGTTACCTTGTGCTGTATTTGACATCTAGCAAGGTCTCTGTTTGAAAGGAAAGATCTAAACTTAAAAATGAAGTGGCCAGAAGTTATGGTAAAAGCAGATAGTGTAGCTGGTTTTAAGAAAGATTTGGACAAATTCCTGGAGGAAAAGTCCATAATCTGTTATTAAGACATGGGGGAAGTGTCTGCTTGCCCTGGATCGGTAGCATGGAATGTTGCTACTCTTTGGGTTTTGACCAGTTATTAGTGTCCTGGATTGGCTACTATGAGAATGGGCTACTATGAGAATGGTCTGACCCAGTTAGGCTATTCTTATGTTATGTTCTCATCTGTAGGGGCCTTTGTTTTCACTTCTTTTTTTAAATTTTATTTTTTTTCTGGGAACTTATCAGTGTTTTTTATAATGGGAACAAAAATGGAAGAGAATTAATGTGTGTGGGATGAGGGGGTAACTAATTTCTTCAGCTAAATAATTCAATCCACTTCCAACAGACATAGGAGAACTCACGCACCATTCACACACCCTCCAACCAAAAACGTCAAAAGAATAAGGCCCAAAATGCATTTGCATTACTGGCAATTGAGAACAAATTTACAATCTCCTTGGATTTTGATGATGCCATTGAAGATATTACCAGAAGAAAAGAAATAAGAAAGCTACTGTAAAAGTTTCATATGAATAATGTTTGCAATTATAACTTAATAAATGTTTTGCAATTATACTGCAGTTTAATAAATGTTTTAGATTTATTTCTTCAATTCGGTCACAAATTCCAGTTTGCTAAAGTTAAAATGAACTAATTGGCTGTAAAGAATGACATACTGGTCTGTATATGGATATGGGAATTTAAAATGCTATTGTATTGGTTTATCATTGTACGGTATTGCACGGGATATTTAACTTGCCCCTGTGAAACCATGTGGACATCCCATCTGAATGATAAATCGAGGTTGCAATACACTTTTGTATATGTATGGGAAAGGGTTCAGATTATGGGAAAGGGTTCAGAATTTAAAGTCCTAGACAAGTAGGTGGGAAGGGGAGGAAGGGGGAGATTTAGTTTAGGGTTGCCTTATTGTTGCGTGGAAGAAAAACTGTACACTGGCACTAGCACTGGTGATCTTTGTAGTTTGTTTTGAATTTTTAAATAAAGAGAAAAAATTCAAGTGTAAATAAAGACGTAAATAAGAAAGCAAACAGGTAAATAAATAAATGGAATCATGGGCAGGTCCAGGAATGTTAATTTTTTTTCCTGTTTGTATTTACTGATGTAAATTAATTGTCAAATTGTAAAAAAAAAAAAATGACATTTTATTTTACCACTTACTAATGCCACTCGGATTTTACCATAGGTTCTACTGTATTAATGTAGACCTAGTTACTAATAATTAAGGTTAACAGTAAAATAACAAGTCTTAACAGTAGCCCATTCAGATAAATTTTCCTACTAGGGATGTCTGTCCAAACATACGAGTAGGTATAAATATATGTTTATGCTTATAAAAAACTTTATATACCGCATAACGGCCTAAAAAGATCCAAGCGGTTTACAATGCATAAATCACATTCATCAAGAAAAAAACTCCTTTAAAATTAGAAAAGGAAAGATTAAGAGCAAAAGTTTTTAAAAAAATTTTTTTCTTCATAAATATTATAACAAACTGCATCTGCATAAAAACCATTCTAATGACAAAACAGTAAAACATTCAAATCTCAATGACCCATAATTTATACAGACAGCTTAAAATTCTCCATTACAAATCAACCATTATATAAACACAAATCACCGTCCCTAACTCCGTTCTAATTTGGGAAAGCCAATTGAAAAAAATTGTGCTTTTAAGCGTCTTTTAAAATTTATATATGTGCTGTCTATGCCATTATTCTAATGATTTATGCTCATAATTGGTATGTACGTTAGCATGTACCTTAGGGCTCCTTTTACAAAGGTGCGTTAGGGCCTACGCTAAAATGCCATGCGGGCTAGCCGCTACCGCCTCCTCTTCAGCAGGCAGTAGTTTTTGGGGTAGCGTGCGCCATTGCACGCGCTAATCCGGTGTGTGCGCTAAAAACGCCAGCGCACCTTTGTAAAAGGAGCCCTTAGTATTTATCGAAAAATGGACCACCACCTTCAAACTGAAATTAAACACAGCGAAAACAAAACTCTTTTTTGGCAAGCCCCAATGACAAAATTACGAGAACATCGCTAAAAATCAACAACCACGAATACCCAATATCCAATACCATAAAAATACTGGGTATCGCTCTAGATACTTATCTAACCATGGCTGACCACACAAACCTACTGGTGAAAAAATGTTTTTACACGCTATGGAAACTAAGGACCATAAAAAAATACTTCGATCCAACATCCTTCAGGTTGCTGGTGCAATCGCTGATCCTATCCCTCCTTGACTACTGTAACATCATCTACCTGGGTATTCCAAAAAAAACAGTAAAAAAATTGAGATTAGTACAAAACACCGCTGTTCGCCTAATCATCGGAATGAGAAAAAAAGACCACATCAGCCCCTACTACAAAAAACGGCACTGGTTGCCAATGGAGGCGCGAATACTATTCAAATTTGCATGTATCTGTTTCAAACAAGTCTGGGGACTAGCACCTTCCTACCTGCAAACTCACTTTGTTCTGCACAACCCCACACGAACTACGAGACAAAAACATCTTTGCCTACCCAAAGATCTCAGGCTGCAGATACAAATCCTTCCTGGATAGAACCTTCAGGTTCCAAGCGAATAGACAAGAAGTCTGGTTGCGAAACTGCATAAATGAACCCAAACTGACTTTCAATGCATTCCGAAAAGCAATAAAAACCGCCCTATTCGACAAATTCATTGACTAAAGCAGACCTCCCTTAAACTAAAACAAACCCCCTGTAAACGCTATTCAATCTCCCAGGAAGCTCCAATTTTTATGTATTCTTTACCCATGGAACTTAAATTAGCATGTACCTTATTTATGTAACTTTTCTATTTTAGGCTCCTTATCGTTCGCTGACTGTCCAGCCTTCTTACAATGTGAACCGCCTAGAAGTCGCCTGACTATGGCGGTATAGAAAAATAAAGTTATTATTATTATTATCTATTTAGGGGAAGGGGGTGCAGTTTTCAACATGCTTTTTCAGCTGGGTTAGCACGTTTAGCTACATAAATCTTTCAAATACTGTCCCCAAATTTTGCTGCTCAGCCCCAACCAGCTCCCAAGTGCGATGGATTCTAGGAAACTGCAGCAACTACGGCAGATGATGAAGGATCAGTTTTGTGTTCAGGGCTCTGGTGACGGCTATTATCCAAGAAGAAGTCGGGGATTAATGCAGTTATGGTGCGCTTCATCTTTAAACTCATTGCTGGAAGGTAAAAATTTAAGATGCATTTACCATACCTGGTGCCTAGCTTCTGATTGTCAGAGGGTGTCCACTTAACTTAGAATAATATCATTTATATTAATACCAAGAATTTTTTTTTTATCCCATCTTTCATTATTTTCCATTTGCAAGATCCATTTCAGCGTTGGCAGTACAGTGTGCGTGTGTAGGAGTTGTTGCTTTGAAACGCCAGGCAATTGTAGTAAATATATCTTGGTCTGCCACTTAGAATGCTCCCCTACTGAGATAAAGACTACTTATTCCCCCGTTTGATACAGCCTGCTAAGCCACCTACGCTGCTCTAAACTTGACATGGCAAAACTTTTGTGAAAATTTGTTTCAACCTCCTGCAGCACTGGGGGGACTATGTTACAGTCAAAACAGCGTGAGCCGTGTGCCTGGTAAGGGAAATTAAACTGACAGAGTGAACGAAATTAGATCAATTTCCAACTTTTGTAGATGGTAGAAATACATTCTCACTGTTCTACTGAGGATATCCTTTGCTGACAGGCAATTCCAGGGGCTTCTCACGAGAGTAGCTCATAAATTAAGAAAAGGTATCAGGACATCAAATGGGTCGGTAATTCATTTTTTTTATTGAAATGTTTCCTCTGGAAACTTGAAATTGTTCTGCCACAAAGCATTCTCTAGCATCAAGTATATGTGCAGGATGTGACTTAGCCATCAGTTAAAATAAGGGGACTAAAGGGAAGGGAAAATAATTTTTTTTTTTTTTAAACATATAAATCAAACATCTTGACTACAGGGGTTATGTTTGCATACAACTCACCTCATTTAGCAGAGACGTGCTTTCATTTGCATTTTTCAGGCTACAGGGTATTGTGCAATTATGCATCAAGATGCGGCGTTGCTTACTTTGCAGGTGGGCTTTGACCTGGGCAGGGTGCACATTTACACTTGTAGACAATCTAAGTGCTCTTTAATCTAAGTGCTCTTTTTTTTTTTTTTTTTGCAATCTAGACACATATATTTACACCAGCTCTGTGGCTGGTGTTAGTGTTCGAGCCTTAAATCTAGGCACGTTTTCGGCCACTTACTCTAGTATTCATAGGCATAGGCTTCAAATAGGCATTTTCCTAGTACCTATATCTAGGTTCTCTTTTACAGAATTACTCTTATTGGGTGCAGTTCATTATAGGGTGCTAAAACAAGTGCCCATTCTATAACAGCTATATTGCACATAGTTACCATTATAGCATTTTGGTACTTAACTCTAGGCATGATCACTTATGCTATATCAAGGGCTGGTATAAATGTTTATGCCCAAACACTGGCAGTTACATGCATGACTAATTGCATGGCATGCCCCTGACCAACCCATCTCTCCATATCCTCATCTGTCCAAAGCTATAGAAGACGTACATCAGTCTAACGACAAATTAGTGCCTTATAGTGCTTGTTGATCCAATTATGAGTATTCAATCCCAGTTTAGCGCCCCATGTAAATGACCCCTGCATGTCCAGCTGAGCACCCAATTTTTCATGCCCTTTATAGAATTTGAAGGATAGTGTACTTGATTGCACAAATAGTGCACTCGGGGGTCAATGGTGGTTGGCATGTTACTAGCTGCCATGAGCATTATTCACAGGTATTCAATGCCGGACCATGTCTAGCTAACAGCGGATAAGTTAATATTCAGAACGTATAGGTTAGGACTGACTTATATGCAGTCGTATTTTTGTGGTTACCCTGGCCACTTAAGTGCTGAATATTGACACTTAAGTGGCCACATGCTGACTCTGCCCTAGAATGGTTATTTATTTATTCAAATTTCTACACTGTTCTCCCAAGGGAGCTCAGAAAGGTTTGCATAAATTTATTCAGGTACTCAAGCATTTTCCCTTGTCTATTCTGGTGGGCTTGCAATCTATCTAATGTACCTGGGGCAATGGGGGAATTGGGTGACTTGCCCAGGGTCACAGGGAGTACTGTGGGTTTGAACCCACAACCTCAGGGTACTGAGGCTTCAGCTTTAACCACTGTGTCATGCTCTCTTCCCCCCCCCCTTCCTTCCCTTTCACTTGGATGCTAATTGCTAATTTTCAGTGGAGATTACCACTGCTGCTGAAAATTAATGGCTAGCCCCGAACAGGTGATTTAACCGGTCAGCAGCCATTTCTGACTGGTTAAATTGTTTTGAATATCGACCAGACTGTTGCTCAATAGAGTTCACTATTGTGCAATAGGACATCTAATGATCACGTAGTGTACATTCTTGAGTAATAATGTCCTCCATCGAGTGTGCACTATTGACAGTACATTAGGAAAAAAAACAATATTCTTGATTTTTCCTGCCATTTTGGCTTTATGATGATATGAAATGACAAGGGACATATTGCCAACATTTCGCGTATCATTTCAAATAAATGCATATCCCTAGTTACATCTCTAACTTCTGTACTCAGCAGATTAAATGGGCCTTTTTGGTCCTTCTCTGTTATCATTTACTTCGTCACTTTAAAAACTGCACAAATTGGCAAAGCTGCCTCTGACGTTATAGTAAATTGAACAACATCAAAAATGGTGGCCAAACCACCCAAAAATGATGCTTGAGCCCAAGTTCAGTTGGATGGTCCAGGCTTGCACTGGCAACTGAGATAAGTTCGGTAACAAACTAAAGTGGCTTTTTATTTATTCATTTATTTAAAAACATTATACTGCATACCCTTTCTTGGGAAACCCAGTCAAGACGCGGACATAAATAATTCATTCAGCAGTGACGTCATTCAGCTTATGCGGAAGCTTGTAGCGTTTTGGAACCACATTGAGAAGCAGACTCTCAACAGATTATTCCTTTTGGCTTTTATTACCTGTATTCTGGCGCCATCTACTGGGCTTCATTTATACACCCCTGAGGAAGGCTTTTATAGACGAAACACGGACCCAGCACAAAAAATATTGAAAGACTCTTTGTTAGGCCTGCATAATTTTGTGTATATGTTACATATGTACCAGTTATTTATATATATATTTTCAATAAATTGATTGTCCATGAAGTTGGTTGACTGTGTCCCTTCCCCACTCCTTTTTCTGGTTTACATAACTAAAAGAACACAGTTAAAAACAGAACAACAATAGAAATAATCAGTTAAACAGGAGTCTTGTTCATTATCGAAATTAACCAGACAAATTGCTCCACCAACTAAGAACAGCCATGGTTAAGTGTCAAGGATCACACTGACTGTATTTATGGGTATATGACAGTTAAATCTCAGAGTCAGAAGCAAAGCATGACTGCACAGAACTCATGGACCCCAAGGGACTAGTTTTCTAAGACAAGTTAACAATGAAAAAGTGCTCTGAACCTACTTTCCCATCTCCAGGGTGCTCAGTGTTTAGAACAGTGGAGAAATGGGTACTAAACTTCAAGCCTGAATTTACAGTGGCTATTGAAGGAAGTTGCTGTATTAAATTACCCAGGCTCCTCATGAATTTGAAAGCTCCCTAGTTATTTACAGATAATTTATCTTATCCATAATAAAATCAAAAAACTTGTAACCCATTGCAAGGGCGTCTTGATACATAACTTGTAAGATGTCACCCCTGTTCATTATCACAGTAAATATTTCATTGCCTGGGAGCTGTCCCCTCCTCCGCCCATAATTTTCAGTGTGCATTGCCAGGATAAAGCAGCTCTTAATATGAGGCTGGCCTAGGGAAGCAAAAAGAAAGCAGCACAAAGGAATGCCACTGAAAATGCATTAATTGCGGGTTGCCTTGTTTGCTGTACTTATTTCTTTGACCACAGTGCAAATATTTCCCATGCACTGTATGGGTTTAGTCCACTGAGAATGGTATAAATATGCAAACTGATATGTGATATCTCAAATATAAATAACCATAGCTGCAACTAGTGTGATGTGTTCCGCCCCAAATTGTACGAAAGGAGGCACTGGAACCAATGTGATTGGACAGATGTGGCTTTGCAGGCTTGGTGAATCAAGCATAAAGTGTCACATATTTCTGAGATAATTTGCCCCTCAGCATTTAAGAGGATGGGAATTAATATACTGCCTTTCTGTAGCTACTATCAAAGTGGTTTACATGTATGCAGGTTCTTATTTTGTACATGGGGCAGTGGTATAAGAATGCCCTGAGTCACAAGGAGCTTCAGTGAGAATTGAACTTGATTGCCCAGGTTCTTAGGCTACTGCACTAACCATTAAGCTATTCCTCCATTCCATTATTGATGTTGCTTTAAAACAGGGGTGCCCAAAAGGTCGATCGCGATCGACCAGTAGATTGTGAAGGTAACACGAGTTGATTGCGGAGTCCATCCCAGGCTCTGTGATAGACTCGCGTTGCCTTCATGTTCTACCTGCTTCCCGACGTGGTAAACAGGACGCAGAAGCACCAAGTTGACCAGTCTTACTCCCCCCTCCAATGTAAATTCTGACATCAGAGGAAGTTCCGGGCCAGCCAATCGCTGCATGGCTGGCCCGGAACTTCCTCTCTGATGTCAGAATTGACGTTGGGGTGGAAGGCTGGTCAGCCTGGCGCTTCTGCATCCTGTTTACTGTGTCAGAAAGCAGGGAGAACTCAGAGCAGTGGTTTGGGAGCCTGTTTCCCAATGTCAGCGGCGGCGGCTTGGGGGAGGGCATGGAGAAAGACAAAGAATGAAAGGGGGCAGGCAGGGAGACGGAAAGAAGGGGGGGCAGGGAGACAGAAAGAAAGACAGACAGACAGAAAGAAGGGGGGCAGGGAGAGAGGAAGATAACATTGGGGGAGGGAATGAGGTCTGGAGGAGAGGAAGCATACAGGAGGCTGAAGGAAGGGAAGAAATATTGGATGCACCGTCAGAAGAAGAAAGTGCAACCAGAGACTCATGAAATCACCAGACAACAAAGGTAGGCAAAATTATTTTATTTTCAATTTAGTGATCACGGTACACGATCGGTTTGCTTTGTGAATCTAGCCCTTAGGGGGAATTGGATCTAAATCTGAAGATGTTAATCTGTTCAATAATTTCTCAAAAGCAATGTTGTTTAAGGGGTTAAAAGCCCATGTTAAACTAGTCATATAAAGGGTCTCACCTACAGCTTATGACATTAAAATCAGAGCTCATGAATTTTAAAAAGAAATATTAAAATTGTATTTTACTTTCCAACCACAGGCACACAATTTTGGGGACTTGACTTCTAAATTAATAGGAGGGCTTTACAGGCTTCCAGTAATTTTTGCTCTAATGCATTTTTTTTCAAGTCTTGGCAAGAGTAGCAACCATTAAATCAATGCTGATATTTCAGCAAAACAAAATACATATCTACTTGTAACCGGCTTTGTCTGGCACTGAATGATTTTCTGTCAGTTAGTATCAAACTGTGGGTGAAAGGACTTCCAGCTGACATTTAGCAGTATTAAACTACAAAATAACCAGAAGCAAACCACTCAGTGAGATATAAACAGTGGGAGTTCACACAGCTATCCCTGGCCTTAAGGACGTTGTTACTCCTTTTTACACTTCCTCTAAAGCCCTTTTGGAATGGTCTATATTTGGAATTAGAGGACCATATGGCCACAGTAACACAGTAAATGATGGCAGATAAAGACATGAAGGATCCAACAAGGCGTGCATGTTACAACCCTCTATGCCCTGTTTAAAGCGTGAAGGTCATTTGATCTTTTTGGATATCGTGCTCTTTCTATGTAGTTATCCTCTGCATTTATCTCATGTGTTTTATTTATTTGGATTTTGCTCACATCTGCCTCAGTGGTAGCCCAAGGTGAGTTATATTCAGGAATACTTGGTATTACCTGTCTCTAAGGGGTTATAATCTAAGGGACACTTTTACTAAGCTGTGCTAAAACATGAACTTAGGGCTCCTTTTACAAAGCCGCGCTAGGGCCTTAACGCATGGAATAACGCATGCTAAATTGCCGCAGGCACTAGCTGCTACCGCCCCCTTTTGAGCATGCGGTAGATTTTTGACTAGCACGCACTAATCCGGTGCGTGCCCTAAAACGCTTAGCGCACCTTCGTAAAAGGAGCCCTTAGAGTGTCCTTATACAGGCTTTTCTCACGTGATAAGCGCAGTTAATGGGTGGCTGTCAAAAAAAGCCTTTTTTTCCCCTGAATTTACTTTATTTCTGGCCATGCAAAAATGGTAGCATCAGTGCACAGTCATTTGAAAAATTACCACAGGAGCACTTACCTCCTTCTATGTAGGAGCTGCTAACTTAAAGGCGCTTATGTTATGGACCCTCTAACCAATTAACACAGTGGTAATATCAATATGCTAGCTGGTCCTGATTCTATAAACGGCCTCTTACTCCTTGGCGCCGTTCAGCGAGATTGTTAATCAACCTGTAGACACCATTTATAGCATCGTGCCTAGCAATGCCTAAGCATTCTTAGGCACTGGTAGGCATTGAATCATTAGGTGCACTGTCGTTTAGGCCAGGATTTTCTTGGCTTAAATGAGTGCGTCTAAGGTAGGTGCCTACTGGCAATCCACATCCAAATTCTGCCCTAAATCTGTCCCTAACCAAGTGTAATTGCCAGCATGTACTGGTAGACGCCTTGATGTAGACGCCTACCTTAAAGTGGTAAGCACCTACCGACAAATTAATTTTTTTTATTGGTTTTTAATTGTTTTTTTTAATGGTGCTTTCAATGATCACTGTTGATTAATCCAATAAAAAATACTTAGGCACCTAGATCAGCTAGGCATGCCAATCTAGGCGCTTAACTGTAGGCGTCTTTTATAGAATCAAGGCCTCTCTGGCCAATATTCAAAGCGAGTTAACCTTACAGGAATGGCCACCGACTGGTTAGTTCACTTATCAGCAGCTATCCAGTCATTTTCAGTGGCGCTTAACTGATAATCTTTTCCGAAAATGAACGGTTAGCACCAAAGTGCAAGCCAGCTATATCAGGGGCGTTTGGGGGGGGCAGAATCCAGTTGACTCCCAATCGTCAGAGCTAATCAGTCATGATGAGACCACATGAAAAGCTGTTCTGTCTTTATGCGTTAACAAATGGCCTGTTAGCGCTGAACATCGAGTTGACCGGGCATGTGCTAGCTGCCTTTAAAAATACAGATATTCAATACTGGCAATTGGGTATGGCCTGGCATTGAATATCCAGGTTCAAAGCTGCCCATTGCCAGCTGAATATCGGGGATGGGGGGCTTAGTGTACGCAGATGGCAAAAACTAATGTGGAATGCTTTAGCCCCTCCATTGCCCTTTGCTGTGCCATCTGCGTACACTAAGCACCCCCCACCCCCCTGATATTCAGCTAGCAATGGGCAGCACAGTTAATGTAAGCCTGGTTAACTCAATATTCAGAGCTAACAGGCTTAATTGTTTAATAAGCTTAATCAGTGCCAATAATTACTACTACTACTTCTATTTGACACTTCTATAGTGCTGAAGGGCGTACACAGTGCTGTACATTTTGATATTAAATAAACAGTCCCTGCTGTCAATTAATAACAAAATTAATGCTAATTAAAAGCTGCATGCACAACTTGGAAAATTCTATAAAGTGCTGGGCGTCAGTTCAAGTACACTAATCTGAAAAGGGGGCAGGGCAAGGGGAGGAGCATGGGTGGATCATGGGCATTTCTAAAATTTAGGCGCAGTTATAGAATACGCCCAATTTGTGCGCAAGTTAGGCACAAGTATTTAGGCCTGGTTTTTCTTGGCTTGAAAGGGTATGCATAAAAGCTATGACACATACTGACGCCTAGCGCAGTTCTATAAGGTGCACATACCTTTTTTAGAATCGTGTTAAGCGCTGTTCTAGTCAGCGCTGATTTTTTTGAGCTCCATATATAGAATATGGTCCTATGTGTATCCTGCACTTTCTGCAGCTATGCCTGTACTCGTAATGCATTCAACTACTTTTCTATACAATAGTAACATGTTAAGTGACGGTAGATAAAGGCCCGAATGGTCCATCCAGTCTGCCCAACTGTACACGCTCTATAAATTAATGATTTAATTTAAATTGTCCTTTTTCTTAGATATTTCTGGGCCAGAAACCCAGAGCTCTGCCCGGCAGTGTGCTTAGGTTCCATCTACTGCAGTCTCCGTCAGAGCTCACTCCATCCCATCTAAACCATCCCAACCGTTGAAGCCCTCCCCAGCCCATCCTCAATTGAATGGCCATCCAAGTCTGCCCAGTATTGGCCTTAGTTCTTCATTATTTACTGATTAGAAATCCTTCATGTTAATCCCATGCTTTTTAGAACTCTTTCACTGTTTTCTTCTCCACCAGCTACCTGAGGAGCACATTCCAGGCATCATCCACCATCTCCGTAAAGAAGAATTCCCAACATTACTCTTGAATCTACCACCCCTCAACCTCAAATTATGCCCTCTGATTTTTGCCATTTTCCTAAATAACCACATGAGAACATGCATTACGTTTTGCATCTGAGATGTGGTAAGTGCAAAACTTGATTACACCTTAGTGAACCACCCCTTTGTAGAAATATTACAGTGTGCTGTTTTGTCCCTAAGGGGGTAATTTTGTAAGTGCTTTTGAAAATTACCCTCTCTGTGACGAAGCTGACCACCTCTGGCATTTCCCCCCAGTTTCAAAGCTAGATCACAGTTCCTTGTTCCTGTCTGACCAAGACCACTTCACTCTATGCAAAAAAAAACCCACTTAGGGAATTCAAAGATGCTCTCAATGCTAGTAATCCC
Source organism: Geotrypetes seraphini (assembly GCF_902459505.1). Classification (NCBI taxonomy): domain Eukaryota; kingdom Metazoa; phylum Chordata; class Amphibia; order Gymnophiona; family Dermophiidae; genus Geotrypetes; species Geotrypetes seraphini. The sequence continues at coordinate 76,630,208 of NC_047093.1, forward strand.
TTTGAAATAATCAAGATAACTTGGCAACAAATAAAAATATATTTATTTTTATTCTTGTATAATTTAATAAGTGTACTCTCAGGGCTCCTTTTATCAAAATGCGCTAGCGGTTTAACGCGTGTAATAGCGCATGAGCAGGCGGTAGATTTTAGGAAGAAAAGTCACACGCGTTAACCCCGCTAGCGCGGCTTGATAAAAGGAGCCCTCAGTGTGGTAGTGAAAGCTAACGGGACACTGGAAAAAATCCAGAGTTCCAGGCTTAAACATATTAAGCGGGCTCTTTTTTTCAAACCCTGCTACACACCATCATGGGTGAACACTGTGCGTGATTTAAATTATATAGTGTAAAACACATAATAGTGACAGCGTTCCATAAAAATCTTATTTTTATCTTTTACTTGTCGCCAATTTATCCAAATTAAGTGCTCAAAAACTGGCGCGGATTACAGTAGTTATCTCAGTGTTGTTCTCCAAATTTCATAAATTGGCACCACTATATATTCGCGGTTAGAATCCTGGTGTCTCATTAATGCCGGTTTCCGGGCACTACCAAGACCACTTGGCATTCTTCCTATTCCACTCAGGTTCTCAGGCAAGTTACAAAGTTATACTTTCAAAGTGTATTCTGTCACTTTAATTAGTACACACCCTGCCTCTCCCTCTTCTTGCACAGTGTAGTGCCATTTACTTGCCCTGGGAACCTGGATTGTCACAGGACATCTTTTATTGGCGTCTTCACTGCTAGCCAAAGGGTGAGGCATTATCTTTGTTAGACTATTCAACCTGCCTCCGTGTCCTATGACATATCCTTCTTTCTGCCAGGTACTGTAATATGTGTTTTGTTTTGCAGCAGCCAAAAATAACAGGAAGAATGATGTTTGCCTGGGGAGTGGGGGAAGGGGGAAGGTCGGCATGTAGAACCCCCAGCAGGACACAAGATTTCACAAGACTCTCATATGCATAAAGGCGAGACTGTCAGGAAAAGAGTATTTTTCAATCCTCTTCCTAGCTGGTTAGTTTGAACATGTATAGATCTCTTGTGATATGCTCCATGGAGCAAAAAATTAGATATTTGAGGGGGGAGGGGGAGGGAATAAAGATCCTGATATTCAGTGAGGCTTCTTTGGGTTTGAACACCTCCTGCCCAGATAAGTGCTGCTCACTGAGGCTATGGCTAGATTTTCAGTAGCGCTATCCAGATAATGTTGTTAAAATCTCTACTGACTAAACTGGCACTATCTAAGTAGTGTTGGGCCAGTCCAGAGGCGGAGCCAGTGTAGAGTCAGAAGTTATATGGGTGCTTCTAATATTCAGCACCAGTATTCAGATGGCTAGGGTTACCAGATTTTCCATATGTAAAATCCAGACCCCCCTACAACCGCCCCCAGGTCCACCCAGTTCCACCCACCACCGCTCTATTAGGCCCACACCACACCCCCTAGCCCCGCCCCTCAACCTGCTTGTCTCGGTAGGGAGTTGAATCCATGCATGCGTGGATATGAAGCAGTGATGTCACGCCCACGTGCGTGTGACATCACCACATTGCATCCACACATGCACCCCCTGACACGATTTGCTTTTCAAAACCCGGACAAAAGTGCCGGGTTTTGAAAAGCCGTCTAGAACCTTAAGCAATTCTCCCGGCCCCAGCACTGTTTTTTCTTTAGCTGGAGGCTTCTGTGTTTAAGTTGGTTTTGAAGTACTTGGACACTAAAGCTTATAAAGCACTTACCTGGAACCTGCATTAGGCAGGCTTAGTGAAAGGAACTTAAAACACAAACAGTTTGTTAAAGAAGCACAATTTCTCTGCTTGCTGGGAAATCCTGAAAGCTACCCAGGATTTTCCCTGGTGTTTGTTTTGCGGCACTAGAGTGCATTAAGGTGCTCTGGCACATCCTGATCATTAAAATTAGTTTTTAAAATTGCTGGAAGTGAGCATTTTGTTGTTTTTGCTTTTGTTTTTCTTTCAACCCTGCAGGGCTAACTCCCTAATGAGTAGGGTGCCTGGATCATTTCTTGCTGTGATCACCAGGAGTGCTGTTGACCTGTGTCCTTGGAACCTCGGTGGCTACAAGGCACCTCAGTTAATTCAGTAATAGGCTAAATTGGCGCTGATAATCAGCACTCAGCACCTCTTGATACTAATTGGAGTTAATTGCAAATTAGTCATCTAATATGGTAGATGTGATTCTATAACAGTTAGGTACAGAGGGCTAGATTCACAAAGCAAACCGATCGTGTTCTGATCGGTTTGTGACCCCTTAGCGACCAAATTCCCCTCCGGCCCGATTCACTTACCTCGCTGCTGACCATCCTCCGATCCGCGCATGCAAATGAGGGAAGGGACATTCAAAAGTAGGGAAGGCAGCGATTCACAAAACAATCAATCTGATCCAACTGGGCTGGCCGATCAACTCCAAAAGCGACTGCTGGGGACCAGTCATTCGGTGGTTTCTGAATGCATATCCTGCTTTCTGCCCCAACTCAAGCACAAAAATCCTGCTCTCTGCCCTGAAGTCCTGCTGCCCTGCACTGCCCTTCCCCGCCTTGCGAGCCCGTGGTTTTAACTTTAGGCATCTTTATAGAATCAGGGCCTAAGTGCTGATTTTATAAAGGTTGCTTAGCACTGAGCAACTTTCATAGAATAATGCTTGGATTCCTGTGTCCCTGAAACCTGGTGTAAATCCTTGCATCCAACTGATGCCAGCTGAGCGAGTAAATCCAAGAATTCTATAACATTGCACCTAATTCTGGGAATTCCCCTGACCTGCCCATGCCCCTCCCATGGCCACACCAAAGAGGTCAAGGCAGATAACTTTATGCAATGTCACCTCAGTAACAACTATACAAAAATAGACAAATATACCCCCTCCCTTTTTACTAAACCGCGATAGCGGTTTTTAGCACAGGGAGCAGCGCTGAATGCCCCGCGCTGGTCTCAATGCTCATAGGCTCCCTGCGCTAAAAACCACTATTGCGGTTTAGTAAAAGGGGCCATTCACTTACCTCTCTGCCGACCATCCTCCGATCCGCGCATGCAAATGAGGGTAACGGCGTGCAAAGTAGGCAGGGACGCGATTCACTAACCAAAACCCTGCAACATCGACTGGGCTGGCCGATCACAAATAAGCGACTGCTGAGGACCAGTCGCTCAAGCCCTTTCTGACTGCCCTGCCTTCTGCCGGCCTGCTCTCTGCCCTGTCAGCCCCGATCTCCTGCTGCCCCGAATGCCTCCTGCAGCCCCGACTCTCCCGCTGCTCTGATCTGCCTGCCCCGAATGCCTCCTGCAGCCCTGACTCACCCACTTCCCCGATTCTCCCGCTGCCCCGGATTTCCTGCCTGGCCCGAATGCCTGTCTGCCCCGACTCTCCCACCCTTCCCCGCAGTGCAAGCCTGTGGTTAAAACCACAGGCTTCAAAAGAAGTTTAAAAAAAAAAAAATCTGTAACGGGCCCAGAGGTGCAGGGCAAGAGCAGACCATCTACAGATGGTCTGAGCAAGCGCTGGGATCACTACAGAGCAATCCGGGCAGGCAGTTGGGGGCGTGATTCTGATCACCCTCTTTTGCATGAGGGCGATTCGTGAATCAGCCCTCCCGGACATGGATCGGATCCGATCCCTCATGGATCGGATCGGATCTGTGTCCTTAGTGAATCTAGCCTTAGTGAATCTAGCCTTATGTGTTTTATTCATTCTCCCCCCGCCCTCCCCCTTTTACGAAATCGTAGTGCGGTTTTTAGCGCTGGCCACTGCGGTAATGAGCGTCAGAGCTGTTACCACCATGGGTGATGCTCAAAAACACACTACGGTTTTGTATAAAAAGGGGGGGGGGGCATTTATTTTAGACATGATTAACAACAGCCACTCTTTGGGCCTTTTTATGAACCAGTGGAGGAGAACCGTAGTAAGAGCTATTCTCCAGAGTAATTCTCTGGACCCATCGTTACCAGAACTTTACAGACCAGTTCCTTCCTAGCATTAATGAGGAGTGTGTGGCGCAGTGGTTGGATCTACAGCCTCAGCACCCTGGGGTTATGGGTTCAAACCCCGCGCTGCTCCTTGTGACCTTGGGCAAGTCACTTAATCCTCCATAGCCCCAGGTACGTTAGATAGATTGTGAGCCCACCAGGACAGATAGGGAAAATGCTTGAGTACCTGATTGTAAAACCGCTTAGAAAACTTTGATAGGCGGTATATAAAATCCTAATAAACTTAAACTTAATTCCAAATTAACTGAAAGAACATTAGTTTTACAGCTGCAAGATATTCGAGACAAGAGAAATTGGTTACATCCAAGTCAATCAGGATTCGGGGAATTGCACAGTATAGAGGTAGCAATGCGTAGTGACAGTTATGAACATCTGGATGGTACCCCTTAATCTGTCTGCTGCTTTTGACCATAGTCAGCAGTAGCCCATATTTTTTTTAACTTCCTTGCTAAGACATGTTATTTTACCAATAACTCATGCTATTTTATTTATTTATTCAATTTTTTATACCGTTCTCCCAGGAGAGCTCAGAACGGTTTACATGAATTTATTCAGGTACTCAAGCATTTTCCCTGTCTGTCCCGATGGGCTCACAATCTTATCTAATGTACCTGGGGCAATGGGGGCATTAAGTGACTTGCCCAGGGTCACAAGGAGCAGCGTGGGTTTGAACCCACAACCCCAGGGTGCTGAGGCTGTAGCTTTAACTACTGTGCCACACTCTACCCTACTACTCTATTTTAGCACAAGTTCTATTTTATGCAATGAGACCTTGCTACCAATACCTGGCGTTAACAGTAAAATGCATCTTTTAACACGATAATATCTCTCCTTATCCAGATAACTGCACCTACTATTCAGATAGTGCCTCTAAATATCCTTACAGACCACCCCAGCATTATCCGGATAGTGTCAGGGCGCAGTCCGGGTGGTCCCGAAACTTATCTGGTTAGTAGGGATATTCAGTCCACTATCTGGATAACTTATCTAGATAAGTTTATACTACTATTATTTATCACTTATATAGCGCTGAAAGGCATATGCAGCACTATACATTTTGACATTTAACAGACGGTCCCTGCTTGGAAGAACTTACAATATAACTTGGACAGACAGACATGACAAATAGAGTTAAGGATGCAGAACCCAAAGTGAGAGGAGTTAGGAGTTGAAAGCAGTCTCGAAGAGGTGGGCTTTTAACTGGGCCTTGAACACCGCTGTAGGGATTCGGGCAGGCATAGCAAGGTAGAAGGGGCGGAGTCTGGATTTGGCAGAGGAAGAGAAGGGCACAGATAGGAGGGACTTTCCCACTGAGCGGAGCTCGCAGGGAGGGGAACATAGGGGGAGATAACTGAAGAGAGATAGTGAAGGGCAGATGAGTGAGTGCATTTGTAGGTCAGTAAGAGGAGTTTGAATTGTATTCAGAAATGGATGGGAAGCCAATGAAGTGACTTTTGAGAGAGGGGTAACAAGAGTTTAGTGGCTCTCATGGAATATGAGTCGTGCAGCTTGACAGATTGGAGGGGAAAGAGATAGCTAGGCGGAAGGTCTGAGAGTACTGAGTTGCAGTAGTCTAAGTGCGAGGCTGCCCTAAGTTATCTAGACTGCATATCCAACACTGTATGCATCATATGAATATTCAATATCTAGTTATTTTGTGACCACTGTGGCAAATTAAAAAGAAACCCCTGATTGTGGCAGCTGAACATTGACGCAGTGCTTTATAAAATTCATGTTATTGCCAGTTCCTGCCTGCACATTCCGAATGAGTTTCAAGAGAAGTAACAAATTATGATAAACATTTTTTCATGAGTATTGTTTTGATTTCACACTCGTATATGGACCAATGATGAAATGCTATTTGATCATAGTATTCCAATTGTTTCCCCTTTGGAGAGTCCATCACATTTATTAACCTGTTGTTAACCTTAATACAAGAATTTGGTATTTAATTTAATACCTATGCGGATGATATTATTTCGGTTTACCCAGCATCTCATCAACTGACTTTTCAAAACTTCAGTCATGTAGCCAAGCTATGGCTGTTTGGTTAAAACATCATAAACTGGTTCTGAATGAGAAGACTACTGCCTGTTGGCGTTCCATACACCCTTCTGTGGTTCCAATTGTCTTTGATTTCCCAGTTTCAGTTGTGGAATCCTTTAAATATTTTTGAGTGTTGTTTGATAGAGAACTTACTTTTCATGAACAAATATCATGGGTTCTTAAGGCTGGGTTCCTTACATTTCGTCGATTATGGCCTTTGAAACATTTCTTGGATATCTCAAGTTTCCAAGTTTTATTAAAATTTGATTAAACGCCTATCAGGGGTTCTAGGCGTTATACAATTTAAAAAGAGCGAACACAATCAAAGGACTGATATACACAAGACATAAGATAGACGTACAATTAAACAAGAGGTAAGTAGGGAGACCTACAATATGTTAAAGTAAAGCAGACAATGAAGGAAGAAACAAAAGGAGGATAGGGAGTGACCTGTTTACTGTTGGAATCTAAAAGATTTGAGAATAAATGGTCCATATTCAAAGGCGTCTTTATAAAGGAAGCATTTTAATCCTCCTTTGAATTTGTCAAGATTATGCTCTTCCTTAATATTGGTTGGCAGTGAGTTCCAGATCATGGGGGCAGTTACTAAGAAGGTAGTAGCCCGACGAGTGCTAATAATCTTTAATGAGGGCACGTGGAGTAGATGTTGGGTGGTAGATCTTAGGGATCTAGGCGGATCGTGTGGGATGAGGAGTCTATCAATAAAGGCAGGATCCTTAGTTTTTGGAGTTTTGAATACTAGGGTAGCAATTATACAAGTTATTCTGTGTGGTATAGGTAGCCAATGAGCTTTCTTTAAAAGGGGAATGACATGATCGTATTGATTACTGCTTACTGTAATGTGGTCTATGTGGGTATAACTCAGCCTGAATTGAAGCACCTGCAAATGTTACGCAATTCAGCTGTTAGATTCCTTTGTGGAGCAGGCCACTTTGATTATTGCACCCCACTCCTTAGATCACTTCACTGACTCCCTGTCTCCTATTGCATGCAATTTAAACTGTTGTGCCTATCCCACAAAGCCCTTCACTTAGAGCCCTTCACTTAGGCATCCCCTCGTATCTCTCATATTTACACCAACCAGGTCACTCTACTCTATTGATGCATATCGATTAGTTCTCCCCCACCTCCACCCCCCTCAAAAGCTTATTATGAATCAACCAGAAACTTGGCATTTTTCTTCCTATAGCCCAGATTGTGGAATAATTTACCGCCATCATTTAGGGTTGGTGGGTTTTTAAAAAAATAATTCTTTATTGATTTTCAAAAATAACAAAAAGTGCAGAACAGTATATACATATGAATCATAAAATAAGCACTTATGTTCATTCAATAACCATACATAAGAATATATCCTCCCCCCTATCTCTTCCAGTATACTTAATCAAAGATTAAAATGCATCAAAGAGATATCCATCCCCCCTCCCGCCCTGGATGTGTGCAGATCCCCAAACATTGAAGATAAAGACAATTACAACGTGGTAATAAAAGACGTCAATTGGCCCCCAAACTAATTTGAATAAATTACTATGTCCCAACATATCAGCATACATTTTCTCACATCTGTAGGTTAAACATAAATTTGCCCACCAAAAAGGAAAACAAAGGAGTAGTCAATTTTTATATCGGTCTATAGGGGGTTTAGGAAGTAGTAACGTTCCACATACGACAATATCATATGTCAGTAGAATCGATGAATCCAATATGGTATTAATCTGGCCCCATCGATTTCCACAAATTAAGTATTAAAGGACAATAGAACAACAGATGATCCAATGTCCCTATATCGAGATGACAGTGCCAGCATCTGTTAGATTTAGAACTATATAACTTTTGTAAGTGAACCAGGGTCCAAAAAGTCTTATGCAATAAAAAAAAACGCTAATAAAGATGATTGAACTAAAAAAAAACCCCAAAAAAACCCAAGTTTGTCTCATTGATGCTGACACTGTACATCTCAACCTCCAAGACCAAATTTGTGGCCATTGAGTAGCAGAAATCTGTTGCTTTATCTCAATGCTCCAAATGTCTTTAAGACTAGTTTTTTGTTTTTTTTATTTAAAAATTCAGATATTAATTTATACCACCAGGCGGCCTGATGTCCTAGGAAATCTGTCTGGAAGCATAGGACCTGCAAGCTATAATGATTTTTTAAAATTTCGCCAATCAGGGAACCCCCTCTGAATGGCCTGCTTCAACTTCAACCACTTAAATACTTGAGATTTTGAAAGGCCAAATTTCTGTTGCAGTCGTGAAAACTCAAGCATGTTCCCATTTGATTAAGATTTAGGGGTTTTTAAAGCTTTTAAAGTGGCAATGAAAATGTATTTTTTTGAAAAAAGCATATGGTTCACCCGATTGAGGGCTGTTTGTTGGGTTTGTGCTGACACTATTGTTTTAAATTTGAATTGTTCTTCATGGAGTGTGTTTGAATGAATTATATAATTTTGATTTTATAAATCTGTCTGTTGATTTTAGTTTGTAAACTATGTTGACTTTTTGGAAAGAGAGTATAGTAACAGCCTCTTTTACAAAGCCGCGCAGCAACAGCCCCGATGCCCTTTAAATCTCTATGGGCTTTTGGGGCTGTTAGCTCAGCACAGCTGCTAGCGCGGCTTTGTAAAAGAGGCCGTAAATAAACAAAACCAATAAACAATTTATGTTTGTGTGTAAAGGCATGATGAACTGCAAGGTAATGGCAGAATAAAAATCACTATTGTAATGTAATAAAGATGTTAGGATTTCTGCATATTGAATGGAATTTGGGGATTTGCCTTCCAAAAACAGGCACAAGATATAGGTCTTAGTACAAAATTGAAAACTTAGATGAACGGTTATACATGAAAACTACCTTCCACGTGGGCACACAGAAATCATAGAGGGAGACTGACGCTAGGAATGGAGAAGTACCTAGAGCTAACACATTTTAAACCAACTCTACAGCTTACTTTGGTGAAAGGAGGTGTTATTCATAACAAATTACCTTGTTACAGCATAGATGTACACCATATAATTTGTCCTGCTCATTCTTCTAAGACAGGCAAAGTCATTTTGTTTAAGTGCTTTCAAACTCCTGTCTACAGAGTGAAGAATAATTGACCTCTGGCAGTTAGATCTGTTATCATTCATTCTTTAAGCCCAACTTGATAAAGCTCCGTTTGAGGTGACCTGCTTCTTGGTTACATTTCAAGGTAAAAGAGCTCCAAGAATCAAACAGGAAACAAAAGAAGAAAAAAACCCCACGGCTTTTAGCAATTCTGATCAGCCTCACACTTCTGCAGCCCTATCTGGCACCTTGTCTCAGCAGCTGAGTGGCAGTTTCTCCAGAGTGTTGTACTTGTAAAAAAAAAGAAAGAGAAAGGCATTAAATTATATTACATTTCCGGCTCTGTCTGGGAAAGGAGATTAAAAGCAGAGTCATTGGTCTCAACTGATTTATTTGTAAAACCTGCTACAATGCTGATGTGATAATGAAATCTATGAGAACTTGATAGAAATGGTGGCCTTGAGGATAGGTGTCATTTTAACGGGGGAGGGGGGCTCAACAGTCATCCTCTTTACAGTTTGGGTTTTTTCCCAGTGTTTGTAGCAAACATGAGGGAATGCTTGGAGCAGGGGAATATGACAGCTGTGGTGTTATCATTGTAAAACTATAGAAATTTAGCTTTTCATCAACCAAACAGGTGTTTTAACATGGAGGAGCTCCTCTTGGGACTAGGGTGAGGACTGAAGCCATGGAAGTGTTCGCCCTCTGAGGAAGTTTTACTTTTGCCTGAATATTTGGATAAACAAGAAGAAATCATGGGGTAAATATTTAAAAGGATTTAACTGGGAAGGTTCCTACCTAGTTAAATCCTTATAACTCAGTACCTGGAACACATCCAGCCAGTCAGGTTTCCAGGATATTCACACTAAATATGTATGAGAGAAATTTGCATATAATGAATGTAGTGCATGCAAATCTCTCTCAAGCATATTCTTTGTGAATGTTCTGAAACCCTGACTAGTTGGGTGTGACCTGAGGACTGGATTGAAAACAACTCATGTAACCAGACAATGCCGGTGAATATCAGCAGAAGCTGCTGTGGCCTATCCGGGTAAAGCCAGCCAGACCCGGATAGTCAAAAACTGGTGATCAGACTAAGCCCACCATTAACTATCTGGGCCATTTTCTGCTCCCAACAATGTTGGCCCACACATTGTTAACTGCATATTTTGACTAACTTTATCAATCTGCTAATGACCAAACTCCTTTTCTCTGCGTGAGCATACAATGTCCCCATTAACCATCTTGCATTAAAAATCCCCAACTGTAAGAGTCGTCAACCAAGTCACAGAAGAAACTCTTGGAATAAACACTAAAAGGCCTACAGCCTACAACCTGCCCTCTCAACCCTTGTCCAGCAAAAATAGTACAAGTGAGCACAGACCTCATTCAATGGGCCACTAAAATTGTCAACTCCTTGCTTGTGGAAGGGCAGCCATCAACAATACTAAAAAGAGCTGTGGTGTGCCCCCTACTGAAAAAGAGCTCCCTTGATGAGGACAAGCTTGAAAAATATCGACCAGTCTAACATTCCTTTCCTGGCAAAATTTATAGAACGGACAGTCTCCATTCAACTCAACAACTGGCTAATTGGAAGGGATTGGATAGACCCATGTCAATCTGGCTTCAGACCTGGGTATGGAACAGAAACGGTTCTTGGTCCCTTCTTGATGATCTGCACAGAAACCGTGACAGTGAATCTGCCTCGATACTAGCGTTGTTGAATTTCTCAGCAGCCTTCGACACTGTAAATCATAATATCATGCTTACAAGACTGACAGAAATAGGTATCTGTGGCACAGTATTTACATAGTTCAAATCCTGTTTGTCAGACAGACAACAATCAGTTCTGTTCAGCAATAGCTGTATGGGCCCACAAGGGTCCATACTGTCTCCCATCTTTATTTAATATCTACCTCAAGTCTCTAGCTGAGCTATTTTGATCAATAGACACATAATTCTATATCTATGCTGATGATATGCAACTACTCATACCCATTGAACAAGATCTACCCACAGCTTTGAGTAAATTGAGTACCTGTCTAACCGCAACTCAGGAATGGGCAAACAATAACAAACTCAGCCTGAACCCAAACAAAACAGAGATTCTTTGGGTTCCTAGCCGAAGTGGATAAATACCTTTTGGGAAGTATAAAAACTCCCCCTAAAATCACAGGTCAGGAATCTAGGAATACTGCTAGACTTGATTACTCTGATCCTGTAAATTCAAAGTACCTTTAAAAGTTGTCTCTATCATTTCTGGTCAGCTACAAAATCTCTCTCCATGTATTGAAAAAACAAATCTGAATACAGTGGTCCATGCCATGATAACATCGTGACTAGACTATTGTAATACCCTGTATGCTCAACTAACCAAAAAGAGTTTGCAACTACTGTAATTCAGAATGCTGCAGCACGACTGATAGAAGGCTGCAAGAGATGAAACCACATCACACCCTTCCTATACAAACTACACTGGCTACCAGTACCTTATAGGGCTAAATTTAAATCTTTATGTTTGATTTTCAAAGTTCTCAGATAAAATGGGCCAAAATATTTAAAGAACAAGCCAACCCTTTATATACTATTGAGATTTCTAAGGTCCTCTCAAGGAGCATCACTATCTCTACCCTTATCAAAAGAAATTGTACGATGTGATACTCACCAGGAAGACTTCTCAGGAGTAGCCCTCATGCTCTGGAATTTGCTCCCAGAGGAACTGTGTCTAACTCTAGACTACCTCTACTTCAGAAAGCAAGTGAAAGCCTGGCTCTTCACCCAAGCCTTTAATACATAGGGTGATTGACTATACACTCATTCTGAACCAGGACTAGCTTGCCACACGCACTAAATCAGAACCTTATACCTTGTTTAACTGTATAAACAACTTGCCTTGAGTTTAGCCTCCCATCTGTTTATCCCAACTCACTCTCTACTACCCATCCTGTTCCCATCTAATATTTGCATTTGACCCCTCAGCTATAAGAACATAAGAATTGCCATACTGGGATAGACCAAAGGTCCATCAAGCCCAGTATCATGTTTCCAACAGTGGCCAACCCAGGTCCCAAGCACCTAGCTAGATCCCAAGTAGCAAAACAGATTCTATGCTGCTTAGGAATATGCAGTTGGTTTTTCCAAGTCATCTCAATAATGGCCTATGGACTTCTCTTTTAGGAAATTATCCAAACCTTCCCCTAGTTTCTAGTTTAAAAGCTGCTCTATTTCCTTTTTAAATGTTGACGCCAGTAGCCTGGGTCCAGCCTGGTTAAGGTGGAGCCCATCTTTGCGGAATAGGCTCCCCCTTCCCCAGTATGTCGCTGAGTTCCTAACAAATGTAAAACCCTACTCCCTGCACCATCGCCTCATCCATGCATTGAGACTCCAAAGCTCTACTTTACTTTTGAGACCTGCATGTGGATAAGCGCTTTAGGATAAGCTGAATTATAAAAAAGCAGTAATGTCCTATCTATGTTATTTGAATGTTCTGATTTGTGCTTATTAGATGTTTCATAAGTATTATGTCTTCATTTGAATTTCAGTGTTATTAGTAAGTATATTTTTGAAATGGTTTTATAGTAGTCATTATTAAGTTTCAATTTACTGATTTTGTCTTTACCTCATTCATTGCATTGTATTTATTGTATTTATATTTATATATGGTCTTTTTACTCCTGTCATGCTGTTAACAAAATTGTAAGTTTTATGCCGAGTTATACCTGCTGAACACCACCTTAGGTGAATAAATCTCAATAAATAAATAAATAATAATAAATAAGTTAGAAACTTGGGTATACCAATTAACCATGCAAGCACCGTAGATTTATACATTTCTGTTACTTAACAGAGTACTTATGCTAAACTGAAGATGAAATATTAAACTAGACCCATTTTTAATCAATTAGCTATATATCCCTCAATTCTATATATGGTGCCTAAAATTGGGTGTCAATATATAGGTGCGAATTAGAGAATGACACGGTGGCGGTTACAACCAAGGAAAAATAGTGGCCTCTGCGGGACGGGGACAAGGCCATTCACCGTCCCGTGAAGCAGTGAATGGACTTGTCCCCGCAGTGAGGCAATCAAGATCACGCGGTCCCCGCAATCTCCCTCCCTCCACCTCACTTTTGAATTGGAAGAGCACCGCCGGTTGAATTTCTGCCGGTCCGCGCAAAGAAAAAAAAAAAAAAAGCTTCTCCTTTTCTCCTGCTCCTACCGCCATGCTGCAGCTACTAAAGCCGACAGGAAGTCTATCCGACATAAATTCTGACGTCGGAGAGGACGTTCTGGGCCAGCCAATCGCTGCCTGGCTGGCCCAGAACGTCCTCTCCGACATCAGAATTGAGTTGGAAAGAAGACTTCTGGCTTTAGCAGCTGCAGCATGGCGGTAAGAGAAGGGGAAAAGGACGGAGGCTTTTTTTTTTTTGAGCGGCAGGGAGGCAGCAGGCTGGCTTTGGCTAGGGAAGGAGAAAGGTAGACAGGCACAGGCAGGCAGGCTTCGGGGGTGGGGGTGGGACAAAGTGTGGAAGGCAGTGAGAGGGACATAGGAAGGCGGCACTAGGGGCACTAAAGACATGGGAAAAGGGCACTGGGGGCACTAAAGACAGGAAGGGGCACTAAGGACATGGAAAGGAGGCACTGGGGCACTAAAGACATGGGGAGGAGTCACTGGGAGCATAAAGACAGGAAGGGGCACTAAGGACATGGGAAGGAGGCACTGGGGCACTAAAGACATGGGAAGGGGGCACTAAAGACAGGAAGGGGCACTAAGGACATGGGAAGGAGGCACTGGGGGCACTAAGGACATAGGAAGAAAAGAGGGAGGGAATAGAAAGGGACAATTCTTGGGCTTGAGTGCAGAAAGAAAGGAATGAAAGAAAGGATACACAGACAGAAGGAAACGCAACCAGAGACTCATGAAATCAATCACCAGACAGCAAAGGTAGGAAAAATGATTTTATTTTCAATTTAGTGATCAAAATGTGTCAGTTTTGAGAATTTATATCTGCTGTCTATATTTTCCACTATATTTGTCTATTTTTCTATAGTTACTGAGGTGACTGAGCTTGCGGAAAACACTCGCTAGAAAGTGTTATCACCAATAATTCAATAGTCCTTAATAGATGTGAATAGTGTATAATAATATCCAGTACAAGTGAGTGTGCAAAGTCTCAAAGATATTTCAAAAGAAGTTTAAAATATAAATTCAATCCCACATACAAAAAAATATATCAAACATTTGTCTTGTTCAAACCAAAGTATTCAACCATCCACTCAGACATCCAACATGATATCAAGTTTTGAGTTAGTCTGCTGCAGGGATATATTTATAGCAGATATTAAAATATTTCTTAAATTATTCCATGGGGGAATTTTCTAAGTGGCATTTTTCACATGTACACTGGCATAAATGTGCTAAAATGTTTTAATAAAATTAACAATACAAAACCCTGTGCTCTAGATCAGTGGTTCCCAACCCTGTCCTGGTAGACCACCAGGCCAATTGGGTTTTCAGGATAGCCCTAATGAATATGCATGGAGCAGATTTGCATACCTGTCACTTCCATTATATGCAAATCTCTCTCATGCATATTTATTAGGGCTAGCCTGAAAACCCGATTGGCCTGGTGGACCTCCGGGACAGGGTTGGGAACCACTGCTCTAGATTATTATTCTGAAATGTTATGTTAATCAGCTTTTCTATTCCGCCTTTACCTATTCAGTTCAAGGTCGGAATAAAATAAATTGGAAATATTATTACATAGTAATGATGACAAATAAAGAATAGAACCAGTGGAGTACCAAGGGGGGGGGGCGGTCCATCCCAGGTGCAGCCTTAGGGGGGGTGCACAGCCAGCCCGGTCCCTATCGCGCTCCCACCCTCCTACGAAAGCAGCAAACCTCCCTCCAGTAGCGTCGGCTGCTTCGCGGCTTTTCCTCCATCTGCCGTGTCACTGATGATGTCATCAGTGACACTTCACGGGCAGGAGAAAGCCGCGAAGCTGCCGACGCTACTGGAGGGAGGTTTGCTGCTCTCGCTGGGAGGGTCGGAAAGGTTCACTTTGGGGGAAGAGATAGGAGGGTCAGCAGGGGTTTGGCTGGGAGGGGGGAGAAGCGGTCTGCCTCGGTGCTCCAAGATCTGGCGCCATTACCTTCTTCGGGCAGCAGCAGCTTTTACAATTCGCTGCTGTTGCCGGCTTCAGGACTTCCTCTCTGCTGGGTCCTGCCTACTTCCTGTTTTCATGAAGACAGGACCCGACAGAGAAGAAGGCCTGAAGCGGGCAACAGCAGTGAATTGTGAATACTGCTGCTGCCCGATGAAGTTAAGGACACCAGGCCTTGGGTGACACAAGGAGGAAAGGGAGCAGAGGGGGAGAGAATTGGGGAGAGTGTTGCTGTACCCAACTGGAGGGAATGAAAGGAGATGCCAGGGCTTGGAGGGAAGAAGAGACGCCAGGGCATGGAGGGAAGGAGGAAGGTATGCCAGATCAAGGGAAAAGGAAGGAGGAGATGTCAGAGCATGGAGCGGGAGGGAGAGATGGAAGAAAAGGAAAGGAGAGAGGTGCTGGGAATCAGGGAAGGGATGATGCCAGACCGTGAGGTGGGAAGGAAAGAAAGGAGAAGAGAGAGATGCCAGAGCATAGGGGAAGGGGTGGTGACAGAGAGAGAAAAACGGAGAGGTGACAGAGTTGAAATCAATCATGTACAAAGGAGAGAAGGGGCACAGGATAGATAGTTTATGGAAGGAACATAGAAAGAGGGAAGATGCCATATGGAAGAGAGAGAGAGAGGGTGCACAGTAGATGGAAGGGGTAGAGAGAGGGAAACAGACACTGAATGGAAGTGTGGGGGAGAGGAAGGACAGCTGCTGAATAGAAGAGTGAGGGAAAGGGGGAGAAGATGCTGGAAGGAAGTGGGGAGGAGAAAGAAAAAAAGGGCACATGCAGAATTGAAGGAAGAGGATAGAGTTAGTTACTGGAAGGGGTGAAGGAAAAAGGTGGAATGCTATAGGTAGACACAGTGAAAGAGGGAAATTGAGGACTGAATAGTAAAAAATAATTTAGACAGAGGCAGAAAATAAATTGAGAAGGAAGACCAGGGAAGAACAGGAGGAAGGGAGCGGAGAGAGAGATGCCAGAGCAGGGGGGAAGGAGAGGAGACAGATACCAGACCAATGGGGGTGAAAGGAGAGATGGAAGGGGCAGGCATACAGTTTCTGGAAGGGGCATAGAAGGAGAAAAGATACCATATAGATGGCAGACAGTGGATGGAAGGAAGAGATTAACAAGAAGATGAGGAAGGCAGAAACCAGAGAAGACAAAGGTTGAACAAATATTTTCTATTTATTTATTGCTTTAGGAGACATGTGTCACTGTTTCTGTGGTGTTGCATTGTATGCAGAGTCCAGCTTCTTGCTGGTTCAATTTAACCTTTGTCTATGTATTTCTATTTTATCCCCCCTTTTACAAACTGTGGAGCATTTTTTAGCACCAGCTGTGGTGGTAGCAGCTCTGATGCTTAGAATTCTATGAGCGTCAGAGCTGTTACCACCGTGGCTAAAATCCACACTACAGTTTTGTAAAAGGGGGAGAGGTAAGTTTGTGATGACATTCCATACTAGGCGAAGGTGTTTTCTGTGTTCTGTGTGTTCGAAAGAAATGGTTTTCTGTTAGGATTGACTGCAGGATTGATCTGTACTAGTCTGGCTTGTTTAGTTTTACAATGGGTGTATTGCTGTTGTACTTCTCACTGCAGTATATAAGATGCTGCCTTTTCCTAGGTACTCATGTGTGACGTGTGGCTTGGTACTAAAAATCATGTTTTTCGTACAGATAGGTGTGGGGTGCCAAAAAATGATGGGCCCTGGGTGTCACACATGCTAGGTACGCCACTGAATAGAACGATCCATCCAGTCTGCCTAACAGTCACACTCATTCTTAATTCATAATCCTCCTTCTTTACAAAGCCACGTTAGCATTTTTAGCACCAGCCACCGAGGTAACAGCTCCAACACTCATAGAATTCCTATGAGTGTCTGATCTGTTACCGCAACAGCCAGTGCTAAAAATATTAGCATGACTTTGTACAGGAGGGGGGAAATTGTCTTTCTTCAGCATTTCTTTGGCATAGAAGTCCACTAAGCATTGTCTTAGGTTCCAACTACTGGAGCAGCCGTCAAAGCCCATCTCAGCCTATCCAAACCATCTTGTCATTTGTGGGACATAGACTGTAAAAATCTGCCCAGCCCTGTCCTCAATTTCCAAATTACTGGAGTTTCTGTCAAAGCCCTAATACAGTAAATAATAGTGGATAAAACCTAAACGAAAGGAGAAAGGACCTCAGAATATTTATTCTGAGTAGGGTATTGCACTTTTGGCGTTTCAACAATCATTGGCCATAAAAACTCCTTTACAAGTGCCCATTAACAGATGCTGTTATATTGACGCTCAGTGCGTGTTATCCACACGACAAAATGGAAGTGCCAAGTTATAGAGTTTCCCCCTTCATGGCTAAATTTCACTGCTAAATGAAGAATTCAAAGACCTGTGCATGCTTACTTTTAGCCAGGGTCAAAGGAGGTATTCTTGGGGTCTGTTTCCATAAAACAGCATGTATAAAGAAGATTTTCAAAAGAATGAACATTATCTTATCCTCTTCTATCCCCATGCTCCCTCTTCCTACTGCCTACAGATGCAAAATATGTGGGTACTGTCAGCCTACATCCTTTATGTTAGCTTATTTTGAAATTATGTATGGTGGTACTTTGCAACTATACAGGCTATCTGAAAATTAACCCTCAAGAGAGGCACTTAGGGATTGTTCCAGAAGAGATGCCCTTCTAGTGTTTAGAAGAACAGCAAATGTTCTCTGTGCCAGACAGACATACCATCTGGGAACAAGTATGAAAAAAATGCATCTGCTCTTTCAACAGAACCTCTCACCATTTATTGTAGCAAAAATCTATTAGCATTTCGTAGCATGAAAGACCTTATTGTAAGATATCTTGACCCTTCTGCTGATCCTTTTCGTTCTTTTAAACTAGAATATTTAACTCTAGGATCGATTTCATTCTTGGGGCTTCTGCTTCACTTGTTACAGCTTCTGGGTTTAACTTTGTCATGCTTTCCTTCCACCTACCTTTTATGGGCATTATTAAAGTTAAAAACAGGAATAATGTGCTGGTGGTCATTCAGACAGAGCTGGAGAGAAGGCAATGGCTGTATCACAAATCATCTTGTCAGATGCCATCTCTCATGCCTTTATGTAGCTAAAATCTGATCTTATTATCAGCCTCAGAGTACAAGGAAAGACTTCCTGCTGACTTTCCCACTTCTATTACACTACCTGCGTTCTCTTCACCATTTTTTACCGACATCCACTGCAACATCAAAATACTAGCATAGAAACAGCTCAAGTATGCCAGACACGGTGTAGATGCATGAGAAGAGGTTCAAAAGTTACAAAATAAAGCCATTAAATCTAATAATTTGTAGGCCAACTTAACCTAGCCATTTGTAGGTTCAAAATAGGAGAAACATTTCATAAACCCAACTCTCCACAGGAACTATTCTCCAATACTCAGCTTCCCATATTCCATAAAGCTGCATATTTAACAGCCTTCTTGTAGGAAATGATTGTTTTGAAAACGTAGATGTCAAAAGAATAGACCACTAATTCCATGCAGTATGTTCAAGAAGAACATTTGGAAATGTGCAGTAACTGTGCAAATTCATTTTATCCAACATGCTCTATCAGGCTGTTATTTCAAGAATGTCTGTGGTTTCACATAGTTTTATGTTTATACTGTATATAGATTTTTATAGCACATCCCTGTCAAAGACCACCTCAGGTGGTGTACAATGAATAAATTATATCTAGGGCTTCCCAGGTGTTGTAAATTGTGAGGGCATTATTCAGCTGGTAGTGATCAGTGGGTTGTTGTTTTTTTCAACTAGTCATTATTAGCTGAATTTGTACAGATCTTTGTGCTGAAGTAATGATTTTTCAATTGGCTGAAACTTAAGAACATAAGAATATCCATACTGGGAAAGACCAAGCCCAGTATCCTGCTTAAAACATGAATATAAAATGTTAGGTGTGACACTGGGCAAGACCGAACAAGAAAGGGACCTGGGGGTACTGATAGACAGGACCCTCAAGCTGTCGGCTCAATGCGCAGCAGCAGCAAAGAAAGCAAATAGGATGTTGAGCATGATAAAGAAGGGAATCACAAGTAGATCGGTGGACATCATAATGCCGCTTTACAGAGCAATGGTCAGACCACACTTGGAGTACTGTGTTCAACACTGGTCTCCCTACCTAAAGAAGGATATAACCCTACTGGAGAGGGTGCAAAGGTGAGCCACGAAGCTAGTTAAAGGTACCGAGAATTTGAGCTACAAAGAACGCCTCGGAAAACTGGGATTGTTCACCCTCGAGAAGAGAAGACTGCGAGGAGACATGATAGAGACTTTTAAAATACTAAAAGGATTTGACAAAATAGAGCAAGAAACATCGTTATTCACATTGTCAAATGTGACTCGGACAAGAGGTCATGGACTGAAACTGAGGGGCACCAGGCCCAGGACAAATATTAGGAAGTTCTGTTTCGCACAACGAGTGGTGGACGCTTGGAACGCTCTCCCTGAGGAGGTCGTGATGGAGACCAGCATTCTGGGATTCAAGAGCAAGTTGGATGCACACCTTCTTGCAAATCACATTGGAGGATACGAGTAAACAAGGTTTCTCAGCAGGGAACACCTGGCTTGGCCTCCGCGGGTGCGGGTCGCCGGACTGGATTGACCTAGTGTCTGATCCGGCGAAGCCATTTCTTATGTTCTTATGTTTAAAACAGTGACCAATCCAGGTCACAAGTACTTCGCAGAAACAGTAGCAACAGTAGGGGCCCATTTACAAAACTCCAGTAAAAAGTGACCTTAGCATGTCCTTGTGCAGGTCATTCCCATGTACTAAGAGGCTCATAATCAAAACTTTGAAACATCCAAAAACCAGGCTAAGTCGGCACTTGGATGTCCTAATAGCTGGGATGTCCAAGTGCCGATAATCGAAACTGGCTTTCTGGACGTCCAGCAGAACTTTTAGGCCACTGTGCATCCAGAGCTCAAAGGGGCATGTTGGGAGGTGTGTTATGAGCGGACATCAGGCGGGCTTAGACCTAGACATCCTGCAGCAATAATCAAAGCTTTCCCAGGACATCCTAGACAGAACTTAGACGCCGGCAGTTAGACTGGTTTTAGTTGTGTCTAAGTGCCCCAAACTGACCAAATGACCACTGCAGGGATTAAGGCATGATCCCCCCTTACTCCTCCAGTGGCCACTGACCCCCTCCCACCACCCAAAGATGGGGGTGGAAATAGTGAGTTGAGAGCTTGCCATCAACTAATCGTGGTAGTGGAATCACCATCAGCTGAACTGGTTTCAGGGATTCCTGCTGGCTCAGCTGACAGGGATTCCCCCTGCCAGGATCAGCTGAACTGGCAGGGAGATTCCTCTCTCCTTCCCTCCCAGGCACCGATCACCTCCAGTACATCTCCAAACTAACCAAATAAAAAAGAGCCTCCGAGCCCTACACCCCTCCCCTAACATTCCTTGACACCCACCTGACATCCCTGGACCCCCCCACCCAACATCACCCAACATTCCTAGACCCCCCTGACATCCCCTGACACCCCTGTACCTTCAGATGACAAATCAGCAGGAGGGAAGCCCACTCCCCCCTGCCTTTAGGGCCTTGTGCTCAGAATGGCCTTCCATCTCTCAATGCATCTTGGGATGCAATGGGAGAGGCTTAAGGCTCTGATTGTGGGAATTTATTAAAGGGCATTACTGTGTTAGCACATACTAAATGCGTCCTATGGACGTCGTTAGTGTTTAGCACACACTAATCAAGTGGACAAGTGGACAAGTGGATTCAGACTTGGTCTTTCCCACTACACATGCTTACATGTATACCCTAGAGGAAAGAAGAGATAGAGGAGATATGATACCGGCATTTAAAAACTCAAGGGGTATTAATCTACAAACAAATCTATTCCAAAGACAGAGAAACGGTAACACTAGAGGAGATAAGGTGAGATAGCGGGGTGGTAGGCTCAGGAGGAATGTCAGGAAATACTTTTTCATGGAGAGGGTGGTGGATGCCTGGAATGCCTTCCCTGGAGAAGTGGTAGAGGCAAAAACAGCAATGGAGTTCGAAAATGCATGGGACAGACACAAAGGATCTCTAATAAAAAGAGGACAGTAGCGACATAATACACTACGGATCAAAAACTATTTATGATGACCAGGAGTGGTGCATACATGGAAGCCCCCTAGCAGTGAAGCCGATGCCAGACAGACATCTATGGTCTGGGTCCATTATGGGGCAAAATGGATCAGGATAGGCTGGAGTTAGCTTGGATGGTGACTCCAGCAATGGGGCAGACTTCTACAGCCTGTGTCCCATGTGCAACAATATGGATATGCGCATTTTTTCCCACATTCATATAGTCGGAGTATAGGTCTTACCTATCTTAGGGGAGAGGGGAAAACCATCTTATGGTGGAACTGAGCAAGTAAAATGAATAATTACTGGATTGTTGGTTTAACATTGCCTCAGAAACAAATGTGACCGTTATCTACTATGTTACATGCCCTCCAGTTCTATAATCTTGCATGTGCAAGTTTATGCTTAGCATCCAAAGTTGTGCACACAAGTTATAGAATAATGTCAGTTGCACACATAAAATATTTATCTGCTAATTGGCATTAATGATCAATCACTTGCTATAATAGATGTTGACTGACACTAATTAGCAGTTACAAGTGCAACTGCCATTAGTCTGTATTCTATAAATTGAGCACACAAAATCTGTCACACAAAACTGCAAGGGGGCATGGATCTGGGAGAGGTATGAACAGGTTAGGGGAGTACCCAGCAGTAGGACACACAATTTATAGTGTGTAAGCACTTATTCACCTAGCTGCCTAGGTGTGAGCATTTTCACCAGACATTGAACTAGCACCTAATGATAGGCATACAAATGCAGACTTAAAGAACATAGAAATAGTCATGGTCCATCGAGCCCACTATTCTGTTTCCAACAGTGGCCAATCCAAGTCACAAGTACCTGGCAGAAACCCAAATAGTAGCAACATTCCATGCTACTGATCCCAGGTCAAAGAGTAGCTTCCCCTATGTCTGTCTAAGTAGCAGACTATTGACTTTTCCTCCAGCAACTTGTCCAAACCTTTTTTTTTTAAATCCAGAGCTTAACTATTCATTCAGGCCTGGATTCTGTAAACAGTGTCGTTATTGGTGGATGCTTTAAAAATGGCTGCCGATCGTGTGTCAAGCGCATGGTGGCGCCGTGTGTACAAATATCATGTAACAGAATACTATAGTCACACATGGCAGGAATGGTATTAGGAGAGTGGAACTAGTCAGAGAGCCCTAAGCCAGCTGGAAGCTAAATAAGCACTGCCAGAGCTTTGCACTCCCCAGTTATGTCTAACATCAGCTCTAGCAAGATACATATTTAAAATCTGATATATTCTAATCACAAGATAGAAATAAAATTATTTTTTTTAACCTTTTGTCGTCTCTGGTTTCTGCTTTCATTGTCTTTTCACTCTCTTCCATCCAGCGTCTGCCCTCTGTCTCTTCAGTCCAGCATCTGCCCCTTCCATTCACTGTCTGTCTTTCCCTGCCATCTCTCCTCCTGCCACCCCCCCCCACCCATTTGGTCTGGCATCCATCATCTTCCTTCTATTCCCCTCATGGTCTGGCATCTCTCTCTTTCCATCCTCCCTGTGGTTTTTAGCATTTCTCTCTTCTCATTTCCTCCACTCAGATCTGATATCGTTCTCTCCTCTCTCTTCCCTTTCCTTTTCTTCTCTGGTCTTCTTTCTGTATTTTCTGCCTCCAACTAATTTAAATTCTTTCTTACTATTTAGTCCTGTTTCCCTCTTTTCACTATGTCTACCCACAGCTTGTCATCCCTTTCCCTCACCCCCTCCATTATCTTACTAACTCTATTTTCTTCCCCCTTTATTTATCTCCTCCTTCCATCCAGTATGTGTTCTTTCCTCACTTCCATTCAGCATTTGCTTTTCCCTCTCAACTGACATCCATCTGCCTTCTGCTCTCTCTCCCTTCTTCTCACTTCCATCATCTGCCCCCTTCCCTCTCTCCTCTCCTCACTTCCATCATCTGCCCCTTAACTCTCTCCCCCACCACTTCCATCATCTGCCCCCCTTCCTTTGCGGGTCACTTTCTTTCCTCTGAGGGTGGCTCATGTCAGAGGGGAAGCTTTGACCATGCAGAACCGCTTGCAAGGAACAGTGGAACTTACTTGACGTCGATGCCGGGGCCCATCGCCGTTTGAAGAAAAAAAAAGTGGAAAAAAGGGACCTGCAAAGGTGAGAGGAAGGGAGACCTCCAGGACAGCTGCTCTTTGCCTTCCTTCAGCGGCCCAAAAGTCTTTAGGCTAGCGGCAGCTCTGTGTGCTTTTAACTTCGGCACAGAGCTGCCCCAAAGCAGTAGTTTAGCCGCGGTTTCATGAGGCAGCCTCAGGGCCTTTGCTAAGCCGGTCCACATCGCATCATCGAAGTGGGCCGGCCTAGCAAAGGCCCTGAGGCTGCCTCATGAAACCGTGGCTAAACTGCTTAGGGGCAGCTTTGTGCCGAAGTTAAAAGCACACAGAGCTGCCACTGCTGGTCTGGAGGTGCGGAGACAAAGGCAGGAAGCATACACGGCAGGAGTCCCGGCACAGCAACGGCAACAGGAAGTTGCAAGTCAGCTGACGCCGGCACCTTGCGGCGGGGACCCGAATCCTTTGCGGACCGGCAAGATTTTTTTGCGGACCCGGCGGTTGAAGAACAGTGCTTTAGTCTCTGTAATTTTTGAAAGAGTAAAAAATGAATTCACTTGTACCTGTTCTACACCACTCAGGATTTCTTAGACCTCAATCATATCCCCTCTCAGCCATTTCTTTTCCAAGCAGAAGGGTCCTAACCTCTTTAACCTTTCCTCGTATGAGAAGAGTTCCATTCACTTTATCATTTTGGTCGCTAAGGGCTTCAGTGCATTTACTGTGCCAGCCCTTGCTATTCAGCTTGATAAAAGAGGATCTATGTTTGAAAAGTTATTTTTCTTGAATATATTTCAAAAAAATATTTCATGCAAATATTAATTTTTTTAGAAAAGCAGCTCACACAGCATGGGTCTTGCAGACTTAATACATAGCTGTTTCTACTTACTGGGCAACATTTTTAACAACCAAATCCACCACCTGAATGAAACACAGAGAATGTCAAGAGCTTTGTGTGAAAGGGTATTTTTTGAGGAGGAACCCCCCAAGCTGATTTTGATTTGCTAGAAGCATTAAGGCAGCATGTCATAGTGAAGAGTTAGGCACTGGATATATTGTTTCAGATAATGGATCTAGTGAAGCTTGAGGAATGGTCTCAAATTTGACAGCTAAGATTTAATGCTAAGAAATGTAAGGTCATATGTTTGGGCTGCAAAAACCTGAGGAAATGGCACAATTTAGGGGGTGAAGAACTTTTGTACACAAAAGCGGAGTGGGACTTTGGTGTGATAGCGAATCCTAAAGTGGCCAAACAGGTTGAAAGGGTGATGCCAAAAGATAGAAGGATGCTAGGGTGCATAGGGAGAGGAATGGCCAGTAGGAAAAAGGAGGTATTGATGCCCCTGTATAGTAAGATTTCATTTAGAATATTGTGTACAATTGTGAAGTCTGCACCTTCAAAAAGATATAAACAGGATCGTGCCAGTCCAGGGGAAGGCTACTAAAATGGTCAGTGGTCTACGTTATACGGTGTATGGGGACAGATTTAAAGATCTCAATATGTATACTTTGGAGGAAAAACAGGAGAAGGAAGATATGATAGAGACATTTAAATACCTATATGGCATAATGATATCAGGTAAACTCATAAACTAGCCATAATGCTAAGTTCCTCACCAAGGCATGTATAGTTAATTAGTGTATCTTGGATGTTTATATCTACTATAGCATGAATAGTTACCTAGTGTATCTCTTGATGTTCTCTATTTACTTTATCTCTATCATTGTATCACTAGCTTTCCAAATACGTCTTGTCCATAATTGTCTTGACTATACTTTGTATGTACTCCTGTAACCTATTCTGGGCAATTTTGGGAGGATGGGCAAAATAAATATGTATGAGGCAAGTCTCTTTCAAATGAAAGCGTGAGATGACATGGCATGAAGTTAAGAGGTGATAGGTTCAGGTAATCTAAGGAAATACTTTTCCACAAAAGGGTGGTAGATGCATGGAATAGTCTCCTGGTAGAGGTGGTGAAGACGAAGATTGTGTCTGAATTCAAAAAAGCGTGGGACAGGCACATGGGATCTCTTAGGGAGAGGAGGAGATACTGGATGCTGCAGATGGGCAGAATGGATGGGCCATTTGGCCTTTTTCTGCCATCATGTTTCTGTGAACAAAGCCAAGAAAGGTATGTCGTTTGCACACATCACCACAACAAGGTTTTGCAGACCTGAAAAATTACCATATAATTACAGCTGGTATTTTGTCAAGAGCAGGATTACTTATTTTAGGACCACAGCACAAATTAATCTATCTTTTATTTTCATTTCAATTTATGGCAAAAACATTAGCAGCTAATTTGAGAGGAACAACCAGATGGAATTTACATATTGTACCTTCAGAAACAGAAGGAAAGTTATTTTTGTATAGTTGATACTTGAAAACCAAAAAGAGATGGGGCCTAAGAAGCAATATTCTCTTGCATTTGTAGGAAATACAATGTCTTGGTTTTTAAATTCCATTCCCAGCACCTTCCTCCCTCCACCCTTCTAGCACAGCATCTGCTCTCTCTTCTCCTCTCTGCCCTCCTAACCTGGCATCTCCCCGTCCCTTCTCTCTTCCCTTCTGCCCTCTCCCATCCCTCATTCCCATTGTCTGGCATCCATTCATCACTCCCTTTTGCTCTTGGATCCAACATCTCCCTTTTTCTCCCCTCTCCACTTGCTGTGTATTTCTCTCTCCCGCTCATACACCCCAATGTCCAACACATCTCTCTCTCCCTCCTTTGTTCCCTAGGTACAACATCTCTCTTCCTCACCCATGCAACATTCTTTCTCTGTCATGTCCAACATTTCTCCCTCCCCTCCACTCCCTTATGTCCATTTCCCCCTCTCCCTTTTAAAAAAAAATTTTGCACTGCCTCTGGTCCACTTCCATTTTCTCAATGCGGGACTCTAACTGATCCACCCTTCGATTAGATATCTCCAGCTGCTTAGTAACAGTAGAAATCTCCTCTCTCATAGCTGCCATATTTTCTGCGTTATCTTTTAACATTGATTTAATCACCCGAAGTTCCTCCAGAATATCCACCGATACAGGATCTGCACAGTCTTTCGGTAAGGGAACTTGAGCAGCTATTACCGACTCAGGCTTCAATCTCTTTGCTTTAACACTGCATTTTCTGTTCATGAAATTAAAAATAAAATTATTTTTGTCTAAAAAAAAAAAAAAAATTTTGATTATATTTGTCATAACACATAACAATATCCAGCAATATACAGAATGAAAAAGAAAACAGAAAAAATGTAAAATAATATTCATTTTTAAGTCCACATTATTAGGGCTGAATTAACCAAATGTCCAAGAAGTATTCATTTCCATAAACAGGCAAAAATCTATCTAAAACCACTTATTATCATCAACTTCTGAATTAGTATCAGAAACTTTTTCTAACAAAGGTTTATCCTGAAGAAGAATTTCTAATTGAGTAGGATCCAGGAATACAAACTTTCTCCCTCTCTCCCTTTCCTCCATCCCCTATGCTCATTTCTCCCTCTCTCACCATTCTCATCCGTCCTGCAACAATTTTCTTTCCTTCCCTCCCCACGAACCCCATTCACAATTAACATACATGCTCTCTCTTACTTCAATGGGTTTGCGGCAGCGATTCATATACGCTGCCTGCAGCTAACTTGGAAGCCTCTCTGTTGCATCCCACCCTGGCAGAAACATGAAGTTCTGACAGAGGGCAGGACGTTCCATCAAAGCAAGAGACAGAATAGTCGGGAGATGCAGGGACTACGGGAGCTCAGCTTGCTCCCCAACACAACAGGCAAAATTAATTGCAGGGGCAGAAGCAATGACAGCAGTTGCTCCACCAGGGAGTTGAAGATGAAAGAGGGTGAGAGATCCACACGGCGCAGTGTACCCCCAACTAGCCTGTGTGTTGAGAACCTTTGCACTATCCTACTTTAAACCCATTACAATTTCCCTACAAGCTCATGTATAAAGCACCCTGGAGGAGCTGGAAGTGAAAAAATGGACCCAGCTGGATGCATTGCCTTTTTAAGCTACCTTGGCCCATAAGTCACATTTCTTACTAGCCCAAAACAGAACACAGGGATTGAGATAGGTAAGGAGAAGTTCTTGTAGTTAATAGATAAGGAATTCACTGGAGCTTTCCTATAAGCCCTTTTAAAAAAGGGATCTGTCCTTGACAGGAATGAGCATGATTCGTTTTCTGCCTATTTGTTTTGTATATGTCTTGATTCCTTTTCTAACTCCGGATGTAAAAGGAGCTGGCTCTGTGACTCAGACATGATGGTTTTTAGAAATGACACACCTGTTGATTCTCTGCTCAGGCTCCAGCTGCGTCTTTTGCTTCCCACGTCTGGTTTGGTGATGAGAGACCTAAGAAACCCCAGGGAAGGAAAGATGAAAGATGATCTGGGCACATTCACATATAAGATATCTGGTAACCAAACAGCTTAGCATTGGAAGTGTCTCTACCAAGGAAACCTGAACTTGTTCTATTAACCACCATGTGTCTCTACAATCTTTGGTCTCAGTAGAAAGACAGGCAGAGGGGATGACCAGAAGAAGACAATTGCACATATTGAAAGAAGTCTTGACTCTAATGCCAGCTGAAGTCAACCCAACCATGTTTCTGTGGTGTAGAAGGATAAAATAGATTGGCTTGCCTATGACTTTACATGCTGATGAGTTCTATATTTCCATATTTCATTGTTCATTTATAAAATTATATGACTGCATACACTTTAAAAGGTGAATTGATGTTTTACTCTTTCAAAAGGTAAAGACTAGAGGAAACTCTATGAAATTACATGGTCATACTTTTAAAACAACTAGGAGGAAATATTTTTTCACTCAACAAATAGTTAAGCTCTGGAACTTGTTCCCAGAAGATGCGGTAACATTGGTTTGTATAGCTGGGTTTTAAAAAGGTTTTGACAGGTTCCTGGAGGAAAAGTCTATAATCTACAATTGGGGAAGCCACTCCTTGTCCTGGGATTGGTAGCATGGAATGTTGCTGCTATTAGGGTTTCTAAAAGGTTCTTTTGATCTGGTTTGGCCACTGTTGGTAACAGGATATTAGGCTGGATGGAGCATTCATCTGACCTAGTATGACTATTCTTATGTTCACACATGGAAAGTAAACACATATGTTTGCATGATCACTGTTATCAAGCATACGTCTAATTTTTGTATTCTTTATTTATAATTTTAACAATTGACAAGAATTACAAGTTAATAAAGGAAAACATACAATGTAAACTGAAATTAACTTAGCATTCCAAATTGCGTAAAGGATATCAGCCTATACAACGTATTGTTAGTCCACAATTTTTGGAGATGAAGCTGAAGAAAAAACTGAAATAAGGCAACCAAGAAACTAAGTATCAGGCAAACTAAAGAGGCGATCTGACTGCTCATGAACAATTCTTTTTAAGCTAACTTGAGAGCAGAGAAGCTCATGAAGACTCTCTATCAGAAATGAACTTAGATAGCTGCTATGGGTCATAGAACACATATCTATTACCTCCAAATATCATGACACACTTACAGGGATATCTTAGGACTAAGGTTGCCCCTAACTGTACAGCCTGAGGTCTCAATATAAGAAAGTGCTTTCTTCTTCTTTGGGTTGAATGAGATACATCAGGGTATATTCTTACTATATTAGTCAAAAATGGAACATCTTTATGCTTAAAGAACATCTTAAGCATCCAATCCCTATCTGAATCAATTGCAAACTGTACTATTAGTGTAGCAAGGACCTGGATCTCAGTATCGGACCTCTCTAGAAACTGTGTCAAATCCAAACTATCTGCAGATAAATTCTGCTGATTTGGATTTTGAAATTTAGCTCTCGGAAGGTAATATATTTTTGAGAGAGGTGGATACGAGGTTTCTGGTACCTTCAAAATTTCAGACAAATATCTTTTAAACATAGCTAGGGCAGTTATAGGTTGGACTTTCAGAAAATTAATAATCTGGAGATTACATCTCCTAACAGAGTTTTCCAACATTTCCTGTTTAAAGTGCAAACTAGCACTGTCCTTGACCCAAGTCAGAGCTTGTACTTCCGTTTTAATTTTAGTCTCAATGTCACACATTTTATTCTCCAGACTTGATACTTTATTGTTAAGTTCCAAATTTTCTGAAAGAACAGTAGTACAGCACGTAGATAATTGTTGAATTTGATTCCCCAGTGAAGTTTGCATATTTGATATGGCCTCCCATATGGATTCCATGATAATTACCTTAGGCCTTTGTAAGGGAACAATCTAAGTTCCAAAATTCCCTGCAGTTCCCACAGTACCAGTGACCACCTCAGTTATCAAAGAAACTTTGTGGGCTCCCATAGTACCTGTAGCCTCCTGAGTGCTTAAAGATGCTGCTTGAGCTTGCTGTGATCTTACCACTGCTTTCTGGGTTCTTGAAAGCTCCTCCTCCCCCATTCCAGGGTCAGTCCTTCCACTAAGAGAGGACAGCAAGAGGGCATCCCGAGCCGGCATGTCGAGAAACAACTCCTCCGTCGCAACAGGGCAGCTAGGCGGACTCCGCTCATCCGGAGATAAGGTGGCAGCCTCAAAGGAGAAGTCCCACATCTCAGCTTGTGCGCTCTCTCCAGCCATGGCAACCTCCAGTTGTGGGGTTCGTGAGCCACGATCGATGAAGACATCCATCGGGCCAAATGGTGCCACTGCCTCAACCGGAAACACCCGTATTTTCGACTTCCTTTTCACCATATCACATAGAATACCTTCACCACAAGCACGACAGCATCTCCGCAGATACCTCAGACCACCATCTTGGGTATGCTCCGCCCCATCTCATGTCTAATTTTTATGTATGTTGATTGTAACCTACTCTGGGACATAGGGCAGGCTAAATATTTTAAATCAAACATTTTTTTATGCAGATACTCTATTCTGACTATAAAAGAGTAAATTACAGGATCTCATGCACGAATACAGGATGTCCAGGAAGGTAATTGGAGAGACCTCCCAGAAAAGGGACTTGTGAGTTCTGATCGACAAGTCCATGAAACCATCTGCACAATGTGCTATGGCGGTGAAAAGGGCGAACAGAATGCTAGGAATGATGAAGAAGTGGATCACAAACAGAAGGTTATCATGCCGCTGTACCAGGCCATGGTGCGCCCTCACCTGGAGTACTGCGTCCAGCACTGGTTGCTGTACATGAAGAAGGGTCCAGAGAAGGGCAACTAAAATGGTTAAGGGGCTGAAGAAGTTGCCGTACAGCGAGAGATTAGAGAAACTGAGCCTGTTCTCTCTTGAAAAGAGGAGACTGCAAGGGACATGATCGAAACATTCAAAATACTGAAGGGAATAGACTTAGTAGAGAAAGACAGACTGTTCACCCTCTCCAAGGTGGGGAGAACGAGAGGACACTCTCTAAATTTGAAAGGGGATAGATTCCGTACAAACATAAGGAAATTCTTCTTCACCCAGAGAGTGGTAGAAAACTGGAACGCTCTTTCGGAGTCTGTTATAGGGGAAAACATCCTCCAGGGTTTCAAGACAAAGCTGGACAAGTTCATGCTAAACTGGTGAGACTGGACTCATTTAGAGCACTGGTCTTGACCTTGGAGCCACCGCGTCAACATTCTGCTGGGCAGGATGGACCATTGGTCTAACCCAGCAGCGGCAATTCTTATGTTCTTTTGTTCTTATGTTCCTTATAGCCTCATGTTGTTTCCTTACTGGAAAATGACATGGTTATTGTTCTAATTTGTCTGTCTTTCTCCTGTTGTTGAAGGTTGAAATATAGTTTTTAAATGTTAGCATCTGTAGACCTATTTTAGTAAACCAGTACCGGTACTCCTTGGTGTGCAGTTTCTTAAACTAGGCTTTACAAAGGCAAATATTTTGAAAGGTCATTAAAAAGAAAAAAAAGATCCCTCTGGACCATGTTATTCTATTAACTGAATGGTTTCAGAGCAGACAAGTCATCACCACTGGTGCTTTCATGTGAACCCTTTATACAGTTACGTTTTATTAAAACTTGTTATACCGCCTGTTCTTACAATTATAAATGCATAAAAAGAATCAGCTAAGATTGCTTGCTGTTGAGAAATGTGCCTTTTCTAAATACATTTAAGGATGGGCTAAGAAAACTAAGCACAACACATGAGGAAATTTTTCCTTGGCTTTGTGGTTTTGCATTGACTATAAATCAAGCAAGCTAGTTAATCATT
Source organism: Geotrypetes seraphini (assembly GCF_902459505.1). Taxonomy (NCBI): domain Eukaryota; kingdom Metazoa; phylum Chordata; class Amphibia; order Gymnophiona; family Dermophiidae; genus Geotrypetes; species Geotrypetes seraphini. The sequence goes on from NC_047093.1 coordinate 76,661,873, forward strand.
AGTATAATAAGTCACCATTATTATAGCTAAACATATTATGACTTGTTTAAAGAACATATACATAGAAACATGACAGCAGATAAAGGCCAAATGGCCTATCCAGTCTGCCCATCCACAGTAACCATTATCTCTTTCTCTCTCCGAGAGATCCCACGTGCCTATCCCAGGCCCTCTTGAATTCAGACACATTCTCTGTTTCCACCACCTCCTCCGGGAGACTGTTCCACACATCTACCACCCTTTCCGTTAAAAAAGTATTTCCTCAGATTACTCCGGAACCTATCACCTCTTAACTTCATCCTATGCCCTCTCATTGCAGAGTTTCCTTTCAAATGAGACTCGACTCATGCACATTTATATTACATAAGTATTTAAATGTTTCTCAAGAGATCAAAAAAGTAGTGACAGTAAAACCAAAAAAAATTACAAAAAATGTCACTCACCAGTAGCGGGTTACCTCTCTAAGATCCAACATTGAAATTCAAAAACAGGTGGAGAAAAAGCTTCAAAAACGTTTTTAGTATGCAGCAATCATTGATGCTTCACAGCTGGCATTATTTTCTTATGGGCAAAAAATCTCATACCCGCAGCACAATGTATAAAGATCTAAAAGGGGAAAACCCAACTACTGTGCACAATATTTTTAATTCTTTTTATATATATATATTTAAATTTTATAATACGTTTTTATAAATATATTAAATATAAAATTCCAAATACAAAATCGCTGAAAAAGGAAGCACCTGTTTTTGAATTTCAATGTTGGATCTTAGAGAAGTAGCCCACTGCTGGTGAGTGACATATTTTGTAATTTTTTGATTTAAACATCTCTATCTCTCCTCTCCCAACTTTCCTCCAAAGTATACAGATTGAGATCTTTAAGTCTGTTCCCATACACCTTATCATGAAGACCACACACCATTTTAGTAGCCTTCCTCTGGACTGACTCCATCCATTTTCTATCTTTTTGAAGGTGTGGCCTCCAGAATTGTACACAATATTCTAAATGAGGTCTCACCATTATTGTATTGTATTGTGAGGTGAATTTTCTTAAAGGGATTTGCAGGGATTTGGGGGGGAGGGGGGTTAAATGTGTGTTTTCATTTCGTTGGTGAGGTTTTTCATTTGATTCCATTTTGTCTTGTGTTCTTTTTGTTTTGTTTTCCTGTGTTATCATGCATTCAATGGCTTAATGATTAATTAAAAATTTGCCCTACTGCTTGACTATAATAAGCCTTAGCATTTTACAATAAAATTAAAATGGATACATAAGAAAATAACTGTATTGGTAGATAGAAAAAAGCCTCACATACACAAATTACTTAAAAAAAAAAAAATCAGGCTTAGATATAAAACCGAAATTTCTGTAATATTGTAATTTTACAGCTCCCTACACTAAAGATCCCTTCAGTTGTCAAGAATGATCAAACTGAATGCCTCTGTAGAGTAAAAGGCCTTTAAAAGGAGTGTGTAACGAAGTGGTTGGAGCTACAGCCTCAGCACCCTGAGGTTGTGGGTTCAAACCCTGCACTGTTCCTTGTGACCCTGGGCAAGTCACTCAGTCCTCCATAGCCCCAGGTACATTAGATGGATTGTGTGCCCCCCGGAACAGATAGGGAAAATACTTGAGTGCCTGATTATAAAACTGCTTAGATAAACCTTGATAGGCAGTATATAAAACACCTAATAAACTTGAGTTTGAGTCTCTTCAACTGCACTGGCTACCCATCCCACCACGAATAACCTTCAAAACTTCATGCATCATTCACCATATACTTTACGGAAACTCTGCAGCTCTTCTCCAAGGTATGGTCTACTTCCCGCAGAACCCTCAACAGAATACTTCTAAATCTTCCTTCCATAAAAAATATGCAGTACAAACGTGTTTTCCACTCCATGCTCATCTTTCTAGGCGTAAAAACTTGGAATGACCTTACTGAAATGACCAGGACAGAACCTAACCACACCAAATTCCGGAAGAAGCTGAAAACTCATCTATTTGGCACCTAAACACTTGTATCCTTTTCTCCTCCTGTATCTTCCTGCCCTCCATTGTCCTCCCTACCCTCTTCTAACCCTTTCTTCTGTAATGTTGCCAAGAGCTTGTATAGGTATGTGCGACACACAAATGGAAGAAATAAATACATAAAATAAAGCACCTAATAAACTTGAAACTTGAATTTGAATTTCTTCAAAGAGCTCTCAGCCATAACCATAATAATAATAGACAGGTTATTCTACAGGATGGGTACCAAGCATAAGATGCACTCTAACAAGTGGATTCCTAGGAAGTGTGAGCAATAGAAGTCAATATTTATTTGTGCCTGATATACTGCAAGTTCCAATGGGTGGGTCAATGCAGTTTACAATAAAACAAATAAAGGAAAGGAAGTCCATTAAAATATACCATATAGTTTCTTATACCCTGCATTATTCCAACAATGTGGTTTACAATAAGATTACTGAACAATAAATATGAACAATGATTTACAGGCTTAACGAGAGAAGAGATAAGTCTTTAGCATTTTCCTGTTATGGTAATGTGAGTTCAATTGACGTAGGTGCTGTGGTAGACTATTCCAAACTTTGGGGCCTTGGAATTCGAAGCTAGATCCATATAGCTTTTTCCGGTGAACATGTGAAGGGGAAGGGTAGGTCAGCTTAAAATGAGTCAATCTGGAGTTGTGGAAGGAATTTGTAACATTAATACAGAAGACTAATTCATTTGGATTCTCTCTATGTATAGCTTTATGAACCATACAGGCAGTTTTAAATTGAATTCTCTCTTTTATAGGTAACCAGTGTAATTCTTTCAACAGTGGGCTAACCCTCTCGCACAGGTTTAGTTGGAAAATTAGTCTGGCTGCTGTATTTTGAAGCAGTTGCAATCTTTTACTTATTTTTTCTGCTATACTGCAATACAGAGAATTGCAGTAATCTAAATAAGGGAGCAGAACCACATGCTAATCACTGTCCTAAAGCTATCCTGTCTTAGAACAGATCTAATCGCCTTTGTTGCTTCAGTCTGTTGAAAAGTTTTTTTTACCAAGGAGTTAATCTGATTAACAAAAGTAAGGTCTGAATCTATGATAACGCCTAACACTTTCGATGTTCTTCAATCTTGGAGTTTTTCCTATTATTAACATTAATTCCATATGTGGTAATTAATTGGTCTTCAGTTTGTTAAGCTTGAGAACGTTCTTATTCATCCACATATTCACATCTTCAATAGTCTTCCCCAGTGGCATAGCGAGGGTGGGAAGTGCCCAGGGTGGCGCCCTCTTGCCCCCCTTGCCCTCTTCACTGCCCCCTCACCCTCTTCTCTACCCCCACTCCGCCACTTGCTCTTTCCTTCCATTCCCCGTACCTGTTCAGCTCCCCAGCATGAGCAGCATTTCAAACTTGCTGCCTGCGCCAGCATCGGCTCTCTCTCCAGCCTTGTGGGTTTGAACATATGATAAGGTTGTGAAATTTAATTGTTTTTGTAAATTTTGAAAGATGCCAACAACCAATTATTGATGTGACTTGGCACTCAACAAAATTTGCATACTCTTCTTGCTGGGTGCTATTCTACAGTGTAAGGCAGGGCACCTAACTCCCATTCTCAAAAGGGGGTGTGGTCATAGGCGAGGCATGGTGTATTGGGAGGGTCATTGGTGTTCTGAAAAGCTATGCACATAGATATAGAATACTGGGTAAATGCGACCAAGTTGGATACCAGCATTTACACCAGGTTTCAGCAGGTATAAGTCTGACACCCAGAGTTAGGTGTAGGAATTGGCACTGCGCTTAATTCTATAAAGGGTACATGACCTTTATAGAATAGCAATTGGCACTGATTTTGTTCAGCACCCATGTTTGAGTACTATTTATAGAAATTTTCCCCCTAGAGTATAAATGCAAAGGTGCATATATACAATGATCACTTCTGGCATCCAATAATCATTGTATGGTACGGTTTAATATTAAGATGGGTATAGAGAAGGCTCATTCAAAAGCAAAGGTTCTAGACATTTTTTTTAAAGAACCTAATTTTGTTCAGATGGGGGATTAAGTCAAGGAATTGTTGTCTGGATGGGAACGTCTGGTAGGAGTGGAAATGCAGTGGGCAAAACTGAAAGCAGTAATTGTAAGAGCGACAAACCTTTATGTGAGGCAAGTATCGTAAGTAAAAGAGGAAAAGAAGGCCACTTTGGTTCTCAAAAGTAGTAGCTGAGAACGTAAGGAATAAGAGGTTAGCTTTCAAAAACTACAAAAGATCACAGAAAGAAGACAGGGCAAAAATATCTGGAAAAGTTAAGAGAGGCTGGTCATATAGTCAGGAAAGCAAAGATGCAAATGGAAGAAAAAATAGCTGACACGGTAAAATGGGGAAACAAGACATTTTTTGATAGTAAAGTGATAGGAAGAAGTGCAAAAGTGGCATTGTGAAACTCAAGAGTGAAGGGGAGGAATATGTAGAAGCTGATAAAGAAAAGGCTGAATTGCTTAACAAATATTTCTCTTCTGTGTTTACGGCTGAAGTGTCGGGAGCGGGACCAAGGAAGACAAATATGAATAGGGATGGAAGAATGGTAGACCCTGATCGATTTTCAGAGGGTTGTCTTCATGAGGAGCTAGCTAAAATAAAAAGCGATGAGGGCTGGATAGTGTACATCTGAGGGTGCTGAAGGTACTGATTGACTGACCTATGAGCGCTGGAGCAGTGCAGAGCTTTCAGTGCGCCAGCCAATGCTAAAAATCTCTTGCATGGTTTGTAAAAAGGTGTGTGTGTGTGTGGGGGGGGGGGGGGGGTTAATTAGTCCAATGTAAAGGTATCACCTTAAATTCTTTTTGTTTTATTTATTATCCTTTAAAATTAGCTAACATTACTACTTTATCCAAAGCAAATTCATATAATTCAAAAGAATCCATAATTCATAACACATCAACTACATTTGCAGTATTGAATTGATTTATTAACAAATGTATAGTGCTAATTAGAGGTCTGATTTTGTAACAAAACACCTATGTGAGAAATCCAAAAAGTTAATACTATACTAATAGCACTGATTCTCTCAGGTTGTCAACTAACCCGCTTCTTGTTACTTATTTTTAATACTTCCTTCTTTTTGTCTTTTTTGTTCAATTTTCCTTTTTTCACACCGGGGATCTTCAGATTACCACCCGAATAGGTAGATCATAAGATCAATTAGTTCGGCCAAAATGTCCAGTGCTGCATACACCTTTCAGCGCTATATAAGTGATAAATAGTAGTAAGTAAACTTCATTTCAGCCTGTAAAGTAATGTGAACCATCTTCTCATTAAAGCCACAATTCTTAACACAGAAAAAATACTTAATATGTCTCCCATTGGCTTTAATCCAACTTGCTGCTGTGATTTCACTGCATAGTATTTCCCACTCTTGATTTAGCTCAGACTCATTTGTCTTCCTTCTATACGTCAATGTTCCTCATATGGTTGCCCAATTGTTTGCTCATTTTTTAGGACATGTTTGATACCTACACCGGAGGAGTGAACGAAGAAAAGGAGAAACATTTTCAGAGTACCAGTTATTCCAAAGCTATACGGTAGCCTCTGTTTACTTTTGCCACAGCCATTTTTCCAGCATTTTTTTGAGTCATCCACAAAGATTTTCAAACCACCTGCAGAAAACAAGTGCCAAGCTCAAAATCTCTTACTCTCTTGTAAAACTACACCACTTCTCCCCAGTGAAAATGAGAGATTCTTGAATAGCTAAAGCAAGTACCATGCATTTCTTTCTAAGTAAAAAGGCCTAGAATATTATACACCTATTCCAGAATCTACAAATATGTTCTTCTCTGGGTTATATAATGTTAGAGGAATCAGTCCATATAGCTATGTGTAAACAGAACTTGAACAGTATGTGTAGCAGACTGCATTTCATTGCTTTACCACTGGATCTTGGAAAAATAAACAGTGGTTTTCAATAAAATCAGATAAAATAAATAATAGCTAATTTGGGGACTCTTTTAATAAATGGTGTTAAACCTTAACATGTGGTTAGAGCACACTAAGGGCCTGATTCTCCAAAGTGCGTCCCGATTTTAGGCAGCTGTAGGCGTCCTACAGCTGTCTAATCAGCCAATCGGGATGCACGTTTTTTTAAAAAAAATGCTCCCCAAGCAGGCCTGAAGGCGCCTCCGGGAGCCTAGGGAGACCCGCAAGATGCCTAAGCTCGCCTAAGGGCCTTAGGCAGGCCTTAGGCGAACCTAGGCGGCCCTACACGTCTCCCTAGTAGAGGAGAAACGCTAAAATGTAGGCCAGCAAAACTACATCAGGTGTATACCTGACTGGGCCTCCGCGTGTGCGGATCGCCGGACTCGATGGACCATGGGTCTGATCCGGAGATGGCAGTTCTTATGTTCTTATGTAAGTAGACGCGGCCGCTATACTTATTGCGGCAAGGGATCTCTCTGCCGCTATAAGTATAGCGGGCCGCGTCCTGTCCGATCGCTGGCAGGAGGGTGCCCAATCCCTCCTGCCCGAAGACGCACCCTCCCCCCCCGACAATATCGATCGCTGGCAGGAGGATTCCCAAACCCTCCTGCCAGAAGATGCCCCCCCCCCCCGACAATATCGATCGCTGGCAGGAGGGTGCCCAATCCCTCCTGCCTGAAGACGCACCCTCCCCCCCCGCGCTAACAACCCCCAAACCTTCACCCCACCAAACTAACCTTTTCTTAAGGCTAGACGGTTCTTGCCCGTCCAACCGGCAGGCCTGCCTCGTCGAAATGAGGTGGGCCCGCCCCTTCCTGACCCATCCCGCCGAAGCCTAAGGCCTGATTGGCCCAGGCTCTAGAAGCCTGGACCAATCAGGCCTTAGGCATAGCGGGTCCGCCCATCCCCATTAAGTCTAAGGTCTAATTGGCCAATCAAGCCTTAGATTAAGTGGGGATGGGCGGACCCGCTATGCCTAAGGCCTGATTGGTCCAGGCTTCTAGAGCCTGGGCCAATCAGGCCTTAGGCTTCGGCGGGATGGGCCGGGAAGGGGCGGGCCCGCCTCATTTCGACGAGGCAGGCCTGCCGGCTGGACGGGCAAGAACCGTCTGGCCTTAAGAAAAGGTTAGTTTGGTGGGGTGGAGGTTTGGGGGTTGTTAGCGCCGTGGGGGGGGGAGGGAGGGTGCGTCTTCGGGCAGGAGGGATTGGGCACCCTCCTCCAGCGATCGGTAGTGTCGGGGTGGGAGGGAGATCGGTAATGTCGGGGGGGCGGTTGGTAGTGTCGGGGGGGGGCATCTTCTGGCAGGAGGGTTTGGGCACCCTCCTGCCAGCGATCAGTCAGGGGGCCGCGGCCCGTTATACTTATAGCGGCAGAGAGATCCCTTGCCGCGATAAGTGTAGCGGGCCGTGTCTAATCTAACCCGATTCTCTAACCAGCGTCTGTAACATGGACACCAGCGTCTGTAACATGGTTACAGAATCGGGGTTTAGTGTAGGCCGATTCTGAATAGGACACCTCTCCCGGGCGTCCTATACAGAATCAGGTCCTAGGTGTCTTGCGGGCCTCGCCTTCAATATAGGCGGCCTGCCTGGGGAGCATTTTTTTTTTTAAAAACGTGCATCCCGATTGGCTGATTAGACAGCTGTAGGATGCCTATAGCTGCCTAAAATCGGGACGCACTTTGGAGAATCAGGCCCTAAGGGCCTGATTCTGTATAGGACGCCCGGTCTCAACAGCTGTCTAAGCGTTTTTTTGAGAATCGCACACTGGCATCCTATACAGAATCGTGTCTGTCCTGACAGATGCCTTACTCCACCTAACCATCCCAATTCTCTAACCGGCATCCATGTCAGAGGTGCCATTTACAGAATTGTGCTGCTTTTGAGCTGATTTCGGGAAGGGAAGTTCCCTGCTGCGATCAGCTGTGCAGCAATGGCAGGGTACCCCTAAACCTCCCCTGCAAGTTGGCCAGCAGGAGAGATGCCCACTCCTTCCCGCTGCCACTCCTGAATTCCCACACACACTGTCCACAACAGGAGAGATTCCCACTCCTTCCTGCCGGCACCCCGCTCCAACATCCCCAGCAGGAGGGATGGCCAATCCCTCCTGCCACCCCCAAAACAATCCCCAGCATGAAGGATGCCCATTCCCTCCTGCTGGCAACTCCACCCAACATCCCTGGCAGGAGAGATGTCCATTCCCTCCTGCTGGCACCCCTCCTGAACACATGATCCTTGAATCACCCCCATCCCACTAAACTCACCTAGACCCCTCTCCCATACCTTTGTCAACAAAGCCAGCTGGAGGGATACCTATTCCCTCTGGCTGGTAGGCCTGCCTCTTCAGAATGGTGGGTCTTCCCCTTCGCAGTGCATCCTGGGATGCACCAGTGAGGGGCCTAAGGCCCCAATTGACCCAAGTACCTAAGGCCCCTCCCAGAGGACTGGAGAAGGGCGGATGTGTTCCCTCTCCACAAAAGTGGAAATAAGGAAGAAGTAGGGAATTACAGGCCAGTAAGTCTGACTTCTGTGGTAAGCAAATTAATGGAAATGCTTAAAAAAAAAAGATAATGGTCATTTTCTGTAACCCTGTGGATTACAAGACTGGAGGCAACATGAATTCACTAGAGGTAGTTCTTGTCAGACAAATCTGATCAATTTCTTTGACTGGGTGACCAGAGAATTGGATAGAGGATGTGCGCTAGAATGTGGTGTATTTAGATTTTAGGAAAGCCTTTGACAGTATTCCACTCAGATGTCTAATAAATAAACTGAGTGCCCTTGGGATGGGTCCCAAAGTGATGGGCTGGTTCAGGAACTGGTTGAGTGGATGGTGACAGAGGGTAGGGATCAATGGAGATCACTCTGAAGAAAGGGATGTTACCAATGGTGTGCCTCAAGGTTCTATTCTTGGGCCTGTTCTTTCTAACATTTTTATAAATGATATTGCTGAAGGGTTGTTGGGTAATATTTGCCTCATTTTGGAAGATACCAAAATCTGCAATAGAGTAGACACACCGGATAGTGTGAATAATATGAAGAAAGACCTGGCAAAAGAATGGTCTGAAATTTGGCAGCTAAAATTTAATGCTAAGAAATGCAAGGTCATGCATTTGGACTGCAAAAACCAGAGGGAACGGTATAGTTTAGGAGGTGAAGAACTTATGTGCACGATGGAAGAGCGGGACTTGGGTGTGATTGTATGTGATGATCTTAAGGTGAACAAACAGGTTGATAAGGTGACGGCGAAAGCTAGAAGGATGCTAGGTTGCGAAGGGAGAGGTATGGCCAGTAGTAAAAAGGAGGTATTGATGCCTCTGTATAAAACTCTGGTGAGACCTCATTTAGAATATTGTGTACAATTCTGGAGGCCACACTTTCAAAAAGATATATAAAGGCTGGAGTCCGTCTAGAGGAAGGCTACTAAAAGGAGGTGTGGTCTTTGTGATAAGGCGTATGGGGACAGACTTAAAGAGCTCAATCTGTATACGTTGGAGGAAAGGCGGGAGAGGGGAGATAGGATAGAGACGTTTAAATACCTATGTAATATAAATGTGCATGAGTTGAGTTTCTTTAATTTGAAAGGAAACTCTGCAATGAGAGGGCATAGGATGTAGTTAAGAGGTGATAGGCTCCGGAGTAATCTAATGAAATACTTTTTTACGGAAAGGGTGGTAGATGCGTGGAACAGTCTCCCGGAAGAGGTGGTAGAAACAGAGAATGGCTGAATTCAAGAGGGCCTGGGATAGGCAGGTGGGATCTCTCAGAGAGAGAAAGAGATAATGGGTTACTGTGGATGAGCCCATTTGTGCTTTATCTGCCGTCATATTTCTATATTTCTATGATATTCCAAGCAGTTGCTGAGAAAACAGCAAAAACCTCTAGGAGATTACTTTTTTTGCTCAGCCTATAGAAGGCACTAGTTAACAGTAGATTATGGTGCCTATTTCAATACACATGAAATAGGCACCATAAGCACCCCCTTATCCAGTGCCTGTTGCACAGTTACCCTCTGGCTTGTAGTGTAACAGATAATGCCATACAGTTTATTACATTTAAGAGACGTAGCTAACTACATTCCACATTTCTGTCATGCAGTTAATTTGTGGTGGCAAACTTGCTTTCTGTTTATGGCAGCTCTCCCAAAAATGCTGGAATGCTCTCAACAGTTACTACAGAAGAGGTTTTGCACCTAATGCATCTTATGTAGTTAGCATGTGTTAGGTTAATGTAACCAGGGTTAAAAAGTTACTTGAGTGAGAAAAACCAGGGTTTGAAGAGGATTTTAAAAGATTTTTAAAGTAAAGAAAGTCTGGAATGTAAGATCTGTGGTTTTTTTTTATTTTGAGAAGTATGATTTGTGTATTGTTTGTATTGGTGCAGTTTTGAGGTTTTCTGTTGCTGATTTCCTGCATAGGTTTGCTATCCTCCTGCAGAGATCAGCTGTCTGAACATTGTAACTGTCAGATTTGACAGTTGGGAGGGTGACTTGGTTCTGTGTGGAGGTGTTTTGGTTTCTGTGCCTGGTGAGAAGGTAATTATGATGGTTTTTATTTGAGTTTTGTGAAGGATTGTGAAATTCTGGTTAAGGTCTGAAGTTTGGTATTAATGCTGGTAATGTTTGAGAGGCTGAAGAGATTTTTTTTTGTGCTATTCTGTGAGAATCTTTTGGGAAATATTTAAGAGATTCCCTGGCTAAGAAATATATGGTGCTGAGTTCTGAATAAAGTTTCAGTCTGCTCTTCTGAGAGACTCTTCTGGGAAATGTTTGAGAGGATCTTTGAGTGACTTCTGTGGTGCTGATTTTTGGAGGAGATTTTATGAGAGATCTTGTGACAGATTCCTGTGAAATGTAAGAGAATATTGATGAAAGAAAATTGGTAAACTGTTCTGGGAACCTTTTCCTGAGAATATCTGTTGTAAAGTTTATTGAGAATCTGAGTGATTTGAGATATAGAAAATTGGAGTGATTTTAGAAATAGGAAATTCTGGGGAGGGAAAAGTATAGGGAATATCAATTATCTGGTTTTTTTTTCTAGCTTAGGAATTATTTTCGGAAATTTGGGGGTTATTAGATTAGGATAAGGTTTTCCCTTATTGGTTTGTTTAAGTCAGAGTAGTAGGTTGGTTCCGGCAAAAGAGAGTCTGCTAGCAAGAGATTCTGCTAGCAACAGCGCGCCTACGTGGTACCCCTACATAGCAAGAACATAAAGCCTCAAATATCCAAATCTGAGGAAAAAGAACTTTACAAAGAGGAAGTAGAATCTCTTTCTTTAAATTTGATTTACAGCATTTGTTTATTAATTTTATTCCTATATTCAATTTTGAATCCTTAGTGCTTCTTTATATTTATTTTATTATATGTTTAATAACTATTTTTATTCCAAGATTATACCATATTATTATATATTATTATTTTGTTTATGTAATTCACCCCTTCTCCTGGGGAAAGGTATCAATTTAACCCTCGGTGTGCACGACTACAAAACAAATCTTATTTCAAGAGGGATACCTTTTACCTCAGTCTGAGAAGGAGGGGGTTACATTAAGAAAAAAAAAACAAAAACAACTCTTTAGAATTCTGTTTGTGGTAGTGGCCAAGAAAGGAAAAAGAATGTTAGAAATTATGAGGAAATTATTATAAAGCAATAGGGCCTGGATTCTATAGATAGCGCCATGATCGGCAGCCGCCCACAAAAGCAGTGCTGATAGTGTGTGAATCATGTGATGGCGCTTTTTATAGAATCGCAGTTACATGACAGATAGGTGCTGGAATTGTAGGCCAGGGTTTGAAGGCCAATATTTCTGGCGCCTATCAGTGACAAGATTTGTGACTATGGAGGCGCCTACCGATCAGTGGAACAGTAGGGACGAGTGACACCCGGGGCGGTGGCTCCCCTCCCTCTTCCCTGCCCCCGCTTGCCACCTGCCCCCTTCTTTTTTTAATTTCTTCAGTGTGAGCAGCATGCCCACGTCAGTGTCGGCTCACCCTCTGACATCATTTCCTAGGTGCGGGTCCCAGAAGTAATGTCAGAGAGAGCGCCGATGCTGACGCAGGCAGCAACCTTGCGCCAGAGAAGTATGAAAGGAACAGGGGAAGGCAAGGGGTGCACACACACAGCAAGGAGAGGAGCGGGGTAGGGGACAGAGAGGAAGAGGGGTGCTGCGCCCTTAGGAAGTCTGTGCCTGGGGCGGACCGCCCCCCCCCCCCCCCCCCTTACTATATCACTGCTACTGATGCCAAAGGATACGTCCAGTGTTCGCTATGCCTATTTTACTCTTAGGCACTCTTAGGTGCCCCTGTAATCACAGTTCCAGCACCGTTTGTGGAGGTGTTCTTTTTTTTAAAAAAAAAAATGAGATTTTAATTGCTTTTAAACAACGTGATCAATTATCGTGTCGATTGAGCGCAATTAAACCAATTAAAAACAGTGTTAAAATAAATGTTATTTTTTTTCTCTATGTTGTAATTCACTTAGTAAAAATTAAATTAAGCGATTCATCAAATTAAAATAAAACTTGAAACTTGTTGCTAGGATGCCTAATGTAGAGAATGGTCAATCGATCCATCAACGTTTCTGTTTGGCACGGACAACAGCACACATTGGTTCTTCAAGCCAGCAGTTCAGCCGCATATGCAGGTTTTATACAGAGTAGTACTTTCCGTGATGAGTAAAAGAGCATTGTGATTTTGTCTATCGTGACTTAACAACAAGACTCCTGAGGCAGGCCCCTTGTGAGCCGAAACACAATCGTGTCGAGTCAATCACAATAAAAAGAGACTGAACACCATTGGTCACCTTTGTTGTTGTTTATTGCTAATGTAGAGAATGAGAAAATTCATCACCGTTCCTGTCCCCTCGGATAACCGCGGGAAAGCATCCCTTGCTGTTCTTTAGTATCTATCTCAAATTCAGTCCTTCTACACCAGCATTCTTCAATACAAGGCTTGAGGGCCAGTGGTTGTGCCAATTCATACTCTGATTCTTCCCTCTCTCCTTAAAGAACAACATGGAGATGGTTCCCTGCGGTTATCTGCAGGGACAGGAACGGTGATGAATTTTCTCACCGTGTCATTCTCTAGCCTAATGGCACCTTAATAGCAGCTCCTTCTCTCTTCTTCTTCATGGGACACCTATAGGGTTACGGGCCAACCAGATTTATTACCAAAATTCGTACTAAAATCTTACATACTAAATCTTACATACTAAGGGCTCCTTTTATCAAGCCGCACTAGCGGGGTTAGCGCATCGGGCATTTCATCACGCGCTACCCCCACAGCCAGCTAAAAAACTAATGCCTGCTCAATGCAGGCATTAGCGGCTAGCGCGGCAGGCGGTTTAATGCGTGGCATTCTGCGCGTTAAACCCCTACTGCAGCTTGATAAAAGGACCCCTAAATCTTACATACAGTTCCCATTTATTGATTTAACACCCTGTATGTAAAATTTTAGTATGAATTTTGGTAATAAATCTAGTTGGCCCGTAACCCTATAGGTGTCCCAAGAAGAAGAGAGCAGATCTCATTTTGGAATTTCTAGATTTTTTTTGACCCCTCTCATTTTGAGTAAGGCTCTTACAAATTGCCTAACTAGCGGCACCATTTAAAGAATTTGGGCCTAGGTAAATAATATAATAATGCCTCTGTTATCACTTCATGTTACTACTTGCATATTAGTAAGGCTATTCTTATGTTCTTATTTTTAAGAAGGGTTTGGACAATTTTCTGGAGTAAAAGTCCAAATTCTGTTATTGAGACAGACATGGGGGAAGCCACTGCTTGCCCTGGATCACTAGCATAGAATGTTGCTACTATTTGGGTTTTTAAAAAACAGACATAAGGATCTTTTTCAAAAAATTCCTACCCAACAAAAAATAACCATAGTAACAGGGCTATAGGAAATTATTTAATTTATTTAAGATTATTTAAGATGGTAGTCACAAATGTACTTTTTGAAATTTATTTCATCTTTTATGTACAAATTCACCATTTCATAACTATATCATTCATGCAAAAACCTTTAATTAAACATAAAAACCCTCAACACCTAAACTAGGAGATAGTAGTTAATCAATTAAGGGAAGGAAAGGAGGTTTTGGTATAAATATTTGAAACTGAACAGAATACGGACCTGGGATAACGTATGTTATGGGAGGTCCTATGAACTGAGATCGGTTTACATTGTATGATATACCTCAGTGGTTCCCAACCCTGTCCTGGAGGACCACCAGGCCAATCGGGTTTTCAGGAGAGAGTTTTGCATATAATGGAAGTGATAGGCATGCAAATCTGCATTATACATATTCATTAGGGCTATTCTGAAAACCCGATTGGCCTGGTGGTCCTCCAGAACAAGGTTGGGAACCACTGATATACCTTCCTCCTAGTTTAGGTGTTGAGGGTTTTTATGTTTAATTAAAGGTTTTTGCATGAATGATATAGTTATGAAATGGTGAATTTGTACATAAAAAGATAAAATAAATTTCAAAAAGTACATTTGTGACTAATCTTAAATAATCTAAAATAAATTAAATAATTTCCTATAGCCCTGTTACTATGGGCTCCTTTTATCAAGGTGCGCTCCAGGGCTTAGCGCGTCGGACATTTCATCACGCGCTAACCCCCGCGGCAAGCCAAAATACTAACGCCTCGTCAATGGAGGCGTTAGCGGCTAGTGCGGCAGGTGGTTTATTGCGCGGTATTCCGCACGTTAAACCCCTACCACGCCTTGATAAAAGGACCCCTATGACTATTTGGGTTTTTGCCAGGTACTAGGGACCTGGATTGGCCACCAGGAGAACAGGCTACTGGGCTTGATGGGCCTTTGGTCTGACCTAGTAAGGCTATTCTTATGTTCTTATGTGTGATTCCAGTTATTGCATTTCAAAAAACATATAGCAGCATTAGAAAATGTACAGAGAAGGGAAAACAAAATGATAAAAGGAAAGAAAATGACTCTATTATGGGAAAAAGCTAAAAAGGTTAGAACTCCTCAATTTGGAGAAGAGACAGCTGAGAGAGATATGAGTGGAATGAAATGGGTAGATTTTAATCACTTGTTTACTCTTCCAAAATGTACAAAGATTAGGGGACATGCCATGAACTTACTAAGTAGTATACAAAACAAATTGTAGAAAATAATTTTTTCACTCTTTATAAAGGTGGTTAATAAATCTCAATAAACTAAATATTAATTAAGCTTTGAAATATAGTTAGTGTAGGTGGGTTTGCAAAAGTTTTGCATAGGTTCCTGGAGGAAAAGTCCATAACCTATTAGTAGAGTAGACGGTGAAATCCTCTGCTTATCCCTGGAGATAAGCAAAATGGAATCTGACTACTTTTTGGGATCCTGCCAGGTGGATTGGCCACTGGAAGAAGCAGGATATTGGACTTAACAGACCTTTTGTCTGTTCCATTATGGCATGTTTTTATGTAGTAAATAAGAACCTTTATAATCTAATGACTCAAACAAGACTTCACAAAGCAAGCAATGTTAACACTGGTGCCTTTCTTTAACTTGCTTCTTGCTTCATGATTTCAAACCATGTGCTGGCAGAGTCTGATACAAAAAAGTGTTTTCACTGAGAGCTTCCTCTAGTAGGTTCTAGCCTGAACAACACTGATGTTTGCATGGTACTGTGCCAAAAGATTGTATAAGCCATAAAAAATCTGAAGCATGTTAGCCCTGGGGCATAGAACAGTATAACAGGCAGTTCTTCTATTTGGTTATCTCACTAAACAGAAATCTCTCTTTTTGAAGTCTATTTCCTCCAATTTGAAACCAAATTTTTTTCTTTCTTGGCTTAATAATTAGGAAATCGTGTTTGCCAGGTCTAGAACAATGTTTTTCTCTGCAAGCAGCCATATATTTCTCAATCATTTTTCTGATTTCCAATTGCCCTCTGGATGAAAGGTTAACGGTGGGAAAAAAACCCCATATGATCTGGGTGAATTTGAGAGAATCCCTCACTGCTATGGCTGATGCGACTGCTTCAAGGACTCTCCTGATGTGGTTCTTGTTCACGGAGGCTAGTTCAAATCCAATGTCCTCTGGAGAATTAATTATCTCCCTGTGTTAGTGCATGTGTAAAACCTGGAAAATTCATCTTCATTTACAGGAAGTCTCAAACTGAAGGCACTGGGAATCATAGATCTTTAAATAATTGAAATGGATTATTGCTGGTCATGTGATCTTTTTGCACTGAGCAAAAAAAAAAAAAAAAAAGCATACAATGACACTTTTTTTCTGGAAGATCAGACTTTTTGTTTTAAGTCTTGAATGAAGTTACACACGATGATCAAGTGATTAATCAGGATAATAGTTTAGAGAATTATTTAAGGGAGAAATTGCATGAAATTTCTGTCACTGACCTTCCATTGTTTCTGTCCTTCCGCCTTCTACCATACCCTTGTGTATAATCCATTCCTTGAAATATAAGTAAAATACCATACCATACCGTACCATACAATTTATTATACCCCGCAATGTTCCAACAAGGATTCAATGTGGTTTTAATCTTTTAATGGTTCCTTCTTATCTTTTAATTAGATTTAAGAACATAAGAACATAAGAAATTGCCTCCGCTGGGGCAGACCAGAGGTCCATCCTGCCCAGCGGTCCGCTCCCGCGGCGGCCCATCAGGCCCACTGCCTGAACAGTGGTCTCTGACTAATTTTACAATTTACCTCTAATCCTGTCCCTATAACCTTACCTCTACTCCTATCTGTACCCCTCAATCCCTTTGTCCTCTAGGTACCTGTCCAGACCTTCTTTGAAGCCCTGTAGCGTACTTCTGCCTATCACATCCTCCGGCAGCGCGTTCCATGTATCCACCACCCTCTGGGTGAAAAAGAACTTCCTGGCGTTTGTTCTAAACCTTTCCCCTTTCAATTTCTCCGAGTGCCCCCTTGTACTTGTGGTTCCCCTTAGTTTGAAAAATCTGTCCCTGTCCACTTTTTCTATGCCCTTCATGATCTTGAAGGTTTCTATCATGTCTCCCCTGAGTCGTCGCTTTTCCAGGGAGAAAAGCCCCAGCTTTTTTAGTCTGTCAGTATATGAGAGGTCCCCCATACCCTTTATTAGCTTAGTTGCTCTTCTCTGGACTCTCTCAAGTACCGCCATGTCTTTCTTGAGGTACGGCGACCAGCACTGCACACAGTATTCCAGGTGCGGGCGCACCATCGCACGATACAGTGGCAGGATGACTTCCTTTGTCCTGGTTGTGATACCTTTCTTAATGATACCCAACATTTTGTTCGCTTTCCTTGAGGCTGTGGCGCACTGCGCCGACGTCTTCAATGTTGTGTCCACCATCACTCCCAGGTCCCTTTCAAGGTTGCTCACCCCTAGCGGCGGTCCCCCCATCTTGTAAGTGAACATCGGGTTCTAGTTTTAGTATAATTGCACCAACTCTCTGCAACAACCTGCCTATGAACATTAGAATGGCAACTTCTTTATCAGACTTTATCACTGTGCATAGATACACCTTCTTGTCCAGTTTGTCTGTCTTGACTAGCTTGTAAGTTCTTTTGAGCAGGGACTGTCTCTTCTATATTGTGATGTACAGAGCTGCTTATGTCCAGTAGCACTATAGAAATGATAGATAGTAGTTGTGGATGTGGGATTCCCAACCCATTTTTAGAGGCACACCTGGTTTAGATAACATCCGAAAACAACAACGAAGGAGACCAAATGGTGCTCAATCCTTTTATTTATAAAACAGACTCGACACGATTGTGTTTTGGCCTCAAAAGGCCTGCCTCAGGAGTCTAAAAATGAATTGTGTATTAAAATATATTATTTCATCAGAAAACATCTACCATAAATGTACTTGCATGTACTGGAGGCACAATCGTATGCAAAATTTGCCTCATGCATATTTACTGTGGATATGTTTTTCTAGGAATGGTTTGGGAACCAATAGCATGACATATTTGATTACAAAAAAAAAAAGAGTTTGCTTTCAAAGCATGCTGATTTTTAGATTTGGATATGTGCAAAAAGTGATGAATGAGATCAAGCCTCTCTTAGGAAAAAAAAGTCAAATACATCCCTGACAACAGAAAAATGCTACAGATTAAAGTGCATGGTTATCAATCTGGTTTATTGTTAAGACGTAAGGGCGCCCGGTAGTATAAATTAATTTCTGAATTCTTGAAGAAACCAAAAAATGGTCTTAGAGACATTTGGAGCATTGGGATAAAGCAGTATATTTCTGCATCTCGATGGCCACGAATTTGGACTTAGAGGATGAGATGTACAGCGTCAGCATCTATGAGACAAACATGGTTTTTTCTGTTACATAGATCTTTTTGGACCCCTGTTAGGTTACATAAGTTAGACAATTCTAAATCTAATAGATGCTGGCAATGTCATTTAGACATTGGGACACTGGATCATCAGTTGTTTTATTATCCTTTGATACTCAGCTTCTGGAAGTCAATATGGGGACAGATTAATCTCATACTGGATTCAACAATTCCTTTGACGCATGAGGCAATTATATGTGGAACATTGCTGCATATCAAACCTACTATGGATCGTTACAAATGCAGACTTTTCCTTATTATGACAGGGATAGCGATGCAAATGATAACACACAATTGGAAAAATTGCGACTGCCTCAACTTTTCATTTTAGTGGGCCAGTTTATGTTTAGGTTATAAATACGAAAAGATGAATGCTGATATTTTGGGGCATAGCAAAGTATTTAAATTGGTGTGCGGCCCGTTGACATCCTTTGTTAATTCGACATAATTATCTTTATTTAATTTTATGTTTATTTTTAGACATATCCAGGACAGGGTGGGTGGGTGGAGGGATATCTTTTTGGGTTTTGGTTTATTTCTTGGTTGAATTACTGGAAGGAAGGGGAGGGATATTTTTCTTCTGTAATGTTATTGATGGAATTTAAGTGCTTATGTTGTTTATTAATGCATGGCACTTTGTATTCATTTTGAAAATTAATAAAGATTTTACAAAAAAAAAAGACGTTATTTTACTACTGACTCGTGCTATTTTAGCCCCAGTTCCATTTTATGCAATGGCATCTAGTTGATTAAGAATAAAATAGCACATCTTAACAAACCCACATTGAAAACTTCTCCCCGAAATCTCCCTTGATCAGTCGGTCAAATTTTCAGGTTATCCACCATGAATATGCATGAGATAAATATGCACTGCCTCCATTCTACGCAAATCTATCTCATGTATATTCATTGTGGATAGCATGAAAACTTGACGGTATAGGTGTGTCCTAAGAACTGCATTGAAAGCTCCTGTTCTAGATAGCGGTCTATTTCATCAGGGCTATTGTGGGCATTAAAGAAGGGGAATGCCATGCCGGTGCCACTATCAGACTAGTGCAAAACAAGGAAAATTCACCAAATGTTTCCACAAACAAAATGGAGACAACCAAAACCAAAATGGAACTGTGGAGGCGATGATCTCGATAACCAGTTTATTATTAAAAGTCTTCGCAAGTAAAAGCGATGCATATACCTGCCCATATCCATATAATACACAGTATAAAGTCTGTGGTATGGACTCGACACGGTCCTTTCTGGCTGAACCACAAAAGATAGAAACGCTGAAAAACATCCAAAACACCGTAGGGCAAATTCTATAAGAAGCGCCCAAAAGTTAGGCGCAGATATAGGCACTGTTCAGCGCGATTCCAGTAAAATTGGGTGCTGTTTAGTGAATCACGCTGACCGGCACCTATTTGGGCACCTACTTTGGAGGTGCCCATTAAATAGGCCAACTCTAGGCACAACAAAAAGTTAGGCACCCATTATTTAATTTATTTTAGATTATTTACGATTAGTCACAAATGTACTTTTTGAAATTTATTTCATCTTTTATGTACAAATTCACCATTTCATAACTATATCATTCATGCAAAAACCTTTAATTAAACATAAAAACCCTCAACACCTAAACTAGGAGGTAGTAGTTAATCAATTAAGGGAAGGAAAGGAGATTTTGGTATAAATATTTGAAACTGAACAGAATACGGACCTGGGATAACGTATGTTATGGGAGGTCCTATGAACTGAGATCGGTTTACATTGTATGATATACCTCAGTGGTTCCCAACCCTGTCCTGGGGGACCACCAGGCCAATCGGGTTTTCAGGCTAGCCCTAATGAATATGTATGAGAGAGTTTTGCATATAATGGAAGTGACAGGCATGCAAATCTGCATCATGCATATTCATTAGGGCTATTCTGAAATCCCGATTGGCCTAGTGGTCCTCCAGAACAAGGTTGGGAACCACTGATATACCTTCCTCCTAGTTTAGGTGTTGAGGGTTTTTATGTTTAATTAAAGGTTTTTGCATGAATAATATAGTTTGAAATGGTGAATGCTTAAGAGTAGTGATTCTGCAAGAAGGCGCCTAACACGTGGCCGCACCCACGCCTAACATGCATAGCGCCTATTTTTTTTTTTTTTTTTGAAGGCCGCCTAAATTTTTAGAGGCGCCTTCTTACGGAATCGCGCTTTCTTGATAGGAGCCTCTGTTTCAATCAGTGCTGATTAAAAAGCTTAATTGGGCTTGTTATTCAATTTAGAATGCCGTCTATCTAGGTGGGCGCCTCCGAAATAGGTGCCTAACTTTAGGCGCTGGTTACAGAATTTGGACCTGTGTGCCAGAGTATACAAACAAAAAATACACTGTGAGTTGCAGGAAGTGGTTTAAGGAGTATTGAAGCAGAGCTACTGCTGCTTATACTCTGGCACACAGGGCTCCTTTTACTAAGCTGTGGTAGCGTTTTTAGCACGCGCTAACCCCCGTGCTATGTGCAAAAACTAACGACAGCTCAATGGAGGTGTTAGTGTCTAGCATGCACAGAATTGTAGCACAGCTTAGTAAAAGGAGCCCAAAGTGTTTTGGATGCTTTTCAGCATTTCTGTCTTTTGTGGTTCAACTAGAATGGACCACAGAAGGTTGTCTTACACCGAAACATGAACCTTGTCGGGTCCATAGCACAGACTTTATACTGTGTATTATTTGGATGTGTCAAGTATATGAAAAACTGATTTACTTAGCTTCATGCAAAAACAGAAAAAAAAAACCCATCAAAAGGATGAAGATTATCCAAAATACAGCTGTCAGACTGATATATAATCTAAAGAAATTTGATCATATATTGGACTATTATCTGCGTTTACATTGGCTGCAGATTGAGGTTAGAATATTGTTTAAGTTTGGTTGCACTTGTTACAAGACATTGCATGGTCTGGTTCTGATTTACATTATTTATAACTTTAAGTTCGTTGATAGAATGTGTTTTGCACGAAGTCTCAGACTATTTGAATTTCCTTCAGCAAAAGGCTGTCATTATAAAAGATTCTTTAATTGAATTCTGGCTTATCAGGAGGCTTTATGGGATAGGAATTTTGGCACTCTGATTCTAAGGTCTGATACTTACATAAGTATTAAGAAATTGTTAAAAACTTATCTATTCAAAAAAGTTTTTAAATAATTTGCGGTGAATGTGCAGTATCTTAGAATTATAAACAGCACAGAACTGCAAGGAAGTTGTGGTGTACATATGATAATTTTATGTTATGTTTTACATGTGAAGACTGTCAAACTAGTAACAGATGTATGCCCTGAACCACTCTGAGCAGTGGTTGGATGCATCATTGGAGGGGTTTCTCTCCCTAAGGTCAAATGTATTATCAGGTGGAGGTGCCTACCCTAGTACCCCAGCCTTCCATGGGGCTATTACATTGAGAACAAACAAAAAATTGACTCTTTAGTCTCACAGAAAATGCAAATTCCAGCGAAAATGAAAAACTCTGTGGAGATGGTGATGTTCAAGATGCAGGCTTTATTTAAAAATGCACAATTGGATAATCCACATAAAATATATCTAGGACCTAAACCACTGAGAGGTAAGGACCATATGGATTATCCAATTGTACATTTTTAAATAAAGCCTGTATCTTGAACATCACCATCTCCACAGAGTTTTTCATTTTTGCTATTACATTGAGTGAAAGCCCTGTGTTTGAGCTACTTTGTGACTTATGTGAGTTCTGGCACCATTCACCCTTCCTACATTAAGTATTTCCCTAGTATTCATACATGATTTAACATATGTCCCCAAAGGCAGCCATAAATCCAAAGATTACACAAGAATCCTCTGTGTTGCAGCTGAATTTGTAAGGGCTTTGTGGACAAAATCCAATGGTTCATTTCTCTCTCTTCAACCATATTCAGACAGGACCCTAACTATTAAAATACTGTATAGGTTTTCCAGCAAATGAAAAACTACATCCTACCAGAAATTTGAAAACCCTGGAACCAATGTTCAAAAAAAAAAAAGCTGACCTCCTAAATTTATGCTCCTATTGTATCTTACTCTCCTAAATTTGTGCCCTACTTTCGGAGAACCTTAGAAGCAGTGGCATACCTAGCATAAGTGACAACCGGGGACCATCATTTTTTGATCCCCCCCCTCATTTTTTTACCTCCCCCCCATGATTTTTAGAAACAATACAAACGTCACACAAGAGTATACCTAGGAAAAGTTAGCATCTTACATACTGCAATGAGCAGTACAACATCAATACACCCATTGTAAAACTAAACAAGCCAGACTAGTACAGATCAATCCTGCAGTCAATCCTAACAGAAAACCATGTCTTTCAAACACGCAGAACACAGAAAACACCTTCGCCTAGTATGGAATATATAATCACAAACTATTCCCTCCCCTTTTTACAAAACTGTAGTGTGGTTTTTAGCCATGGTGGTAACAACTCTGACGCTCATAGAATTCTGAGCATCAGAGATGCTACCACCACGGCTGGCGCTAAAAAACACTCCACAGTTTTGTAAAAGGGGGGATAAAATAGAAATACATAGACAAAGGTTAAATTGAACCAGCAAGAAGCTGGACTCTGCATACAATGCAACACCACAGAAATAGTGACACATGTCTCCTAAAGCAATAAATAAATACAAAATTTTTTCCTACCTTTGTCTTCTGTGGTTTCTGCTTTCCTCATTTTCTTGTTACTCTCTTCCTTCCATCCACTGTCTACCATCTCTGTGCCCCTATATGGTATCTTCTCTCCTTCTATGACCCTTCCAGAAACTGTATGCCTCCCCCTTCCATCTCTCCTTTCATCCCCATTGGTCTGGCATCTTTCTCCTCTCCTTCCCTCTCTCACACTTCTCCTCTGCAATCCCTTTCCCTTTTTCCCCTCATTTTCCTTTTCAATTTATTTTCTGCATCTGTCTAGATTATGTTCTTACTACCCTGTCATCAATTTCCTTTTGTACTGTTTACCTACAGCTTGCCATCTCTTTCCCTCACCCCCTCCAGTATTTCACTAACTCAATCCTTTTCCCCCCACCATGTGCCCTCCTTTTATTTATCTCCCTCCTTACATCATGTGCCCTCTTTCTCTACCCTGTCCATCTAGTACCTTCTCCTCTCTCTGTCTACTTCCATCCAGCGTCTGCTTCCCTCTTTCTCTCCTCCCCATTTCCTTCCTGCATCTGCTCCCTTATCTCTCCCATCCGTACTTCCATCCAGCATAGGCTCCCCCTCTACTCTCCCCATTACCATCCAATGTCTGCCCTTTCTCTCTCCATCCACCCCTCTTCAATTAGCATCTACCCTTTGTCTCTCTCTTCCCCCTACTTCCATCAGCATCTGCCCCCTTTCTTTCCCTCCAATCCAATTTCATCCAGTATCCTTCTCCCTTATGTCTTTCTCCCCTTTCCCTGCACACCAATTCCATCAGTATCATCCATCAGTACTACCCTGCCCCTTTTCTCTCCCTCCACCATTCTTCCATACCAGAAGTCCTGCTCCCTTCTTTCCATTCATGCAGCAAGGTCCCTTGATGACTGTAGCTGCCGGCTGCCGGTCCACTCCACTCCGACATACTTTCTCTGGAGCAGAGTCGGCAGTCACACTGAGGTGCAGGAAGGTCCCGTGATGACTACATCTGCCGGCTCTACTCCGGAAGAAGTAAGTTTCATTGGAGGGGGTGGACCCGGCAGACACAGGGACTTGTGGCAAGATCCCACGATGACTGCATCTGTCGGGTCCACCCCCTTCGACATAACTTATTACTTCTGGAGCAGAGACGGTAGATGTAGTCATCGCGGGACCTTCCTGCACCTCAGCACAGCTGCCAACTCTGCTCCAGAGCAAGTATGTCAGAGGGGGTGCACTGGCAGCCGTGCTGAGGTGCAGGTCCTGTTGCACAGTAGGGCAGGACGTTTCGGACCCGGACGGCTGTGCACCACCTCTAGGGCGTGTACCTGGAGCAGTCCGCCTTCCCCCCCCCCCCTCCTCTTGGTACGCCACTGTTTAGAAGCCTAAACGATCCATATACAAAATTATTTAAGAGGGCAGGAGTAGCCAAGATTTTATCTGCTATTTATAGAATCAGGGCCCAAAATGTTTGTGCACTAACCATGTGCTAAAAATATTTAAAAAAACTTTTTGAGGGGCATGCCTAGGGGCAGAGAGTGGGTGTTCATGTGCTAATCAATTAGCACAGCTACTTACTACATGCCTACAAAATGGATGGTGTTAAGCATAGAGGTCCTGATTTTTTTGTAATTGCTATGTGCTAAAGGCAACCAAAATAATACATTAATACATAAAAAATAGGAAAAGGCTGTTTATATAGCTGTGAGAAAAGTGGCCTTAGCACATGGGATAAACCTGCTCATGATTGCACTAAGGCCATTTTTAACTGCAGCTTAGTATAAGGACTGATAATTGTCATTTTAACAAGGAATTAGTGGCATTAATAGAATCAAGGATTGTGTGTGTAAATTTAGTTGCTGGATCAGTGCCTAAATTCTAGATGCAAGTAAAAAAGGGGGTGCAGAAATGGGCAGGTCATGGGTGAATTGGGGGCATTCCTTTAATTTGCACATGTGATTATTGAATGAGGACCTCCAGGTCTGATTCTGTAAATGGTACCTAACTCGGTAGGCGCCTAACAAAATGGCACTTATCGCGCATCGTTCAAAGTTTGGCATTGTTTGTAGAATTGTGCCTATTGGTGCGTAAATCAAGTTAGACGCTGGTAGCTGTCTACAACTTAGATGGCAGTATATTAGGCTAGGGCTTTCTTGGCCTAAAATATTGGTGCCGAACTTAATCCATGCTCAAATTCCACCCTTAACCATAGCTATTTTTCAGGTAGGTGCCTTGGTATAGATGCGTACATTGCTCCTACCAAGTTAGGTGACTACACAAAATTTTTTAAAATTAGTTTTTAATGGTGCTTTCAATTATCAGTGTCAATTAAACAATTAAAATAAATTAACACCACCCCCTTTTTTTACAAAACCACATTAGACTTTTTTATCGCAGGTCTGGCAAGTATTAGTTTTGACGCTCATAGAATTCCTATGAGTGTCAGAGCTAATACTGCTACGGCCGGTGATAAAAAAAAGCTTAATGTGGCTTCGTAAAAGGTGGGGGGGGGGGGTAAGTTAGGTGCCTGACTCAGTAGACACCATTTATAGAATCAGGGCCTTCGTATCTAAATTTATGAAGGGGCACTGAAAAGCTCTCAATCCAACCAGCCAACTTCCTAACAGTGGAGTACCTAGCATATGTGACACCCGGGGCCCATCATTTTTTGACACCCCCCCCCCCCATCTGTACGAAAAACATGATTTTTAGTAACAAGCCACTTGTCGCGCATGAGTACCTAGGAAAAGGCAGCATCTTACATACTGCAGTGAGCAGTATTATTATTATTATTATTAGGATTTTATATACCGCCTATCAAGGTTATCTAAGCGGTTTTTACAATCAGGTACTCAAGAATTTTCCCTCTCTGTCCCGGTGGGCTCACAATCTATCTAACAGTACAACATTAATACACCCATTGTAAAACTAAACAAGCCAGACTAGTACAGATCAATCCTGCAGTCAAGCCTAACAAAAAACCATGTCTTTCGAACACAGAAAACACCTTCGTCTAGTATGGAATATGTCATCACAAACTAACCCCTCCCTCTTTTACAAAACTGTAGTGTGGATTTTAGCCACGGTGGTAACAGCTCTGACACTCATAGAATTCTGAGCATCAGAGCTGCTACCACCACTGCTGGAGCTAAAAAAACGCTCCACAGTTTTGTAAAAGGGGAGATAAAATAGAAATACATAAACAAAGGTTAAATTGAACCAGTAAGAAGCTGGACTCTGCATATAGTGCACCACAGAAACAGTGACACATGTCTCCTATAGCAATAAATAAATAGAAATTTTTTTTCTACCTTTGTCTTCTGTGGTTTCTGCTTTCCTTATCTTCTTGTAACTCTCTTCCTTCCATCCACTGTCTGCCATCTCTCTTCCCCTATATGGCATCTTCTCTCCTTCTAAGCCCCTTCCAGAAACTGTATGCCTCCCCCTTCCATCTCTCCTTTCACCCCCATTGGTCTGGCATCTCTCTCCTCTCCTTCCCTCTCCCATACCTTTCCTCTGCAATTCTTTTCCCTTTTTTCCCTCATTTTTCTTTTCAATTTATTTTCTGTATTTGTCTAGATTACGTTCTTACTACCCTCTCATCAATGTCTTTTTTTACTGTCTACCTAAAGCTTGCCACCTCTTTCCCTCACCCCTCCAGTGTTTCCCTAACTCAATCCTTTTCTCCCCATCATGTGCCCTCCTTTTATTTATCCCCTCCTTCCATCATGTACCCTTCTTTCTCCAACCCTTCCATCTAGTACCTTCTCTTCTCTCTGTCCACTTCCATCCAGCGTCTGCTCCCCTCTTTCTCTCCTCCCATTTCCTTCCTGCATTTGCTCCCTTATCTCTCCCTTCTGCACTTCCATCCAGCATAGGCTCCCCACTACCATCCAATGTCTACCCTTTCTCTTGCCATCCACCCCTCTTCAATCAGCATCTGCCCCCTTTCTTTCCCTCCAATATCCTGCCCCCTTATGTCTCTCCTCTTTCTCTGTACATCAATTCTATCAGCACCACCCTTCCATACCACCCTGCCCCCTTTCTTTCCCTCCATCACTCTTCCATTCCAGCTATCCTGCTCCTTTCTCTCCCTTCATGTAGCAAGGTTCCACGATGACTGTAGCTGCTGGCTGCCAGTCCACCCCACTCCGACGTACTTGCTCTGGAGCGGACTCAGCAGCCGCATGCTGGAAGGTCCCACAATGACTCGTCTGCTGGCTCTGCTCCAGCAGACGCAGGCAGTTGTGGCACAGTCTGGCAATGACTGCGTCTGCCGGGTCACCCCCTCCGACGTAACTTACTTCTTCTGGAGCAGAGCCAGCAGACAAGTTATTGCGGGACCTTCCTGCACCTCAGCGCGGCTGCTGACTCTACTGCAGAGAAAGTAAGTCAGAGGTAACGTGACCATTTATTTTTTTCATCAAAAGGAGACATCTATTAATTGACTGTATATCCTTTCTTTCATTTCTTTCTTTCTGCACTCAGGCCCAACAATTGTCCCTTTCTATTCCCTCCCTCCTTCCTTCCCATGTCCTTAGTGCCCCCAGTGCCTCCTTCCCGTGTCCATGGTGCCCCCCAGTGCCTCCTTCCTGTGTCCAAGGTGCCTCCAGTGCCTCCTTCCTGTGTCCTTGGTGCCCCCAGTGCCTCCTTCTCGTGTCCTTGGTGCCCCAGTGCCTCCTTCCTGTGTCCATAGTGCCCCCAGTGCCTTCTTCCTGTGTCCATGGTGCCCCCAGTACCTCCTTCCTGTATCCATGGTACCCCCAGTGCCTCCTTCCCGTGTCCTTAGTGTCCCCAGTGCCCTCCTTATGTCCCCCCCCACTGCCTTCCAGATTTTGTCCACCCCCAAAGCCAGCCTACCTGTCTGCCTACCTATCTCCCTCCCTCCCTGCTGCGCTAAAGCCAGCCAGCTTGCCTGCCTACATCCTGCCCTCCCTGCGGCGGAAAAAAGAAAAAAAAAAAAAGCACCTCTCCCCTTCCTTTCCCCCAGTCCATGCCTGCAATCTTACCTCCCCCTGCTGACAAGAAGTCTTTCCGACGTCAATTCTGATGTCGGAGAGGACGTTCCGGGCCAGCCAATCACTGCCTAGATGGCCCGGAACATCCTCTCCGACATCAGAATTGATGTCGGAAAGACTTCTTGTCGGCGGGAGGAGGTAAGATTGCAGCAGCACGGCCTGGGGGATAGGAAGGGCAGGAGGACCCAGACCTGGCCAGCTGTGCACCCCCCCAAGCCGTGCACCCTGGGTGGTCCTCCCCCCCCAACCCTTGGTATACCACTGCTTCCTAAATTCTGAGTGTTATTTTGCTACTGTAGCTGAAAAGAGTGTGTATCGTATTTTGTTAAGTGCCAATTTGCAGAAACCAAATTCTATGTTTTGATATTGTTTCAGATCATTGATTGAACCATATCCATGTCATTCTCTTCTTGGTTGGGCTGAGAACATTTCACCACTCCCTTGTAGGCGCAAGTATTTGCACCACAGTTTCATTAATGCAAATAGCTGTGCCTAAATTTAGCTGTGGTTCCTGGCCGTAAGTGCTATTTTATAAACCGTATCTATCTTTAAGCAGTTTATAGAAAAACCAATTTTTTTCTGCGTGTCATATAGAATTCAGTCATTTGTGTGTGTGTGTTTTCAGTTATTAAGGAGACAATGTAATAAAGATATGTTGTGCATATGTGGATACATAACACACACAAAAATGACCCAACATAAGATGAAATGTTGCAGCACACTGATGTAGGAATGCACAGAGACAGAGTTAAGGCAGATTAAGGACAGAGGTTTGTATATAGTATAGATTACTAATACTAATCTACTATATAGAAACATAGAAACATGATGGCAGATAAAGGCCAAAGGCCCAACCAGTCTGCTCATCCACAGTAACTATTATCTCTTCCTCTCTCTGAGAGATCCCACGTGCCTATCCCACGCCTTCTTGAATTCAGACACAATCTCTGTTTTCACCACCTCTTCCAGGAGACTTTTCCATGCATCTACCACCCTTTCTGTAAAAAAATGTATTTCCTGAGATTACTCCAGAGAATATCACCTCTTAACTTCATCCTATGCCCTCTCATTCCAGAGCTCCTTTCAAATGAAAGATACTCGACTCATGCGCATTTGCGCTACGAAGGTATTTAAACATCTGTATCATATCTCCCCTCTTCCGTCTTTCATCCAAAGTATACAGATTGAGATTTTTAAGTCTGTCCCCATACACACCATTTTAGTAGCCTTCTCGGAACCGACTCCATCCTTTCTATATCTTTTTTGAAGGTGTGGCCTCCAGAATTGTACACAATATTCTAAATGAGGTCTCACCAGAGTCTTATATAGGGGAATCAATACCTCCTTTTTCGTACTGGCTATACCTCTCCCTATGCACCCTAGCATCCTTCTAGCTTTCGCAGTCACCTTTTCAACCTGTTTGGCCACCTTAAGATCACATACAATCACACCCAAGTCCCGCTCTTCTGTCGTGCACATATATGCTTTCAATTATATCAGCTTGAGAGCACCTACTTTCCAGGTGCATTTTCTGCCGCACTGTTATTTTATAAAGGCAAGTAAGGGCTCCTTTTACAAAGGTGCGTTAGGGCCTCAACGCGCGGAATAGCGGGCACGCTAGCCGCTACCACCTCCTCTTGAGCAGGCGGTAGTTTTTTGGGTAGCGTGCGCTAATCTGGTGCGTGCGCTAAAAACACTACCGTACCTTTGAGAAAGGAGCCCTAAGTGTCTTGTCTTTATAAAGTAGCTCTTACCTATAGCACCCTGTTATATAATTACCTTTTTCATGCATGCAATGACATTCACTATATAACATTTCAGCATTTGAAAGAATTATTTCATTAAGCACCAGAAAGGAAAATATACATATTTATTTTAGTGAAAAAAGAAGCACCATTTAAAAAAGAAACAAATTAGAGGAAAACAGAACATATCCTTTTAAACATAAACCTTTCTGACAAAAATATAAGGTAAGCCTGAAAAATAATTAAACCAAAAAAGAAATAGGGTTTTCTCTGATTATCTGTCTAATCTCTCCAGGGGCTATTTCTGTGTTTTCTGCTTGTAGTGGTTTTCGCCTATATTTTTTTAGACAAAAAGCATTTTATTGCAGTAATTTATCACCCCCATAAAAGTGGCTTTCCTGTAACGCAAAATAATTTTGAAAGAAATATGTTTTAAAAATTAAAAATGCACTTTGTGTGCACAGCAAGGTCTTCAGGGACGCATTTCTGCAACTAGTATAACTGCTTAGCTAGTTTTAATGTCACTGCCTTCCATTATTTAAAATATATTTATATTTTTTCCCCTATTCTGAGCTTTTCCCCAATTCTGAGCTATTCCCGAGTTATAAATAAAAAATAAGTGCTGAATTGAATGCTGTATTGGTAAACAGTTCCATTATCATAAGAACATATGAATTGCCATTTTGGGATGGACCAAAGGTCCATCAAGCCCAGTATCCTGTTTCTCTAACAGTGGCTAACCTAGGTCCCAAGTACCAAACTGGATCCTAAGTAGTAAAAAGATTTTATGCTGCTTTTCCTAGGAATAAGCAATGGATTTCTCCAAGTCATCTCAATAATTGCCTATGGATTTCTCTTTTAGAAAATTATCTAAAACTTTTTTAAACCCTGCTAAGCTGATTTCACCACATTCTCTGGCAATTAATTTGAGTTTAATTACACGTTGTGTGAAGAAATATTTTCTCTAGTTTGTTTTAAATCTACTACTTAGAAGCTTCATTGCATGATCCCTAATCCTAGTATTTTTGGATAGAGTACCCTTTCCACTCCACTATGTATTTTATAGACCTCAATCATAACATCATATCACCCCTGAGTCATCTCTTCTCAAAACTGAAGAGCCCTAGTCACTTTAGCCTTTCCTCATAGGGAAGTTGCCCATTTCTTTTATCAGTTTTGTCTCCCTTCTCTGCACTTTTTCTAATTCTACTATATCTTTTGAGATACGGCAACCAGAATTGCACACAGTATTCGAGGTGTGGCCGTACCATAGAGCAATAGAATGGTATGATAACACTTTTATCTTTGTTTTCCATTCCTTTACTGATAATTTCTAACATTCTATTTGCTTTCTTTGCTGCCGCTGCCGCTGCCGCAAATTGAGCTGAAGGTTTCAATGTATCCTCAACAATGACACCTAGATCCTTTTCCTGGGCTGTGACTCCTAAAGTGGAACCCTACATCACATAGCTATAGTTCGGGTTCTTCTTTCTCACATGCATCACTTTGCACTTGATAACGCGAAGCTCAGCCGTGCACATCCATCTATGCTGCCATCTTGGATCTCGAAATTGTGACAAGTTTAATTTTCACTTTATTCTACAAGCCCAGCATGCTCACCCATCCATAAACTGTTCCCAGGACTCATCCATTCTTCCCTCAACAGATATCTACTGTGTTTTAACAGACCATCAGCGGCATTCTCACCTCCCTTCAGAGCAGTGATCTTGAACTCGTGGACCGGGGGCCACATGCAGCCCGTCAGGTACTATTTTGAGGCCCTTGGTATGTTTATCATAATCATAAAAGTAAAAGAAAACAGTTTCTTGATCATATGTCTCTTTAGCTATAAATTACAATGTTATTATTAAGACTTAGCCAAAAGGAAAGATTTATAAACTTTAAAGAGTTTTATGTCATGCAAAATTGTCATTTCTTTAATAAGACATTAACTATTTTTTCTGAGGCCCTCCGAGTACCTACAAATCCAAAATGTGGCCCTGCAAAGGGTTTGAGTTTGAGACTACTGCTTCAGAGTAACCCTGCTCAACATGCGGCCCGATAAGGCTCTCACTGAGGCCCGCTCCAGGGTTTCTACAAATTGTGAACTCGTGCTGTCCGCCCACCTGCCCACTTCCTGGTGTTCTAATTTTAAATCTTCGGGCATCTGCCACGTCAATGAGCAAGCCTGCCCCGGAGCACTTCATTCTACTTCCGGGGCAGGCCTGCTTGCTGATACTGCGCAGTGGCTCCTGGGCCCCCCCCCCCGCCCAAACCATGCAGCGTTCTGACGTCTCTGCTTGTATCTTTAACCCTACCCAGGGTACTGAGCCCAAATAAGACAAGTCCAGGGTTTGACACCATTCAATGAAGGAAGCTGACTTGTTCCACCCATCTAATGTATACTGGCAGCTAGAGCCCAAAGCTTACATGCAGGGACATCAGAACAGGAAAGGCTAAGCCACGTGAGTTGGCAGCTTCTCATGCTTTTGGTAAGTTAACATTATTAAATTGCATTATCTAATACTTTCTTATCATGTTTTTAATTGGTATTCTCTTGAAAATTTTGGTACTGTCTTGAAAATATTGTGGTTTGCCACCTTCATTTTTTTTTTTTTTTTTTTTTAATTTAACGCAATCTGAGGCCTGCACTACATTTTCCGACTTTCATTGTGGCTCTGGATCATTTTTGAGTTGTGCAGGGCTGCTTTAGAGAATGTTCTCAGCACTTTCTTACATTCATTCACCCCACCCTCAAAGATTAGTCCAGCATTCACTGAGGGCTAGAGGCACAAAGACTCCAATCGTCGCTAAACCAGTTTGACTGGTTTAGTGACCGATTGGCTCAGACACCTAAGGCCCCTCCCTCGGGTCAGCAAATCCAATCAGGGTCTTAGGCCCCTCCTTGTGCATCTGGGAAAGGGAAGGCCCACCATTTTGGAGTAGCAGGCTTGCGAGCAGGAGGGACTGGGCATCCCTCCTGCTGTCTACTTTGTGAACAGGTACAGGGGAGGTTCCGGGTGGGAAGGGGGGGAGCATCTGCTGGCAAGATGGAGTGGGCATCCCTCCTCCTGATTTTTATTGACATGCTGGGGGGTCGACTTGGCAGGCGCAGTAGGGGATTCGTGGCAGCAGGAGGGAGTATGCATCCCTCCAACCTCTATTTTAGTTCCAGGGGTCGTCGGGAGCAGCATTGTCATTGGGGGGGGAGGGAAACAGCGGCTCAACTTTATTTTTTTTAATGGGGCAGATATTGTGTGTGTAACACACACACACACACACACACACACACAAACACATCTATGCCATTAAAAAAAAAGAAAGAAAAAAGCCCCAACAGCTGAGTGGCAAGAGGCTGCTTTTGGGCTTCTCCTGTTCAGCTGTTTGAGCTTCCCCAAACTGGCTCCTCACATGTATTAAAGTCACTCTCATAGCAACTAATCAGACAGGATTACAGCGAAACTGCTTGCAAATCATTTATAGGTAAACTCGTTGGAACATCGATCGCTGTTCCAGAATCGGCCAAAAAATTGGCCCACAGCGACCCGCACGGTCTAAGCGATCGTGTTTTGTTCATCTAGCCCTGACTCCTTCTCACCTTTCCTTCCTATTTAGCTTGCTGTGTGTTTCCCCAATTCTCCCTTGCTCCCTATAGTCTTGTTCCTATCTATAATTTTATTCATTTTATTTTATTTCCTACTTGATTTGTTTTCTTGTCTTCTTGTTCCCCCTCCATCATCCATGCTGGTGTCAATCCCCCCTGCCTTATCAGCACCACTGGTGTCTCTCATCTGCACCTCAGACCCCCATCCATCATCAGCCCCTACTTGTCTAGTCATCCTTGAACTCTGACCTTTCTGCTTGTGCTGCTGTGTGGCTTTCAGGCAAGTTGCTCACAAGACTAGCACAGGAGGATTGGAACTGCACTGGCTCAAGTTGTCTGAAAATCACACAGCAGAATAAACAGAAGTGCCAAATCTTTCTAGCCCCAAAATAGAGGAGCAATAGAGAGAGAGAAAAAAAAGAACAAAACCTGAAGGGAGGAAGAGCCAACAGTGACAACAGGAAGCTGGTACTGAGAGGAGCAGCGGCAGTTGCTGATGGTGTGTTTTATCTGAAACTGGAACTGCTGCTTTTCATATTGATGCGGAGGAGGGGGGAAGAACCTTTACTGGGATTTTTCAATTTCAGCTGAAACAAAGAAGCACTGATTATGAAACAGGATGGAATGTTTGGATGCAGTGGCGTAGTAAAGGGGATGAGGTCCACCCCCTTAAATCCGGACCCCATGTTGGTGTGAGCGCCGGAACCCCTCCTCCTCTCTGCCCCACCTCCCCCACCATGCGCGTGCCCCCCTTTCCCTTCCCCCATACCTCTAGTTGTTCACTGCTGTGAACAACTTTAATGTGCTCCTAGTGACCTCGTCGTCTCTGCCGCTGATGTCACTTCTGGGTGCCATGAATAGGATGTGACATCAGCGGGAGAGATGACAGGGTCGCAAGGAGCATGGTGATTTTCTTGCTCACAGCGGTGAACAACTAGCTAGAGGCATGGGGAAGAGAAGGGCAGGGCGTGTGTGGCAGGGAAGGAGCAGGAATGGAGGTGAGAGTGGAGGAGGGGCACCACCGCCCCGGACTCTTCTCCATAAACCAGGGGTGTCCAACCTGCGGCCCTGTGAAGTATTTTGTACAGCCTCGGTCAAGGGCAATACAGTGTTTTCCTCTGCTACCCCCAGGTGATTACCGTCTTGCCGGCTTCCTCCTCTGTCTTGCTGCAGCGTTTGCGCGTTTGTGCAGCCCCAGGAACATTTTTTCAGCCAATGTGGCCCAGGGAAGCCTAAAGGTTGGACACCCCTGCCCTAAACAGGCTATTCCATAAACTGCTTATTTTAGGAGCACTGTTTGGGTTTTAGACATGAATAAATTGGCATTTAGACATTTATAATGCATAAATATCTAAATCTCAATTTTACTTCTAAAACTGTAAAACGTGTATTTAGCAATGGGGACTTGGTTTAAGTGGGACTAAGGCAGGCCTAAAAAATTACCCCCCCCCCTTATACAAAACCGTAATACGGTTTTTAGCGTAGGCTGCGGCGGTAACAGCTCCAATGCGCATAGAATTCCTATGAACATCAAAGCTGTTATCGCCGTGGCCGGTGTTAAAAAGGGGGGGGGGGAGGGAGAAATTTCATACAATCTCTATCCACTAGAATGAGCTGCCACAAAAATCCTACAAAATAACCAACAGAAAAGTCTCCCAATGTCACAATAACAGAGACAATTCACAGCTGTACAAATAACACCTATAATCACATTTAATGATCTTAAAAAGACCAATGTGAATTAGATCCAACAACTGGAAGCTATGCGCACATGGGAACTAAATGATATGTTGGAATGGTATACCAAGATTCACATATTTTTTAACACAGAGAATATGTTATAAAAAAAACCCAACAACTTATCATTATGATCCAGTATTGTTTTTATTTTCAGTTTTGAGAATGCTTTAAGGACAATATGGGGCTCATAATCGAAAGAGAAAAACGTCCAAAAACCGACCTAAGTCGGCACTTGGACGAACATTTCTCAAAAACGTCCACGCACCGATAATAAAACTGGGTTTTGGACATATTTCTAAATGACCTAGGCCTTCATACTGCTGCTCAATGTCCAAAGCTAAACGGGGTGTTTCAGAAGGCGTGTCGAAGGCGGGAGTTGGGCGGGACGTGGGCCGGCTTAGACTTAGTCGTACAGCATGTATAACCGAAAGTTTAACAACAGAGCCTAGACGGAATTTGGACGTTGTGACTTAGACCTTGTAAAACATGGTCTAAGTCACAAACACCCACCCAAACTCACCAGATAACCACTGCAAACACATAACACAGACCCCCACACACTACCCCAGTGATCACCAACCCCCCCCACCCCCATAAAAATTTTATTCACAACTTTAAATTTCAGCCTCCAGACCATCATCACCTGGCGGTCTGGCATAGGAAAGCCTAGTCGTCCAGCCCAGAGGCAGCTTAAGTCATCTTGGGGGTGGGTTAGGGACCCATAGAGAGGAGGACCCATGCCCATAAGCCCCTGTAA
This sequence comes from Geotrypetes seraphini, assembly GCF_902459505.1. Lineage (NCBI taxonomy): Eukaryota > Metazoa > Chordata > Amphibia > Gymnophiona > Dermophiidae > Geotrypetes > Geotrypetes seraphini. The sequence continues at coordinate 76,697,664 of NC_047093.1, forward strand.
TCACTGCATTGATACTGAAACATGTGCACTGCCCTATACACCCCCAAAATCCTTTTTTACTGGCATATAATTTATTTATTTATTTATTCGATTTTTAGCCTGTCCTCCCAAAAGAGCCCAGAACGGGCTACAAAGTACATCCATAATAATCCAGACAGAGCAGAGATGACATTTTACATAAATTACAATATAGATGACAGTTTACATAAATTACAATATAGACATGACAATAAAACATATGTACTAAGTAGCATCTGGTGAAATTAAGTGACATAGGTGAGTTGACTGGGTGGCATTTCAGGGTGAATGACTTTAAGGCGCTGGGTTAGTAAAGAGGAAGGTTTTCACGGCCTTCCTGAAGTTCCAGAGTCCATCTAAACTAAACTAAACCTTAGGTTTGTATACCGCACCATCTCCACAAGCGTAGAGCTAGTGATCTGACAGATGGAGGGATTGTGTGCCAAAGTTTGGGTATGAAATGTGAGTAGGAGCGTTTGCGGGCAGTTTCAGTTTTGAGGGTATGGTCAGTCGTTTTTCTCCTTGGACCTCAGTGGTCATTTTGAGAAGTAGATTTGTAGTTTAGTTTTCATGTATTACGGAATCGTTTCATGGAAGGTTTTGAAAGCGAGGAGCAGGGCCTTGAAGGTGCAGCGTTTTTGAATGGGCAGCCAGTGCATGGAAGCTAATGCAGGGGTAATATATATATAACATATATAAGTGGCTCCTGCAGCCATAAGGGCTATTGGGGTGGTAGATAAGTGGGTCTAGGGGATTCTGGAGGTGGTTAGGGGGGCTCACCGTCACCTATAAGGGAGCTGTGGTGAGGAGAAGACAAGGCACCCTTTTTGTGAAGTTCACAGCAGTGCCCTGTAAGGTACCCCACTATTTAGGTGGCATGCCTGAGTGTGCAGTCCATCACTTTGCAGACCCCTCCCACGTCCAACAGGGCTTGTACTAGGCGTTTTGGACTTGGACGGAAAGTTGGACGGAAATGTGGTATAAAGATGGACGATTTAGCGGCTTGGACGATCAGATCGGCAGGACGTATAATAGACGATTTTCAAAAGTAAAAAAAGTTGTCCGTATCTTTCGAAAATGTGTCTTAGGCTCTTTCTAACTTTGGACGACTTGTGAGATGGACGTAAACGGACTTAGACGTCCCTTTCAATTATGCCCCTCCATGTTAGAATTACTATAAGCCTTGAACCGCCGGAGTGATTGTTACAGAAGGCAGACCCGCTTGGTCCTTGAGGAAGTTATTTAACTCATTTAACTCTGGGGGAACACACTGATATGCTTGTTAAGAAATGTTTCTTTGCATTATGGAAATTGCTTTCCATTAAAAAATATTTTGACGCTACTTCTTTTAGATTATTAGTTCAAGCATTAATCTTATCTATTCTCGACTATTGTAATATAATCTATTTGGGATCTTATAAAACTAGCCTAGGAAGATTAAGGCTAATACAAAATACAGCTGTCCATTTAATTTTTAGATTGAAAAAACAGGAACATATCAGCCCTTATCACCGTCAGCTGCACTGGTTGCCAATGGAAGCAAGAATACTTTTCAAATTTGCTTGTATTTGCTATAAATTGTTATTTGGATTAGCCCCATCTTATCTTTTCTCTCACTTTGAATTGTATAGTCCAACTAAGTCTACTCAGCATACTGGTTTATTCACTTTTCCTAATCCCCAAAATTGTTGTTATAAAAAGTTTTTTGAATGATCTTTGGCCTATCAAGCAGGTAAAGTTCAAGCATGGTTAGATGATTTGATTTGACAGACTACATCTTATTGCACTTTTAGAAAATCAGTTAAGATTATTTGTTCAAAAAAATTTGTTACTTGATCGATGACCCTGTCATAGTTTTCATACTGTAGGTTTATAAATGGAATGTTGTATTGTGCCTTTTTGAGTGCTTTGTATTATTCACTGAAATGTTCAGTCCTCTTTGTGAACCGCCTAGAACTTTTTGGGTGTTGGCAGTCTAGAAAAATTAAGTTATTATTATTATTACCTCGTTGGACAGCGTTTAAGGCTTTGTGATAGCGTTGGGGTTTCCTTCATCATGTACGACCAGCACAATAAGTTTTCATGATTTGACTGGAGGATGTAATAGGACAGAATACATTAAGAGGATTCAAAGAGGGATTGGACAAGTTCCTGAAGGATACGGGGATTGAGGGATATAGATAGAGGCAGAGATAGGAGTATGAAAGGGTATTGAAAAGTGTTAGACAAGGATCACTTACAGGTCATGGACCTGATGGGCCGCCGTATGAGCGGACTGTTGGGCGCAATGGACCCCTGGTCTGACCCAGCGGAGGCAACTTCTTATGTTCTTATATTCTTATGAATATTGCATTTTATGGAGGAGTGTGTAGGGGCCATATTTTCATCTTTCCAGTGGTCATCTGGTCAGTTTGGGTACCTTTTTGGCCCTTATATGTTTTAAAAACAGGTTTATTGTATCATTTGAAGGAATTGATTGCTGTCTATTGTGTTAATTGATTGATAATATGTTGCACTTTGTGCTGGTTTTAAAATGAATAAAAAATAAAATAAACACAGGTCTAGCCCAAAATCTCCAAATTGTACCCTGGTCATTTTGTAAAATATTTATCACTGTAAAATGTCCAAATGCTAAGCCTACCCTAATTTCACTCAAAACACACCCCTTTAATATTTAGACACATTGGAGATAAAACGACCAGAAAGATGTCTAGAAAGTCAATTTCGAAAATGCCAACTTGGATATTTTGACTAGTAAGTGCCGGTTTAAGGGCTCCTTTTACAAAGGCGTGCTAGCAGTTTTAGCGCACATGCTAGCCGCTACCGCCTCCTTTTAAGCAGACGGCAATTTTTCAGCTAGCACGAGCTATAGCACGTGCTAATCTTGTGCGTGCGCTAAAAACGGTAGCGCACCTTAGTAAAAGGAGCCCTAAGTGTATTTTGGATGACTATCTTTTTTGAAAATGAGCCCCACAGTGGAGTTAGTGAATGCAAATCTATTGTATACATATTCATTGTGGATATCCTATAAACCAGATTTGACAGGCTTTCAAGAATTCCAGAATTTTAGTCAAAGATGTAAGAAAAGCGAACGGCAGAGTTAAGAGACATTAAAGTTACTATAGCCACGTCCGTTGCTATCAGAAAAGATCTCATGATGGTTCTCAGTGAACAGATGTCCATATGCTTTATAAAAAAAAAAAAAAATTGCACAATTGTAATTAATTGACTTCCTAATTGAAAGTCTAAGCACAGAAGCTCAGAACTAAATAGACATCTCCAAGCAAGATCTGACGCTTATTCATGGAATAGTGTGAGGAAGCTTGCATTGTATATTCTTAGATGTACACAGAAAGATTTCAATTTATTCTCAGGTCATTGTTGGACTTTCCCCCTGATTTATCTATTTCATACATTCATTTAAGAATCTTGTTTATCACGGTAGACGTCACACAGGTAAAAGTTCTGAATTACACAAGTAAACAGTGCCTGGATCTCTCTACTTCACTCAGCCTGAGTTTAACATAGAAACAGTCTCTGCACTTCCTCCTCCTAGTCTGGGTCTCTCTGCTTTACTCCCATCAGGGATTTAGAGCCCTCTTTGGAAACTCTCCTCTGTCCTGGTTCCCTCCGTTAAGTACATATTACGTAGATCAGGGTTATTGCATCTCTTAAAATATACTGGGGGACTTGCCTATGCACTTGGCATTGCATAATACACAAACGTTTATCTGTAGTCGGGGGGGAGGCATTCCTGGGGGCAAGTTAAGCTGGAGTTATTTTCATGGGTGGACTGACAGGTCATGGGTGACCTTGGCCCTCAGGCAATAAGGATCATGTTTTATGTGTGGTAGTAATGGGAGGTGAAAGTGCTGAAGCTGACGTGGGAAGCAAGTTCGTTGCTGCTCAAGCTGAAGTTACAAAAGTATGTGGAAGGGGCACAAGGGCGTGCGGCAGGGAGGGGAGTGGGAAGGGGGCAGAGAGAAGGAGGAGTGCTGGCATCTCAAGGAAGACCGCAGCCAGGGTGGACCGCCCCCCTGACATTCCCCCCACCAACTACGCCACTGCCTGGGCCCCAGAATGTTTAAAACTGGCCCTGTTATATCTTTAAATAAGCATGGCAGAGGAGCTCCAGTAGAAAATGTTTCTCTCATGTTAATATCACCTTATTGCTTAAGGAAAGACAGATAAGTTCATAGTCATATTTAGTTGGGAGGCATTTCGCAGATATACCACCATTTTCTAAATGAAATATTTCCTTAGATTACTCCCTTTCACCTTCATCCAATGCTCTTTCATTCCAGAACTTACTTTCAATTGAAAGACTTGCTTCCTGTGCATTTATGCCATGCAGATATATTAATGTCATATATAGATTAATGGTAATTTATTTTAAAGTCCAATGTTATATGAGGTCTATTTCAAATATCAACAATCCGTTGTGAACTCTACTATAACAGATTTTATTCTGTACAGATGTAGCCGCTGAGGTCTTATCCCGTATTACCAAAGAAAATGAATAATGAATTGAATATATAATAAGTTTATAAAGAACTGCTTATTATGAAATAGTGAGATATATCAGAATGAATTGTGCTCTTGAAGATTTCTAATTCTATCTAATATATAACTGATATATTAATGTCTGCATCATATTTCTCTCCTATAACTCCATATAACTCTCACCTTTCCCCCAACATATATATATTGAGATCTTTCAGTATGTCCCCATAGGCTTTATATAAATGCCACTAACCATTTGGTTAGTCGGTCTCTGGACTAGTTCCATCCTGCTGATATCTTTTTCAAGATGTGGTCTTGAAATACCGTAAACAATAAGTCTCATCCAGAGATAGGGATTGCAGGAATAATTCGGCAATGGTTTACTTGTTTCATATCTGACCGACAGTTCTGTGTAGTGAAAGGACAGAACTGTTCAGCAATGCTAGAGGTTCAATCAGAGGTGCCTCAGGGATCCGCTTTGTCGACTACCCTGTTTAATATCTTTTATAAATCCCTCTGTTAACCCCAGGACTCTCATCTATGCTGACAATATCCAGTACTTTTTTTTTTTAATTTAGCAATTATATGCTAAAACTCTAAGGGCTCCTTTTTACTACGCTGTGATAGTTTTAGCGTGTACTTAGCACGTGCAGAATTGCCGCACACGCCAGATGCTAATGCCAGCATTGAGAGGGTTTAGCGCATGCTAAAATTCTGCATGCGCTAAAAACGCTATCGCAGCTTCGTAAAATGAGCCCTACATATATTAAGTTTGTCCTTAAATGTGGTTAACCAATGTGAGCAAGTGCAGAGTGATGCATGTGGGAAAGAGGTACTTGAACTGTAGCTACGTGATACTGGGTTCAGTGTTAGGAGTCACTGGCAAGGAAAAGGATCTAGGTGTTGAAACCCTCGGCTCAATGGGCGGCAAGTTCAATGCTAGGAATGATCAGGAAAGGAATGGAAAACAAAAATTAAAATTTTATAATGCCCTTGTATCACTCTATGGTAAGGCCGCATCTCGAATGTAGTGTGCAGTTCTGGTCACCATATCTCAAAAAAGATATAGCGGAATTAGAAAAGGTACAGAGAAGGGTGACAAAAAACAATAAAAGGGATGGGACGACTTCCCAATGAGGAAAGGCTAAAGTGGCTAGGTCTCTTCAGCTTGGAGAAGAGGCGGCTCAGAGGTGATATGATAGAGGTCTATAACATAATGAGTGGAGTGGAAAGGGTAAATGTGAATCGCTTGCTTACTCTTTCCATAAATACTAGGATGAGGGGGTATATGATGAAGCTACTAAGTAGTAGATTTAAAACAAACCAGAGAAAATATTTCTTCACACTACGTATAATTAAACTCTGGAATTTGTTGCCAGCGAATGTTGTGAAATCAGTTGGCTTAGCGGGGTTTAAAAAAGGTTTGGATAATTTCCTAACAGAGAAGTCCATAGGCCCAATATTGAGATGGCTTGGGGAAATCCACTGCTTATTCCTAGCATAAGCAGCATAAAATCTGTTTTACTACTTGGCTCTAGCTAGGTACTTGAGACCTGAGTTGGCCACTGTTGGAAACAGGATACTGGGCTTGATGGACTTTTGGTGTTTCCTAGTATAGTAATTCTTTTCTTTTTTTAAAATTCTTTATTCATTTTTATAACTTACATCAAGTGTAACAAAAAGTAACATCATTTTAACTTAAATATATCACTTGAAATTCTATAATTAATCATACTCAATATATTTTATCCCATTCCCTCCCAACTCTTCAATATATCATATGATAATTCTTATGTTCTTAACATGAGCAAGTGGGAACAGACAATGAACACTCCACTGAAGATCACTGATGTAAAACCAACTTGTTTATTTCATAAAAGGACACAAGCAGAAGCTGTGGACCCGGCACAGCACTGTGTTTCGGCATCTGAGGAACGCCTGCATCAAGGGGTCACTGTGGCGTATATGTTCACAGATGACAGGTCTGGGATAAAACAAAGCTCGGTCCAACTAACATGCCAGAGTAACCAAGATCACTGAAAAGCTATAGAAGCACAAGAATTACCATACTAGGAACACTGAAAGTCCATCAAGCCCAGTATCCTGTTTCCAACAGTGGCCAACTCATGACTCAACTTCAGTGGAGTGTTCGTTGTCCGTTCCCACTTCCTTTTGTACTGTTTTATACCTGTGGGTTCTCTGTCCTGTTGGACTTTTTGGTGTTAACTTAACATGAGCAAACCACAAGATATTAATGAGTCATCATTTACTTACCTTTCACGAATGTAATCTAATTTAATCTGAGGTGTCTAAGTCGCACTAAGCCTAAATACATTCAAAGTGATTTACAATGCAACTTAAATGAACACAATGTGGTACAGTACAGGAAGCTCCTAAGTGGTACATGAGAATACAGTTAAGAGAGGGATAATAATACAATAGGAGAGCTAGTACTGTTTGAAAGGGACACTAACCCCCCCACCCTCTACGAAACCATGCTAGCAGTTTCTAGCTCGGGAAGTTGCGCTAAATGGCCCGCACTTCTCCCGACACTCATAGGAATTCAATGAGCATCGGGAGCAGCACGGGCCATTCAGTGCGGCTCTCTGCTAAAAATCATTAGCGCGGTTTCGTAGAAGAGGGAGTATGTTTATGTTTATTATGTTTATTAGTATTTATATACCGCTCTTTGTTACAACATCAGTGTGGTTTACAACAAGGAAAAGAACGCCAATGTTTACAGGACAGATAATAGAAAGAACGAGAAAAAAATTAAAATTCCATTAAATGCAGCTTAGTCTGTTGCTTGAAATTAAGAAATGTAAGATTTAAAATCATGTATTAAAAATAAAACTAAAATCACAAAATTAAGAAGAAAATGCCAATCCAACGGAGGTTCACTCCCAGTGATTTCCAGAATCCATTTCAAATGCTCCTGCCTGGCTTTTAAGATCATTCACAGTATCCTTCCTCCCTTAATCCCACTATCTCATAACTGCTCGAGTCCTGACTCTACCAGACCCACCCAATGGTATAAAATACCCTTCCCCTCTCTACACGGTATTCGCTATGCAGGCAAATTGGGAAAATCCCTTCTCTTCAGAATCACAGGTCTTTGGAACGACCTTACTACCCCGCTGCGGAACCTGGGCTCCCTCCAATTATTCCGCAAGCAACTGAAAACCTGGTTTTTCACTAAAATGTAATTCTATCCCCCTTACTCTTCTCTTCTATATATAAGTTCATGTAAACCTTTTTTTTCCTTCTCTTCCTATATTTTAAGTTCTTGTAAACCGTGCCGAGCTCCACATCCATGGAGATGATGCGGTATATAAACTTAAGGTTTAGTTTAGTTTAGTTCTGAATTTTGAGTATGTAAGCTCACAGCGTAATTCATTTGGAAGGGAATTCCATAAATATGGAACTGATGCAAAAAAGGCAGAATTACGAGTGGACTTTAGTCTAACTAGATGAATAGGTGGTAATGCTAATCAGTTTGAAGTCAATGAACACAAAGCGTGAGTAGGTTTATATGGAACAAGCAATTTTGCAAAGTAATCAGGCTCTTTACTGTTTAATACTTAGAGATTTCCCTACAATGCAATTTCTAAAAAGATACAAATTAGTGCTGTGCACGGATGTTAAAGTGGTGCAGTCAGTCATGCTATGTGGTAGAGATTGTCTGTGATAATCAATCTTGTGACGTTGACAAATGAAACATCCAGTTTGTATCAAAGATCAAAACATAGTTGATTCGACACTTACTATGTGTGAACAGATGCAGAAGGTGACAATCTTCTATAAACTTAAGACTGTATGAAGATTGAGAGATATGCTGACAGGAGACAATTTTTCGTAGCGTTGTACAGAGTGCCATAATATACCCTTATTTGACTATTGTAATGGGCTACTAATTGGCATGCTGGAACAATATCTAAAGTCTTTACAGACTAAGCAGAATCCAGTCACTTGAGTCATAATGTGAATGACCAGGTATGATGACCACATCACACCGACATTACAAAAGTTACATTGGATCCTCATTGAATTTAGAATCCACGCAAGATCTTAATGCAGTGGCAGCTTCTCTCCATTTACGCCAGCCTTTGCACTCACTAGGTTTTTCTGCGGCTAACCTGTTGGATGTCCCATTGCATCATGAAGAATATAGGGCTTCAGTCATTTCTGTAGTAGGCCCAGTACTCTGGAATGCTCTGCCCACAAGGATCTGAGCACTGCAAAATTAAAAAAAATTTTAACGTTGCACTATCAGCAGATATATCAACTGATTTAGATATAGAGCAGTGGAAATCTTAACTCTTGATAATGTAGGAGAGATTGAGAGGTCCTTTTACAAAGCCGCGCTAGCGGTTTTATCGCATGTACCGGATTAGCATGTGCTATAGCACGCGCTAGCCAGAAATCTACCGCCTGCTCAAAAGGAGGCGGTAGTGGCTAGCGCGTGCGGCAATCTAGCACGGCTTTGTTAAAGGAGCCATGAGTTTTAGTACTATTGTATAGTAAGGCCTTAAGCATATATCAACCCTATGAGGCAGTAATGCAAACAAAATAAATGAAGGAAAGATAATTCAATAATTATATAGAATGATTAAATCAACTCTAACAACATTCCTAATTGAAATCAAAGCCATAATAGCATCTAATACATCAAATCTAAATTATTATTATTTTTTTTAACATCTTCATACATATTAGGATTTAAAAATTAGATTGTAATCCTTATTGAGTATTTAAAGGAAACAGTGGTGGGCATATCATAAATTATACAGACTTCAATCTTTGGAACCGCTTATGATGTAAACCATTCCAAGTTCCTGTCTTGTATATTGTTGTAATCATCTATGTCCACCACCTCCTACCAGCAAAATAATTAATTTACTCAATTTAAATCCCTATTATTATAATTGTTATAATCATTAAATTTAACTATTATTATCAGCACTAACTTTATTGTAATAATGCTTTTAAAAATTAGAAAACGATAAACTTATTTAATTGCAACAACCCTAAATTATTAATTCATTTCAGATTCCTATTATATTGAAATTCGATAGATTTATAACATTAAAAGATTACTAGAATGCATAAAGTGCATGTGCCTGAACCTGTAGTGTAATGGACTCAAATCTAAAAGTGCATATTCCTAAAACATATATTTATCTAAGATATCTTGAAGGTGTAGACAAATTATGTGCAACACAACTAACATTTATGAAAAAGGCAACACTTAGCTTGTTGTGAAGTGGAACCTGCCACCATCAATGTTGATATGATAGAAAACTCCCGACGCCTTTACTTTATATAGGCATTTCAACCCAAACTCGGGTCTTCTTCAGGGGAAATTTTGAACAAAAGCTGCCTGTCCAAAAGTGGGGAAACTAGGCTTGAACGAGCATATACTGCGTAAGCTCAAACAAGCATTGTCAACACGGAGAAACTTAGATAGCAAATAGAACTGGCTTAGCGCTCGAACGATTTTGATTTTAAAAAAATTTTGATTTAGATTTGATGTATTAGATGAGTTTTAGTACTGACAGTAAAGGTCATGATTTTAGTAATTATGTAATGCTGTATTGTATTAGTTCTATGTATCAAATTATGTATGTAAACTTGTGAACTGCCTAGAATGGTTGCGATAGTGCGGTATATAAATCTTGTAAATAATATAAACATAAATAAATAGAGACTTATACAAAGATGCAATCACCTCCTTTTTTCTGCTGAGCTTTCCTTTTTGTACATAAATCATGGACAAGATTAGTTGGTACAGGAGGACAAACATAATTCAACTTTGTTCATCTATGTGAATCAAATAAAGTGTTGAAGGAGCAGAAAAATCCCCTTCAGATCAATGCTTAGACTTATCCCCTTTTTTACTAAGGTGAGCTATACTTATTAGCACGCAATATTAGTGCGCGCTAATCACGTGCTAAATGCTAATGCGTGTATGTTATCCTATGGACGCGTTGGCTGTTAGCGCATGTGTTGATTTAGTGTGCGCTAATGGACGCTAAAACGCTTAGCGAACCTTAGTAAAAGAGGGCCTTAGTATCAAAATACAGATGTGTCAGGGCACAGTAAGTCTATTTTTCCCCAAAATATGTAAAATCTTATTATCACTGCATTTATTGGTTAGGATCAGTGATTACAAATGATTAGAAACGAACATTGTATGCTGAAATAGTTTCTATTGCAAACGCAAGCAGTATCTGACTTCCGGTTCACCCCACAATTGTTTCCCATGTATTCACCTTTATAGGACCCCCAGGGACCCCTGAAGAAGACTTTTTGTCGAAACGCGGACCATGTCGGGTCCTGTATCCCTAGCGAACTAGGCCCTTTAAGGCTTTTATGTGGATAACCTATTTTTATGTGGATGAATTTATTTTTATGTGGATGAAATTATTTTATGTGGATGATTTTGGTGTAACTTTGGAACTTTGACTCTTTCAAATAAAGTCCATTTAGGAACATCGTCACTCCACAGTTTTTTGGGGGTTTTTTTGTGTTTTTTTTCTGAAATAGTTTCAGTACTTTGTTGCATTCTATAAAACATCCTACAGAAATATGAGTATATATGAATGCATATAGATTGTTCAGGCAACTTCTTCTTTTTTTTTTAAATTGAGATAAACCATTTGTGATTCTAGCAGTAGATGTGTGCTCTGCTTTTATCTCCTTATAGATTGTGTTAAGGGAAGTGGACGGATATCACATTTTCAGTAGATTCCAAGAAGTAACTGACAGGAACTGATAGACAAATCATCAAATTTGCTGTAATCTCTCAATCTTCATTCATACATTAAGAAGCATGGATCCATTGTTTTTGAAAAAAAATGAAATATTCAATGGATGTTAAAGGGGTATAGGACCTGATATACTGCTTTTTTCTATGGAACGCATTGCCAGAGGTTGTGGTAAAAGCAGAAAGCCTAGCTGGTTTTAAGAAAGGTTTGGACAAATTCCTGGAGGAAAAGTCCATAGTCTGCTATTAAGGCATGGAGGTTGCCTCTGCTTGCACTGGATCAGTAGCATGGAATGTTATTACTCTTTGGGTTTTAGCCAGGTACTAGTGGCCTGGATTGGCCACCTTGAGAATGGGCTACTGAACTTGATGGACCATTGGTCTGATCCAGTAAGGCTATTCTTATGTTTTATGTGGTTTAGACAGGGCAGTGAAGTGGTAAGTGGCTTGACCAGAGTCACAAGGAGCTGCAGGGTTGGCATAGGCAGCTGCTCTAACTAGAGAATGACACGGGGGGGCAAATTTGTCCCTGTCCCCGCAGGAACTCAATTTTCCCCATTCCGTCCCTGTCCCTGCCCCATCCCCGTAAGCTCTACCTTAACCGCTCAAGCCTCAAACACTTATGATTTTAAAGTGTTTGAGGCTTGTGCAGATGAGGACAGAGCTTAGGCATTGGTGGAATGAGGCATTATGACATCACAATCTGAGCTCTAGAATGTTGCTACTTATCATTTTAAAGTGTTTGAGGCTTGTGCAGATGAGGATGGAGCTTAGGCATTGGTGGAATGAGGCATTATGACATCACAATCTGAGCTCCAGAATGTTGCTATTTATCATTTTAAAGTGTTTGAGGCTTGTGCAGATGAGAACAGAGCTTGCAGGAATGGGGCAGGTATAGGAAAAGAACTCGAAGGGACAGGAAAATGAGTTCTCGTGGGGTCAGGGAAAAATTTATCCCAGTGTCATTCTCTAACCATTAGGCCTTCCTTTAGCACTGTCAGATTGTTTCTGGTAAATAATTGCACATTTGCCTATCAGTTTCTATTTTTTTGTCACTCAGTCTTTGTTCAAATGTCATTTGAAAAAGTTTTAAAAGTGAAGCAATAAAAAGCAAAAAAACAACAACAACAAACCCCCAAACCCCCATCAAAAGCAGTGTTTTCACTGAAGCGGCAGAAGTGAACAACAGCTGATATCTTACTGGAGCAGCTCAACAATATTTGCTACATAAATGTTAAATATACTGAAGAAATGAGTCATATTACATTCTTTATGATCTTATAGTCCACCTCACAGGGAACAACTTTATATTGGTTTTGCACAAAAATTTTCAAAGCAGAAGTAATGGAGCCTGAGTATTGAAAGTGACACTCTGTTGGATTATTCACAGCACAAGCTAAAACATTATGAAATGATTTTTTGCATAATGGGAAGAAGAGGAGATAAGAAAGAACTTCTATCTCTCAAATATAAAACAAATGGAATCTGACATATAAGTATGGATTAACTTGTTTAAAACCGGTACAATAGACAGACTAGGTATCTTTGATGTAAAATTCCCTCTAAGCTGAATACTGTAGTTATTCTCCAACCATAGTCCTGCCAGCAAGGGTGGTGCATCAATTTTGTGTTTTCAATTGCAAGGGGCCAAGAGGACCTTTGGGAGTCCAGCAGAACTTTTCTGCCTTTCGATTGAAACCATGATTCTGATGCATCATCCCCACTGCTAGGAACACAGGTAAAAGACAATCTTGTAGCTTAGAAGGAACCTTGCATCAATTTTCAGCTGTTTCTTCCATCTAAAATCAATTGCAGTTAGAATAAAGAGTCAAGTGAAGAATAGAAAACGGTTGCAGATAATAGGGAGACATGGTGGCCCCGGAACAAGATTTTGCAAGATAATATATCTCTAGGTAGAAGAGCAAAAGTTATCTAAATACATATGAATGGCACTAATAAAGAAAGGATTAGATACATCAGAATAATGTTGAAAGACAAGTAATCATTGAAATCACAGAGAACAAGAAACTAAAACATAATATCGGAAGAGAAGACATCCTCAGTTATTTGTAGAACTACAGTAATCATAGGTAGTGCAATGGAATAGGTTACCAGAGCCATGGTCTCAACCAACATGCCATAGTGTTTCTCAACTTCTTCAAGCCAATTATCTCCTAAGTCTAACAAATATCAATGGAGGACCCACGCCCAGGCTCCGCCCCAGACCCCACCCCATAATAATAGTACTAATCATAATGTAATTTCTTCCATCTATTTTTCATATGCACACAATATAATCTTAATACATAATGGTAACCACAAAATAAAAAAACCCACAAAGCACACTGTACACAGAGAAAATGTTAATTTTCATTTATATTCGGGTTTTTTCACAGAGGTCAAGGTAGATGACTTTAAAATATGCAATGTCACCTCAGTAACAATTATAGAAGAATAGACAATTATAGTGCAAAATGTAAACAGTAGATATAAATTCTCAAAACTGACACATTTCAATCACTAAATTGAAAATAAAATCATTTTTCCAACCTTTGCTGTCTGGTGATTTCATGAGTCTCTGGTTACACTTCCTTCTGACTGTGCATCCAATATTTTTTTTCTTCTGCATCCTGCATGCTTCCTCTCCTCCAGTCCTCATTCCCTCCCCTAACCAACATCTCTCTCTCTCTCCATGAGTTCAACCTTTTACTCTCTGCCCTTTCCTCCTTTCCCCTGAATGTGGTATTTCTCTTTCCATCCTTTCTGCCTTCCCTATCCATCTCTCACTCTCTCTCTCCATGAGTACAACACTTTCTGCCTCCTGCACACTTCCTCTGCTCCGTGTCTCATTCCCTTCCCCAACCAACATCTCTCTCTGTCTCTCAATGAGTCCTACTTTTCTTGCTCTCTCCTCCACCCGCATTGGCAACAAGTCTCCCTTTCTCTCCCTCTCCATCAGTCTTGAGAGATCCAGGCATCTCTCCCACACCCCTCTACTGTCACATCCAACATTTCTCTCTATCTCATCCCCCGGATCATGTGCAGCATTTTTCACCACTGCTCATCAGCATCATGCCATTTCTTATTCTAGCACCCCTCTCCAGTACAATGCCACATCTCTCCCTCCATCACTATGTCCAACATTCCTCCCCCTTGCAATCTATCCCTCTATTCCGTCTCCACCACCATCAGTGGCGTACCTAGGGTATGTGACACCCGGGGCCCATCATTTTTTGACATCCCCCCCATGTAAAAAATATTTTTTATAATAACCATGAAACGGTATAAATGGTCAGAATAGAAACAGGGAGTGAAAATATTCTTTTATTGAACATCATATATGTAACCATTATTCCAAACATAACATAACATAAATTATGTCTGAATTGTAATGACATGAGAAGTACATATGGAGTAGTTGCAGGTGATGCTTGGGACAGTTCTGTTGGTGTTAGTTTGGTTTTATGTGTTTTTTGAATAGAAGAGTTTTTATTTCTTTTTTTAAGGTTTTGTAGTCTGTGGTCGAGGTCAATAGGTTGTAGAGTTGGGGGTCGAGTGTTGCAGCTCGAATGGCTAGGAGGTTGTCGAACAGTTTTTATCTTTTGACGTTTTGGGTTGGAGGGTGTGTGAATGGTGTGCGAGTTCTCTTATGTCTGGTTGAGGTGGATTTAATTATTTAGCTGAAGAAATTAGTTAACCCACCCCCCACCCCCATTCCACACACATTAATTCTAAGAAGTGAAAACAAAGGCCCCTACAGATGAGAACATAACATAAGAATAGCCTAACTGGGTCAGACCAATGGTCCATCATGCCCAGTAGCCCATTCTCATGGTAGCCAATCCAGGACACTAATACCTGGTCAAAACCCAAAGAGTAGCAACATTCCATGCTACCGATCCAGGTCAAGCAGACACTTCCCCCATGTCTTAATAACAGACTATGGACTTTTCCTCCAGGAATTTGTCCAAATCTTTCTTAAAACCAGCTAAGCTATCTGCTTTTACCATAACTTCTGGCCACTTCATTTTTAAGCTTAGATCTTTCCTTCCAAACAGAGACCTTGCTAGATGTCAAATACAGCACAAGGGAACTTCACACGGACTTAGCTGTGCAGGAAATGTGAATCTCCTCATACACCCACCTATAGTGTAAAAATGTGCAAAGGTCTGGTTTTTTTCTTTTGATCACTACATAGCCTAATGCCACACAAGCAGCAGTGTTACAAAAGGTCAATGCTAAGGTTAACAAAGTTTCCTTCCTTGGACCACAAGGAGATACTGACAAACCACTGGAAGAGATCCCAAAACAACTACCTAGGCACAATACCCAAAGACCCACTCAGTGTGTGAACCAGTTGAGTGGAGTGGACTAACTGGGAGGTGGAAATGGGCCCGGAGTTTGCTCAGGAGAATTTGCCAGACCACCTCTTCCTCTCAACACATTGACACACTGCCACCACCACCACCACCACTAGTAACACCTCACTGGGTAGGCCAGCAATGCTTATAAACTTTATAAAACACATTATTATATTTTTTTTATAAAGCACATATTTTAACTGAACTCTCTGACATCCTCAGCCTTTCCATTCACAAAAATAGAAGGAAGAAAAGTTCCCGTTTCCTGCTGTCTCATGTCCCCGGCCTATACAATATTTTTCTTCTGCAGACCCTTCAAAAGTCTGACCAAATCCTCGTTTCACTTGCATTATAAAGTACTGAGGATGTCATCTCTCCCCAATCCCAGGTCCTAAAGTCTGAGACAGTAGCGCAAACTGCCCGATTCAGGAAGAAAAATTTCAATTCAGCCTATTTAATTGGTTTTTCAATTCGATTTTCCTGCCCAGTTGGGTGATTTTTTTCAAAAATCCTGGTGGGTTTTATAGCTTTTTCACCCCCTTTGGCTTCTCTTAACCACTGGCGCTGTGGTGTAAATAAAATAAAGAAACAAAAAGGACTTTTCCTCCCTCTGTTAAATCCTAGCTCACGTTTGCGGTCTAACACCAGCTCTGGCAGGGTACACATTTCAAATCTGACATATTGTAATCACAAAACAGAAAATAAAATTAATTTTTCTACCTTTTGTTGTCTGGTTATTTTTCAAATCTTGTTGGTCCCAGGCTCTGGTTGTCTTCTGATAACTTGCTTGCAAGGGTCTCCTTCTTTCTTCATGCTAACCATCCATCTGCCATCTCTGTCCTCCCTTTCCATTTCCCTTCCCTCCCCAGGAAGTCTGGTATCTTTCCTTTTTTTCATCTCCCTCCACAGATCCACCTTTCTTAAGTACCCTTTCATCCGGCATCTCTCCCTCCTTCCCCATCACCCCAGGGCCCACCATCTTTCCCTTTCTTTTCCCAATTACCCTCCTATCCAGTATCTCTATCCCTCCTCCACACCATCCCTTGTGTCCAATTTCTCTCCCTTTCTGTTCCTTCCCTCCCTAAATCCCATGGTCCATCATCTCTCTCCCTTTCCTCTATTTTCAGACCCATTATTTCTTCCCCCCCAAAGTCTGGCATATGCACGTCTCTTTGAACACCCCCTTCCCTTCTACACCAGGGTCCCCCCCAAAGGCCGGTCCCCCCCTTAAAGGTCTGCATCTCACCCCTGAAGGCCTGTCCCCCCCTTGAAGACCTGCACCCCCTTGAAGGCCTGCACCCCCCCGAAGGCCTGCACTCCCCCTGAAGGCCAGCACCCCCTTGAAGGCCTGTCCCCCCCTTGAAGGCCTGTCCCCCCCTTAAAGGCCTGCCTGCCTGTCCCCCCCCCCCCCGAAAGCCTGTCTCCCCCCATGAAGGCTTGTCCCCCCCTTTAAGGCCTGCATCTCCCCCTGAAGGCCTGTCCCCCCCCCTGAAGGCCTGCACCCCTCCAAAGGCCTGCACCCCCTTGAAGGCCTGTCCCCCCCTTGAAGGCCTGTCCCCCCCTTGAAGGCCTGTCCCACCCCCTTGTAGGCCTGTCCCCCCTTAAAGGCCTGCCTGCCTATCCCCCCTTTGAAGGCCTGCCTGCCTGTCCCCCCCAAAAGCCTGTCTCCCCCCCCCTTTAAGGCCTGCATCTCCCCCTGAAGGCCTGCCCCTGAAGGCCTCCCCCTGAAGGTCAGCTCTGACATCAGAGGGAAGCCCTGTGGGTCGACTTCAGGAGGGAGGAGCAGGGCTGGATTAAAGGGTAGGCCTAGTAGGCACGTGCCTCAGGCCCAAAAACGCCAGGGGGTCCGCCGGTGTGGTGCTTTAGGGCCATTTTTAGGGGAGGGCAAACAGAGCAGCTGCTCTGGGCCAGCGTTAGAGGCGGATTATTAGTACAACGAGGCATATTACCATTCTAATCTAATCTAATCTAATTTGGGGGGCAGAGAGGTGCCTGCGCCCCCACCAAGATGGCACCCAGGACGGTCCGCCCTCCTTACTATGCTACTGATTGTAACACAGGTCCTATTGGATGCAAAGAGAACTAGCTACTAATAACTGAGGTTAACAGTAAAAATAACATGTCCTAACATTAGCTCACATTGATAACATCCCCCTTAGTATTCAATTCAGTAAGTGCTGTTTTCAGGACTAAAACACTTCAATGAGTTGCTCTCTTCCAACCAAGGTCCATTACGTACTTCAACAACTCACTATTGACGTCAAACTTGCAAAATTCTCCACACACTTGTGGTATAAGATGATGTAGTTTTGTTACCACAGGCAGGGCTTTCCTCGGTAAGAACAGCATTAGATTTGCACAGCAGTTATAACAAGCTCTTTGTTTGACTTGTATGTAGAAAGAAAATCTTATAAGATAAAGAAATGAGTCATCTGATACTGATATGACTGGAAGAAACTTATCGGGCATGAAGGTTCTGACATCCTCTAGTATTAAACATTTGGCATGATTAGATTTGCAAACATGATTTGAATAAAAACTAGTAACTAAAACATAACTATTATGTTTTAGTAAAGCATGGGGATTTTTGATTACTACTTAACATCTGAATTTGTTAACATAAATATTGTTTGGGGGATTCTTTTTCTTTCAAAAATAGATTGATTCTCAGATTCTACTTCACACTTTTGGTCACTGATCAATAACAAAAAATGTGGTTTATTCATTCTTCCTTTAACATTTTCAAACTCAGACATACCTGTGGGCATGGTTGCTGATTTTTTGGAGATGAGGAAAGGATGGTTATGAATTGACAGTGCTTTGAGTTAGGAGGGGACTTGAAATGCCACACCAGTTTCTTTTCGCTGCTGCTGGTTCTGTGGCAATATGATGGGTTTTTACTCAGAAACCACAGTATTTCCACCAGTTCCAGAGGTTCAATTGGTGCTTCTAAAAGGTCAGAACTTTGTCTCAGGCTATGGTCAAATAACTTCCCCCCCCCAAAAAAAAAAATCATTAGCCCCTTGGATAGGATATGCAGTAAATTGTTCTATGATAGAAGCTGCATGTGCATGTGGTAGCTATTAGTGGACATTTTTAGGTCTTAAAATAACTCACAACCTTGCATTAAGAAATTATGACCCACTTTTATCAATAGTCAAAAGAATGCCTGTCCCCCCCTTGAAGGCCTGCCTGCCTGTCCCCCCAAAAAAAAGCCTGTCTCCCCCCATGAAGGCTTGTCCCCCCCCCCTTTAAGGCCTGCATCTCCCCCTGAAGGCCTGTCCCCCCTTGAAGGCCTGTCCCCCCCTCGAAGGCCTGCATCCCCCCCCCGAAGGCCTGCACCCCCCCCCCCCCGAAGGCCACCACTCCACCGCTGTTATCGTTTTGAACTGCGGGAAGAAATTACTTGGTGACTTCATCATTGGCTTCGTAAAAGGAGCCCTGTGTCTGAATTCAAGAAAGCGTGGGACAGGAACATGGGATCTCTTAGGATGGGCAGATTGGATGGGCAATTTGGCCTCTATCTGCCATTGTGTTTCTATTACTGCTTCCTCTTTAGAGTTACTGTTACAACCTTTGCATTTTTAGGTTCCCCATTCTCTTTGTAAAGTTTTCGGCATGCTCTCAACGTAAGTCTTGAAACAAAAAAAAAGAATTTCTTTTTTCAACAGATATCCCAACAGAAATGTTTGGAAACCCATTAAACTCGTTATTCCTTTGTCACAAAGGGAGTCTTTACTAAAGATTAGCTCATGTAATCTGCCACAGGACCCATTTTATTTCTATGGGCCCTGCTTAAGATAGCATGCTAATTGTTAGTAAAAGACCCCATAGTGTGTAATCACACCATTAATGGTTGTACTTTTGAATAGAGGAGGCTGTACTCAAGCAATGCTTTGTATATTAGACAGTTGCTATTGGTTTGTTCCCTGTGTCTAATGCATGACACCTGGTTAATGTTTGCAAATCTTTAGGCTCCCTGTGGTGTTATGGAGCCACCTAGTTGTACTGTTGTGAAGAAAATCATGTTTGCTGTAGGAATGATATCATGGAGTTCTTCTTGGGAATAAGTTAAACATACTATAGATATGTGATACTGGGTTCTGTGTTAGGAGTCACTGGCCAGGAAAAGGATCTAGGTGTCATTGTTGAAGATACGTTGAAACCCTCAGCTCAATGTGTGGCGGCTACTAAGAAAGCAAATAGAATGCTAGGAATTATCAGGAAAGGAATGATGAAAATGTTATAATGACCTTGTATCGCTCTGTGGCACGGCCACACCGCAAATACTGTGTGCAGTTCTGGTTGCCATATCTCAAAAAAGATAGAGCAGAATTAGAAAAGGTACAGAGAAGGGCGACAAAAATGATAAAAGGGATGGGACGACTTCCCTATGAGGAAAAGCTAAAGCGGCTAGGATTCTTCAGCTTGGAGAAGAGGCAGCTCAGGGGTGATATGATAGAGATCTCTAAAATAATAAGTGGAGTGGAAAGGGTAGATGTGAATCGCTTGTTCACACTTTGCAAAAATAATAGGACTAGGGGACAAGTGATGACACTACTAAGTATTAGATTTAAAACAAACAGGAGAAAATATTTCTACACACAGCATATAATTAAACTCTGGAATTTGTTGCCAGAGAATGTGGTGAAATCAGTTAGCTTAGCAGGGTTTAAAAAAGATTTGGATAATTTTCTAAAAGAGAAGTCCATAGGTCATTATTGAAATGGCTTGGGGAAATCCATTGCTTATTCCTAGGATAAGTAGCATACTTGGGATCTAGCTAGGTACTTGGGACATGGGTTGGCCACTGTTGGAAATAGGATACTGGGCTTGATGGACCTTCGATCTGTCCCAGTATGGCAATTCTTATGTTCTTATGCCAACTTTACATATAAGGGTCAAACTTTGTACTGCTCACAGTATCAGAACATGGGGTGGTATATTTCTACTCACAATTGCCAATAAAGAATTTGTGCAGAATTTCTCTACTTCTGTGTAGAATTTCTATATGAGGGCAGGAGATGAAACTATAATTTGGAGACAGACAACACTGTCTTTATTCTGTGGCTCTGGCAGTGCACTCTGGGTTGTCCTGAAGCCCTGTGCAGTTTTGGCATACTTTGAGAACAATACAGGATTCTGGCCACCTGTGTGGCTCACACTGTGAGAGGCATAAAGGGCAAGAAGATGATGACTCCACTGGGAGGGGCTGGAGAACTTGGGAAGGGACAAGCTGGGAAAGAAAGTTCCTGGAGGTGACACGGACAAAGGGACATGTGTAGGAGGAGAACTCAGTTAGTAGAAATGGGATAATGAGACTTATTTGTGGGGGAGATAAACTGGGAAGATGAGGTAGAGGAGACAGGGGGCAGAAAAAATTGAGGAAGATGGGAGTAAAGGGATAGGTGTGGTATGGCAGTGAGTAGGGGAGATGGGGGGAAGGGACATGGGCTTTGTTGGGGAAAGGGGCGGTGCTCAAAGATTCATGGCAGAATGAAATTGTACTACAAACCTAGTGCAAGAAAATTGATGCAGCATGATCAGAGTAATGAGCATGTAAATTAATGCCGCACTAACTTTATTGTCAATGTCTGAGCACAGTAATAGAAAATAAAATATATAAAGCACATTGTGACAATCTCCATTCCAACCCAACACCTGATCCTGCCCATCTGAGGCAGAAAGGTCAGATTGGAGGAAGAGAAAACACAGAGCATTCAGGGCACCGGCCTAAACTAAATACCGCTTTTACGATTTTGTAAAAAAAAGGGGGGGGGGGAGTTTAATGCAATAAGATAATAAGAGAGCTTTATTTATATCCCGTCATACCTTTTCAGTTCAAGACGGTATACAATAAGAGATGCTGTAAGGACAGCGAGGTTTCATCAGATCAGAAAGAATTGGGAAGGAGTGGGAGACAGTTGAGTGACCAGTATGGTAGGGTGGGAACAGGGGGGCGAGTAAGAAGAGGTAAGAGAAGAACGGGATTGAAGGATCAAGATAAATTTGCCGAATAAGTAGGTTTTTAGTGATTTTCTGAATGAATGGTATGTGGGTGCGTTCACTCTTTTCAGCTATAGTGGCAAAATAACATTCAGAATTTAGGAAGTTGGTTGGTTGGGCTGAGAACTTTTCAACATCTCCTCGTATATCTCCTCATCCTTATACCTTTTATACCTTGCTTGCAGCTAACATGTCATAGGATTTAAATGCATATCTTTTGTTATTATCGGTCATGTTTGCTCAACCACTTTAAATACCAAAGAACTGCTAATATCCTTTGCTGGAAGCCTACTGAATACCATTCTTTCACAGATGAATGATTTCATAGTACATCCTTACCTTTATCTTAATAGCATTCTTTTTATGCATTTCAGGCCATGCCATGCCACATCAAAGACACAAGACTTCATAGCACATTTACATCTTTATCTCTAAGATTAGGCCATTTGTCCTTTGGGTGAATTAATAATTAGATGGATTGACAACTTGGACTTATTGTCCATTAGTCAAAATGTAGCATTGGACTAATTGCCAATAGACCAATTGTCCCCTAGATGAACTCTGATGAGAATTATATCAAACTCTGTGAAATTCCACAGTTTTATGACATGAAAGCATACAGCTTCAAAATTGGAGCAGGGCAGTAAGTCCTATTCCCTCCACATCCAGAAGGAGCAGCGATTTCAGAAAGCTGCATGTGGGGGGAAAACATACCTACCTCCCCCCAGCATGGATATGGAAGCAGCTTTCAAAAATCACTGCTTCCTCTGTAAAGGCAGCTAATCTCAGCATAAGCACACTCCCTCAATGGCAGCTTCCTCACCCTTTCCACAATAGCTTACCCTGGCATAACCCCTTCCCCCTTTAACAGCACAGAAGACCTCCTCCCTGGCATCACCTACCTCATACAGCACCTGAACCCCCACGATGATAGTAACTCCCCTCAGCACAAAAACCACCTGGCAGGTACAGGATGGACATAATAATAACTTAAGACTTGCATCCTAACACAGGGCCTCCTGAGCGCAATGCCCCTTACCCTGACCTCTCCCAATTCAATGGGCAGGTTTACCAGGCATCCATAGTAGGTAATAGAGAGGTGTACAAAATGGCTTTCAAGACCTCTGGGGGGTAATATTCTCTATTACTGTTAGGGGTCTATATATACTTGCATTCTACAAGGAAGAATATTTGGCCAGTCCTGGATTTCTGCCAACCTCATCCTGGTGCATTATGGGACCTGCAGCACTGATTTCATGGACTACAAATGCTACACTGCTTTAGGATGTGCGTTTAAAACGAGGACAGGCCAAAAAGTCTCCCTTCTGGAATGGGTAACCTGGTCATCCTAATCACACAAAGCAGGAGTGAGCAGGCATTGCTCTTGCTCCACTACCCACCAGGACTCCCATTAAACCTAGGATTAGGGATCTTGTACTCAAGAATCCATTATTGAGGGACCAGGGGAGGCCTCAGGGGAGGATATGAATCTAGGGAAGGCTGCCACATCTTGGGCTCATGTGGGGGGAGGGGTGCAGTTGTGAATGGGGATTATTGTCATGGTTAAGGAGGATTCTTTGGTGATCAGTGGGGTTACTCTCATGGCAGGGGGACTGAGTGCTGCAAGAGGGAAGTGCTGGCATTGCAGGGCCTCGAACATCAGAATTTGCTGCTGCCCCTAAATTAGGGACTTCTTCATACCTTGGAGCAGGTGAAAATTCAAATGTCTGGGATTCCCACAGCAAACATGGATTCCCCATGTGAAATAAGGAATGCAAATTTGTATTGTCATGCCACCCAGACAACTTCTTTACCTTGCCCTCTCCACGTCCCCTTGCCATCTGGACACACTTGGCTTTCTGACAGCTGAAATGCCTGTATTCTAAAATGGCTTTGAATCAGCTGGAGCAAAGCAACCAGGCAGACAGAAGAACACCTCACCTTGAATTATAAGCAGTACAACAAGAAAAGGCAAGGGAGGTGTCTTTTCCACCAACAATGAAGTCTTTATTTAGCAATCAATGATAAAATCTATATTAAAAACAATAGTCCTAACAAGGATCCCATTTTCGGCGTTTAGAAGGCTCCTTCTTAGGGGGACGCCGAAATTAAAAGTACTTGTGCAGTGAAACCACACTGTTTTCATTGCTTGACGAGCAGTGATTGCTAAATAAAGACTTCACAATTGGTCGAAAAGATACCTCCCTTGCCTTTTCTTGTTGTACTGCTTTGAACCATCCGGACCTCTTCAGACATTTTAAATGCTGCCATTTAGACATTGGGAAGTTTCTAAAATAAGGGCATAACATGGATAGGGCTTATACATGCATAGAGCATTGGCGTTCAAAGACGGGGTTCTTAGTTATCAGTGCAACCTACAGAATACTGTCAGTCACATGTTTCACATGACCACAGTTATGCCAGGTGCATGACTGGTGCAAATGCAGGCATATAAATGGAAAGCACCGATGGTGGGATACGCTGGTATTCTGTAACAGAATCTGAGAACCCAGATCCTATTGTTGAATAGGTGATCTCTGCATGGCATTTGGGCATCTAAATAATAATAATAATAACAGTTTATATACCGCAGGACCGTGAAGTTCTATGCAGTTTACAAAGATTAAAAAGATGGTACAAATTGAAAGAACTTAACAGAGGGGAAAGATAGTGGCTAACAGTTCAAGGGAACCGTTATTGAAGAGAAAGAGTTTTACGGGTCAGCTGTCTAGATACTTCAGGAACAGATGTGTTTTTAGGCGTTTCCTAAATTCCCCATAACTGGAAGGCCTGAGCAATTGTTCTAGATCTTTACCCCATAGTACTGCTTGATGTGAGAGAAGGTATTGGTGGTGTCTTTTGAGTTTACATCCTCTAACTGGGGGAGGGGGGGGGGAAAACGAAGTTCAAGTGTGTGCTTCTGTTGGCTGAGAAGGAAAAAAGGTCAGTTATGTATTTAGGGGCTAGACCATATAGTGCTTTAAATGTAGGCACGTGCTCCCTTTCATGTTTTAAATTAAAAGCCATTGAGTAATATACTGGGCGTTTTAGCATTTACTGAGTGCTAATCAATAGTGCACACTACATTGGCTTAGTACGTGCTAAATCAGTTATTACCCCTTGATGAATTTGCCCCCTGTAGTGCCATTTTATATTAGTACATATACCAAGTAGTATCATTTGTGTAGTAGCTGAAGCCAATCAGTTTATTTGGCTAGCTATTCTCAAAAGGCTAGATTCACTAACCTGACTTCCAGGGCCAATCCGGGGCCGATTCCAGCAGGCCCAACCAATTCACAACAGCCAAATATTGTAATGAGGGCGATCGGAGGAATACCCCCCCCTCTGCCCGCACGGATTGCTAGTGTGTAATCCTGACGCATGCGCAGACCATCTGCTTTCCCTACAGATGGTCTGCGCATGCTTTTTGTGTCTGTTGTTTGGGGTTTTTTTTGCTTGGTTGTTTTTTTTTCGGGCCCCCAACTTACTTGCTCTAGGGCTATCCCTGTCAGCAGCAGCCTCTTCCCTTTCGCCGACACTGTCAGCTGCGCCTTCCCTGGAGTGCGAGCCCATGGGTTTAAAGCAGGGTTTCTATTTGCTTGCAGAAAATAAAACCCTGAGACTGACTAGAAGATCGGGGCAGGGTGCAGGGCAGCAATGGAGAAGGAGAGTCGGCAGAGAGGTGTGCAACTGGTCCCCATCAGTCAATTCTTCTCTTGATTGGCCAGACCAATTGGTGTCTCAAATTTGTTTTGTGAATCGGGTCCCTGCCTACTTTGCATGCCGTTCCCCTCATTTGCATGCATGGATCGGAAGCGGATCGCAGGAGAGATTAGTGAATCGGGTCGGAGGGAAATCGGGTCGCATAGGGGTCGCAAACCGATCGGTACACGATCGATTTGCTTTGTGAATCTAGCCCAAAGTATCTCAGCTTTTGGGAGCACAACCTTCCAGTATGAAAGCTAGTGAAATACCACATACTGGATTAGGGAAAAACAGATGCCTGCAAGCTGATAAAAAAGTTAAAACTTGCTACGGATGGTTAAGACAGGTGTCAGGCATGGCCATGTTTCGCCTATGGCTGCTTCAGGGCCACATAAAATACTAGAAAGACATATATACATAAAAACATATTAGTATGGTCATAAAAACAAATTTGAAATAATCATATCAAGAAGATCAGATAAAATACACTATAAAGATTAGTAAGATAATCAATAAATACTAATCTACAAACTAAGGCCCCCTTTCATCAAGCCACGTTAAGGTTCTTTTATCACTGGCTGCTGCGGTAAAAGCTCAGATGCTCATAGAATTCACAGTGGCCGGCGATAAAAAACCCTAACGCGGCTTGATAAAAGGAGGCCTAAATAATAAGCATGGATGTACATTAAAACCACAATTTTAGAATTACAACACTAACCCCCTCTTTTACAAAACCACGCTAGTGGCTGCTGTGTGGCAAAAGCCCTGAAGCCCTTTAAATCCCTATGGGCTTCAGGTCAGCTACTGCAGTGGCAAAGGGGGGGGGGGAGGGTAAATAAACAATAAAAAGAAAAAAAATAGTCACTCAATTGATTCTTGTATCATTGTAGACAATACGATGAAACCTTTCGCCCAATGTGCGGCAGCGAACAGGATGCTGAGAATTATTAAAAAAGGGATGGTTAACAAGACTAAGAATGTCATAATGCCCCTGTATCGCTGCGTGGTGCGACCTCATGTGGAGTTTTGCGTTCAATTCTGGTCTCCTTATCTCAAGAAAGATATAGCGGAACTAGAAAAGGTTCAAAGAAGAGAGACTAAGATGGTAAAGGGGATGGAACTCCTCTCGTATGAGGAAAGACTAAAAAGGTTAGGGCTCTTCAGCTTGGATAAGAGACGGCTGAGGGGAGATATGATTGAAGCCTACAAAATCCTGAGTGGAGTAGAACGGGTACAAGTTTTTTCGCTCCGTCAAAAATTACAAAGACTAGGGGACACTCGATGAAGTTACACGGAAATACTTTGAAAACCAATCAGAGGAAAAAATTTTTCACTCAGAGAATAGTTAAGCTCTGGAACGCATTGCCAGAGGATGTGGTAAGAGCGGATAGCGTAACTGGTTTTAAGAAAGGTTTGGACAAGTTCCTGGAAGAAAAGTCCATAGTCCGTTGAGAAAGATATGGGGGAAGCCACTGCTTGCCCTGTATTGGTAGCATGGGATATTGCTACACCTTGGGTTTTGGCCAGGTACTAGTGACCTGGATTGGCCACCGTGAGAACGGGCTACTGGGCTTGATGGACCATTGGTCTAACCCAGTAAGGCTATTCTTATGTTCATATGTTCTTATTCCAATATTAAAAAATAAAACCCATGTATATTCAACTGATCTCCAAAAAGGTTAAAATAGCAATCAAAAATATAAACTGACAGCTACACTTGCTAGCATCTCTAACCCGAGCTGCAGTATACTAAATCTGACAAATCACATTGGTACCCTTCTCCTCCAATGCCAACTCCAGACTCCATCCTTTCTTTCATGCTATGCTGTATCCCTGGAACAGGCTGCCAGAGTCAATACTTCATGCTCTGTCTCTAGCAGTATTCAAATCCATGCTGAAAGCCCACTTTTTTTTAAGCTGCTTTCAACTCAACTCATCGGTTACCTTTTCTCATCATATCATTGTTTCTGCTAGAAACTCCCCAACCCTGAGATGTCCGGTCTGTCTGTCCAAATTAGATTGTAAGCTCTTTTGAGCAGTCACCATCTATTGAATGTTAAATATACAGTGCTGTGTATGCCTTTCAGCACTATATAAATGATAAATAGTAGGAGTAGGAATAGTAGAGAAGACCTATATCTATAGAATGAAAACTTTAGTGTACTGAAACATCAGTTCTAAACTGTGTTATCATACCAGGTCATACTGGCCTTTAGTAGTGATGAGCAGATGGAAGATCTTGTACCATAATACGCAGATAAATTCACTGTTCATGGTGATAAGTTAGCCACTGTCAGCTTCAGATAAGTTATCTGATCCAAAAATAAACCTTATAACATCACGAGCAAGCCAGCTAGTAATAGAATGGCCATTGGTTATTTGAAAAGAGATGTTTGATACTAGTTCTTCTTCACCCAAAGGGTGGTGGATGCCTGGAATGCGCTTCCAGAGGGTGTGATAGGACAGGGTACGGTATCGGGGTTCAAGAAGGGATTGGATGAATTCCTGAAGAAAAAAGGGATAAAAGGAATAGATAGATAGAGGATCACTATACAGGTCCTGGACCTGATGGGCCGCCGCGTGAGCGGACTGCTGGGCAAGATGGACCTATGGTCTGACCCAGCAGAGGCACTGCTTATGTTCTTATAACTCACTGCCAGCATAAACTGTATTAATAAAAATCGTTTCTATATAGAAAATATTGGGGCATTTTTATAAGGCATTTCTGTACTTAAAACAGCATTTTCTTTTTTTTTTCTTTTTTTAAATTCTTTATTAATTTTCAAAACTGCAACAGTGCATTACAACCAATGCAACTCATAGGGCTTCTTTTACAAAGGCGCGCTAGTGGTTTAACGAAACTGCCAGATGCACTGGCCGCTACCGCCTCCTCTTGAGCAGGTGGTAGTTTTTGGCCAGCGCGGGGGTTAGCGCGTGATGAAAAGTCACGCGCGTTAACCCTACTAGTACGGCTTTGTAAAAGGAGCCCATAGTAATACAATAAGAGCACATTCATCTTTCTCATGTTCATAATCATCCATTCCCCCCCCCCACCTACCCACCCATCCACCCAAACAATTATCATGCCATATAACACAAACAGATATTATCATAAATATCCTATCTATTCTGAATATCTTCACACCCATCCCAATTATAAATATATATAATTATAAATATTCAAAAATTAATTCCACTCACTTGTATAGCACCCATGCCTGAGAAACTCCCTGACCTCCTACATATCCTGTTTGTTTGATTAGATTGTAAGCTCTACTGAGCAGGCATAGACAGTGGAACACTGTTTTATTGTGTGTGAGGGGGGATGGGGGGCCAGGGGCTCCACCTTAACCAGCAGAATTCTGCAATACAGCCTCTCACCAGCTCCCGACTCCCCTACCCACCTCCTCCCAGCGCTATAATTTTAAATCTTCGGGCAGCCACCGCACAACATCAATGAGCAGGTCTGCCTTGGGAGGTCGAATGAAGGGTTCTGGGGCAGGCCTGCTTGTTGACGCTGCACAGTGGTTGCCCAAAGATTTAAAAGTACAGCGCCGGAAGGTGGTTGGATGGGCAGGAGCCAACCGGTGACTGTGAATCTCTGGGGCTGACCGGTCACAGCCAATCCTTGGGGCATGGCCCCTGTGACCTCCCCATCCCAACGCCCATGTAAGCAGGGACTGTCTAATGTACAGAACTGCATATGTCTAGCAGTACTATAGAAATGGTAAGTAATAGCAGTAGTAGTAGTGTAGTAGAATCACAACTGGGCAGTCTGAATGAGCTAAATTGATAATTTTTTGACCATGAGCCTCTTTGCATGTGATCCACCAGGAAGTGTGGAGCTGCCCCATTGATTCAAATGCATAGCTCCGATGCTTAGTAGTTTCACAGCAGACGGCAAAACTTTCAGAAAAGAAATAAAAACCCTGCTATTCAAGAAATCCATCAAGACAAACTAACACCACAGGAAGCATTTCGATCCCCCCAAAGCAACCCACTCTACCCTGTAATACTTCTGGAAATGTCCAGATAACCTCTTATGTAATCCGCCTTGAACTGCAAGGTATTGGCGGAATAAAAGTCACTAATGTAATGTAATGTTTTCGTGTAGGAATACCGGGAACCAATCTGGTTTAAAGAAGTAGCACTAGCTGTGGCCAACATCATAAAATAGTTTATGAACCAAAAAAATTGTGTTGCATATAAATCTGCAAAAAAAGTGCCTATGTCCTAAAGAGATTTCTCTTGACAACAATTCTCTGATGTGTGGTCGAGTTTCACTGTGATATAAACCTACAGCGCTGAAGCAATTTTGAGCTACTGTATCCCAGCAGTTACATACAGGCCAATTAAAGGATTTTTCTTTTCTTTTCTGCCTTATGAAACCATTGAATTATTAAAAGCTGAAGAATGAGCAGTTCATAGATGGTTGATGCCCTGAAAATGTTAACTCTGGTCTAAGTGTAATAGCAAAAAGTCGTGATTGCTAATTTTACTTCTCCTGGGTTCTGTTCGACAGTGTTTTATGGGCTTGTTACAAGGTTATTTACAGCTGCAGTTTCAAATAAAGCACCTGGTTTATAAAATATTGCCAGCGAATGCAAGAAAATCCTTTATACCCTGGTCCCCAAATATCTTTTAAAATAGCTTTTAATTTTAAAAAAGATAGATAGATAGAAATAAAAGATGTGTCATTTATTTGTAACATTTTTCAGTAACTTGACTTTTTTCTGTGGATATGTAGGAGTAAATTTTCAAAGACTTCTAGGGCTGTCCATGGCAAAAAAGAAAGTTTTTCATTCCTTTTTTTTTTTTTGTTTTCCCATCTCTTTTGTTTTGTTTATAGTGGGCTCTTTTTACAAAGCGACATTACAGAGGAAGGGGTTAGAAGAGGGTAGGGAGGACTTTGGAGGGCAGGAAGGAGTGGAGAGGAGAGAAGTATGTAGAATATTTCATAGAAATTCCTAACTTTACAGATAGGAGCATCATCTATGATATCTAAATGAATTAAAGTAATATGTAAAAAAGAATAGAAGGGAGGAACCATTAAACAATATAATTCAGTTAATAAAATAAGAATAGGGGTAAAAACAATGGAATAATAACCGCTAGCGTGGTTTCGTAGAAGAGGGGGTATGTTTCTGAAAAAGGTTTGTTTGAATATTAATACCTTTCCGGTACTTAAAGATTTGTATCATATCTCTCTCTCTCTTCTTTTTTTCCACCATATACATATTCAAGTCCTCAGTCTCTTCTCATACATCGTATGGCAGAGAGACAGAAAACAAATAGAAAAATACAAAACCAGTAAATTTTGAAGCAGAAAATCAAGCCAATCCACCAAATACTATAAACTAATTTTCTGTAATTGCGTGATAATATTATCTAAGAAAAAAGTGGGTCTATGTGGGCGGGTGGGGGTGGGGGCATTGAAGGGTGAAGAAAGAGGAAGAGAGAAAGTCTGTGCAGCAGCACTTCCTCTTTGCCCCTTCTAATTTCAGGATGAAAAGAACTCAAAAGTTCCCAGAAATGAGCTGCACATAAGAATAGCCAAGTATCCTGTTTCCACAGTGGTCAATTCAGGTAAGAAGTGCCTGGCAAAAAACACAAATGGTAGCAACATTCCATGCTACCAATCTCAGGGCAAGCATTGGCTTCTTGTCTGTCTGTCTTGTACCATCAATACATTTATAAGATACGTTCATGGGGGTTCCATTTAGGTTTAGCACCACTTTGAAATAATTTAATTTATAATGGCAGCCCCAAATCCCCTGATTATTTATACTACCCTATACATAGTAACATAGCATATGACGGCAGCTAAAGACCTGAACGGTCCATCCAGCCTGCCAATTACTTATATCCATTATAAATGAATGATTAAATTAACTTGTCTCTTCTTTGATATTTCTGGAAAATAGACTGTAAAGTCCACCTGATATTTTCCTAGGCTCCAAATGCTGAAGTTGCCGTCCAAGCTCTCGCCAGCCTATCCAATCATCCTGTTTGCAGGATATCTACCATAAGTCTGGCTGTATACGAAGGGGTGCTGAAAAGTTCTCAGCCCACCCAACTACGTCAATCCTGAGCGTTAATTTGCCACTCTAGCTGAAATGAATGTTATCTTATTTCATTAAGGGCTCCTTTTACGAAGCCGGGTTAGCGGTTTAACATGCGTAATAGCACACGCTAATTTGCCGGCCGCGCTAGCCACTACCGCCTCCTCTTGAGCAGGCGGTGGTTTTTCGGCTAGCGCGGGGCTTAGCGCGCACTAAAAATGTGCGTGCGATAAAGCCGCCGACGCGGCTTCATAAAAGGAGCCCTAAGTGCCAATTTGCAGAAATGAAATTCTATGTTTTGACATTGTTTCTGATCATTGATTGAACCATATCCATGTCATTCTCGTCTTGGTTGTGCTGAGAACTTTTAAGCACCCCCCCCCTCGTAAAAGCAATCAGGAAAATCAGAAAAGAAAAAGACATCTCAGTGATTTGTTCCCCCAGTACTGTTCCTTTAAATCTATATAGGCCCAGTTACCTTGGTAACAAATGCAGCTTTTATAAGGAAACCGAGAAGGAAGCAAACATACCTAATTAACTATCTCAATAGTCCTGCAGAGGCAAAGACTTTAAGTGTGGCGAGTACCGTACATTTTCTGCCTCTTTATCCTGAACTTTAACCTATACTTACATTTATTTTATAGGGAAAGTCATTTTCTGACATCCAGGTCACTGAAGAAAAAGAAGGTCCCCTCTCTTTGCTTAACAGCAACATAGCCTGTCATTTTCGTTTCTTCCTGCATTTTCTTCACAAACAAATTCAAAGTGACTATTATTGTAACCAGGAAGACTGATCATGGTGAATTTCATGTCATTAGATACTGCAGCCAAGAGAGCTTTATAGGTATAAAATGAGCAGGCATTGGCATTCATTTTGAAACAACCTGTAATATGGAACTAATGTTTCTATGCTTTCTTATACACGTGATAAACTACCCAGTTAGCCAAAAAGAGAAAACGGATCATCTTAAAATTCTGTCCAACCCACAGTGTAATCACTTGATGAAAAAAAAAAGAGGGTTTCTATGGACAATAAGGTCTAGATCAGGGGTGTCCAATCTTTTGGCTTCCCTGGGCTGCATTGGTCGAAAAAAAATGTTTCTGGAGCCGCACATATGCGCAAACGCTGCAGCAAGACAGAGAAGGGAGCCGGCAAGACAGTAAACACCCGGGGGCAGCATAGGAAAACACTGCATCGCTCTCAACCAGGGCCACAGAAAATACTTCACGGGGCCGCAGGTTGGACATCGCTGGTTCTAGATTGTTAAAAAAATTGGAAGTCTGCAGCAGGAGCACATTGAAATTATAGAGACCTGCAACATTCCATTATCCCCCGAAGGAGGCTTATAATGCTGAAACGCTCTTGATAAAATAGAGTATCAGGTGTCTAATGACATTTTCACCAGCGTTGGATTTGGCAGAGCCATCTAGATAAGTGTTGCTGTTTCTTCTTTGTTAAAGTTGTTGCTTTTGACACTAAGGGCTCCTTTTACGAAGTTGCGCTAGGGCCTTAATGTGCGCAATAGGGCGTGTTAAATTCCCAAGCGCGCTAGCCACTGCCGCCTCCTAAAAAGATTTTCGGCTCGCGCGGTAATTTTGTGTGTGCGCTAAAAACCCTAGCGCACCTTTGTAAAAGGAGTCCTAAAATTTAAAATATATACATAATTGAAGCTAGACATCAATGAAGTTCACATATAAGGGTGGGAAGGAGGTTTGACGTAAATAATTATATGGCTAAAATCCAGGATAAGGACTTGAAATAACATAAATGTTATAGGAGGTTCTATGCACTGAGTCTTTGCCTGATTATACTTCAACCTCCTAGTTAATACATTATTTGGGAGAATATTTAAGAGCTGGGTTGCTGTATGAACAGCTTGAGCAGGATTTTTGTTTTATGTTGCATTAATATATACATGAATTGGTTACATTGGTTTGTACTAAAAAATTTTTGAACAATTATTGGCCATAGAAACCCCCTTTTTTTCATACTACCCAGTTAGAACACTTTCTGAGTGGTTTACAAAATCAAATAAAATCAAAATAAAGAAAGGAAATGCAATATATAATAGGTAACAAACTACATAGGGGCCCTTTTAGTAAAGCCGCAGCAAAAAAACTGACCTTAGTGCACCCCTTATGCGAGTCTTTCCTGTGCGTTTAGGCCAGGCTCCACCCAAATAAAATATGCATGAATACGCCTGAACTTGTATACATGAATATCCCTGTACAATTTTTTTTAGAGCTACAAGCCACCAAAAATTCACCGCTCAACGCAAACAGATTTTCTTGGGCATCCTCTTATCTAGTGTTTGGTTAAAATGGTTTGAGGTAATCGCACCATCTTCCCTCTGCTCACGGTACCCAATAACAATAAGTCTATGATGTCAGGAGCAAAGTACAGTAAAACCTTGGAATGCAAGTAACTTGGTATGCAAGGGTTTTGCAAAACATTTTATTAAATTTTAATGCTGCAAGTGTAGTGACTGTTCTAAAAGAGCGAGGTCTTGCAATACGAGGACGTATAGTATTTTGTATTCAAGCTTTTGGGTTGTGGAACGAATCGTCTGAGTTTCCATTATTTATTACGGGGAAATTCGCTTTGATATACGAGTGTTTTGGACTACAAGCATGTTTTCGGAACAAAATATACTCGTAAACCAGTGATTAAAACATAATCAGAAAAATTGTATAGAATACTGCTCATACTGGACAATACATATCAGTATTGGAAGCCCAACAGACTTGAAGGGCTGTGGCCTCAGAATCGGAGCCTACGCACAGCAGTGAATCACAAACTAGATGATCCGCGTAGTTATACAGCTCCTGCTCCAATCATTGGCCAGTAATCAAATTTTTTGAAAAAATTTTTTTAAAGCAATTTAATAAAGCTTAAAACCCTTCCAACTTTAAAGGGATACTATACATATGTAGTAGCCAGGATTTGAAAAAATGTGAGACCAAAAGGACTTATCTCAAAACTTGACTTGTCTTTATAACATGTTCAGTCACCAGTGTCTATTTGCCGACGCGGCCACGTTTCGCGGGAATTTTTAACATCCGCTGCGTCAGGGCCACCAGGACATTCAAAATCACAGGCTCACTAGAAATCAAAAATAGAGTTAGAACATTCACACTTCCAAAGCCCACAAAAACAAATAACAATAAACCAACACTCACATCAATTCACTCGGTCACAGATTTTCAAACCGTGTCAAGATGGCAGCAACAACAGTTTTATAGCGTACTCGTGACGTCATAACGTAACGCCATGCACCCACGTCACATTTCATTCAACAAAATATAATCTAATAAAAATGTTGCCATTCAAACGATCTATTAAGGCCCATTGGCCACAATGTACCCAGCCTATTAATCCAACGCTGTTCTCTTTGAGCAAGATATCTCCTAAAGTCCCCCCCTCTCCTACCCGGAACAACCATCTCCAAAATTAAAGCCCGTAAAGACTCAAAATCATGGTCTTTTTCGATGCAGTGTCTAGCTAGTGGAGCCCCAACTACCTTATTCTTGATGTTACTTTTGTGCTCTGTAAGTCGTGTGGTAAATTTTCTGGATGTCTGCCCCCACATAGATTAGATCACAGGGGCATTTTATAATATATACAACACCACAAGATTTGCAGTAAGACGTATGTCTTAGGATGTACTCTTTCTTATCTTTAGGATTACAAAACTTATTGGTACACATCATAAGT
This sequence comes from Geotrypetes seraphini, assembly GCF_902459505.1. Taxonomy (NCBI): domain Eukaryota; kingdom Metazoa; phylum Chordata; class Amphibia; order Gymnophiona; family Dermophiidae; genus Geotrypetes; species Geotrypetes seraphini. Next base: position 76,732,800 of record NC_047093.1, read on the forward strand.
CCACACATCTGACACGTCCCACAAGCTCTTTGACCCATCCATACTGTATCACACCTAGATTTAGCACTGGGAAGCATAGAGGGGCATAAAATTTCTTTCAAATTTCTAGTTCTCCGAAAAGCTATCCTCAAATCGTAAGCTTTAAAAATACCAGAGGTTTGCAGAATCGCCCAGTGTCTCTTTAACGAGCACACCATACGGTGACACTGGCTCGAATAAGTCACAACACAAGTCATGACCTGCTCTCCTGATTTCTGAATATTCGAACCCTTCATAGCAAACAGCATCTCCCTATCACAATACAATGCTCTTTTATAAGCTGAAGAAACAACTTTAAAGGGGTAGCCCCGAGCCAAAAATCTCTGTTTAAGGACATCAGCCTGACATTTGAAATCTATTTTCGAGGAACAAATCCTACGAATACGTAGAAACTGGGAGTAAGGTAGACTCTTTTTCAGTGAACTAGAATGGGCACTGGAATAGTGGAGGGTTGAGTTACAGTCAGTAGGTTTAGTAAATACTGTTGTGTAAAAATCACCATCCCTAATCTCAACAGACACATCAAGAAAAGAAATCTGGTTCATACTGTAAGCATGGGTAAAGCGTACGTTAGGGTGACAGGTATCCAGATAGATAAAAAATTGCTCCAAATCAATCTGATTCCCATTCCAGAAATTTTATGCCCCTCTATGCTTCCCAGTGCTAAATCTAGGTGTGATACAATATGAATGGGTCACAGAGCTTGTGGGACATGTCAGATGTGTGGACTTATGATGTGTACCAATAAGTTTTGTAATCCTAAAGATAAGAAAGAGTACATCCTAAGACATACGTCTGACTGCAAACCTTGTGGTGTTGTATATATTATAAAATGCCCCTGTGATCTAATCTATGTGGGGCAGACATCCAGAAAATTTACCACATGACTTTCAGAGCACAAAAGTAACATCAAGAATAAGGTAGTTGGGGCTCCACTAGCTAGACACTGCATCGAAAAAGACCATGATTTTGGGTCTTTACAGGCTTTAATTTTGGAGATGGTTGTTCCGGGTAGGAGAGGGGGGGACTTTAGGAGATATCTTGCTCAAAGAGAACAGATTTGGATTAATAGGCTGGGTACATTGTGGCCAATGGGCCTTAATAGATCGTTTGAATGGCAACATTTTTATTAGATTATATTTTGTTGAATGAAATGTGACGTGGGTGCGTGGCATTACGTTATGACGTCACGAGTACGCTATAAAACTGTTGTTGCTGCCATCTTGACACGGTTTGAAAATCTGTGACCGAGTGAATTGATGTGAGTGTTGGTTTATTGTTATTTGTTTTTGTGGGTTTTGGAAGTGTGAATGTTCTAACTCTATTTTTGATTTCTAGTGAGCCTGTGATTTTGAATGTCCTGGTGGCCCTGACGCAGCGGATGTTAAAAATTCCCGCGAAACGTGGCCGCGTCGGCAAATAGACACTGGTGACTGAACATGTTATAAAGACAAGTCAAGTTTTGAGATAAGTCCTTTTGGTCTCACATTTTTTCAAATCCTGGCTACTACATATGTATAGTATCCCTTTAAAGTTGGAAGGGTTTTAAGCTTTATTAAATTGCTTTAAAAAAAATTTTCAAAAAATTTGATTACTGGCCAATGATTGGAGCAGGAGCTGTATAACTACGCGGATCATCTCAGTTTGTGATTCACTGCTGTGCGTAGGCTCCGATTCTGAGGCCAGAGCCCTTCAAGTCTGTTGGGCTTCCAATACTGATATGTATTGTCCAGTATGAGCAGTATTCTATACAATTTTTCTGATTACGTTATATGCTGCTGGGGTATCTAGTTTTGAGTGATTAAAACATGCTACCATTTGACTCATCAATTTTTGATTGCTTAGCAGAGTTGATTTAGGAGGAGGTACTGTTTTTCCAAATTAGGCATGTAGCCAGAAGTTGATTTGGGGGGAGGGGAGATGGACTTGGAGGGCCAAGCATTTCATCTCAGTCTCCCTCCTCTTGTTGCTGCTGTTGTAACCTTGTCATTTGTCCCTTCCCCTCTCTCCCCCCCCTAGTCCTTTGCAGGTGGGAATGCTCAAGCCCTGTCAGCTAAAGTTTTACCAGAGCTCTGCATGTGCTGTCCAAGAAGTAGGGAAGCAGGCAAACTGCTCCAGACTCCAACACTAGCACTTCCACACATGCTCAGTTTGGGTACATGAACCCTGCCCACTTCCTGCTGCTCAGGCAGCATGGGCTGGGCTCCAGCAGGGAAACTCTTTGGCAGGTGATGCTTGAGCATCCCCACCAGCCATGTATTGGCTGCCACAATATCAAAGGGGGCCTGAACCTGAAGTGGGGGGGCCCAGGCTAAAGTTACCAGACGTCTGGATTTCCCCGGACGTGAAGGAGGTCCTCCTTTTGAGGAAACGTCCGGGGTTCTGGACAGCTTTTCAAAACCCAACACTTTGTCTGGGTTTTAAAAAGCTTTCCTCCATATCGTGTCAGGCAGGAGGACATCTGCACATGCATGGATGTCCTCCTACCCGACGAGAGCAGTCAGTAGGGGGGGGGGACTGGAGTGTGACGAGGCGGGGATATATGGAACTGGGTGGGCCTGGGGGTCGGGTCTAGGGGGGTCCGTATTTTCCAAATGGAAAATCTGGTAACCCTAGCCCAGGTCCCCCATGACTACCTCACTACTCCAAATGGGTTCATTTCACACATAAATTATCAACAATTTTAGTAAAAATATTACTGACACAGCAAACTATTCATGAAGTTACTAACTCAATAGTGGGTGGACACTTGGAGTATGTGGCTTTCTAAAAATAAGTGGAGAAAAAAGCCTTAAAGCATACACATACTCTGTAACAAGCTGCCAATCCTCTATCACAACGTCAAGAGAGCTTACAGGGACATATATGTATGCTAGTCAGAGAAGTAAATGTATAATAAATGAGAAACTGACTATAATTTTAAATACCAATGGTAAGAGAGCTAATGCCATCCAAAAGTTGCTCAGAAAAAGTGAAACTCTGAAGGGAGGTGGATACCTTCCCTTGGTAAAAGAGTTTACCATCCAATCATTGCATTTGTTTTAAAAGGCATCACTCTTTAACCAGGTAAAAAACTTCAATTGTATGACAAATTGCTTAATCGACAAAAATTGTTCAAAACTCTTATATATGAGAAAATCTCTTGTTTGCACTTATCTGTGCAGACTTGCAAAACTGTGAATATAAGGGCTCTGGGGTCTCAACGTGGCCCCGTTTCGATAAACTGCTTCAGGAGACCCAATACAATGCTGCACACTGGTGTAAATGTATCTTCCCAAGAGATGATCTAAAAGTAACAAAAAAATTTTTGTAACAATCACAGCGCAACAAAAACTCAGAAATGAAGCGCTGAGAAACTAAATTACTTCTTGGCAGCCTAAGGGCAAAGGAGAAAAGCACTCACATACCGTTTGTCAAAATTTGAAGAATCCAAACGACGGAGACCGCTCACCTCCTCACTATTTTTATACTACAGTGAGGAGGAGGGGTGACCTCCAACGGAACGTGATGACGTCACTGAATTGATGACGTCAAAAAGGTTAATGTATGGAAAAGAGAACACTGTCATTGTGAATAAAGAGCTATTGAAAAAAACTACTGATGGAAAAAACTACTGATGGAAAAAACTGCTGTTAACCCTATGCTGAGAAACCACCAATTCACAAAAACGCCACCCACTCAATCTCATTATTTAATCCGCTGGGATGAAGTGTGTTGAGCTCAAAAATCCACTTCTGTTCCTTGCGCCAGAGGAGTTTAGGTATATCACCCCCTCTGGTAGCAATGACTGTGTCAAGTACTGAAAATCTCAAAGTAGAAATGTCATGCCGCTGTTGCGTCCAATGTTGCACAAGGGGAGCTTCTTGTATACCAGAATTTATCCTGCTTATATGCTCACCTATCCTAGTTTTAATACTACGTACTGTGCAGCCCACATAGCTCAAACCGCAAGGACATTGTATTATATATACAACTTGCTTTGTGTTACAGTCTGAAGCTGTATGGCAAAGTTTTCTTTTAGTGATCAAATTCATGTGCTGTAGGGGTACACTGTACTGACACATTCTACAGTGCCCACAAGGATGATGTCCACTGTTTGTAGAAATGTCCTGAAAAGGTTGCTGGAACTGGGAATGAACCAGCTTTTGTTTTAAATTGTGATTTCTGGAGAATGCAAATCGAGGGGGTTCTAGAAACTCTGAATGGTATTGCATGACATGCCAGTGCTGTTTGATGGTCCGTTTGATGTGAAATGCCAGATGTGAGTAGGGTAAAACACATACTAAAGATTGATCATCACTCTTGGGATGTGTTTCTAATAGTAAAGACCGGTTAGCATACAATCCCCTCTTGTATGCTTTCTTGATGACAGAGACGGGATAACCCTTTTCTTCAAACCTGGCCTTCATAACTTCTGCTTTAGAAACATAATCCTGTGTAGAGGTACACAGTCGTCGGAGTCTCAAAAA